>NC_072894.1:53013600-53638600 GCF_027943255.1 Anastrepha obliqua
TCATTTCTACATATGTTCCCTTGATGAATGAAAATTTATTCAACTAAATGATTATTGATGAATAATTTGAATATTTATTATATGCGCCAACATTTCAAATCAAAGTAACTTTAATATTTTGATTTAATTTAAAAAAATGCACTATAAAACGACCTCTCACATCTTGGTATGTGCATTTTAGTAAATTGAAAACTATACAAATTTGATGAAAATTTTTACATACAAGTGCTTTGGTATTTTGACATATGTATGTAAATATATGTATATCAATATATACATACATATGTATATGTATTATGTTAGCTATGCTTGTGCAAAAGTTCAATTGGATCTTCAATTCTTATAGTGTTACATATCTATATCTATACTAATATTATAAAGAGGAAAACTTTGTTTGTTTGTTTGTTACGAATAGGCTCAAAAACTACTGGACCGATTTTAAAAATTCTTTCACCATTCGAAAGCTACATTATCCACGAGTAACATGGATTATATTTTATTTTGGAAATAGGGCTCGAGATATAGGTCAAAACGTGGACCCGGGTAACCTTCGGACGTGTATGTACAATATGGGTATCAAATGAAAGCTGTTGGTGAATGCTTTAGTACAGAGTATTTTTCATGCCGCTCCGTGACTGGGGTCTCGAGATATAGGTCAAAACGTGGACCCGGGTAACCTTCGGATGTGTATGTACAATATGGGTATCAAATTGAAGCTGTTGGTGAATGCTTTAGTACAGAGTATTTTTCATGCCGCTCCGTGACTGGGGTCTCGAGATATAGGTCAAAACGTGGACCCTAGAATGTGTATGTACAATAAGGGTATCAAATTGAAGCTGTTGGTGAATGCCTTAGTACAGACTATTTTTCATGCCGCTCCGTGAATAGGGTCTCGAGATAGAAACCAAAACGTGGACGCTAGAATGTGTATGTACAATAAGGGTATCAAATTGAAGCTGTTGGTGAATGCCTTAGTACAGAGTATTTTTCATGCCGCTCCGTGACTGGGGTCTCGAGATATAGGTCAAAACGTGGACCCGGGTAACCTTTGGTTGTGTATGTACAATATGGGTATCAAATGAAAGCTGTTGATAAGTGGTTTAATACGGGGTAATTTTCATACCTATTGATGACTAGGGTCTCGAAATATATGCCAAAACGTGCACCCGCCGTGTCTTTGCACCGAATTAAACCAAACTTATGCACATTGTTAAGTAAGTATTGAAAATGGGTTTCGTAAAGTTTGGTTGTAATTCGGAGCAGTGGCAACGGGTACGGCGATCTTTTGAACCAGCTATAATGTCGCTTACTTTTTTAACGCTTGGGGCGGAACTGAACTGTCAAATTGACAGTGTGAGTTACAATGTGTCAATATTTCTTTCTGATTTGGATGCCATAAGGAAAAAACGTAAGTGCAACATGTAAAAATTGTTTGTGAATTTTTGACGTGATAACGTCTTATAATTCGATTTAACAGGCTGCACGCACGAGAAAATGTGTCGTTACCTTGCTCATATTAGTGCTACCTTGCTCATATGTAGTTACCTTGCTCATATTAGTGTTACCTTGCTCATATTAGTGTTACCTTGCTCATATTAGTGTTACCTTGCTCATATTAGTGTTACCTTGCTCTTTAGTATTACCTTGCTCTTTAGTATTACCTTGCTCATTAGTGTTACCTTGTTCTTTAGTGTTACCTTGCTCATTAGTGTTACCTTGCTCATATTAGTGTTACCTTGCTCATATTAGTGTTACCTTGCTCATATTAGTGTTACCTTGCTCATATTAGTGTTACCTTGCTCATATTAGTGTTACCTTGCTCATATTAGTGTTACCTTGCTCTTTAGTATTACCTTGCTCTTTAGTATTACCTTGCTCATTAGTGTTACCTTGCTCTTTAGTGTTACCTTCCTCATTAGTGTTACCTTGCTCATATTAGTGTTACCTTGCTCATATTAGTGTTACCTCGCTCATATTAGTGTTACCTTGCTCATATTAGTGTTACCTTGCTCATATTAGTGTTACCTTGCTCATATTAGTGTTACCTTGCTCATATTAGTGTTACCTTGCTCTTTAGTATTACCTTGCTCTTTAGTATTACCTTGCTCATATTAGTATTACCTTGCTCATATTAGTGTTACCTTGCTCATATTAGTGTTACCTTGCTCTTTAGTATTACCTTGCTCTTTAGTATTACCTTGCTCATATTAGTGTTACCTTGCTCATATTAGTGTTACCTTGCTCATATTAGTGTTACCTTGCTCATATTAGTGTTACCTTGCTCATATTAGTGTTACCTTGCTCATATTAGTGTTACCTTGCTCATATTAGTGTTACCTTGCTCATATTAGTGTTACCTTGCTCTTTAGTATTACCTTGCTCTTTAGTATTACCTTGCTCATTAGTGTTACCTTGCTCTTTAGTGTTACCTTGCTCATTAGTGTTACCTTGCTCATATTAGTGTTACCTTGCTCATATGTAGTTACCTTGTTCATTGCATTGAATGAACTGCAAGCGAAAGCGCGGAAGGAACGACAAAGCAAACAAAGCAAACGAACGGCAACGTTCGACATCTTGCTCTCCCCTACTTAAGTGAGCGTATATATGTATGTATATGCGCATATGTACATATATAAATTCACGTATTTGTATTTGCATATGCCTTCTTATTGATTATTATTAATTTGATTTACTTGAAGAATTTAAAATAAAACCAAGTTTGTTAATAATACCTGTTGTTTTAATGTTATTATTATTAATTTTTTTATTATATATGAAGGAAAAAATGTATGGTAATATTTACCATATCTATACTAATATTATAAAGAGGAAAACTTTGTTTGTTTGGTTGTAATGAATAGGCTCAAAAACTACTGGACCGATTTTAAAAATTCTTTCACCATTCGAAAGCTACATCACGAGTAACATGGATTATATTTTATTTTGGAAATAGGGCTCGAGATATAGGTCAAAACGTGGACCCGGGTAACCTTTGAATGTGTATGTACAATATGGGTATCAAATGAAAGCTGTTGATAAGTGCTTTAATACGGGGTAATTTTCATACCTATTGATGACTAGGGTCTGGAAATATATGCCAAAACGTGGACCCACCGTGACTTTGAACCGAATTAAACCAAACTTACACACATTGTTAAGTAGGTATTGAAGATGATTTCCGTATAGTTTGAATACCTATTGGTAGATAGGGTCTCAAGATATAGGTCAAAACGTGGACCTGGGTAACCTTCGGACGTGTATGTACAATATGGGTATCAAATGGAAGCTGTTGGTGAATGCTTTAGTTCAGAGTATTTTCATCCGCTCCGTGACTAGGGTCTCGAGATAGAGACCAAAACGTGGACCCTAGAATGTGTTTGTACAATATGGATATCAAATGAAAGCTGTTGATAAGTGCTTTAATACGGGGTAATTTTCATACCTATTGATGACTAGGGTCTCGAAATATATGCCAAAACGTGGACCCACCGTGACTTTGAACCGAATTAAACCAAACTTACACACATTGTTAAGTAGGTATTGAAGATGACTTCCGTATAGTTTGAATACCTATTGGTAGATAGGGTCTCAAGATATAGGTCAAAACGTGGACCCGGGTAACCTTTGGTTGTGTATGTACAATATGGGTATCAAATGAAAGCTGTTGATAAGTGCTTTAATACGGGGTAATTTGTTATGTTATGTTATGTTATGTTGTGTTATGTTATGTAATGTAATGTTATGTTATGTTATGCTATGTTATGTTATGTTATGTTATGTTATGTTATGTTATGTTATGTTATGTTATGTTATGTTATGTTATGTTATGTTATGTTATGTTATGTTATGTTATGTTATGTTATGTTATGTTATGTTATGTTATGTTATGTTATGTTATGTTATGTTATGTAATGTTATGTTATGTTATGTTATGTTATGTTATGTTATGTTATGTTATGTTATGTTATATTATGTTATGTTATGTTATGTTATGTTATGTTATGTTATGTTATGTTATGTTATGTTATGTTATGTTATGTTATGTTATGTTATGTTATGTTATGTTATGTTATGTTATGTTATGTTATGTTATGTTATGTTATGTTATGTTATGTTATGTTATGTTATGTTATGTTATGTTATGTTATGTTATGTTATGTTATGTTATGTTATGTTATGTTATGTTATGTTATGTTATGTTATGTTATGTTATGTTATGTTATGTTATGTTATGTTATGTTATGTTATGTTATGTTATGTTATGTTATGTTATGTTATGTTATGTTATGTTATGTTATGTTATGTTATGTTATGTTATGTTATGTTATGTTATGTTATGTTATGTTATGTTATGTTATGTTATGTTATGTTATGTTATGTTATGTTATGTTATGTTATGTTATGTTATGTTATGTTATGTTATGTTATGTTATGTTATGTTATGTTATGTTATGTTATGTTATGTTATGTTATGTTATGTTATGTTATGTTATGTTATGTTATGTTATGTTATGTTATGTTATGTTATGTTATGTTATGTTATGTTATGTTATGTTATGTTATGTTATGTTATGTTATGTTATGTTATGTTATGTTATGTTATGTTATGTTATGTTATGTTATGTTGTGTTATGTTGTGTTATGTTATGTTATGTTATGTTAAAGTATATTATATTATGTTATGTTAATGTTAACTCATTCTCTATATCCATACAAAATATCTATCAAACAAATAAAATTAAAATTTTCTTTTGAAAAATGCAACCATTCAATCAGTATTTTCTTATGACGTTATCACGTTAAACTATCGTCAGTAAACCGACTTTACAGACAACCTCTTTTTTTTGGAGTGGATTTTGGAACAGTGAATAATTTCTTACGAAATTTGAGAATTTAATGTGAAATCCGAATGAAATTATGTGTTCGTGGAAAAACAATTTTTTTCGTTTTTTTTTTTTGAAAAATATAAATGGATAATGGTTAAAAAAGCTCCAATGCTTAATAAAACATATAAATTGAAACGAAAAATTCATGTATGATCAGGAAGAAAGACGATTGTTTATTCATATGCGTTGATTTGAAGTTTAAAAACAATCTTCTTTTTTCCTGATTTTCAATTTATATTTTATATTTACTCAAAAACAAATAGAAAAACAAAAAATATTGTTTATTCCAAAGCGCTTGAATAAAGAAATAAATAATATGAAAATCATATATTTTCTGTTCTAAGCCATATCTATTCTATTTTAGTGTGCCCAGCGAAGGGGGCCGGGTTTGCTAGTCGTCTATAAATCGAGCTAAAATTTTTTTCTAGACAATATAGGCTTATTATGACACTTTTAAGAAGGTATGCGTAAAAACATATTGAACTTGAAATTTACGGTTTGTGCGCTAAACTGCATTTTGTTTACTCTGGCAGTAGCTTGCCTCCCAGCTTAGATAATCGACTATGACTAAAGTTCAGATAATGGTTGGGTTGGGCTAAGAAAACTTTACTGAAAATATGCACGTTCTTGTATACCCTCGTCAAAAAATTGAACTTAAATAAACTTCCGTCGCAGCCCGTTTATCCAATGATTACTGTAATTGATCGCATGTATTTATTTACCAACCAACAAAGATGTGCTTTTTAATTTTTAAATAACCTTATATATTTAAACATATATTTAAGAAATGAAGTTGCCTCTACCCGAAATATTTTGACAGATTGTTTCCTAATGTTGACCGCTAATTTGTTCCCAGATGCTGTGTGAGATCTATTGAGATATTTTACCAATCGCCGGCCAGGTTTTGGCCGTTTGTTAGACAAGACGTTACTTTATGCCTAAGGACTATTTGTGACTTGCAATTTATGTACGAGCGTAAATATCGTGAACCATCGATATGTTTTAATAATCGACTAATATATCTCGAGCTCTCCCATCACTATGGCTACCTTGGCTGGCTTCGAAATAGCGTAACCTGTAAGCCCAGTTTTCCGAATGGCTCTTGAAAGGCTTGCTCGATTCTCTGAATCATGAACGAATTGTTCACCGGTACTTTATGGCACTTTACAAAAAAGTCTAACGACATCGCAGATCCGACTGATGATACTAACGGGGGATTTTTTAGCTATTATCTTTCTAAACAGTTGGTTTAAACAGCTGACGCACGTTTCGTGTTTTGTTTCACTGTCAAACATCTTCAGTTTGGTCTATAATTTAACCATGAAGCGACTTACAAGCGAGCAACGCTTGCAAATCATTGAATTTTATTATAAAAATGCGTGTTCTGTTAAGAAAGTTTATCGCGCGCTTCTTCCAATTTATGGTCAGTTTAATCGACCCACTGAAGCGGCTATTCGAGCTATTGTGACTAGATTTAGAACCAAATTTACATTATTGGACATCAAACCAACAAAAAGGTTACGTAGAGTGCGAACTGAAGAAAATATCGCAGCTGTATCGCTGTAGTGAGATGGGACTACCAACGCAAATTAAAAAACAAAATAGTGCAATGCCGAAACTGTCAAATGTATGGGCATGGCCAACGTGGATGTTATGTGAGACCGAATTGCGGAAATTGTGCTGGCAAGCACAAAACTTCTAACTGCTCCAATACGAATATAGTGCGATGCGCAAACTGCAACGAGAGTCATATAGCAAGCGATGTTTGTTACGTGTCTCAATCGAAAAATGTATATACAAATCAAAGAGAAATATAATCGCCCCCGTGCACCCGCTCACACTTTGCGCTATAAAAGTGGTATTGAAACAAATTTTGAGTTTTCGCACTCACAATTCCCACCTATCTCTTCAAATTGGCCGATCCCTACAATGGATACAACAACAAAGCCAAAAGTATGGTACTTTCCTAACGATGTTCCAGCAGAAGCAGCAACTTCTTTACAGAAAATGAAATAACAGAGCTTACTTTTGAGCTAATATCAAAACTAAAAGAATGTAAAACAAAACATGAGCAATTTAATGTAATAGCAAAATTAGCGATTAAGTTTGTGTATTCTAATAGTAAATGATTGGCACAACAAAACTAAAGGTAATATTTTGGAACTGCCGTAGTATCCGAAATAAATTTATGGAGCTTTTCGATTATCTTGTTAAAAATGATATTGACATTTGCTTACTCTCTGAAACGTGGCTGAAACACACGGACAAACTCTGTAACCCAACATATGTTTGTATACGCAAAGACAGAGAAGCAAATGCAGGTGGTGGTGTCGCCGTATTAATTAAGAAATGTATTAGTTATAAAGGGGTTTTCAATAAGGGCGGGTAGATGTTGAAATGGAATAAAATGGCGTTTGCTGTGTGGCACATAGCGCCGTCCTGCTGGAACCAATTGTCGTCTAGGTCCATATGGTTCAATATGGGTCATAAGAAATTGGTTATCATCGTTGTGTAGCGCTCGCTGTTGACGGTGATCGCCTCACCAACGTCGTTTTCAAAAAAGTACGGACCAATGCCGCCGCCGGCCCAAAATCCACACCAAACGGCAACTTTTTGAGGATGCATTATCACCTGGTGAACCTCGTGTGGATTGGTGTCGTCCCATATACGGCAATTTTGTTTATTAACACAGCCATTCATCCAAAAATGCGCCTCGTCTCTAAAGATGATTTTTCGCCCAAAACTGGGGTTCTCTTCCAAACGAATCGAAGCCCAGTCAGCGAACAAACGGCGTTGTCATATGGTTATCAACTTTGAGCTCCTGGGTTAGTTGGATCTTGTACGGGTGTGTGCCCAAGTCCCGACGCAAAATTCGCCAAGTTGAAGTCTGCGAAAGGCCAAGTTCTTGTGCAAGGCGAGGAATAGACTGCCTCGGGTTCTGCTGTACACTTTCACGGACCGCTGCAATGTTCTCGGCTGATCTTGCGTTCCTCGAACGTACAGGTGTTGGCTGATTGTTTACTGACCCGGTCGTCTCAAATTTGGCCACCAAACGTTGAAGAGTCGACTTTGAAGGGTTACCACGTTAATGAACACTCATTTTGATAATAAAGTTTTATCATTTGAATGTGCTGTTCAATCGTGTAACTTGCCATGATGATTTGGCATAAACAACTGAATAATAAACAAAAGATTTGACAGATGTCACCAAAACAAAATGGCTGCCACAGGGCGCCAAAATCGACCCGCGCCAATTAAAAAACCCTTTACTATGATACCGCCTATAAGTACGGAGGTTATAGAAAACATTGGAATTGAAATTATGTCTTCAGACAATAAAAGAATTAAGGTTTTTAGTTCTTATTTTCCGGGTGGCGCAAATAGTTTAGAACTTAAGAACAAATATAAAAAAAAGATTTGAGGAAACTTTTTAATATTAGTGGAAATTTCCTTTTTTGCGGCGACTTTAATAGTAAGCATCGAAATTGGGGAAGTGTAAGAGCGAATAGCTGGGGAAATATACTAAATGAGTTTACCACATTCTTTCCAATAACAAAATCGCATTCAAACCAGCCATCGTATATACCGTCATCAAATACATTTTCCTCCTCAAACTTAGACTTAGTACGAGTACTTTCAAATATACCCATGCATTTGACCCAACCAATAGTTTTGAATGAATTCACTTCAGACCATTTACCTGTGAAATTTTTACTAAATTTATATTTTTCTCACTGTGAAAATCTTAAAGTGGATTACAGTAAAACAAATTGGAGTGTTTATCGACGATCTATAAAAAATACACTGTATAGCTTGCCAAAAAATGTCGATGATATTGTCTTGACTGAAGATGTTGACAAAAATATAGAAGTTTTCTATGAAAGTATAAATACTGCAGTCAGAAGCGCTGTTCCGCTTAAAGTTCCAAAAACTACCTTTTTAAAACTTCCATATTTCATCATCAGTCTAATAAGGGTAAGAAATTACCATCGTCGACAGTGGGGTCGATATAGGCAAAAGTCTGACTACGACCTATTAGCATACTATTCTGCAAAAATTCGAAGTGAGATTTTCATATATAGAAATGAATCATGGAAAAAGAAACTTAGCTCGATCGAAAAAAGAAGCCCGCCTTTTTGGAATATTTGCAAATTATAACGAAAAAAGCATTGCAAGACGATGATAAAGTCGTTTTCCTCGACGATGAAAAGACAAATCTTCTTGCTTATAAATTCCTCGATTATCATAAAGCATCTGTTCACCTAGGTACGTCACAGATAGAAAATTTGGTAGCCCAATCAATCGATAAAATTCATTCGCAGTTTTTAGACACCCCTGAGTCCGAATACGTAACAGATGAATATGTTCGAGATCTTATATACGAGACACCATTACGGAAATCAGCCGGGCACGATGATATCAAAAATATTATGATTATGATTCACTGCCTTGTGAAGCAGTGTTGTATTTCACCTACATTATAAATTCTTGTATTAAATTGCAATATTTTCCTAAAGCCTGGAAAACAGCAAAAATTGTACCTATATGGAAGCCAGGTAAACCTAACAATATTGCTGAGAGTTAGCCTCTTTTAGCCTCTTAAGTTCCCTAAGCAAAATTTTTGAAAAAGTCATAAAACACAAATTATTTCAATTTATTAACGCAAACCAATTAATACCAAATGAGCAATTCGCATTTAGGCAGTTTCACAGTACTACGCATCAGATAAGACGCATAGCAAACTATGTGAAAATTAGTTTTGAAAACAGGAAGTCTGCTGGTCTGATATTACTGGACATTGAAAAGGCCTTTGACTCTATTTGGCATGATGGACTGATTCATAAATTAAACAGCTTTAACTTTCCGCCGTATCTCGTAAAGCTTATTAAAAGTTTTTTGACAAATCGTTATTACAGTGTATGTTTGAACAATGAATACTCCGATTTAATTGAATTACCCGCTGGCAGGGCCGTGGAGAGAGTATTCGGGCCCCGGGGGAAATTTGAGATGCGGGCCCCTTCAATTTTTTTTTATTTATCAAAATGCGTATTATGCTATAGTGATATAACATTTAAACATTGAAAAACTCATTGATAAAATTTTTGATAGAATTAATTATGAAATATTGATTAAAATGAATTTTAGAAAACTCTTCAGCAGATGAATTTTAGAAAACTCTACCAGGATGTAACGTTATTTCACACAGCAAACTTTTCTTGAAAGGGGTTACGTATTAGTTGCCGAAACATAAAAAAATAAAATAAAAGTGCGAAATTGACTGGGGAAACGAATTTAAAAAATTATTTATATAATAATAAACCCAGTGAAAAATCAAAAATTTCTAGTCTATAAAAAGTATTATTGCTACCTCTAAATTTAATTCTTTATCAACGTAAGGAGAAATTGCTTTAAAGAATAACTACGTTTCAAAATTGGTCTTCATTTAAAATACAACTATCTAAATTTAATCTAATCATCACTATAATTATTAATTACCTTATAAACCAGTAGCATAAAATGTTCCAATTTAATAAGAGCTCAAAAATATACACTTTTGTATCACCATATTATATTTATTCTTCGTAATCGTGATCATAACATTCGATATGGTGACACCAAAAAAAGTCTGTGACGGAACTCTGGTAGAAGTATTATTTACTATATTTTTTCAAGCAGGAAATCTCTTGGAATTACCCTCGAGTCCGGGCCCCTCTGAAAACTCCGGGCCCTGAACAGACTTCACACTGGAATCGCGAAGAAAGCGACAAGCAATCTTCAATTTATCACGTTTATCGTTGGACATAGACTCCGAAATGACTGCACAGGAAATCGCTAATCTAAAGGCACAAATCGCTGCTCTGACCACAGGACTCACTAAAACTCAACATAGATTGAGTTCCATCGCAACATCTAACATCACAATCACCAATCAATACCAGGACTGTACACAACATATCACCAATGAGTCACAAATTAACCTAGAAATTTTCAAAACGTTACCCATATTCCCAGGCGATAAGAACCAATATCGGTCATGGAGAAAACGTGCCTGGACACGCATGGAAAATATAAAAAATTACTCTACTACACCCACTTACTACCCGGCACTCTCTATTATGCATTCGAAAATTCAAGGAGAGGCAGCCGACATTTTAATTAACCACGACACCAAATTCCATTTTTATGATATAATAGACCATCTCGATTACACTCCAGAGACTACTGGATGTGTTGCTCGAAGAAATGAAGAGAATAAGGCAGGAAAAAAGAACCTTGGCAGAGTTCCATTGCGAAGTCAGTAAGGCACTTAATCTTGCACTCACTAAAGTTGAGATGGATAGCTCAGGAAATCCATCACCTATGAAAGAATATGCGAACAAGGAAGCTGTAAGGACATTCATTCTTGGTCTGAATAGCAAATATACCAGCGGCACCCTATATAGCCACAATCCAAATGACTTAGAAACCGCTTACGCTATCGCAAGTACAATATACCACGATAACGTGAACTCACAGTTCGACATTCCGCAATATAATCAGCACAGACAATATAATAGTACATTGCAGTATCAAAACCAAGGCAGAAAATATTACGAGATA
Source organism: Anastrepha obliqua (assembly GCF_027943255.1). Lineage (NCBI taxonomy): Eukaryota > Metazoa > Arthropoda > Insecta > Diptera > Tephritidae > Anastrepha > Anastrepha obliqua. The sequence goes on from NC_072894.1 coordinate 53,025,087, forward strand.
CCACAAAGGTACAGACCCAAAGTACAGGTGCAATACAATCACACTGCACCCAGGCAACAGCACGAACCAATGAACGTAGCTCCATCACAACAGTACACGAGATCCGCAAATAGGAATCATTCTGCTCCACAACAAAACAGCTATGACCGCCAAATGCAAGGATTAGCTCCAAATAATCCATTTCGAGGAGATCCTCAAAAAAGAGACCGAAATCCTTCATCTCGTAACTACAACACACAACAGAAGGTACAACGTGTGAACCAAATACGCGAGGAAAAACTTTAATCGCTTGCACCAGAATACGAAAATGATGAATATGAAACAGGCAGTGTTTTTTTAAGGCGTATAAACGATTTGGCGTGTCTGCAACGCCACTGCAGGGATACAGGTAAACTAATTAACATCATGATCGACACTGGAGCAACCAACAATTGCATAAGTACAAAATGCAACATCGGTGAGTCTATTTCCATTAAACCTGTAAAAGTGAAAACCCTTCACGGTTATTCAATAACAAAATCAAAAAAATTGCAACACTATTAGAACATAATATCATATTTTTTGAAACAGATGCATTAGAAGAATTTGATATGCTTCTGGGTGAACAGGGACATAGAAAAATAAAAGCAGAGATCGACCTTTTCGAGTACAAGCTCAGTTATAAATATAGGGCCAAGAAAGAAAGTGAATCTGTACAAAAAATAAATTATACAGTTAATAATGAAAAGTATATTGCAGAAATTAAAAAAATTATGCAAAGAAATGAAGTCACAAACGAAGTGCTACCTTATACTACCACGATACACGCTACCATTAGAACGAAATCCGAAGATCCTATTTGGACCAAGCAATATCCGTACCCTGTGTCGGATAATGACTTCATTAACACAGAAATCAAAAAACTTTTAAAAAATAAAATAATCCAACCAAGCAAAAGTCCGTACAACTCTCCCATTTGGACAGTCGCTAAAAAAGGTACCGACGAACAAGGGAAACTAAGCGCAGAATGGTCGTAAACTTTCAGAAGCCTGATGTGGCTATGACCATACAGAATTTAGATAATGCAAAAGTATTTACAACTTTAGATTTAGAGTCAGGCTTCCATCAGATTCTTATTAATGAGTCCGACAGGGAAAAAACTGCCTTTAGTGTAAATGGAGCAAAATACGAATTTCTTCGCATGCCTTTCGGTCTGAAAAATGCTCCTTCTATTTTTCAAAGATGCATAGACGATATCCTTAGACCATATATCGGCAAGTTCGCGTACGTATATATAGATGATCTTCTCATTTATTCTTCTTCCCCTGAAGAACATATCGAACACATTCGCATAATTATAAACGCGCTTCATCAAGCCAACATGAAGATATCTAATGAGAAATCTCACTTTTTCCAAGACTCTGTGGAATACTTAAGGCACATAATTAAATACAACAGGAGCGCTGGAAAAAATTAAAGAGGAACTGCAAGCCCAAGTTGAACTCTTCCAACCCAATTTTAATAAACCTTTCGAATTAACCAACACCAAAACCGGAAACCCATATCATTTAATTCGCGAACACTCAGCCAAACAAAACAGAATTATTCTACTCGCAATTGTTTGGTCACTACAGAAACTGTAATTACTTGTATGGTATAGCTGATTTAACAATTTACACTGATCACCAATCTTTCAATCTTTAATCTTCTCCATATCAGAAAAAAACCCCAATACAAAATAAAAAAAATGGAAAAATTTCATTGAAGAATACGGTGCAAAACTTGTTTACAAAACTGGACATCAGAACATTGTTGCTGATGCACTTTCCCGCCAGCAAATAAACCACACTTCAAATTCTGATGACTCCCAACATTCAGCTCAAAGTTCCCCAACACAAAAGCTCAAACGAGTAAAGCAACCATTAAACTCCTTTAGAAATCAAATTATTATAAAACAGTCAGACCAGAACCTCGTCGAAATATCCTCGCAAAATATATTTTCTAACAGCCGACATACGCTTTTTTTTTAACACCAAAACTGAATTGCTAGACAGACTAAAAAATATAATTAAACCTAAGGTAACTAATGCTCTGCAAATAGACGAGCAAATATTATTTTACGTCGAAGATGACATTATCAACACATTTTCAACTGTATCGATCGTAATAGCGCAAAAATTGGTGGACCACATCACCGAAACCGAACAACAAAAACAAATTACACAGGACACACACAAACGTGCTCACAGAAACTATTAAAATAACGCACGGGAAATTTCGATCAGATACTACTGGCCAAACATACGTGACGCTTGTAAAAAAGAAGTACAGGACTGCGAAATTTGCCTCACAAATAAGTATGAACACCAAACAACCAATAGGTTCAGCGCCAATACCGAACAAGGTAGGCGAATACATACACTTAGATTTATTTTTTATAAGCAATAATATGTACATTAGTTCAACCGACAAATACTCCAAATTCTGACATTTGAGACAAATACCATCAAAGAAGGACACATATAAATACGTTGACGAGATACTATCTCAAATATACCCAAACGCAAAGTTTGTAATGACTGATAACGAGTCAACATTTACCGGCATATGTGCACAACAAATATACAAGCGACTACAAATAACGCATACCAAAACCCCAGCCTTTCATTCGACAACAAACGGTCAAGTTGAACGAACGCTCATTACCATAATAGAACTCGCGAAAGTTTTAGCACATCAACACAGTTCGGTACCTGACGAACAGACATTTGAAGCAGTCCGACAATACAACAAAACAATCCATTCGGCAACCAACGAAGGACCCGAGGACGTGTTTTTCAATCAAAGGGGGTATCCTGACATCAAAGAGCGTCTTCAACAAAACCAAGCGAGAGTTTTGCGATACCACAACCGCAATCAGAAACAGCTGAACTACAAAGAAGGAGACGTCGTATATTCAAAGACGCATAGAAGGAACAAAAACGTAAAAAAATACGCCAAACATATCGTCAAAAAAGACAACGGTGATACAATAACGACCAATAAAAGAGTTATTATACATAAGGACAATATCAGTGTAAAGGCATGTATGTAATAATATTTACCTTACTTTTCTCTATCGTACTTTGCGATAATATAATAGATTTAGCCAATTAGAAATATGTACTAGTAGAAGCAGATCCTGTTTACATTTATCAAGACACAGCCTTCTTGTATCACATATCTAATCTCTCTTTCGCGTCATACGAAAGAATAATGAAATCTGCATATAATTTAGAAAACCAACCTGAAACTCCAATTTTAGTGAACAAAATCGAAACCCTGAAAACTCAACTCATTCCAAATATTTATAGACCCAAAAGGTCACTTAACTTTCTTGGCTCCATGTTAAAATTCATCACTGGCACACCAGACCACGATGACCTTGTAGAAATTAAATTTACACTTAATACGCTAATAGAAAATAATAATAAGCAAAGAACAATTAATTCACAGTTCGAGAGAATACTCGAAGCCCTCGATCCCAAAGCAATAACCGAAAAAATTGTTATAGCAGAAGTTTATAATGAACTTCAATCAATAACGAACACTATAAATTCTGCAAAAACTAATAATTTTTATTCTGGCACATTAAATTTGAAAGATGTGTACGATTTAATAAAACACGGAAAGTTGGATCTTTCAATAATTAATATATTAGAATATGCCGATATTCATATCTGTTACCTACAAGAAGCAATTATAACAATATACAAATATCCTATCCTCGAAACTAAATGTAGCTTATTTAATGTATATCCTCTAGCACATAAGCATGGTAAAATTAATTTAGACCCTAAAATCGCAAAATGTAACGATTATCAAAGAATATCTAAATCTAAAAACTATATGAATAACTTTATTTGTAAATCAAAACCCTCTGACAATTGTACTATAAAAATAATAAAAGACAACTCAGCACAATGTGAAACAATCCACGAAAATAATGCTCCATCTTAGAGAATGGATATATTTTGACAGACTACGAGCACACTTGGAACAATATGCATATCTCCGGCCCTAAATTGATACATTTTAATGAATCCACAAACATCGATTATATCACATATTACAATCATCAACTACAACTGAGGGAAATCATACACAACCAAAATAACGAAAAACTTGAAGTACTCCGCATCCTTTCCTCAAGTTCGATATACAAATTCAGCAATATACAAAAACTCGTAACATTTTTGATACCTATTGAAGAAAATCCTGTACAGTTTACGTTCTTCACAGTAATGGGATTCTTAACCTTGGTAGTTATCACTTACGGTATGGTACACCTCTGCCGATACCACGAAAATAGAAGGATGCTTAACAGACAAAGGCTAATTGAAGAATTATATGAAATCGAAATGAACCGTCTTCAACAGCAACTTGTAGCAGCACCATAGCGAGGACGCTACGTCTTAAGAAGGAGGGGAGTTAACGACATGGCCTCACTTTCTTCTTTTCTAATCACTTCAGTCCATGGTCAATAGACATGCATTATCAAGTAAACAACATCAAGCATTATCAAGTAAACAACAACAAACCATAAACATTCAAATAGTTATCTACAAGTAAAAGTAAACAATACTATACACAATCAGCAACGAATTATCCCAATGCGATAACAACCGCCGCATTCAAATAGTATAGTATATACTAGCAAACCCGGCCCCCTTCGCTGGGCACACTAAAATAGAATAGATATGGTTTAGAACAGAAAATATATGATTTTAATATTGGCCCCTATTATGAGTTGCATTCGATCTTCGATATTCGTTGGTTGTCGAAGATCGAAAATCGAATGTCAATTTGGTATTATGAGCGGTGCAACGCTGTCGAAATTTTCGTTGTATACCGAATTTAGAGTCGAATGCAATTTTGCTTTCGATTGTGTAGCGTATTGTGGGAAAACTTGTTAAAATGTAAGTTGTTTGCTATTATTTATTGTTTTATAGTAACCAAATAATAAATATATACTAATTTTGTTAATATTATGCAGGTCGAAAGTCGTGAGTACCAAAAAGCAATTAGAAAGGCTAGTTGCATTAATGGAAGAGAATACACAATTCGCAAAAGGGATTTCCACCAAAGTACAAGCAGCAAAAAAATGGGAGGAATTTACAGTTAGAGCGGCAGCAAAATGGATTAAATTAATAATGGTTATTTTTGTGATGTTTATAGAAATACATTTTTATTTTCCCTTGGTAGGTATGGGCTGAAATACGTAGAAGAATTGAAATACATATTTTTTTCGAATAACGAATAATTGAATAAAGAAAATTTATAACAAAAATAAAACAGAAACTGTGGCGTAAAGGTTTCTATTTAATACTTTTTAGATTTTTCTATAATATTCTAAGAATTTCATTTCTTATCTTTTCTGCTTCTCCGTTATTTGGCTCCACTTCAATATCTTCAGCATCATCGTTGAGGGTCTCATCGGATAACTCTTCATCCGGAAGTTGAACATTATAAAACAAGCAAATGTTGTGCAAAGCTGCACACACATTAATAATTTGTGTTGCTTTTTTTGGAGAATTGTGAAGAGCTCTTGGCTCGGGTGCACTGCTGCAACTGGTTTTCTGTACTGGACAGTAGGTTCATAAACGCCTCTTTAGATAATCTAAAGTTCTTTAAAAAACTGTAAGGAAATTTCTGTAATATTAAGTACGTCAACACATTTTGAAAATACTAAACTTACTCAGTGGAAGCCATTTCAAGGGGGTTGGATGCGCCCTTCAGCTGTTTTCTACATCTAGCTAGTTCCACTAATCTTTCATCGAGCGATGAATCGTCGAACCACAACTCCGTTGTACTCATTTTCACAAAAAATACTTTTTTTAACTTTTAAAATTGTTGTTAGCAAAGAATTTCAACACAATCGGTTTTTCTTTTATTTTGATTTGCTGTATCAGCTGAGAAAAATTATCTATTGTAAATGCGCCGAGCGATCGATATTCACAATAGTCCTATTCTTCAACGAATGAGCACCATAATACCAAATGAAAATTCGTTCGATCAGCACTTTCGGCTATAGTCGAAGATCGAATGTTGCTCATAATAAGGGCCATTATTTATTTCTTTATTCGTTATTCAAGCGCTTTGGCATAAACAATATTTTTTGTTTTTCTATTTGTTTTTGAGTAAATATAAAATATAAATTGAAAATCAGGAAAAAAGAAGATTGTTTTTAAATTTCAAATCAACGCATATGAATAAACAATCGTCTTTTTTCCTGATCATCCATGAATTTTTCGTTTCAATTTATATGTTTTATTAAGCATTGGAGCTTTTTTAACCATTATCCATTTATATTTTTCAAAAAAAAAAACGAAAAAAATTTTTTTTCCACGAACACATAATTTCATTCGGATTTCACATTAAATTCTCAAATTTCGTAAGAAATTATTCACTGTTCCAAAATCCACTCCAAAAAAGTTCACAAACAATTTTTACATGTTGCACTTACGTTTTTTCCTTATGGCATCCAAATCAGAAAGAAATATTGACACATTGTAACTCACACTGTCAATTTGACAGTTCAGTTCCGCCCCAAGCGTTAAAAAAGTAAGCGACATTATGGCTGGTTCAAAAGAACGCTGTACCCGTTGCCAGTGCTCCGAATTACAACCAAACTTTACGAAACCCATTTTCAATACTTACTTAACAATGTGTGTAAGTTTGGTTTAATTCGGTGCAAAGACACGGCGGGTCCACGTTTTGGCATATATTTCCAGACCCTAGTCATCAATAGGTATGAAAATTACCCCGTATTAAGGGGGAAGTTGTAAGAATCATAGCAACCCATGATTATAAGAATCATAGCAACCCGTGATTGTAAGAATCACAGCAAACAATGATTGTAAGAATCGTAGCAAGCCATGATTTGTAAGAATCATAGTTGGCTATGTACATTTTGGTTCAGCCGTTATTCTTAGTTTTAATATGTACAGTTAGTTGAAATAAAGCAACCGAGCAGTTTAAACGTGCGTTTCCTTTGTTCCCGGATGTGTTATATAAAGGTAAAATAACCTTACATTGGTTCTGGGCCCAGATCACGTGGGCAATTGATTTTGTTTCTTTTTTGGGTATCGCGTTGATACGGAAAAATGAGTGCAATCGCAAATATTGAAAAACTTTCCCAGGACAATTACGCGACGTGGTCGGTACAGGTAAAAAGCCTGTTAGTAACATTAGATTTGTGGGAATATGTGGTTGGCGAAAAGCCGGACGAAGAGATTGCAAGGGCTCTCTGGGTAAAAAGTGACCAGAAAGCATTGGCAACAATTACATTGTGCGTAAAATCTAGCGAATTAATACACGTAAAAAGTTGTGCAACTTCAAAGGAAGCGTGGCGGGTCCTAAATTCAATTTATTGCACAGATAGTGCCGCGCGTAAGGTTGCTCTATTTAAAAAGTTAATACACTTCAAAATTTCCATGCAAGACAAGTTCGCAGCGCGTGTAAATGAGTTTCGTTCAATTGTTGAGGATCTTAGAGAAATAGGAATTGTGGTGCCAGACGATTTCATCTCAATTTTGCTTCTCTGTAGTCTCCCTGATGAGATGGAAAGTTTTGTAGTGGCTATTGAAAGCCGGGATACCTTGCCGAAACTCGACTTGTTGGTGTCAAAAATTTTGGAAAGCGAAATACGCCAAAATGAAAAGTGTTCAACTCCTGATGAAAAGGTGTTTTTGGCCAAGTCCAAAAGTCGACAAAAAATTGTGTGTTTTAAATGTGGCAAAAAGGGACATATACGTGCCCAATGTAAAGTGCCAATGCCTAAAGAAAAAAGAAATGAAAAGGCATGTTGTTCGTTTGAAGAGCGAAAAAATGATAGTGACATGTGGATTTTAGACAGTGGTGCTAGTTCGCACATGTGTATGAAACAAAGTTTTTTCAACTCAATTGAGCCCAGAAGGCAAGAAATAGTGCTTGCAACGGGAAAAACAATTTATGCGAAAGGTATAGGTACGGTGAGCTTAAAAACGGAATTTATGAACATAATTTTACATAATGTGTGGTATGTTCCTGAACTAAAATCAAATTTTTTCTCAATTGGCAAAGCCATAGAATACGGTCATTCAATAAAATTTTCGGAAAATTACGCATTAATGGAAACAAAAGAAGGAGAAAGCATGTTAAAAGCAAAGTTAGTCGGTGGTGTATTTGTTGTTAAAATGACAATTAGAAAACCGGTTGAAAAGTTAAATGCCTTAATTGAAAACAAAATGTTAGAAAAGTGGCATAAAAGATTCGGACATGTAAATATAAACGATTTGCGAATTCTGTCAAACAAAAATCTGGTACGAGGTTTGAATATAAGTGGCGTTCATAATTATCAGTGTGTAACTTGTGCTGTTTGCAAAATTCGTAGCTTGCCTTACAGTGCATATGGTAGGGTATTATCGGAAAACGTGCTGGACTTGATTCATACAGATCTTTGTGGTCCCATGCGGGTTAAATCGTTGGGGGGAGCGTCATATTTCATTACATTTATTGATGATTTCTCCCGTTACATGACAGTGTATTTTTTGAAAAATAAATCTGATGCTTTTGATGCATTTAAACATTTTGCTGTGACTGCGGAGACACAGATAGGCCGAAAAATAAAAACTGTGAGAAGTGATAATGGTAAAGAGTTTGCCAATATGATGTTTAAGCGGTATTTTAGTGAAAGGGGTATTGTTCACCAAACTTCAGTTAGCTATTCGCCTCAACAAAATGGCGTGGCTGAGAGAGACTTTATAATCAAAACAAGCGAAGTATTGTTATAGCTCGTGATTGTATATTTTTTGAATCGTCTTTTGAACCAATTTTAATACAAGAAGACGTTAGTGAAGAAGTACCTTTCTACCATGAAATAAAAGAGTCATCTCCATCGGATGATGTCAAGTGCGGTGAAATTCAGAATGAAAGTGTTGTTGAAGAGCAACTCGAAGACAATGGCGATGATGATGATGAGGGGTATTCTTTAGATGAAGAAAACGACCCGGTAGTTACGCGAAAAAGAGGTCGAGGAAGACCAAAATTATTACGAACAGGTACTGTTGGTAGACCAAAAAGACGGTATAATGAGGTAGAGGTTTTAAATTACATTGCTGAGAGTCCTGAAACTGTAGAAGAAGCTTTGTCTTCGCCAGAACGTGAATATTGGGAGGAAGCTATGCAAATAGAGTTCGATTCGCTTATTAAAAATAATACGTGGGTGTTGGTGGACCGACCAAAACATAAAAACGTCATTGGTTGTAGGTGGGTGTTCACCAAGAAGCGAAAACCATGTGGTCGTATCGAAAAGTACAAAGCGAGATTGGTAGCTCAGGGGCGCTCCCAAAGGCGCAACATTGATTACACCGAGACTTACGCACCTGTTGTACGACATTCGACCATTCGATTGTTGTTGGCTTTAGCAGCGAAGTACCAACTGGTGGTTAATCATGTCGATGTAGTATCAGCTTATTTAAATGGTGATTTAAACGAAGACGTCTTCATGGTACAACCATTAGCGTTTGAAAGTTCAAGATACCCCAATAAGGTTTGCAAATTAATTAAACCCATCTACGGTCTTAAACAGGCAGGCCGCGAGTGGAACAAAAAGATCTCCGAAATCCTCACGACTATGGGCTTCAAAAGATGTCAAGCGGATAGTTGTGTATATTTTAAGAGGGAGTATAGTTCCATGTGTCTTATTGGTTTGTACGTGGATGATATGCTGTTAGCTTGCTCTAATGCAGGGCAGACGAAAATTATTTTAAAGCAGCTAAATGAGTTTGTTGAAGCTGTAGATAAAGGGCCGGTATCGTTTTATTTAGGTATGGAAATAGAGAGAGATGCATCTACTGGCACAATATCAATTCATCAAGAACATTATGTGAATCAGCTTCTTAAAACATGGGGAATGGACTCATGCAAGTCGGCAACTACACCTTGGGTTGATGGCATGGTGCTCAAGAAGTGTGAGAAGCAGTGTAACGATATTGACACGATGCGGTACCAAAGTTTAATCGGAGGGTTGATGTACTTGGCGGTAATATCTAGGCCAGATATCGCCCATGTTGTATCTAAATTATCGCAATTTAATAATCATCCACATGAAGAACATTTTAAAGCTGCGAAGCACGTGTTACGATATTTGAAGCAGAGTTCAGCAGCGAAAATTACTTATTCATCTACAGGCGAAAATTTGGTGTGCTACACAGATTCCGACTGGGCTGGTGACGTATCTGATCGCAAATCATACAGCGGTTACGTAGTATTCATGTCTGATGGTCTGGTTTCTTGGGAATCAAAAAAGCAGTCTATCGTTGCCCTCAGTACAATGGAGGCAGAATATATAGCTCTATGTCAAGGCGCAAAAGATGTTGTTTTTCTTCGAGGGTTGTTGCGTGAAATGGGGTATGACGGATACGTAAATGAACCTACGAACATGCATTGCGATAATCAAAGTGCACAATTTTTGCTGAAGAACCCGATGGTGCACAAGCGCAGTAAACACATAGATTTAAGATTTCATTACGTCCGTGAGTTGTTTGAAAAGGGCGAAATCGAGGTACATTTTGTAAATTCTGATGCCAATGCAGCAGATATAATGACTAAATTTTTAAAGAAATTGAAACATAAAAATGGATGTAAATTGCTAAAGCTTACAATGTAATTAAAATGTACTCAAAAGTAGCAATATTATTATTACAGTTTTGTCGTAATGAAAATATTAAAATACGGAAAATTTTGAAAAATGTAATTTATAATATAACTGGGTTGAGAGGGAGAATTGTAAGAATCATAGCAACCCATGATTATAAGAATCATAGCAACCCGTGATTGTAAGAATCACAGCAAACAATGATTGTAAGAATCGTAGCAAGCCATGATTTGTAAGAATCATAGTTGGCTATGTACATTTTGGTTCAGCCGTTATTCTTAGTTTTAATATGTACAGTTAGTTGAAATAAAGCAACCGAGCAGTTTAAACGTGCGTTTCCTTTGTTCCCGGATGTGTTATATAAAGGTAAAATAACCTTACAGAAGTCTACTGTGAATTTTTCAAAAAATCGATTTTTTTTTATTAGCTTAAAAAATACTTTGAACCCTCTTAAATAAGGTACAATATGTGTTACAGCTGGCTAAATTTTTCTTCGTTGAAATTTCGACCTTTTCCCGAAGCGCTCCAAAGCGCGTACCTGCTAATACTGAAATTTTAAACGCATTTTTCTCGAAACTAAGTTTTTGTATACGGTGTACACGATATCTCGAGTTCTGATAAATGAATCAGCTTAAAAATTTAATTATATATTCTCTGTAATAGTGTCTCTCGTCTGACATAGGATTTTTTTGATATCGTTATTTGTTAAATTGTTATAAACAATAGTAACATCAATTTTAGGCAAAAAAAAAGAAAAAAAATTTGAAGAATTTTTTTTTCAACGCCAAAATTTTTTATCGACATAATCCTACGTCAGACGAGAGTCAATACTATGTATATGATAACAATATTTTGTTTTTTTGTTTTAGATCACCGAAACGTAAGATTTCATGTACACCGTTTAGGCACCTAAGAAAAGCGGACCTGCGCTTGCAGAAGTGCCACAGCGGCCATTTTGAATATTTTGACTTAAAATTTTTTTTTCAAAAACTTAAATCTATATATGTATATAAATGTGAAAATCTGTCCCTATGTTCGCTTATAACTCGAGAATGGCTGAACGGATTTATCTTATCTTGGTCTTGAATTATTCGTGGAGGTCTAGGGAAGGTTTTAAAGGTGAGAAAAATTCGAATAATTGTCGGGAAAATGGTCAAAACGTGGACCCGGGTAACCTTCGGATGTGTATATACAATATGGGAATCAAATGAAAGCTGTTGGTGAATGCTTTAGTTCAGACAACTTTTCATGCCGCTCCGTGACTAGGGTCTCGAGATAGAGACCAAAACGTGGACCCTAGAATGTGTTTGTACAATATGAATATCAAATTGAAGCTGTTGGTGAATGCTTTAGTACAGAGTATTTTTCATGCCGCTCCGAGACTGGGGTCTCGAGATATAGGTCAAAACGTGGGCCCGGGTAACCTTCGGATGTGTATATACAATATGGGTATCAAATGGAAGCTGTTGGTGAATGCTTTAGTTCAGAGTATTTTTCATGCCGCTCCGTGACTAGGGTCCCGAGATAGAGACCAACACGGGGACCCTAGAATGTGTTTGTACGATATGGATATCAATTGGAAGCTGTTGGTGAATGCTTTAGTACAGAGTATTTCTCATGCCGCTCCGTAACTGGGGTCTCGAGATATAGGTCAAAATGTGGGCCCGGGTAACCTTCGGATGTGTATATACAATATGGGTATCAAATGGAAGCTGTTGGGGAATGCTTTAGTTCAGAGTATTTTTCATACGGCTCCGTGACTAGGGTCCCGAGATAGAGACCAACACGTGGACCCTAGAATGTGTTTGTACAATATGGATATCAATTGGAAGCTGTTGGTGAATGCTTTAGTACAGAGTATTCCTCTTGCCGCTCCGTGACTGGGGTCTCGAGATATAGGTCAAAACGTGGACCCGGGTAACCTTCGGATGTGTATGTACAATATGGATATCAAATGAAAGCTGTTGGTGAATGCTTTAGCTCAGAGTATTTTTCATGCCGCTCCGTGACTAGGGTCTCGAGATAGAGACCAAACCGTGGACCCTAGAATGTGTTTGTACAATATGAATGTCAAATTGAAGCTGTTGGTGAATGCTTTAGTTCAGAGTATTTTTCATGCCGCTCCGTGACTAGGGTCCCGAGATAGAGACCAACACGTGGACCCTAGAATGTGTTTGTACAATATGGGTATCAAATGGAAGCTGTTGGTGAATGCTTTAGTTCAGAGTATTTTTCATGCCGCTCCGTGACTAGGGTCCCGAGATAGAGACCAACACGTGGATCCTAGAATGTGTTTGTACAATATGGATATCAGTTGAAAGCTGTTGGTGAATGCTTTAGTACAGAGTATTTCTCATGCCGCTCCGTGACTGGGGTCTCTAAATATAGGTCAAAACGTGGGCCCGGGTAACCTTTGGTTGTGGATGTGCACGGCGGGTCCACGTTTTGGCATATATTTCGAGACCCTAGTCATCAATAGGTATGAAAGTTACCCCGTATTAAAGCACTTATGAACAGCTTTCATTTGATATCCATATTGTACAAACACATTCTAGGGTCCACGTTTTGGTCTCTATCTCGAGACTCTAGCCACGGAGCGGCATGAAAAATACTCTGGACTAAAGCATTCACCAACAGCTTCCATTTGATACAAATATTGTACATACACAACCAAAGGTTACCCGGGTCCACGTTTTGACCTATATCTCGAGACCCTATCTAACAATAGGTATTCAAACTGTAGGGAAATCATCTTCAATACCTACTTAACAATATGTGTAAGTTTGGTTTAATTCGGTTCAAAGACACGGCGGGTCCACGTTTTGGCATATATTTCGAGACCTTAGTCATCAATAGGTATGAAAATTACCCCGTATTAAAGCACTTATCAGCAGCTTTCATTTGATACCCATATTGTACATACCCAACCAAAGGTTACCCGGGTCTACGTTTTGACCTATATCTCGAGACCCCAGTCACGGAGCGGCATGAAAAATACTCTGTACTAAAGCATTCACCAACAGCTTCAATTTGATATCCATATTGTACAAACACATTCTAGGGTCCACGTTTTGGTCTCTATCTCGAGACCCCAGTCACGGAGCGGCATGAAAAATACTCTGTACTAAAGCATTCACCAACAGTTTCAATTTGATATCCATATTGTACAAACACATTTTAGGGTCCACGTTTTGGTCTCTATCTCGAGACCCTAGTCACGGAGCGGCATGAAAAATACTCTGTACTAAAGCATTCACCAACAGCTTCAATTTGATATCCATATTGCACAAACACATTCTAGGGTCCACGTTTTGGTCTCTATCTCGAGACCCTTGCCACGGAGCGGTATGAAAAATACTCTGAACTAAAGCATTCACCAACAGCTTTCATTTGATACCCATATTGTACATACACATCCGAAGGTTACCCGGGTCCACGTTTTGACCTATATCTCGAGACCCTATCTACCAATAGGTATTCAAACTATACGGAAATCATCTTCAATACCTACTTAACAATATGTGTAAGTTTGGTTTAATTCGGTTCAAAGACACGGCGGGTCCACGTTTTGGCATATATTTCGAGACCCTAGTCATCAATAGGTATGAAAATTACCCCGTATTAAAGCACTTATCAACAGCTTTCATTTGATATCCATATTGTACAAACACATTCTAGGGTCCACGTTTTGGTCTCTATCTCGAGACCCTAGTCACGGAGCGGATGGAAATACTCTGAACTAAAGCATTCACCAACAGCTTCCATTTGATACCCATATTGTACATACACATCCGAAGGTTACCCGGGTCCACGTTTTGACCTATATCTCGAGACCCTATCTACCAATAGGTACTCAAACTATACGGAAATCATCTTCAATACCTACTTAACAATATGTGTAAGTTTGGTTTAATTCGGTTCAAAGACACGGCGGGTCCACGTTTTGGCATATATTTCGAGACCCTAGTCATCAATAGGTATGAAAATTACCCCGTATTAAAGCACTTATCAACAGCTTTCATTTGATATCCATATTGTACAAACACATTCTAGGGTCCACGTTTTGGTCTCTTTCTCGAGACCCTAGTCACGGAGCGGATGGAAATACTCTGAACTAAAGCATTCACCAACAGCTTCCATTTGATACCCATATTGTACATACACATCCGAAGGTTACCCGGGTCCACGTTTTGACCTATATCTCGAGACCCTATCTACCAATAGGTATCCAAACTATACGGAAACCATCTTCAATACCTCCTTAACAATGTGTGTAAGTTTGGTTTAATTCGGTGCAAAGACACGGCGGGTCCACGTTTTGGCATATATTTCCAGACCCTAGTCATCAATAGGTATGAAAATTACCCCGTATTAAAGCACTTATCAGCAGCTTTCATTTGATACCCATACTGTACATACCCAACCAAAGGTTACCCGGGTCTACGTTTTGACCTATATCTCGAGACCCCAGTCACGGAGCGGCATGAAAAATACTCTGTACTAAAGCATTCACCAACAGCTTCAATTTGATATCCATATTGTACAAACACATTCTAGGGTCCACGTTTTGGTCTCTATCTCGAGACCCTAGTCACGGAGCGGCATGAAAAACACTCTGTACTAAAGCATTCACCAACAGCTTCAATTTGATGTCCATATTGCACAAACACATTCTAGGGTCCACGTTTTGGTCTCTATCTCGAGACCCTAGTCACGGAGCGGATGGAAATACTCTGAACTAAAGCATTCACCAACAGCTTTCATTTGATACCCATATTGTACATACACATTCGAAGGTTACCCGGGTCCACGTTTTGACCTATATCTCGAGACCCTATCTACCAATAGGTATCCAAACTATTGTTAAGTACTGGCAGGATCGCCATGTAAAGTGCTTGAATGATCATCATGTGAAGTGATGCTGAATCGTCATGTATGTGAAACAGGATCGTCAAAGTAAAGGTGCTATTATCTTATGGAAGGACTTTAGGGCAAACCTGATGACTAAAGATTCCTTTGAAAATAAAAGATTTTTTTTTTAGTTAGGGCAAATAACTGCCTTCCAACTATCAGGTAGAGACTGAGCTGACTGAGCTGCCTTCTGATAGAATGGCTTTATTTTTATACTTTCTTTTTGCCTTGTCATCAATAAAATATACATAATTACAATCAAACATTGTTACAAGTAAAAATCAATAACAAAGTTATAAACACTTAAAAATACTATACAAATGAAATTCTGCTTAGGTTGACTTAAATTTTGTTCAGTATTAGCTTACTTCACAGTGAGCTATGGCTTTGCTTTGGAGTGGGGTATCATGTGACAAAGAGTGTATTTGGTGTGTGCCATGTGTTTACTTATGTTTCGGGTTTCAAAACAAAGGCAAAGAGTTTATGTCATTGAAATTGAAAAGAATTATGTCATTAAAGTAGAGTAAATTGAATTGACATGGTTTACATAATTTGAGTTTGAGTGTTAAGAATATTTGGAAGTGAAGTGGAGGTACTCTACACTATACGGAAACCATCTTCAATACCTCCTTAACAATGTGTGTAAGTTTGGTTTAATTCGGTGCAAAGACACGGCGGGTCCACGTTTTGGCATATATTTCCAGACCCTAGTCATCAATAGGTATGAAAATTACCCCGTATTAAAGCACTTATCAACAGCTTTCATTTGATACCCATATTGTACATACACAACCAAAGGTTACCCGGGTCCACGTTTTGACCTATATCTCGAGACCCCAGTCACGGAGCGTCATGAAAAATACTCTGTACTAAAGTATTCACCAACAGCTTCAATTTGATATCCATATTGTACAAACACATTCTAGGGTCCACGTTTTGGTCTCTATCGCGAGACCCTAGTCACGGAGCGGCATGAAAAATACTCTGAACTAAAGCATTCACCAACAGCTTCCATTTGATACCCATATTGTACATACACATCCGAAGGTTACCCGGGTCCACGTTTTGACCTATATCTCGAGCCCTATTTCCAAAATAAAATATAATCCATGTTACTGGTGGATGATGTAGCTTTCGAATGGTGAAAGAATTTTTAAAATCGGTCCAGTAGTTTTTGAGCCTATTCATTACAACCAAACAAACAAAGTTTTCCTCTTTTTAATATTAGTATAGATAAATAGCAGTAAGATTTCTGTAACAAGTTAGTCTTAAAGCTAAATACACACCAGGCAACCGTTACAGCAACTCGGCCATGTTGAAGCAACCGTTGCCTCGTGTGTAGCTGTGTTGCCAAATGATTTTCGTGTTGCTGCAACCCTTGCCTGAAATATCAAATAAATTTGATTTTTGGGATAGGTTGCTGCAACCGTTGCCTCGTGTGTATCATTGTTTACTGCTTTTACTCGTTCAGTTCGTTGAACACAAGCAAAGAAGAAGGTTCGTGCGGAGTAAAATAAAGTGAAAAAGGAAAAAATGGCAATTGAAAATAATGAAAATTATGTTAATTTTATTAACGAATATAAAAATTTGAGAAAGCTGTGGGATATAAGTAGTGAAAAATATAAAAATAAAAATTTTAGAAAAAAAGCATACGAACAATTAAAAAATTAATACAATAAAATTGATAAAAATTTCAAGTCCGCAAAAGCGGTTCCTGTTGCAAGATACCGCAAAGTTATTGCCAGTCTAATTTCTGCTGATATTGCCTCTCTCATTATGGTATCTTGTTTCGTTATTTTGGCCTTTACGAAGTCCAACAATTTTCTAAACAGGGCTTCGTCCATCCTCATGTAATTTTTATAGTCCGCTGGCTCATTTTCCTTCAGTTCTTTCAGCAGCCTCTCGTTCGAAAATTCGATTTTTTTAAAAGCCAATTTTTGGACCAGATTTTTTTTCTCTTCTTTTGTTGCATCTCTTCTTCCTCATTTTCGTACAAAAGTTCGTCAATTATAATAAGAGAAGTAATTTAACGCATTTCGTCGATCATTTAAAAAAATTAATTTTACGTATCTTCCGCTTGTACCTTTCCTACACCACAGTTATACACAATACTGAGATTGAAGCAACTGTCGCAACGTGTTTCTTAAACAAAGGCAACACGTTGCTGCAACCGTTGCTTCAACGGTTGCCTGGTGTGTATTTAGCTTAAGAATATCGAAAATAAACACGCACTTCGGCGTTAAAATATAAAAAAAGATATTTCTTTTTTCTCATATCGTGAAAGCGATATCAACTCGCGCAAAAAATCAATTGTGATATGGGCTATGTAGCGTGGTGCGCTATCCTTCAAAAATCCCCCAAGCTCATGCCTTCAATTTCGGTCTTCAAAGAATTGTTTATCATCCGCTACCGGACATCCTGTTTAATATTGTGTTCTTATTAAGAGGTTACATACGTCCAGCAGCGCCAAAAATGAAGGGATAACAATAAAAATAAATATAAAAAAATGTATACATTGTTTATGAGTACTTAAACTTCATAAAAAGTGCACTTTAATTTTTCTTTATAAAAATTAGTACATAAAAAATTACGTGACCCAAAGTGCAATGAAAAAAAAGTTGTTCCACGGTCGGCATCATTTCTCCTTGAAATGTGGATGAATCTGTAAGAAGTAAAAAAATTCTTCTAAAATAAAGTTATAGTTATAGTCTATCGAGCCGGATTTTTGAATTTCGAAAAATTTTGCAATTTACGGCTTTTTAAATAAAGATTGCTTTTTACGTCATAAATGTCACACTTTAATAATGATTATAAAAATATCAAAAATAAAGCTATAGAGAAAACATATTCGAATATTAAAAACAAAAAAACACATCAAAAAACTGTATGAATTATCATGCAGACCGTGCCAGAAAAAGTAGTTTGGAGAAAAACGAGTTTAAAATTTGGGATACAGGAGCGCGCGGACCGCTCTTTGCCTGGTTGAGGGGCTGTGGAATTTCCGCAAGAAAATTTCACAGTGTATTTTTAAGATACTATATTTTCGAAATATCGAAAAAAAAATCGATTTGTGGACGTATGTAACCCCTTAAAGTATTATTGCCAAAGTATGATACAGGCAATGGCAAACCTCCGAGTGTATTTCTGCCATGAAAAAACTCCTCATAAAAATATCTGCCGTTTGGAGTCGGCTTGAAACTGTAGGTCCTTCCATTTGTGGAACAACATCAACACGCACACCACAAATAGGAGGAGGAGCTCGGCCAAGCACCTAACAGAAGTGTACGCGCCAATTATTTATTTATTTTTTATTTATGATACATGTAAGAGGTACACAGGAGTTAGTGCGAAACTATTGGAGTAAAGCACTCTATTTGGCTATATATTTCCATGCAATGTCTATAGATTCGTGACTAGTTGATTTTTTGTAAGATAAAAATATCTGCAAATTGGTGGTAAAAGAGAAGAAAGAAGAAAGTCCGTGGCTGAATTCTCTTTAGAAATCTATTGTTTTCTCGGTGGATGGCTGTAGTGATCGATTTCTCGTAGTTTCGATCAAACAATTTAAAGTTTATGGTCGTTTTCAAGGAGATATTTCACACTAAAAAATCGCTTGCTGTTTTTTGTTTGTTCCATTGAGTTGTGAGTTCAAGGTGTTAATAATGGAAGTCAGCAAAGGGAAAATAAAGTCGAAAAAGCAAGCACATGTGAATGATGTTTATGGTGCCGATAATCTAATAGCTGATTACGTGCAGTTTTGGTTTCGTAGATTCCGTTCAGGCATTTTTGATGTAAAAGAAAATGTCGATAAAATCACAGAAATAATCGAAGTTGACCGGCATGTTAGTAGTCGTGGCCCCGCCCAAAAGCTTTAATTAATGCTTAAATCAATTGCGATACAATTTTAAACAAAAATAATGGATTTCTTTTTCCCAAACTAATGTATAGCGAGTTTTAACCCAATGCGTATTTAATTTCAAACTTTTATTGGATACGCTAATAAGTTATTGTTGGCCGCTTCCTTATTGGTCGCATTCAGACAAAGGAATGATTGAACTCATTTACTGCATAAATCAAATGCAAAGTAATTTCATGTGCTAATTAGAATTCAGATGAATTGCTGGTAACAAGTTGTGGCTGCCGACACCTACATCAACGCCAACGGCACCAACATGAAAATCCGAAATCTGAAAAAAAAATAACCAGTATGTAGTTATGTATCCATAAGTCATATTAACAATGCCAACGTCAATGCTATTGGCAGAGACAGTGTATGTGTATTTGCATTTGCATATGTGTACGAGTATGCACTTATACCTACAAATATCCCAATGTAGCCGATTCAAAGTTTTAGATAACTAGCCACCCATCGACCCATTGTCACGGTTGTTGCCATCGTTATGGTCGTCATCATCTGTGATCAATAAATTACAATCGTATTTTCAAATGTTAATAAGCTCTAAATGTCCATACATCAAACCAAAGCATCGATACAAGTGCTTGGGGGCCAACTGCGCAAACGACCGGTCCTTTCTATACACCCCCGGGCTAACTGTAGCACTCATATCTGAAATTCTTTGGCTGATACTATTAGGAGAGCAGCTCCCGCTGGTTGTCAATAGATGTCGCCAACAGTGTGTGCCAGTCGATTCTAACATAACCTAAACGTCATAAACCAAGCTTAGACATATGATAAGCAAATTGCTTCGATACATTAGTGATTTTGTTTTGGTATCATATACTTTTGGTTTTGTGAAAATGACTGAGTGTGTGTGGAATAATCGTCATTTGTGGGAAGTGTTGATTTTCCTCTTTCATTCGAAGAAAACGGCGGCTAAAGCGCATCGAGAGCTACAAAAAGTTTATGGAGATCCTGCTTTAAGTGAAACAACGTGCCGAGATTGGTTCCGTCACTTCAAAGACGGTGATTTTAATGTTGACGACCGTCCGCATGAAGGAAGACCAAAAACCTTCGAAGACGCTGAATTGGAGGCATTGCTCAATGAGGATCCGTGTAAAACGCAAGAAGAACTTACTTCAGTATTAGGAGTTACCCGCCAATCCATTTCCAAGCGATTGCATGTTTTGGGAATGATTCAGAAACAGGGGACTTGGGTTCCTTATGACTTCGCCTCGGCCGAATATTCACGCTGCGAAGGTTATGCTATATATTTGGTGGGACCAAGTTGATGTTATTTATTATGAACTGTTAAAACCAAGCGAAACCATCACTGGGGATCAGTATCGACTTCAATTGATACGATTGAGCCAAGCACTGCGCGAGAAGCAGCCGCAATACGCGGGGAGGCATGAAAAAATGATTCTACAGCATGACAACGCTCGGCTTCACGTTGCCAACCCGTTAAAATCTACCTGGAAACACTGAAATGGGAAATCCTACCCCACTCGCCATATTCTCCAGATATTGTGCGGTCCGATTATCACCAGTTCCAGCAGTTCCATTCATATGAAGACATCAAAAAATGGCTTGATCCGTGGATAGCCTCAAAAGATGAAGAGTTTTACCGCGACGGTATACGAGATCTTCCAGAAAGATGGGAAAAAGTAGTATCCAACGATGGGCAATACTTTCAATGATTCACTTGTAACCATTTTTTCAGACTAAAGTTGTATTTTCATCAAAAAACAGTGATAACTTAGTTGTGCACCTAATATATGCTTGGCTGAACTTTTATTTGAGGCAAAAAATGAGAGTGTAAGCGAAAGAAGGTGAAAAGCGAAACAGCGACTCCCTGCACTTTGCTTTATTTGTTCGCGTATTTGAAGAAGCACCGCGACGCCTCGAGACACGTCGTTGGATGGATGGGGGCCGCTTGCGGTTTGGCATTGCGCTATATGTATACCTACTTAGTAGGTAATAACTTATTACTAATAAGTAATGAGTACACCCTGTCGCGCATCTGAAGCAGAAACGCATATACACATCTATAGGTGTACACATAAATATGTATATGCAAACGCCATACATTTATACATACTTTTATTTGACTAAAGCGTCTGCAACTTGTGTCTGCTACTACGAATTGCGGAGATCACGGGCCTCATATTCCGGTATCAAAAAGTTGTTTATCATAGCGCGATAGCTTTCGCCATTCACTGTTATGGTACATGAGCGCCACCCTCGTCTTTGAAGAAAAATGGGTTGAAAATGATGGCTGTTCTTGAATGACTTCGGGTTGATCTCCAGCCCAAATCTGACAATTTTGCTTACTAACCATGAAACCAAAAATTTGCCTCATCACTGTACAGTATAAGTTGGCCAGGCCGGGCGATCAACACTTTGAACAGAGCCTCGATTTTCGTAATACTATTGTACGATTTGTAAACGTTGTTGAGACGTAAGTCTAACCAGGACGAAATTCGAATGAATACTAAAAAATTATGTATTTAGTTTGACAGTAGTCACGCGTGATCTGCCGATAATAATGCTGACGCAAACATATTTTATTCACTTGAGATTTAAATATTTGAAGAATATTTAGTAAGTCTAGCACAGAAATCAGTTTATACCAAGTAGTGCCTAAAAACTGAAACTGAGTTTGAAGAAATCGAAACAGCTATAGAACAGAAGGTGAATTTCTCACTTGAATTACTGACTGGGAATTCATAAAAATTCGCTTTCAATAGCAGAAGGATGTGGTGCTATCAACACGCGAAATTGGTGAATGGCATTGAAGAATGGAGATATTGATAGGAGATACACTATATATTAGGACTTACGAACATTGGATCGAGAATTCTATAAAGCTTGTTCACAAAATAATTTATCTGGAGTTGAGAGTTAAAATATTATCCACCCTATAAAATTCATGCTCAGCTGTACTATTCGACCCAAGTCGGAGAAACCAACTTACCATTTAGTATTTGGGAGATTAACATCACCGAAAACACGCAGATGATTGGAAGCTAACTTATCGTTATGTTATATATGTGCTTTGTAGTTATCACAAATACAACTAGGAGAAATGTACGTAGCAATTAGATATAGAGAGTCCTATGCACCTTTTAAGCAAATACAGAAATAATCCAAAATGATGTAGGCACATGGAGAGTTATTTGAAATGCCCTTAATTTGATTTGAAGAACTTTGGTTACAAAAATCAGAATTAAGCCAAATTTCAACAATAACAGAGACGTCAAACTCTAAATGAGCGCTGAGGGGGCGAATAGTCTCCGACTTGGTGCGAATACCTTCCATATTTTGGAAATAATCCCTTAGTACTTAATTTTTTTTTTTTTTTTATTTCCTACATTAATCATACATATATCTTACTGACAACTAGTAGATCTTTTAACAATTTGTTAGGAAAATTATTCAATATATTTCATCATGGCCAGTGCCAAGACGAATACAGCGATTACATTTTAGGACAGCAATTACATTTTATACAGAACAGTTATTTTAGCATACGAGAATTCATATTTAATTTAATAGGTCAATTGGTCGGTTTCTCTTCAGACTTCGTAAAGTTCTTCCTTCAAGTTGTGAGAGTGTATTGACTTCTTTGTTTTTGTGTTGGTTTATTTCGTTAAAATATCTTGTTGATATCGCTTTTATTTCTTCGTCGATTAATGGTATATTGAACGTTGTATGGATGAAATCAATTTTGGTGTACCTGTCGGACATTGTTATTATACGTAAGATTTTTGATTGTTGTCGTTGTACTGTGTTTATGTGAGTTCTTTTTGCAGTTCCCCACACTTGAAGTCCGTACGTCCAGATTGGTTTAATGACCGCCTTGTATACTAAAAGTTTGTTGGAAATACTGAGCTTAGAATTTCTACTTACTAGCCAATGCAATTGTCGAAATTTTTCCTTTATTTGTTTTATTTTCTTTTTGATGTGATCTTTCCAAGTTAATTTTGAGTCCAGATGGATTCCAAGATATTTTGCAGATGTTTCAATTAGTATATTTTTATTGTTGAGCTTAATCGGCATAGCAGCAACCTTTGTTCTTGTCGTAAATATTACTTCTACAGATTTATCCTCATTTACTTATAAACTCCATTTGTCAAACCACTTCTTTACATTGTTGGTGTACATCTGTAATTTTGTTGTTGCGGTTGAGAGGTTTTTGTCAAATGGCAATAAAAATTGTCGTCTGCTAATGTTGCTATAGTTGAATTAGTTTCGTCTGGGAGTGGTATGTCAGAGGTAAATAAGGCATGTAGCAGTGGTGGTAGAACGCTGCCTTGAGGAACTTCTGCTTTTATTGGATGAATATGTGAGTATTTGTCATTGTATTTAATGTAGAAGCATCGATCAGTAAGGTAGCTCTCGATAATTAAATAATAGTTCAGTGGTAATATTGTACTAATTTTATGCAAGAGGCCTTTGTGCCAAACTTTGTTAAAAGCTTTTGCGACGTCCAAAAATACAGCATCGTTGTATCATTTATTTTCCATGTCTGAAATTATTTTTTGTGTAACTAGATGTTTTTGTTGAATAGTTGGATGCTTTTTTCGAAAACCGAATTGATGATCTTGGAATGATGTTTTTCTTGGCAAGTATTGGGGTAATTCTGTCATGTAAAGGTTTTTCTGCAATTTTAGATATAGTCGGAAGTAGGCTTATAGGTCGATATGAAGTTAAGTGTGAGCTGTTGGGTTTTTACCCGGTTTTGGTAGCGCAATGATTTCTGCGACTTTCCATACTTTTAGGTACTTTAAGTATTGTAAGCGAAACATTGCATTAAACACGTTTCTAAGAAATATGTAGCCTCAATTGGTAGCTCCGTAAGTGATTTGCCTGTCAGCATTACATATCCGGGAGCTTTTTTATGTTTAATTCGAGTTTTGATGCATAATATCACTTATTGCATGCTTGTTTTTCTTATTTTTGTACGAGTATCAGTATTAACGTTACTAATCGTGTCAATTTATTTATGTTCATCGTTCGATAGGACATTTTCAAAATAATTTCCAAATGTCGCTGATTTTTCATCATTTGTAAAAGCCCATGTGTTGTCATCTTTTTTATAGTGCGCTATATTTTTGCTGCGGTGTAAATCTGAATCCTGCGTCGAGAACTATGTCATTAAAATATATGATGCTACGCTCAATGTCAAGTTCTGTTTTCAAAGGTGTACTTAGAATGAGTTGTTGGGAGATGTGGTTTCGATACTCATCCCAATCAGTCTTGTTTGTAAATATTTGGGGTGTTGTCTCTATAGGGTCAATTTTTGATGTGTAGTTAAGTATTATCGGCGAGTGGTCAAATGATAGTTCATAACTTGGTTTAAGCTTCAGCTGGTTATGGTTAATATTTTTTACTATTCAGAAGTCGATTAAATCTGGAATTTTTTTAACATCCGTAGGCCAGTAAGTTTGTTCACCCGTACTTATAAACCTGCAATTTTTTTATGGATTGCGTTAATTAAATATATACCCTTTTTATTTGTCAACCTTGAACCCCAGTCTGTATGCTTTGCGTTTAAGTCTCCTCCAGCAATGAATATGTTGTTTAATGTCTTAAAGAAATCATCATATTGATCCGTCTTTATCAAGTGTCATGGTGGACAATAGATGAAGATATTCATATGGGTCCATTGTTGTCAATAATTTGTATAGACGTTCAGGGCCGTAGAGAGCATATCCGGGTCCCGGGAGAAAATTGAAAATGCGGGCCCTTTCCAATTATGTCTAATTCTTATAAATACGTATAATCTCGAGGCCGGGCACCTCTGAGAACTGAGAAGTTTTTGTATGTTTACACTTCTGACATTTCGTGCATTGTGCAATTATCTTTTTATGATGTGACGCCTCAAACGATACGATGCAGTGCATTAGTTTGTCTATGTTGTAAATGTCTTTGTTATTAGTGTTTGTTTCCAGTTCAATAAAAAATAGTGGTAATGGTTTTTTTGTTGTTCTTTGAGTTATATTAAATATATTTATGACTTTATGACCTTTTTCTCTTAATTCACTATTTATTTCTTCTTGGTCCACAGAAAGATGCATGTTGCGTAATACTACTTTCAACCCCCTCTAATTTTTTGGCTTGAAAGTATGCCGTTTTGTTCCTTTTTTTTTGATTTTTTAGCATTTGATGTATTTGAGTGTATGTTCCAAGGTCATTTGCTTGAACTCGTACTTCATTATTTCTTAGGATTTTTAGGACAAAATTGCTATTTGCTATTGCACTTAAAGCATTTTTTTATGTCTTGATGCACTCCACACCTTGCACATATATTGGTGGTGGTTTATTATTATTTGTATTTTTTCCGCTATTTAAATTTTGAGCATAAGTAACAGGTTAACAGTGTTCTGCCCACTGTTCGCTTGTGTATTTGTTTCGTTTTTTTTCATTTTCGTCATCAATAGCAAGAGATGCAAATTTATTTGTGGACTTTGTATCGCCGCTTAGCCAGTAGTTTGGTAATTTGCTTTGGCTCAAGTTCGGAGGACTTTATGGGTGAGTTTCGTGATCTCTTTATGAGAGGCTGCGGTGTGTTCATTTGCTCATTTAAAGCGTGAGGTTGTACATTAGAAGGTGGGGAGATGGTAAGCAATGGTTTGTTTGATACGGTTGTTGTTGCAGTACTAGGCATTCCGTTTGTGCTCACGCACGTTGTAAGAGCGTCATTAAACGGCTTAGCATGAAGGTTGACTCTCTCTACGCTTTGCGGTAATCCTGTAGAGTTAATAGAGTGGGATGTCTCTATTTCATTTGCTTTCTTTTGCATTGAGTTCGCGCGCGTAATTGCCGGAGTGCTCACACTTTCAAAAGTCATCGTTTTTGTTACAGGCTCACTCGCGGATTGCTTTCCTCTCCGCGTAAGAGAGTGCCGCACACTCATCTTGCCTTCTGATTATTTGTTTGTTCACTTTTTTTATTTATTTTTTATTTTAATTTCTTAGTTTATTTATTAACAAGAAATTGATTGCAGGTATGTGTGTAACACTTGCAATTGCTATAGGTGAGTCTCTTTCTCTTTTAAGCAGTATTAAATACAAATACTACTACTACGGATCGAAATCAAAAACACGTCCGAATCAACGCACAGCTGTCTCAGTTCCTAGTACCTTATGTACTCGTAAATTTAAAATATGTACTAAGGTATTAAACAATAAATTTCCTACATATATTTAGTCTTTAGGGTGAATAGGATAAATGGATGCCCACGCGTGGTATCCACTTGAACTAAGAGTCAAAATTCGTCCATTGTGATACCATGCAGGGGACAACAGAGGGGAAAAGGAAGAAGGAGCTTTGTATTAGAGGATGATGACCAACAAGGGCTAATTACCCGGGCTAGCTGACCCGGCAAACGTTGTCATTTATTTCTAGTTTCTACATGAATTTTAGTATAGACAAAAAGTATCGTAACTTACTTATTATAAGTGTGTAAGTATATGGTATATGCGCGAAATGGGCATGGAGCGCTATGAACGATAAGGGAATATAAAAATAACAAACTATAACTATAGTTTATTTCTTAAAATTACATATCACATATTAATTACGACAGTAACACTAACAAACAACATCAACCTTTAAATGCTATAGCGTGAACAATATTTTTTGTTAGCCCATCTTTAGCGAGCACAAACAAACTTTGAAGCAACGGTTGCAGCAACGTGTTGCCTTTGTTTAAGAAACACGTTGCGACCGTTGCTTCAATCTCAGTATTGTGTGTAACTGTGGTGCAGGAAAGGTACAAGCGGAAGATACGTAAAATTAAATTTTTTAAATGATCGACGAAATGCGTAAAATTACTTCTCTTATTATAATTGACGAACTTTTGTACGAAAATGAGGAAGAAGAGATGCAACAAAAGAAGAGAAAAAAAATCTGGTCCAAAAATTGGCTTTTAAAAAAATCGAATTTTCGAACGAGAGGCTGCTGAAAGAACTGAAGGAAAATGAGCCAGCGGACTATAAAAATTACATGAGGATGGACGAAGCCCTGTTTAGAAAATTGTTGGACTTCGTAAAGGCCAAAATAACGAAACAAGATACCATAATGAGAGAGGCAATATCAGCAGAAATTAGACTGGCAATAACTTTGCGGTATCTTGCAACAGGAACCGCTTTTGCGGACTTGAAATTTTTATCAATTTTATTGTATTAATTTTTTAATTGTTCGTATGCTTTTTTTCTAAAATTTTTATTTTTATATTTTTCACTACTTATATCCCACAGCTTTCTCAAATTTTTATATTCGTTAATAAAATTAACATAATTTTCATTATTTTCAATTGCCATTTTTTCCTTTTTCACTTTATTTTACTCCGCACGAACCTTCTTCTTTGCTTGTGTTCAACGAACTGAACGAGTAAAAGCAGTAAACAATGATACACACGAGGCAACGGTTGCAGCAACCTATCCCAAAAATCAAATTTATTTGATATTTCAGGCAACGGTTGCAGCAACACGAAAATCATTTGGCAACACAGCTACACACGAGGCAACGGTTGCTTCAACATGGCCGAGTTGCTGAAACGGTTGCCTGGTGTGTATTTAGCTTAACATTCGTGCACCGATCAACAACCATACGAAGGAAAATTACGCGACACATCAATCGTATAAGCTGAATCGCATTGAAACAAACGAATGCAGACGAGTCGTAGTTTATTTTCAATTCACAATAGTTTTCGAGTTCCACATTGCTTTGGATCGTATTTTTAGGTCACAATAGATGTGGAACTGTCAAAACTGCTGAAAAACTATAAAATTGCAAATAAAATACAATAATAACAAATAAAATATAACAATGGATCCGACTTTTTTCTTATATGTGAGTTCCAGTGAAAGAGATGGAGAAGAAAAAATAGTGCGGAGGCAGCTAAGAGAAAAGAGCAATTCTTTGGCACTCCCAAACACAGCGTAAGTATGTAAAGAGTTAATTATTCTAGCTCAATTACGAACTTTTCGTTGCAGGTTCCTTAAACGTTTCCGTCTGACCAAAGAGGCCTTCGAATTTGTTCTACAGGAAATAAATTTAACGAAATCAGACACCAAAGCGGTGCCTCCAGTGCTACAACTGGCAGCTACACTTTCACTTTTGGCTAGCGGTGGGTACCAGCACATTGTTGGCAGCGACTATTTGATCGGTATGGGCCAGAGCACTGTTTCGAAGTTAACATCCCACGTCCTGAAAGAAATGGAAAGGAAGTTATGCCCGCAGTTAATACGATTTGCGCCAGAAGATTCACTTGGCTGCAAGGAGTGGTTTGTGGAGCAGTACAAAATACCTGGAGGTAAATACAGACAACTTAAATTCTATTTTTACTAATTATAGTAAATTTTTAGTTATAGGGTGCGTTGATGGCACTCACATCGGCTTGCAAAAACCTACAGCAAACGAGCACATGTACTTCAATAGGAAAGACTATCATAGCATCAACGCAATGGTAGTAAGTAGCTATTACAATATATTGCTTGAATAAATGTGATATTTGTTACAATCTTTTTACTAGGTTTGTGACCACACCTACAAAATTTTAGCAATCAATTGCCAATACGGTGGTGCAGCTCACGACTCCTTCATTTGGAAACATTCAGACCAGAGAAGAGTTTTGAAAGAACGATTTCAGGACAATAGGCAGGATAACTCATGGCTTTTAGGTATGTTCCCAATCCTTCAAATCTTCGCAACGTGTATTCCACTGATTTTTTTACTTTGTAACAGGGAATTCTGGCTACCCGCTTGAACCATGGTGCATAACCCCTTATAGAAACGCTTTGGATGGTTCAAGTGATATTCACTCCAAGGCAAGATGCATTATTGAAAGAAGCAGTGGGATTCTAAAAGGGCGCTGGAAAATTTTAGGATATGGCAAGAGAGGACGATACCATCCTACAAAAGTGGCAAGATTTTCTAACGTTTGTGCTGCATTACACAACGTCTGCATTAAATTTAAAATTAACTACAATCCTCACAATTATGACTCTGACCATTCACTTGAAATCGACGCCGGTGAAGCAAATCATCTCACTACAATAGGCCAAACAATAAGAGACCAAATAAAGTGAAATAAAAAGATATGCAAATTAATTTTTTATTTATTTTTATCACATAAAAATGTTCGTCAGTCGTAAATACTTAAATACTAAAGAATACAAAAGTAAATCACATAAAATCCACAACCTTATAAAATAAAAAAATCTCCAATGAATACTTAAAACTAAAATATAAAATAACAGGTACTTATTTCCTTAAGCTGTTGCGTAGGGCTTCTAGTTGCAGTCTTTTAATTTCAAGGTCAATCTCGCGCGTTGCTTGCTGGATGCGATGTTTCTCCTCTTTTATTGCCAGCATTCTCTCTTGCGCTAGCACTACTCTGTCCAATTTTGAGGCCAAACTCCTTTGGAATTCATGCATAGATTTAAAATTTTCTTGGAGCAACACCAGCTTCTCGTCACTTCCACTCTTTTTCCCCGGTGTTCTGCTTCGCGGAGTTTTGGTGCAGACAGGAGTGTATATTGATGGGCCTGGTAAGGAGGTGTGACAAGAGTTTGCCTCCTCCTCATTACATTCACTGCCACTGATGTTGTGTGGTGTTCACGCACTTAGGGAACTTCCAAATGCTGGAACATTTTGGATTTCCTATACACAAGCCTCAAGTCCAAGCAGCTCGATTAGTATCTCCTCACTGGCAGTAATCACCTTTTCGGTAAAAGGTCCTCCACCAGTCCGCTGTTTAGAAGCCTTGTTGAAAGAAAGCTTTTTTTTTGCCTGATACTTCTGATCAGCAAAAACCTATATAAACCAAGAATAATAATAAGTTTTCATAATATTGTATATCATTTATTTACACACCTTCCTCCACATCTTGGCATCTTTAACTGGGGGCCCAATAGCATTCAATTTCGTTGCCAGCTCCTCCCACAGTCTACCTGTCGTATATTTGCCTTGCGCGGTATTCAGCAGTTGGTTTGTTGCCAAGCCGGGGTTGTTGGCCATATACTCCGCCATCAGATCTTTTTGGGTGGGGTTGAGTTTATTAAAATTCGTCCTATAATAAATTTATTATAAAAACCATATTTAATTATATATTTTTACAATTTACTTACATCTTTTCGAATGACAGTACGACACAATTGTCATGATACGAAACTACAATAAGAAGGTACGTTCACGTACGCCATACTCCGAAATATGCATTTCTCAGTGATGAGTGGTACGTTCGCGAATGTGATGATTCGAGCCCTGGATGCTTTAATCTAAGCCAAAAATAGACATCGTTTGGCCTTGGGATTTGTTGATTGTCATTACAAATGCCAATCTAATCGGAAACCTAATTCGTTTGAATTGAATTGGCACATCTGTCGGTATGATAGGAAATATTAATATATTTTCACCTTTCAACTTGCCATATAAAATGCTGGCTTCGATAACGTTTTTCATCAATTTTCGATTCACTAATCGCGTACCGTTGCACAGCCGTGGCGGGTTTAAATTACGAAACAAGATAATTGGAGATCCAACCTTCAATTGTAAATTATGCAGTGGCATGCCTGGCAAATCCAGTGAGTTCAAAAATTCTGTGGGAAAATTGACAGCTTTGTTGGCATTGCAAACTGTATCAATAGATTTGTATGATACCAAGTTCCCTGGCAACAACTGTTGTATCTTCAAATTTAAATTGTCAACGTTTGCATTTTTTGCTGCTTAAATAGCTCTTTCTGCAAGCCACTGATGATTTATGTACTGTGTGTGTACATTGGGAAATATTTGTTCAATGAGAGTATCTTGCGAATCAGCGATTGTGCTGAAATTGGTCGGTAATTTTACGTATCCAGTTTCATCTGTAGCAACTTTTCCATTACCGATATCTAAGATTTGCTTTGCGAATGTTTCAGCGGATGGATCTTGAAGCATTTGAACGCACATATTTCCTTTCAGCTGTACTTTTTCAACATTACGCCACAATGGAGATGTGTTTAAGCTAGCGTTGATCTCATCAGCGTATGTTGAACGTAGAATGAGAGAAGTGTTTGTCTGAAATCACCTGAAAGCACCAACAGAGTGCCGCCAAATAGTTTGTCGATGTTTTTAATATCTTTCAATGTCCTGTTCAACGCCTCAATTGAATGTTTGTGTGCCACAGTACATTCTTCCCAGATGATAATTTTACACTGTTTCAGCACGGTGGCCATGGACGATGGTTTTTTAATGTTACACACTGCATCAGGGTTATTTTGAATGTTTAGTGGCAGCTTAAATACTGAATGAGCTGTTCTGCCTCCATCCAATAAAGTTGCTGCAATGCCCGATGATGCAACTGCCAATGCGATGCCATTATTTGATCGTATTTCAGCAAGAATGAGTGAAATAAGGAATGTTTTGCCAGTTCCACCCGGTGCATCCAAAAAGAAGAACCCACCTTGAGAACCTCCTGCTGAAACTGCGAGCAAAATGCGGTCATAAATGGTTCTTTGTTCGTCATTCATTAGTGGGACATTGCGAGTAACAATCGCTGCCATTTCTACAGAATGTTCAGATGCAGTTCGATTTGGCGAATTCATACCGAAATGAGTGAGTGATAAGTTGGTAATGACAATGCAAAGATCCTCAATAGCAATCAATGCTTCATTGTACATAGCGTCGCTGAATGTTATCGTTAGCTCGTTGCACCGTGTACGATGTTGATGCAATATATCCTCAGTCATTGAATCTTTGGGATTATCCCACAATATCTATGCTCGAGCTGGGAAGCGTGTAATGAACACTATAGCGAATAGTAGACGAATTTGTATTGCTGTACAGTTCAATGCAGCGTCAGCAAGCATACAATCCCACTGGTTGTCGTGTTCCAGCAAGCCAAGTGCAAGGCATGCGTCTTTATATGTTGTACTGTTGCCCATTCACTTTACGTATATCTTGAAATGATAACAGTCGAAGATAAAAGCACTCAGTGTGTCTTGGATTGAATGTAAATAATCGCCCTAAAGCGTTCGCTTTAAATAAATTGAGACATGCATCAACTGGTGAGCCTTTCTTGCGGGGCATACTTTTTTTGTTTGAGCCCATGTGAAATATTGTCGTACTTGTGAATAGAGTAATGTTCTTGCAAAGGCACCAAAATAATATGTACTATGTATTATACAATTCAAAAAATGCAGTGAGTGTAGTTTTAGGTGGATTTGTAGCACGATCAATCACTGTCTCGTTCGTGAAAAATACACGCTGACCGTTTTCAAGATGAACGGCTAACTAAACAACTGCTGGATCCCGTTCATGAAATGGAAAACCGAAGATACGTCAACCAGTTTCATTGGAGCTGATGTATCGACCAATTTGGTAGAGCGTAATTTCATCGTTTTTATTCATTAGAGGAGCATTTACATTAGTATTTTCTACTCTAAACACAGCCATATCACTGCCTTTATGGACATATTTGCAAATATATTTGATGCTCTTCACAGAACTGCAAAACTCAACATTAATATGAGCATTGTATGTCTTGCTTAGCAGAGGCGAATACGGCACCACCCAACGATTGTCAATGTCAATGTCTGTGTTGCTGATATTTTCAATAAATGATTGTCCGCCATTATCGGGACTTTTTCGACGGTATATTGGATATCCGTCAGTATTTGTTATCGTATCATTAGTGATATATTTAGAGAAATTTTTAGTAAATTTTCCATCTGCCATGCAAGGCGATGAACGATTAAGAATACCACATGGGCCATGGATCATGTTTGCTGTAACAATATCAAACAGCTCTTGGTCAGTAGATGAATCTGGAATTTCGGCAGAAATTATACTATCGATTTCTTCAGGACGGATTTTGACGATTAACCAAACCAAAATGTGCGCATGAGATAGTCCTCGTTTTTGCCATTCAACTGAACCCAGCCAGCAACGTGTGGGGCCGAATAAATGTAACCTTGTAATGAAACTTCTTAGAAACTTTAACTTTTGTCGAATACACGTGATGTAATATCATGACGATGTACTGCATTTTGGCCAGGCAATAGGAAAGATGTAATCTCTGGCCGTTTTGGATTACATGTGAACGTGATAAATAAAGACGGTCGTCCATATTCGCGCACGTAAGCCATAGCATCCTGTATATATTCTTGCATATGACGTGGATTGCCTACGTACGATGATGGTAAAATGACAGAGTTACCAATTTCGGCGACGTCGGCGGTGTTGTTAATAGCGTCTCGTAAGTGAATGTACTCTTCCGCACACAACTTGAGTTGATTATATCGTAACTATCGTAGTCGTTCGCCCTCTATCTTCGCGTACATGTTGACCATGAATTGTTGACAAAGCTCACGACATCGTAGCAGGCCGCGCCGAATCATTAATCGGTACACATAATAATCTTTCGACCTAACGTTCTTGTTTGTTTCACCTCCTGTAATAATATATAATATTTATGAATATTAATTTAAATTAATTCCGTTCAATAATTTAATTGTTTGTTAAATGGTTAATGATCGAGTTCATAATAAATGAAGTACCTGATACGGGATCTCGTTGTTTTATGTTAATGCAATATCCGTCTTGCCCCTTCCAGAATATTAGCGGATATTGGAGAGCGTCGTATGAGCGATGTGTATCAGCAATGAACTGAAGATTATTATTTCTTCCTCGAATCACAATTTCTCGTGTACCTGTACCATCGCCAACCATGATTCCAGCAACGTCTTCAACAACAGGTGCATTGAATCTACGAATATGTTCTCCAGCTGGTGTTTTATCAGAAGTAATGACAATAGCGTGATTATCGCTTTGTAATTTGTGCATGTGTGATTTGAATATTTTCAACAATTCATTGTGCTCGTTCAATAGAGCGTCCAAGTCGCTGACGATGCGCCTAGCAAAATATGATTCAAGATTATAGTCACAACGTGCAATCACGTGATTGGCAAGTGCGCTTCCGGAATCCTCGCCGCCCATTAAGTAGATTTGTGAAAATGTATGTGGTTCGTTTGGCATTGGCAGCAATGAGCCCATTTTATGATAAACTTGGCCTCTGATTTTGAATGTAGAATTGTATTGTTGACCATTAGCATTAGTATTTCGAACTATTTCTGTTGCTTCAAACGATGTCATTTGAAAGCATAAATTGAATGTTAGAATTCACTTGAGGAATAGGTTAAAATCTGGATCCGTGCCGATAAGTAAACCGTTCAATGTTTCAGGTAGTTGCACTTTTCCTGACACGCAACACATCCCAGGTGGCTCATTTTTTAGTTTGAGAGCATGACAATGCGGACATTCCTTATCCATAGCATCAATTACCACTTTTGAATGAGCATAATATTCAATATCGGGCTCATACTGGAATGCTAGACGCAAAAATGAATCAGATATACCTGTTGGCGTTGTTGGTCATTTGTTCTGCATCTATTAACCGTAAAACGGCGTGATTGTCGTTGTTCTAAACGTATAACTTCATTGCGCTCAGCTCGTGTATCTTCTGATGGTTCTAAACGCAATTGTTGCATGCTCACACGTACATCAGCATTTTGTTGCTGGACTTGTTCTTCGGTTCTTTGGGATCTTTTATCTTTCATACTTCTGGACCTACTTGTATTACGGCTCACATCAGCCTCTTTGCGTTTTCTTGGCATTGCTCACTGTACAAAACACATATAAATAGGATTAATGAAATTACTTAATGATAGAAAACGTTATAGTTAACATTACGGCCAGGATTATAGCGCAAATATTAGTTTTATGAAAAAAATTTGAAGCAATAGTTGTAAAAAATTCAATTAATTATATAAAAAAGTATACTTACAACACAAAAGCCGTTGTTGGTTGGAGCTCGTGACACGTGTTGAGTAGGGGAGGGGGCCCAGTTGTGACGCGGGTTTTGAAAAAAATTAAAATTTTTTCCTCAGTTCCGCAAATTGAAAAATGAAGAAGTTTAACATTTAACTATTAACCAAACGCAACTTTTCTCCAAAGAAAGTATGTTTATTTGAGTTACTCAAAAAATTTTGGAACAAATTTTTTCAGGATAACTTTTTTTAGGACAAAAAAAAAGTGGCCCAGTTGTGACGCACCTCAAGAAATTTACTGGAAATGAGAAAATATGAAAGGAATGTCACACCAATTGTTGTGATTTAATGATTTATTTATTTTGAAGGCTTTCAATGGCAAAAATAATGAAAAATACAAAAGAAAATGTCCTTCAATGGCCATAAATGACAACGATTTTTATTCATCATCGTCATCTAAATATTCCTAGTCGTCGTCCACGTCACTTTCGCAGTGTTTGCAAGTGAAATAACTTGCCTGCATGTTGGCGCACTTCAAATGAACTGGACGCTTGCATACGTTGCAATTGATCGAGTTGGCAGCGGTCAATTTCAGCGGCAACAGCTTTAAGGGGGGACCCTCATTTAGACGGTCGAAAAATGCATCATTTTTGGGAATTTTTTTCTCAGGTAAAATAACTTCAAACGTTTTGTAATTCATAAAGTACTTTAATAAATGTCTTGACTGTCTACAAAAATTTTCGGAGAAGAAAAAAAACATTTTAAGTATGGAAATATACACCTCGTCCATGGCACCTCATTCTATCTGTGTACATTCTAGCGCTCTGAATTTTTTTCTGAAATAAAAAAACCAAATTTTTTTTAAAACTTTAGGATAATACCTTCGATGTGACATTTTGATTTAAAAAAAAAATGTCGAAATTGATATTTTTTACCCAGTTTTATGTTAAAAGTGATTTTTCATGCATAAAAATTGACTTTAAAATTACAAAAAAATATGAAAATCTTTTTTTTTTAAAAAACACTTAATGTCACATTGAAAACAATTTAATTATCTTTAAAATGAGCTATTGTAAAGCCTGATTGGTTCAATACAGCGTTCTCAATTGTGTACACAAAATCGAAAAATGATGTTTCGAGAAAAACGCGTTTAAAGTTTTGGATACAGTCGATCAGGCCACCCGTCGCGTCCTGTTAAAAATTTTGTCACTCCTTCAAAAATACAGATATCGACCTGAAATTTTGAAAGTATATTCTTAAATAGTTGTAGAATAGATTAAAATTATTTCCAAAAAATCGATTTTTTTGACCCGATAAATGAGGGTCCCCCCTTAAGCAAATGATGATATGATCGTAGTGCAAAAAAAAGGTGCGTCATAACTGGGCCACCCGCTGAGTCACAACCGGGTCACGATGCTATTTTGTGTATGACAAGCAAGTTTTTTATAGACACCACATAATCACATAAATCCATATAGAATCACAAAATATACGGCAAATACAATATTTTGATGCATTACACTCGCCTTTTCACTGTTAATTTCACAAAATTTTGGTACTTTGAAAAAAATCAAAATAACTTTTTCGCACGATTTTCAACACGATGTTTGGTGCGTGTATACACAATGCGACTACTAACGTTGGTGTCTGCACAAAAACTGCTGAACGTCAAACGAACATGATTGGCAGGGCTCAAACTGTCATTTTCATACCGCATGTCAAAAATATTTAGCTGCGTCACAACTGCGCCTGCGTCACAACTGGGCCCCCTCCCCTACTTTTAAGGTTATGTAAATCACCTGTTTAACTAAAACTTCATTAACGGAATTAATCGTGCCAAATAAAATTAAAATTAATAATTTTATTATTATGAATAAACTAGTAATAATTAATAGTTAATATGAGAGTTACACTGAGATAGCAATATGATAATTGTAAACGTTACTACTACACTCGATACATAAACAATAATGATGGCCCAAAACTGTGTAGGTGGTGCGAGAAGTCTTATTGTGTGAGTGAAACAGGAGACCGGCTTCAGTCTATGTATAGGGGTATGGAAAATGGATAGTAGCCGATTCTCAAACCTACTGATTACGTATATAAAATTTGGTAAAAATCGGTAAAGCCGTTTCGGAGGAGTACGGTAACTAACATTGTGACATGGAAATTTTATATACATATTAGATTTATTTCACTTATTTACTTATTTATATATTTTTATTCATTTAATTATTTATTTATTTATTTATGTGTAATTTATGCAACAAAAAAAAAATGTTATATAAATACATAAACGCAGCCCTGGCTACGAGGCCTTCAACCGCCTCGTAATTATAGCTATGTACAAAGTGTATGTGCCAAGTGTTAGTACAAATGGAAGTATCTTAGATATATTATATTACAAAAAAGTTTAAGTTTCTTAAGAAACTGTATAAAATCATAATATTTTTCTCTGAAGGTTCTTTTAATAATTTTGTTAAATCAATCCTGTCAAGTTTGTGGGTAATTGTGTGAAGGATCGGACAGAATGTGAGAATGTGTTTGATAGAAGCGGTGTCATCACATAGGTGGCATTTGGAGGGGCTTTTACCCGACAGTAAATGTGCATGCGGTAGGATAATGTGTCTAATCCTTAATCGAGTGTATATTTTCATAGCCCTTCTTTGCAACGTTGAAGTGTAAACGTTGTATGTTTTCCCTTCGTTTGCGTTTTCTTGGTGCCTTTTTTGCATAATCAGATTGGAAATTAACGAAGGTGTCCTAGCTACACTTTTCACTGCAAGTTCTATATAGTGGTTTCGTTTAATACAAGCATGGCCAGGCAAAACTTAAGCACCTCGTAATTGCTGATTGTATTCTTGGCAGTTTTTGTGTTTTTATGGCAGGTGTGATGGTTCTACTAAATATTGGCTTAGTGCTTGGTAGCAAAAATTTGATGCGTAGATCTGTAATACAATTCTGTGTTGAATGGAAGTAGCCCAGATTTATTTATTTATTTCATATTTGTCTATGAAATTATAACTCTTACAGACGAACAAGATTTCTTACAGACTAGAGATAAGTAAAATTAAATAAGTGGTATTACAATTTCATTTAAGTTAAATTTAAGAAAATAAAAATTAAATAATAAGACTCTTAGATAATAATGCTTTTGCTTGAGACCTAAAACGAAATTTAGTAACCGAGAGATCAAGGCTCAATGAAACGAAAAGCTTGTTCGACTCGGGGAGTGTTCTATTATTTGGGAGGTTAAAACAATATAAAGATTTCCTAGTAGCAACAAAGCCCATTAAATTTAATTGTATCCAACAAAAAGGGGATCTGGAGGATATATCAAATAAGAAGTACACTGATAAAAAAATAGTTTATTATAAAGAGTGATCAATTTAGAGAAATAGTCATCTGGAAATGAAATTGTAGAGCAAGCGAATTATTCATATACTTTCTTATTGTACGATTTCATATTCAGTTCTCTTACATCCTTGTCCTACATATCTGCAAAGTCTTGACTCGTTATCGGCTCGTTTGCTTGATGGTAACTAGAAAAATATTACGCTGTACGACTTAAGAATACTTAAAATGTGAGTTAATATCATTTGTACCTTCTGTCAACATATTATCAGGGCTGATGAAGAATGATTACGAAGAAAAGAGAAAATATTTATACCAGAACAGAGTTCAAATTAGCTAGCATACCTTTTTGAGTGATATTTTGTTTTAATTTTTTTTCTTCATACCAAAAATTCTATAAGTATGGTAAATAACTTGAAAACCAAGGCTAGCTATATATCGGGTGTTTTTTAGTTGCATGAGAAATTTACTCTGAAAAAAATAAATGTGTTTGCGAAATTTATAGAACACCAGCGGCATCATCGATTTTTATTTATTTTGAAAGGAGGAAGGAACTGCCATGCTGGCTGAATTTTTGTTTCCAAAAATTAATCACCATTGTGCCATACGGACAGATTTATTGGAAAAAGTAGTCAATAATTGGACTGACCTAATGGACCATGTAACTCATAGTCGTTGCGGACATATTGTGGAAATCATAATAAAAAAATAAATGCCAAAAAGTTATCTACCAGATTATACAATAGTACAAACTACTTTAGACAGCTAAAAATAAGAAAGACCCTTGTATAATTTCTTCAGTTATTATTTTAGTTATTTGAGTATTTACAAAGAAAAAAACTGATTTGAAAAATTGGAGAAATGAGGCACTAATCGCGAACACCTTCCATT
This sequence comes from Anastrepha obliqua, assembly GCF_027943255.1. Classification (NCBI taxonomy): domain Eukaryota; kingdom Metazoa; phylum Arthropoda; class Insecta; order Diptera; family Tephritidae; genus Anastrepha; species Anastrepha obliqua. The sequence continues at coordinate 53,064,616 of NC_072894.1, forward strand.
TAACGGAAATGTTTGAAGAATTTCCTTGAACTGATCTCTCTTTTAGAAATACAGCAGAAATATTCGCATATCTAGCACTTCCTCTTCTTGATTGGCGCGATAAGAAACTAGCACTTACTTACTTGCTATTTTTATATTGCTTAAGGGGACCCGGTAGTCTAGAAATTTCAAACAATCGATTTTTTTCGATATTTTGAAATTATAGTATCTTAAGAATATACTTTGAAATTTTCATGCGGAAATTCTCAATATTATAGCTTCTACAGCTCACTAACTAGGTGGAGAGCGGTCCGCGCTCCTATACTTTTTCTGGCTGGTGTTGTTAAAAAAACCAAAAAAAAAGAAACTACTCAACCGAATCTTCGGAAATTGTAATATGTTGTTCACAACATCAATGGCTATCGCGCGTGTTAGAATCATATTATTATTTCAATTATTTCGTATTTTTTTATTAAAAACCTGGAAAAAAACGATTTTTAGAGTGCCAAATTCAAAACCGCGCCATTTTGTCCATGTTTTTTATTCTAGTAGCGGGACATAGCTACATTCATACTGATTAATAATTTTTTTGATTTTTGTGTTTCAGATAAATAGCAGAGCTAAAATGGACAACACCGTCCAGGTCTAATTTTTCGGGAGGGTCAACTTCAGCGTAATTTTTAAAATTATTAAAATTAAAAAAAAAAATTTTATTTTTGTACGTAAAAAAAAGTTAAATAAAAAGGGTGAAAATTTAAATACAGTTTTACAGTTTTTCAGTTTTTTTTATTGTAAAAAAATTGCTTAAAATACGCTAAATTTTCGAGCTCTAGACCACCGGGACCGCTTAAGGAATTATACCACTGTAGAAATTTCGAAAATCGATTGCTGGTGTTTTGCTTAAAAGATGCCCGAGTACCTTAAAAATAACATAATCAAAAGATTTGTTGGCTGAAAATTGTCGAAATACTTTTATTTTGATTTTGATGTAGTCAGTCCGTACCGTACCGAAAACTTTATCGTGTCGGCCCGATTTACTTCAAATTTTAATTGTATATTCTTGCGATATAAAGTCCCATTACAGTCCTCTTAACATTCATATGCAATAAAAAGCTCAGAGGTACGCGGCTATAAATTTGTATGATAAAAATAATCAGTGCCTTGTCTACTATCATCTATCCATATCATTTCATTCGCAAAAATACTGTCGAACAATGTGAACGCTATTAAGGAAAGAATGTAATAATATATAGTGTACTCATCCTATCGGAAAATTTATACTTTTTGCAATCATATTTGACACTTGTGAACTAAACAGCTTCAGTAAACAAACGGACAAGCAATAGATTGCGTAAAGTTCAAAATAAAAACTTCATCACTCAAAATCATGTTTTTTTTGTTTATTTATGAGTAATTTATTTATTTATGAGTAATTTTGCACCACCTTGTACAACCGCTTTACAAATAAAGTTGAAATCAAACTTGTCAAAAAATAAATAAATTTATTCATCCAAAAGTTAAAACTAAATATAGTAAAAAATTTAAAAACGGGCGTGGTTTTTATATCGGCTCTAAATTAGACTCCCTTCAATGGTTGTGTACGCACATTTTTATACACATCCATGCAGTCTTAACTATGTATAAATTGCGATAAGCTTTAAATAAGTATCATATTTGCAAAGGTCAGAAATTAATAGCTTAGTGAAAATTAGTATCTTAAACTCATTAACTAATTTCACTATCAATTAACCGCATATAAAGTTATAAAGAAAGTTATAGTTATAAAACAAATGAAATCGTCATGCGAAACTGTTAGAGTATTCAAATTGTATTTTATACACATACTATATTATATGTACACCCAGCTCTCTTTGCTTTTCTTTTTTCACGGTCCAGTTTTACCCGCAATTTGCGTGCTTGCAGTGCTCGCAAAAAATATTACACCTGTCCATTCGTTTAAGTCTCTTCTTATTGAATTTTTCTTCATCAGCAAGATCCCTCATTGTCGGTTTTGTGTGCGTCAGAAGTTTGCTTATGTGACTTCTGCTCGCAGTTTGTATTGCTCCGTCAACTCTGTCGATGTTTAAGTCGCGGTGAGTATCAGGTTTGGTACATACCAAGGTGCATTTGTTATCGTGCCAAGTATCTTCGACTGCACACGTTACAGTATATTGAAATTGGATTTAGAAGCTGTGCCCCAAACTTCTATGTCATACTTCTAAATTGGTGCAATTGTCGTTTTGTAGATTAAGGTCTAGTTTTGCAGCGAGAGCTTTGACTGAGGTCCTAGCAGCCAGTACAGTTGTCGAAAACGATTTTGAATTTCGTTTCTTTTTTTGATTATATGGTTCTTCCAGTTTAGTTTAGAGTCAATTGTAATGCCTAAGTATTTAGCTTTCGTATCAGTAATCGCGTCAGAGTTTCCAATCTTTAATGAGTCTATGGTTACCTTTCTGTTCGTGTAATTGACTTGAATTGTTTTTCAACCAGTCCAATTTTTGTTGAGGTCGTTTTGTAAATTTGTTTGTGCTGTTTAGTACAGTGCCATCTGCAAACGTCGCAATCATGCAATTTCCTGTAGATGGTTCCGGTAAATCTGCGGTGTAAATAAGACACAGTGGGTCCTAATACACTGCCTTGGGGAATTTCTGCGTTCATAGGCTCAATGTATGAACATGCGTCGTTATATTCAATATAAAATTTTCTAACTTGGATGTAACTTTTTAGCATTAGAAAGTTATCTTATGGCAACCAAGATTGGAGTTTGTGCAGTAATCCAGGATGCGATACTTTGTCAAAGGCTTTAGCTACGTCGAGATATACAGCCACACATACTTGTTTATTGTTGAAGTCTTTATTAATTTTGTGAGTGACTCTGTGCACTTGTTCGATTGTCGAATGTTTTCGCCTAAATCCGAACTGATGTTGGGGAATTAAATTTAATTTTGTTATAATGGGCTCTATGCGATAAAAGAGTAGCTTCTCAAATATTTTTGATATTGTCGGCAGTTGGTCGGTACGACGATGCAACCGTCGCGCCTATTTATTTCCATGTCTTTGGGAAGTATTTGAACTTAATAGCAGCATTAAAAACGTTCCTGAGATAAATCATTGCTCTGTAGGGCATATGCTTTAAAATTTTTCCCGAAATGGAGTCATATCCAGGGGATTTGTTGTTTTTTAATGTCGAAATTAATTGCTTTATCTCTGTTAGTGAGGTTGTTTTGATGATTTGCTCGTCTTTATTGCTCGTTGTTTGAGTCAAATCGAATTTGGTGTTATTTTCATTTTGAAATATATTTTTAAAATGTTGAGCTAAATAAGTCGCTTTTTTAGATGGTGTTCGGGCCCATTTTCCGCTTGTAGTTCTTATTGGTGGGAGGTGTATTTCTAACTCCGACCATCTTTTTTGTCGCCTTCCACAATGAATAATTTGTAGATTTTGTTGCGTCAATATTTTTAAGGTAATTGTTTAGTTTTTTGTCTTTTTCATGTTTCAATAGTTCTTTAATTTCTTTAGTTAATTTGTTAAGTTGTTGTCATCCGGAAATCTTGTAGTCTGCCATTTTTTGCTTAGTTTTCTTTTTATTGCGTCAGGAATGTTATATTTTCTAGATTGAGGTTGAAGAGTTGGTGTGGATCGGCTTAGTGACATAATAGTCGTGTCATTAAAAAAGCTATTGCAGTTTCAATATCGTGGGTAGTTTTTAATGGGATTTTCCTGTCCAGGCTTTGTTCCATTATTTCCATAAAAGATTCTCAGTCTGTCAGATGGTTATAGGGTGTCCGACTAGGTGTTAGTTGTAGGCGTTTTTGAATTGTCAGGATTATTGGTGAATGGTATATGCCAAATTTCGCGACCATGCGAAAATAGTCAATTCGATAGCCAATTCGCGTAGAATCGAAATTATTTACCAATATTTGGTAAATCTTGAATTTTTGTCATGTCGGTGGTCGCGACTCCGTATATACCGTATGTATACACCCTGATATAGTATGTATGTAAATATGTCTTCCAACTGCTCGAAAGCCCCAGCTGCTGTGACTCAGGTGTTCGCAGATGCTACACTAAGAGGCACAAGAAAACAACAAGTAGTATATGAAAAAGTTCTGGCCCGGACATTTCGATACTACGAAAAATTTCGAATCCATTATTTTTGCTTCTCCCATGGTATATAAATGCTAAATTATTATATTCCTTTATGTATGTGGTTCTCCAATTGATAAAAAGTAGACAAAATCATATGCATATTAGCAGCAAAGAAATAAACTTACTCTAAAATAAGAGTGCGGCTTTTTCGTGGGCTACTTGTCTGCATAGCCTTCGGATGAAGCACAAAGTGCCAAACATTTAATATTGAAGAAATCACTGAAGCTTCTGTGAGTTGTATTGATGTGCAGTACTGTTCATAACAATAGAGACCGATGCCTAACATTTTTTAACCAACATTTTTCAATCAATATTTACTTTTTGTTTCAAAGCTTTAACACATATTTTTCGACTTTAATATAAGTATTCATATACCAAATAATAACGTTACACTTCATACAAAAGGTTTAAAAAGGTGTCTAAGTATATTATGGGGCAATTTTGTTTACGCTTCATAATTAATAATTTTCGGCACAATGCTGTTCCTTTGAATGCGCGTGGATTCCTTTTTGCAATGTAATAAGGTAACCTTTTGTAATAAGGTAATCTTTTTGTGAAAATGTTTCTTTAGTATTTTCTGGTATTTTTGAAGTGAAAACTTCTTTAGAATCGTTGGGAGTGATTTGGGAAAAAGTGAAACGAAAAAAGCGACCAACTTGGCTACGAAGCGTTATATTATATGTTGATATAAACGTAGCGACGAACTAAATAAAAATAACTTTTATTTTTTCTTTTTCTTGTGATTCGAACCAAGGATTTTGGATCGGAAGCTCACATTGCTAGTCGCTCGGCTACCGCGTCATGCTGTAGGTGCTGGCCTAAAAGTTATTTAGTTACGAAGCGTTATATTATATGTTGATATAAATAATTTTTGTGAGCGTGTAATTCTCAAAAGGTTTATTAGGTTTATTATTTAAAATGTATTGACTAGGTAGTGTGGTTATCAGCTTAACATCTGATAGATCCTCCATCGGAGGACAACAAATGTTAAACTGATTTTTGGAAATGGGCGGAGTGTTTTTAGGGGCTTGCTCCGCCTCAGCTACGGGTTGACCCGGTATTGCAGTACCGCCGGGATTTCAGCCTTGAATAAATACAAGAAAAAATATACTAATACATTTAGCTTTGGTGGGAAGAGCCATAAATTTTTATATGAATGAGAGTGTAATTCTCAAAAGGTTTATTAGGTTTATTATTTAAAATGTATTGACTAGGTAGTGTGGTTATCAGCTTAACATCTGATAGATCCTCCATCGGAGGACAACAAATGTTAAACTAATTTTTGGAAATGGGCGGAGTGTTTTAGGGGCTTGCTCTCCACCTCTGCCACGGGTTGACCCGGTATTGCAGTACCGCCGGGATTTCAGCCTTGAATAAATACAAGAAAAAATATACTAATACATTTAGCTTTGGTGGGAAGAGCCATAAATTTTTATATGAATACAAGTAGACGAAAATGGAAGAAATTTGTAAGTCTGTTTCTTCGGTCCGTTTGGGTATTTTTTTTGACAACATCGAAACCAAAGCATTTGTATCATATTTTATCTATCATAAGCCACTCGTATCATTTGTTGAAATTGAAAACATTGAGGATGAATAATGATAAAATGAAGAAAATAAAATATGAACTTTATAGCAATATTATAATGAACCTATAATTATCCCGCTCCTAATGCTGCTTTCGTCTTATTCTCTCTCAGTTTGTTTTACGGAAGGTTTCACTTCTATCAAGTCTAACCGTTAGACTGGTATTTTTTTTGCTCATTTTTCTATGAATACACCTCTTAATGCCCTATGTCCCACTAAGGATTGATGACCGGACGAAACGATTACACCTCTATGGCTTTAATTCGCATTCAGTAAGTTCAAACGCTTTTTAAAATGTGTAAAAAGGTTTACAATCTTAAGAAGAGTAGCGAGAAGAAGATTTAATATTCTTGCATAACCTTAAAAGGAGCAAAAAATTAAATTTGCACTTTCAAAATATCAAATTTTATAAGAATCAACAAATTTTAAATAGCACTGAAATCTTAATAATACAGTTTTTTTAACTTACAGTTTCCGTAGCTTTGAATTAAAAAACAGAAACAAACACGAAACTTAAAAATTTTCGCATTTTGGGTATAAAAGAGCACTAAATTTATTGCGAAGAGCAAATGGTTGGGAACACTGCACAACCCGGCAAACGTGACGTCACGCACTCTCTGATGGGCGCAATCTTATCTCTAACATTCTTGGAAAAAAGCGACACGCAACAGCATATCTAAGCCACCCACTGTGAGCGCCAATCAAAGCACACAAACTGACACAATGGAGAACGATCGCAAAAAGCAAGCAAAGAGAGCCCGCACAGCGGCCAATAGCGGGCGGGATGCGCCCAATTCGCCGCAGCAAATAGCAAAGTGCATCCGCTTATAATCGCCGAGAGGACCAATAGAGGCCAGGCTCAAAGAGCAACAACACTACTCCAACCAACCAAAAGAGGTGGTTGCTGTAAACAAACAAAGCGTGGCAGCAGTAGACACGAATGCGACCTAGGCGTGGAGGGCACCCAATCACGTGAAGGCTGGTCAACAGTGGTCAAATGTAAGAGCAAAACCACGCAAAAAATACCAACGAAACCCGACGCATTGGTCCTGAAGAAAGTCGGTGAACTTTCATACGCGGAAATGCTAAAAAAAATTAAATCGCAGCCTGATCTCAAGGAACTGAGCCAGCGAAGGACGAATTATTATTCAAACTAAAGCGGCAAGCTGATCCAGCTACTAAAAAGCTCAAGACAGCAATAGAAGGTGTCCTCGGCGAAAGTGCACAGGTTCGCCCCCTAACACAAGAAACGGCCACACAAATAAAGGATATTGATGAAGTGACGTTCTGAGAAGAAGTGTTAGAGGCGATAAATAATAGCCTCCCTGACGGAAAAGTTACGCTATCGGTCATTCGAGTAATGTATACAGCATACGGTGGCACGCAGACATGCACCATCAACCTACCATCGGCGTCCGCACAAAAACTGCTAAGCCTATCCATAATACGTATTGGCTGGGTTTACTGCCGCATTAGGGAAAAGGCAGCTATAACAAAGTTACAAATGCCACGATTTTGGCCATCTGGCAAGGAACTGCAAGAGCGAAGATGACCGCACTACTCAGTGCTTCAGATGTGGAGGGCAAGACCATAAGGCTAAAAACTGCATAAATACGCCGAGGTGTGCGCTATGCCTACAGCACGGCAAAAGAGTCACTAATCATATGTCGGGAGGGCGAACATGCCCCGCATTCCAGAGAGCAGCCCAATAGAAGAAAGTATGAAGGTCTTGCAACTTAACCTCAACCACTGCGAAGCATCGCAAAACCTGCTTACCCAAATATTGTAGAATGCGAGCTGGGCATGAGGCGTCATGGGCCAGCAACGCAAGTGTGTCATATGGAGCTGCGGGAGTAACCCAACCCATCTGGGGAAACCAGTTGCAACAACCGGCTATCTGAGTTCCTTTGCCAGCATCATGGATGAACTGGTTAATGACGCTAAGCAATGCGTGGGCAGCAGAGTTGGGATGTAAAAGAACGAACCCGAAAGGCAGGGAGCTTTTAAATGCACTAGCAGCAGAGAATGTTAATGGAATGAGAAGGAGCAAATTTTACAATAAATGAGCTTTCTTCGAGTACTAAGTTGTAGCAGAGAATGTTAATGCAATGAGAAGGAGAAAATGTTAAATGAGCTTTTTTCGAGTACTAATTTGTAGATTAACCCTTAACTGGTCCGGAACTCCATTAGTAACATAACTGGTCCGGCGTAGTCAAGAATAAAACACAACATAAAGTTATTATTATTTTTTAATAAACATCGATATTATGAACACAAATGAACTACATTTAGTAAAAATACATGCAATTGGGGCAAAGTCTAACAAATTATAAACACAAGAAGAAATAATGTACCACACATCTACAAAAAAAAAGCTTATTCTTTCCGAAAATCATAAAAAAGTGAGAACAAGCTAGTCAACTATTTTTTTTTAAGAATTGATTTGTAAATCATTATATAACCATAAAACTCATAAAGATATGCAAAGTTGAAGGTGGTTTTGTATCCAGCAGGGCCCAAAGTTCACAAGTTTGAGATACAGTTTTTGCAGATTGGATCTGTGCACCCTAAGCAGACTGGATTCTTGCAATAAACGCATGGTCATCCTGCGTTTGTTGCTAGGACATATATGGCAAATCTTACGTTTTTGGAGAATAAGATTTGTTTCATCATTAGTTGGTTGTTCTGGAACTCTAAGTATCCTTCTAATCATGGTTCGTATTTCACGTGGTATATTCATCATTGTTATGCGCCGTTTCATATGATCTTCCACCAATTGCATAGCTAGCTGTTTTCCAAAAACATTTTTTTCTTTTATTATTGGATTGTTTTTGTAACACTGATGAAGAATATAAGAATTTACCACCGAATTATCCAAGACACGGAAAAAGATTGTCAATGGCCACTTTCGACTACGACGACTGGATGTACTTTTTGAACACTTTTCGTGAATGGAATCAACTCCTCCTTTATTTTCGTTATAAAAGGTGATTATTTCTGGTTTATTAGTTACTTGGTCAGTGTATTCTCTGTCGTGCATGGAAGATATCAGAATTGTGGCTTTTCCAACTTTTCCAACGTGGGAAATTATTGTGCATTCCTCCCTAAATCTATAGAATGTTGATCCAGCAGCTCTTTTGCGATTGGGTAGGAAGGTCTGTGGTATTTCGGGTTTATTTTTTTTTAGGGTGCCTACATACGTTAAATTTTTCTTTAGAAGGACGTCCACTAACTGTATTGAAGAATACCAGTTATCAGCTGTTATGTTGCGATTGCTGTTGAAGAGCGGCGTTGCTAGGCGTAATACTGCTTGCGTAGGTTTTAAAATTTTCTTATCTTCGTCACTGAGACCAAAACCATCCGAGTCCTTTCCGCAATAGATATAAGCATTATAAAGATAGCTGTTTCTCGCGACTATTAAGCACTGAATTTTAAGGCCATATTTTGCTGGCTTGTTTGGCATGTACATCTTAAAGCGGCATCTCCCACGGAAACTCACCAGCATTTCGTCTACAGTAGCAGATTGCCCTAATCCATATAAACTTTGGCAATTCTCTATAAAACTGTTAAACACGAAGGATATAGCTGCAGCAGGGTCATCCTTTTTGCGTTCTTCTCTATCTTCTCGATTATCAAATCTTATCGCAGCCAAAAGGACAGCAAATCTTTTCTTACTGAGAACTGCTTTGAATATGTCCCTTCCAGTTCCATCTGTTGCAAATAGACAATCTAGGTGTTCATGACTTGAATTAAATACTGCCGTGTACACGAGAAGCTTTCAACACAGTTATATCTGTTTCTCTTAGGTGGTGTTTTGAAACAGCAGAATATTTTTTACTCATCGAATTTAGCTTTTTGTTAGTGCACTACATAATATGTTCCAATATATTGTCACTAAAAAGTAAGCCCCAAATAGCTAGCGGATCTGCAGACTCACCAAGCATCCTTGCCTTTGCTTTCAGTATGGGAACTTTCATCACAATGTTATGTTTTCGGACTTTAGATGATGGACGAACTTCTGAAGTACACCACCTATACTGATTTTTGCTATATATATATTTCTTTTCACTTTCCGTTGAGTCCACTTCATCAATGTCATTGTCCTCCTCACATTCAGATAATTCCGAGTTAGTGTCATGCTCTGACTCAATATTATAGTCGTCCGACACATCGTCTATATCACTACCACTATCAGTGTCTTCGTTATTCCACTTAGAGAGAGTTTCTTCATAATCACAATCGCCCAAACGCACCCGTTTAGATGGCCCAGCCATAACTCAATATATTTGAAACACGCACTAAAGTAACGTAAAGGGTCCGGCGTAGTCTGACAGACTACCGCGCAAATATAATCGTTCCTAACTTAGAGTATAACTGAACAAAATCGACTGAAATGTGACTATTTTTTAATGACCAATAAGGGAAGGAATAGGCGGAGCGACCCGTATGTAGGTGGTTCCAGTAGCAAATAAACAGGATTTGTTTATATGACGTAGTCTCTCAGACGACGCCGGACCAGTTAAGGGTTAATACTAAGGAATTTTCAAATTCAACTTTCCTCACTAGTGGGGGATTGCAGATATTTACCACGCAAGTGGAGGGTTTCTCTATTTACTTACCACGCTAGGACAGGAATTCAGATTTTTTCTGCGTTTACCACACTACTAAGGGATTTCATAAAATTTTTCGCCACACTACTAAGAGAATCGACTTATTTCATGCCCACAGCGAAGCGAATAAATTTGCGATTAAGAAGGTCGCGCGGCAGTTAATTTGTGGTGCAGAAGCTAAAGTCGGCGGAATTATTCGTTTTGTTTTTTGGCACGTATTTAATTCAGGTTCAAGTCCTGAAGTCATATTTTTTTCGTTGCACATTTTTTTTTACAATTCAAACCAGGAAAGTTTGGTAAAATTTTTGAGCATATTTTAATTAAAATTTGTTTAAAGTACTGTTTTTTTTGTATTTCATAAATGGAAATTTCTTTTCGGTATAAAATAGTTCATACTGGATATGACCTGATTTTTATATAAATCAATCAAAACAGAAAATATGTACATATGTCTTTAATCTCTTTCATCAAATCCAAATTATATTGATGAGAAAATATCATTCTAATATCCGTCCAGAAAGCCAAACGCGCATACACACATACATATGCATATAATTACGCATACAAACTTTCAATTAACGCAGAATATGTGCATATAAAACTGCGAATCAAATAAATGAGTGATTTAGAAAATTTCATTAGTAATTATACTCGTGGTTTAGCAAAATCGTGAAAGACGTGTCGTGCATGCAGTACATCGTCCCATATTTGACTCAGGTTCAAGTCCCTTAGGTATTTTTCTTTGTTCGATATTTTTATTTAATTTTTTGTATTTGGTTTAATTAGAATTGATTTAAAATAGTGTATTCAGGTTTTTCTAATACCTGTTATTTATAAATTTATTTTCCATATAACATTATTCATACTTCTTTTGAATTGATTTATATGTAAAACAGCCATAAAGGCAATCATATGTATGTATGAATATGCATTCCTATATTTAATCTCTTCAGTCAAATCTGAACATACACATATTGATGAGAAAATGTTCTAATATCCATGGATGCATCCAGAAAGCCAAACACGCATATGTATAATATATAAATATATACAAGCCTTCAACGAACGAAAAATGTATGCATATAAAAAACAACAACTGCGACCGCCTTCTTGTCCGTCAGTGAAAAGATGGGATATGTATACCCTATGAGCAAAAAGCTCCGGGAAGGTGATGTTGACTGTTTTCTTCGATTGCCAAGGCATAGTCCACCATGAGTACCTTCCATCGGGCCAGACTGTCAATAAAGAATATTATTTATCCGTTTTGAAGCCTTTGAGAGATGCTGTATGTTGCAAACGGCCGGAAATGTGAGCAAACAATTCTTAGATTTTGCATGATGATAACGCGCCATCGCACCAATCAAAGAGAATACGACGAAGGAGCTGAAGGCCATGTCGGCCTGCCGGGGGTGTTTGGAGGACTGGATTAAACGTTGGCACATGTGTGTTGCTTCAGACGGGTCATATTTTGAAGGAGATAATATAAATTTGCCTGAAATTTAACTTTGTTATGTTTTATTTAAACATTCCCGGTACTTTTTGATCATAGGGTACATATATGCGGCTTTGCGGACAGAAATGTGTGATTCGCTGGAATTGTTCAAGGAATCTAAGTCGCATTAACTCGCGTCTGTCGAACAGTTAGACATATTTACATACATATAAGGGTGCATACATACATACGGAGCCGCGGCCACTCGATATGACAAAAATTCAAGATTTATCAAATATTGGCAAATAATTCCACGCGAAATATTCCAATAGAATAGATATGGTTTAGAACAGAAAATATATGGTTTTCATATTATTTATTTCTTTATTCTTTATTCAAGCGCTTTGGCATAAACAATATTTTTTGTTTTTCTATTTGTTTTTGAGTAAATATAAAATATAAATTAAAAATCAGGAAAAAAGAAGATTGTTTTTAAATTTCAAATCAACGCATATGAATAAACAATCGTCTTTTTTCCTGATCATCCATGAATTTTTCGTTTCAATTTATATGTTTTATTAAGCATTAGAGCTTTTTTAACCATTATCCATTTATATTTTTCAAAAAACAAAAAAAAAACGAAAAAAATTGTTTTTTCCACGAACACATAATTTCATTCGGATTTCACACTAAATTCTCAAATTTCGTAAGAAATTATTCACTGTTCCAAAATCCACTCCAAAAAAATTCACAAACAATTTTTACATGTTGCACTTACGTTTTTTCCTTATGGCATCCAAATCAGAAAGAAATATTGACACATTGTAACTCACACTGTCAATTTGACAGTTCAGTTCCGCCCCAAGCGTTAAAAAAGTAAGCGACATTATGGCTGGTTCAAAAGAACGCTGTACCCGTTGCCAGTGCTCCGAATTACAACCACTTTACGAAACCCATTTTCAATACTTACTTAACAATGTGCGTAAGTTTGGTTTAATTCGGTGCAAAGACACGGCGGGTCCACGTTTTGGCATATATTTCGAGACCCTAGTCATCAATAGGTATGAAAATTACCCCGTATTAAAGCACTTATCAACAGCTTTCATTTGATACCCATATTGTACATACACAACCAAAGGTTACCCGGGTCCACGTTTTGACCTATATCTCGAGACCCCAGTCACGTAGCGGCATGAAAAATACTCTGTACTAAGGCATTCACCAACAGCTTCAATTTGATATCCATATTGTACAAACACATTCTAGGCTCCACGTTTTGACCTATATCTCGAGACCCCAGTCACGGAGCGGATGGAAATACTCTGAACTAAAGCATTCACCAACAGCTTCCATTTGATACCCATATTGTACATATACATCCGAAGGTTACCCGGGTCCACGTAGTGACCTACATCTCGAGACCCTATCTACCAATAGGTATCCAAACTATACGGAAACCATCTTCAATACCTCCTTAACAATGTGTGTAAGTTTGGTTTAATTCGGTTCAAAGACACGGCGGGTCCACGTTTTGGCATATATTTCGAGACCCTAGTCATCAATAGGTATGAAAATTACCCCGTATTAAAGCACTTATCAACAGCTTTCATTTGATATCCATATTGTACATACACAACCAAAGGTTACCCGGGTCCACGTTTTGACCTATATCTCGAGACCCCAGTCACGGAGCGGCATGAAAAATACTCTGTACTAAAGCATTCACCAACAGCTTCAATTTGATATCCATATTGTACAAACACATTCTAGGGTCCACGTTTTGGTCTCTATCTCGAGACCCTAGTCACGGAGCGGATGGAAATACTCTGAACTAAAGCATTCACCAACAGCTTCCATTTGATACCCATATTGTACATATACATCCGAAGGTTACCCGGGTCCACGTTTTGACCTATATCTCGAGACCCTATCTACCAATAGGTATCCAAACTATACGGAAACCATCTTCAATACCTCCTTAACAATGTGTGTAAGTTTGGTTTAATTCGGTGCAAAGACACGGCGGGTCCACGTTTTGGCATATGTTTCGAGACCCTAGTCATCAATAGGTATGAAAATTACCCCGTATTAAAGCACTTATCAACAGCTTTCATTTGATATCCATATTGTACATACACAACCAAAGGTTACCCGGGTCCACGATTTGACCTATATCTCGAGACCGCAGTCACGGAGCGGCATGAGAAGTACTCTGTACTAAAGCATTCACCAACAGCTTCAATTTGATATCCATATTGTACATACACATCCGAAGGTTACCCGGGTCCACGTTTTGACCTATATCTCGAGCCCTATCCACCAATAGGTATCCAAATGATGTGCTGTGACATGTGTACATACATAAGTCAAGGTTATTTGGCATACTTGCATATGTGATATGATGTTCTTGCGCTTGTGCATTATTGTTTTTCATATACAAATGTACATACATATGTACATATGTATGTATGTAAATGCTGTCGAATACATTAACTATAAATTGACATACAATATAAAATAAGTGTTGATTTATCTTAAACCGTTCATTTTTTCTGAATGCAAATACAGTACAATCGTGATAGTCCGACCTTTCTTAATCCGACACGTTCGGTAATCCGACAACCTCATAACGTCTATGGATGCAATTGGCATTATTTTATTTTGATCAGTCGTAGCAGAGCAGCAGAGGGGATTGTGTTTTGTTTCCCGGTCACACCGAATTTGTCATTAAATTTGAACGACGCCAGTTCTCTCGCGATTTCTGACGGTGTTGATGTGATTTTTTTCTGTCTTTTCGTGTCATTAAATGGAACCTTCGGTAGTCCGGAATATTTGATAATCCGACAACGAGTCGGTCCCGTATGTGTCGGACTATCACGATTGGACTGTACCTCCTATTGACATGTACATACATATTATGTATATTGTTATATACCATCATTTATGTACATATAGAGTATACGTTCATTTATGAATGTATGTAATGAAAAACGTCATGAATTACTTTCAGAATTTATTAAAACTTATTCGCGTCGCGCGCATACATATCTACGTAGACATCACAAACCTTTTGTTCACAACGCAGGCGCAAAAATAAACGCTCTGCGTATTTATCCTCCCCACGTGACTCGCCATCAATTCTCGGCGTAAATTTTTTTTTTTCGTTTTCAAATTTTTTTTTTTTTAATGTAATCGTAAAAAAATTTGTAATAAATTTTATGGGGAGCGTGTCATTATTCTGTATTACAAAATTCTGGGTGACAAAACTCTGTAAATTGCAAAAAAATTCTGCTTTTTAAAATTCTGCTTTTTTAAAATTCTGCTTTTTAAAATTCTGCATGTTTAATGCGAAAAATTCTGCTTTATTCAAGTTTTGTGATTTTCGTCATACAAGAAGTAACAAAATAAACATTTATTCCATAAATATACATATGTATGTATATGTTTAAGCGATAACAATATTTTAGTTTAGCCAATTACAAGAGTTGGACTGATGAGGGTTATTTTTTTGAAGCGCGGCCGAAGGCCGCCCACGCGAAAAGGAGTTCTACGCAAAAATACTGTGAAAAAAACTGAAGAAAAAATTATTATTATTATTATTTTTTATTTAATATCTCAAATAATAATAAAAAATAATAATAATAATAAATTAAATAATTACATTACCTCTTTAACATTGTTAACATTATATTTTAATACAGAATTTTGAAAGCAGAATTTTAGAAAGCTGAATTTTAAAAAAGCAGAATTTAAAAAAAGCAGAATTTTAAAAAGCAGAATTTTGCTTTTAGAATTTTGTACATACAGAATTTCGACACCAACCCAATTTTATGTATCCGCTTATCATTTGAAAAGTAGCAAAATGGTAAAAAATAAGCAGTCGAAGAAATAAACGCACCGCCTATTTTTCCTCGCCACATGTTAGACTCGATTTCAATTCCCGGCGCAAACTTTTTTTATTAATTTTTTTTTTTAATTCGTTTTTTTTAATGTAATTGAAAAAAAAAATGTAATAAATTTTACGTATTCGCGTATTATTTCAAAAAATACGAAAATAGAAAAAATTTAATTGGTTTAATGTCGAGGTGAGAAATGTGTTGTGTGTTGAGGTAAAATATGTGTGGTGTTTATAATTTTTGTGTGGGCAAAAGTCAGTGAGGTGTCTATAAACTCGGTGTGCTAAATTCCCTTACTACAAATCTTTCAAATCTCAATTGTACTAAAAATTCTTAACAGTAACATTTGCACCTTCTCATTCCATTAACATTCTCTATTTGTAGATTCATAGTAAGGGACTTTCAAATTCAACTTACCACACTAGTGGGGGATTGCAGATATTTACCACGCTAGTGGGGGATTGCATATATTTACCACGCTAGTAGAGGTATTCAGATTTTTTCAGCGTTTAACACACTAGTAAGGGATTTCATATGATTTTTCACCACAGTAGTAAGGGATTCGACTTATTTCATGCCTACAGCGAAGCGAATCAATTTGCGATTGGGAAAGATGCGTAAGAAGTCAATTCATGGCACAGTTGCTAAAGTCGGAGGTATTATTTGAATGGCGTTTGAGGCGCGTATTTAATCCAGGTTCAAGTCCTGAATAGCCATACGTTTTTCCTTGCACGATTTCTCTTTTACAAATCAGTTCGGTAAAATATTTGAGTTTATTTTAATTATAATTGCTTTAAAATACTGTTCTAGGTTTTTTTAATTTGATATTTAGAAATTTATTTTCGGTATAAAATAGTTCATACTGGATATGAACTGATTTTATATAAATCTATCAAAAAGGAAATATGTAGATATAAACATGAATATATTTAATCTCTTTAATCAAATCTAAGCTATATTGATGAGAAAATATCATTCTAATATCCGTCCAGAAAACCAAACGCGTATACACGAATACACAAGTATGTATGTATTGTAGTATGTTCACTTATCGAATGCTCACTGTACTCAGTTGAATGCATAAATATTATTACAAACACATTGTAGCACTTGACTACAATATTCATATAAACAATGTGCAAGCACTTGTGGTAATACGATCCCTGGGCCATTGCCCTGATGCTCACTGTACTCAGTTGAATGCATAAATATTATTACAAACACATTGTAGCACTTGACTACAATATTCACATAAACAATGTGCAAGCACTTGTGGTAACACGATCCCTTGGACATTGCCCTGCATGGACATTACCGCATCGGCATATTTGATATGCGCCGACGGTTCAACAACCAAGTGAACATATTACCTCCTCCCCGCCGTTACGAGCCGCGTCAGCCCTTAGACGTTCTTATGTAAACAATACATAAAGAATTATACATAAGCTGACCGCGCCTCTGCCGGCGTCCCTGACAGCGCAGCCACGCTGTCTTTAGCTGTAAGAACCAGATTGTAATAACTAAAAATTCAATCAATAAATGACACTCGTAGTGACGAGTCAAGCAAACGGAACATTTCTAATTATTTAACAATACATGGCGACCGTGACAAAGTCCTGGAGTCAAGCAGCAGGAGGAAAGAAAGCTATGCCAACAACATATACAAAGTATTGAAGCAGCTGGACGCTGGACAACTTTACATCGCAAAAAGGCAAAGAGCAGGAACAGCGTTGGAAACTAACTTGTCTGAGTGAGTAGAGGTTCAATGAATGCAGTAATTAAAAAGAAAAAAGCCGGAAGAAGCGGCATACGAGTACGCCTCCAAAAGAGGAAGGCGGAAATTCTCAAACTATTGTTTGCCACCAACCCACCATTACGTTGGGAGGCAACAATAGCACTACAAGCCGAGCTAGATCAGATTGATCAAGCCCAGAAGGCAAACCATAAGCATTCAACCTCTACCACCACACAAAGACATATAAAAATAATTGATAAAACTATTCCCAAATTAAACCAGCCAGGAGCAATAAAAGCCCAGCTCAGTAAACCAGCCAAGAAGTGCCCAACCGACTGCGAGGGACCATTGGACAGTGCGTTCTGCCAATACACGTGCAAGCACTGCACGGCAGCGGATCCGAACACCAAGACGAACAACAACTAGAAACATCAAACGCGAGAGGCACCCCGCCGCTTGCGTCAACGAGGGAGCGCCAGCGTGCCAGATCCGGCGAAGACCAGCTGGTGCAGATGGACGATCAACAGCAGCAGAATTTAGATATATTTATATAATACACAAAAAAAAATATTGTAATTAATTTAAGACAAATGTTGTAAGCGGAAGCGATAACTGCATTGCCCGCTAGAGTATGGCCAGTGAAGCCATACAAACCACTAGGTAGGAGATCGCTGTTGATCGAATCAGGAAAAATTAATTAAATTAAAATTGACTCCTAGATGAACATTAACGTTAGAAATAACAAAACTAAAATATATGAGCAGAAACAGTATAAGTAAATTTGATGATATATATATAATAACACCCAGAATGGGGTTAATTGATACCAAAACAGTGGACTCCACTGCAAATGTAATAAATAAAATAGAATCGTCAAATACTGATATGAAAATGACAAACATATTGTTACTGATAATCGTTATTATTATGTGTGCATATATTATTTACAAAGCCTACATCCTACATAATAAATGTATAAAAAAGAGAGCCTTAAGCCAAGCTAACGATCTTGATAAGATCTGAAAATAATATACAAACACACACGATTCTCATGGTAATGTGTTTATATATACAAAAAAAAAAAACTTTTATATATATACATATACATAATGAATCCCAGGCATGGAATGGGAGCAACTAACCCTAAATATCCGTGAACTAAAAGAAAAATTTGATAAATCTTACAAATGTGTAAGCCAGAATAGGTCAATACAAAAGGATACTTTAAATAAACATGCGAAAATTCTTGTAGAAACATTTAATGATGCAAGAATATTAGTGCATGATAATAGACGCATAATAAATAAAACTAACTGGTCAAAAATATCAAAATTGTTGATCAAATTACGTTTAAATTTATATAACGTCAAAGAAAAGTATCAGCTAGATATTTTCATTCCAACAGTGTTAAATTCACCATTAACACTACATGGAGAAGAAGATCAGAAATCAGTTGAAACAGATTTAGATTCAGATCCTGAATCAAACGAAGAAACTGACATAAAAGAAAACGACCTAAAAGATCTTACTATTCCTGCACAAATCACTTTATCTGAAGAAGATAATGAGATAGAACAGGAAGAAGGATTGAATTCTAGCACAAGCTCAGCAGACACAGAAGAATACATCATGACAGACGTAAACGCCCAAAGGGCATACATAAAGGACATATCGAATGCCATTCCAGAATTCAATGGACAGAAAATACATCTTCAAAGATTTGTAACAGCTTTGAAGTTAATAAATCTGACAAAAGGCACATTCGAAGAAATAGCTGTTGAGGTCATTAAGTCAAAAATTGTTGGCTCAACTCTATACAAAGTCCAAAATGAAACGACAATTAATGCAATAATCAAAAAATTGCAAGATACTATAGTTGGTGAAACATCCGACGTAGTAAAAGCCAAATTGTCTAAAACAATGCAAAAAGGGAAAACTGCCGAAAAATTTACGACAGAAATTGACAATTTACGAAAGCTTTTGGAAGCTTCGTATATTGACGAAGGACTATCAGCCGAACATGCTGACAAATTCAGCACTAAAGAAGCCATTAACACAATGGTTAAAAATTGTGAACACGGAAAGTTAAAAACAATCCTCGAGGCAGGCAATTTCAAAACAATGGATGAAGCCGTCACAAAGTATATACAATGTAGTACCGAAATGACAGGCAATCCCAATTCAATATTGCTAGCCCAAAGGGGCCGTGGTAATTATAACAACAGGAATAATTATCGCGGTAGAGCCAATGGTAGAGGCAATGGTCGAGGTTATTATAATAATAATAATTATAATAACAACAACCGCAATAATGGCCAGAATAATAATTACCAATATAATAATTATAGAGGTAATAATAGAGGAAACAACAGAGTCAACCATAGAGGAAATAACCACCAAAATGGAGGTTATAACCAAAACAGTTACAATAATGTAAGGGTGACCCAAAACGCTTCGGGAAACTCCCAACAGCCTTTAGATACTCAGCTGTAAATAATAAAATTCATACCATCAATCTCAGCCAAAACATATACGTAACCTTCACAAATATAAACACAGGGAAAGAACTAGTATTCTTGATAGACACAGGTGCAGATATATCTATATTAAAAGAAAATTCAGATGTTTTTCAATACATTCAAACTGATCATATAATAAATATACAGGGAATAAGTCAAGAAGTAACCAAATCTAAAGGACTTACTTCCATTGAAATCCAAACCACAAATTACATAATCCCCCACGATTTTCACATTGTAAATTTACAATTCGCTATTCCATGTGATGGAATACTAGGAATAGATTTCATTAAAAAATACAACTGTCAATTAGATTTCAAGCCGTCTGAAGACTGGCTTATAATCAGACCAACTAACTTAAAATACCCAATTTATGTTCCGATAACATACAGTTCTGGCAACAATTCCATAGTTCTGCCAGCAAGATCACAAGTGGTCCGAAAAATTACAATAAACTCAGTAGAAGACAGTGTATTTATTCCAAACCAAGAAATTCTGCATGGTATCTACATAGCAAATACCATAGCAACAACCCAAAATGCATTCATAAGAATGCTTAATACAACAAATGAAGATCAGTTAATCAACATAAATAAATTAGAATATGAACCACTTTCAAGCTACGAAGTAGTTAAAACAATTCCAGAGAAAAGAGAGAAATCTGTACTAAAACAGCTATCAAAGAATTTCCCACCACAATTTCATAATCAACTAACAACAATCTGTAAACAATACAGCGATGTATTCGGACTAGAAACCGAACCAATAACCACAAATAATTTTTATAAACAAAAAACTGAGATTGAAGGATGATGAAGAAATATACATTAAAAATTATAGAAATCCTCACAGTCACAAAGACGAAATTCAGAAACAAGTCCAAAAACTAATTGACGACAAAATAGTCGAACCATCTGTATCTGCTTATAATAGCCCTTTGTTATTAGTACCCAAAAAGTCACTTCCAAATTCGGAAACAAAAAAAATGCCGATTAGTAATTGACTATCGTCAAATTAATAAAAAACTGTTGTCTGATAAATTTCCGCTCCCTAGAATTGATGATATTTTGGATCAACTAGGTAGAGCAAAGTACTTCTCATGCCTGGACTTAATGTCAGGTTTTCATCAAATTGAACTTGAAGAAAAATCAAGAGATATTACTTCTTTTTCAACAAACAATGGTTCATATCGCTTCACGCGATTACCATTCGGTTTAAAAATAGCGCCAAATTCGTTTCAGAGAATGATGACTATAGCTTTCTCTGGACTTGAACCTTCACAAGCATTCCTTTATATGGATGACTTAATAGTCATTGGTTGTTCTGAAAAACAGATGCTCAAAAACTTAACCGATGTTTTTGACAAATGTAGACAACACAATCTAAAGTTACATCCCGAAAAATGCTCATTTTTCATGCATGAAGTCACTTTCCTAGGACATAAATGCACAGACAAAGGAATCTTGCCCGACGACAAAAAATACGACGTCATCCAAAATTATCCAGTCCCACACGATGCGGACAGCGCTAGAAGATTTGTTGCATTTTGTAACTATTACAGAAGATTCATAAAAAATGTTGCTGATTATTCCCGTCACATAACGAGGTTATGTAAAAAGAATGTAAAATTCGAATGGACAGCTAATTGCCAAAACGCCTTCGAATATCTAAAATCAGCACTAATGAATCCAACACTCCTACAATACCCAGATTTCAGCAAAGAATTCTGTATTATCACAGATGCTAGTAAACAAGCATGTGGAGCAGTTCTAACTCAGAACAAAAACGGACTCATTCACAAAAGGTGAAAGCAACAAAAGCACAACAGAACAGGAATTAGCAGCTATTCATTGGGCAATAATATATTTCAGACCATATATTTATGGTAGACACTTCACCGTCAAAACAGATCACAGAGCACTTACTTACCTATTCTCAATGGTAAATCCAAGTTCGAAACTTACTCGTATGAGACTTGAATTAGAGGAATATAATTTCACAGTAGAATATCTAAAGGGCAAAGATAATTTTGTAGCCGATGCGCTATCAAGAATTACAATAAAGGACTTAAAAAACATACAAATAAGTAATAAAATTCTGAAAGTCACTACCAGAAATCAAAGTAAACAGTTAAATTCCTGCGCAGGAAAAGAAAAAGAAAAAGAGGATTTGCGAAAGCAAACTCTAAATGCTTCTCAGCCCAACGTATACGAAGTCATTGCAAATGACGAGGTACGAATAACAGACTCTCTATGCTTACTAAAACATGGAAATAAAGTTATAGCAAGAATTGATGTTAGCAATATGTACACCAATGAAATTCTTGACTTAGGTCAGTTCTTTCAAAGGCTTGAAACAGAAGCCGGTATACTTAATATTAGCCAACTCAAAGTGGCACCGAGCGAAAAGATCTTTGAACTAATTTCAATAGATACTTTTAAAAAAATGGGCAATGAAATATTGAAATCTTTAAGAGTAGCGCTACTCCAGCCGGTGACCCTAATACAAAAAGATAAAGAAAAAGAAGCAATACTGTTTACATTCCATGATGATCCAATACAAGGAGGTCATACAGGAATAGCTAGAACAATAGCTAAAGTAAAAAGACACTACTATTGGAAAAATATGACTCGTCATATCAAAGAGTACATACGTAGATGTCCCAAATGCCAAATGTCAAAGACGACATTACACACAAAGACCCCAATGACTTTAACTGAAACTCCAATATATGCTTTCGACAGAGTGATAGTAGATACAATTGGTCCATTACCACGCACGGAAAATGGAAATGAATACGCAGTCACTTTAATATGTGATCTGACAAAGTACTTAGTAGCAATTCCAGTTACAAACAAAAGTGCAACAACTGTCGCAAAAGCTATATTTGAATCTTTTATTCTGAAGTACGGTCCAATGAAGACGTTCATTACGGACATGGGAACAGAATATAAAAATTCAATTATATCTGACTTGTGCAAATACTTAAAGATAGACAACATAACGTCTACTGCACACCACCATCAGACCGTTGGAACAGTAGAAAGAAGCCACAGAACATTCAATGAATATATCCGTTCTTACATATCTGTTGACAAAACAGATTGGGATGTATGGCTACAATATTTCGTATACTGTTTCAACACGACACCCTCTATGGCACATAATTATTGTCCATATGAGCTAGTTTTCGGCAAACAGAGTAACTTGCCAAAATATTTTACAAATATAGATAAAATAGAACCTATTTATAATATAGATGATTACTCTAAAGAAGTTAAGTTTAGATTAGAATCAGCCTATAAAAGGGCTAGATTACTATTAGAAAAACATAAAAATAGAAATAAAGAATATTACGATAGGAATATTATAGATAGTAACATAAAAATAGATGACCTAGTTTTATTAAAAAATGAAACAGGCCATAAGCTAGATAAAACATATTTAGGCCCTTATACTGTAGTAAAAATAGAAGATAACGATAATATAATAACACTGGATCACAAATTTCAACTTTTTTTCTGCACCAGAGACGCCGTTATGAAATTCCTATGTAAAATCACCGTTTGATTCCGAAAATCAAGGTTATTTTTTATTCTATGGTAACGTTTTTGAGATATTTACGAATTACCGTTATTTCAAAAAAACAAAAAATTGGGCCCACTTAATCATATATATCTCGAAAACGAATTGAGCGATTCCAAAACCGTTTAAAGCTTTTAAAAGGTAATAAAATTTCCTATAAACTGTGTGTAAAACACTTTTTGCTAGGCCCTGCAGATTCAAAGATAACGAACTATCATAACGGATTTTTTAAATTTTTTTAGTAAAAATATAAAAAAATTTGTACTTTGAGAGAAAGGATCTCGAAAACTTTTTACTTTTTCGTGTATTTTTTGTTTTCACTCTAAGCTCTGTTTTATTACAAACAAAATAAACTTTGATTAAACAAATTCGATGAACTAATACAAAAGTTACAAGCATTCAAGTAAATATATCCATATATGTAGTAAAACTTAAGTACCCTACAAATAGTAGCATATGTACATATGATTCTGTCATATGTACATATGATTCTTAAACTATCTATTTAGGCAACATATGAAATTTATTACACCAATGAAGAGGAGGGAACCAACTTGCCATTCAACGGACTGCTATATTTGTACTACAAAAGTATTTGGGGTTGGAAAGTCAAGAAAAGTAACCTATGCGAGCGTATCTACAGTGTCATTACCAGAACTAAATTCAACGGAAGCTACATTGCCAGAATCAAATTTAACTTTAGTTTCGGCTCCAGTTTCATTGTCAACAGCAGTATCTGATTACGCGGCATCATGTTGTACTGAATTGCAAACGGAAAACGAAAGAAACCCTTTGTCACAAGCACAACTCAATGATTGGATAAGGGATTTGGAATTGTCAAAAGAAAAGGCCAAACTACACGCCTCTCGTATGCAACAATTTAAATTTGTTTCATCCGGTGTTAAGGTAACATATTATATGACTCGTCACGAACAATTCTCCCAGTACTATACGAAGAAGGACAGTGTTTGTTATTGCAAAAACATTGCTGGTCTATTTAAACAGTTTGGTGAACCATATGATTCAAAAGAGTGGCGATTGTTCATAGACGGCAATTAATTAAGTTTAAAGGCCGTATTATTGCATATTGGCAATCAAAAGCCATCTATCCCGATCGCGCATGCAGTAAATGCGAAGGAAACATATGAGACAATGCAAAAATTGCTTGAATTAATTAAATACGAAGAACATGATTGGAAAATATGTACCGATCTAAAAGTCGTTGGAAAGCTATGTGGTCTACAACCTGGATACACAAAATACTGTTGCTTTCTATGCAAATGAGATAGCCGAGCACGTCAAGACCACTACATCATAAAGGATTGGCCAGAACGAATCGCGTTTCAAGTTGGGGTGCATAACATAAAATACTCATACTCCGCTCCACATCAAGCTCGGCCTTATCAAAAACTTTGTCAAGGCTTTGGACAAAGAAGGCGAAGCTTTTCATTATTTGAAAACAATCTTTCCACAGATTTCAGAAGCAAAAATAAAGGAAGGGATTTTTGTGGGGCCGCAAATAAGGAAAATAATGGTCAATACCCATTTCAAAGAACTATTGTCACCAGTGGAGGCAGCGGCGTGGGACTTTTTGAAAAGGTCGTTACTTCTTTTTTAGGCAAACACAAAAGTCCTTCGAGCTGATAGAGAACGATTTAATCAAAAACAATGCGGAAATGGGTAAATAAAAAACACATATAAGACCGTTATATATACAATATATATATATGTATATAAGACCGTTTTCTCAGTTAACTTTAAAACTAAACAAAAAATTTTAAAGCAAATTTTTAAATTTACATGAGAATATATAGCTCTTAATCTAAATTTATTGCCCTGCTCCGAACAAACAAGAACGACCAAAATTTGTTCTGAATTGGAAGATTAACCCAGCCTAAGAAAATTATATGCTAATGTGTCACTTACGTATTTATCTAATTCCTTTTTTAATTTTCTTTCAGGAGTAAATATGTCTTTAAAAATTCATTTTATGCACTCCCATTTAAATTTTTTCCCGCAAAATCTTGGCGACGAAAGTGACGAGCATGGCGAAAGGTTTCACCAGCAAATGAAAATGATTGAAAGTCGGTATCAAGGATTCTGGGATGTCGCTATGATGGGTGACTACTGTTGGTTTCTCATAAGAGAAACCGATCCTTATATAAATAAGCGTCAAAACAAGACACATAACTTTTTCAATTATAAAATAAGATCATAGAGTTAAGACAGAATACATACAGTACATATGCTATTATTTGTAGGATACTTAAGTTTTACTATATGGATATATTTACTTGAATGCTTGTAACTTTTGTATTAGTTCATCGATTTTGTTTAATCAAAGTTTATTTTTTTTGTAATAAAACAGAGCTTAGAGTGAAAACAAAAAATACACGAAAAAGTAAAAAGTTTTCGAGATCCTTTCTCTCAAAGTACAATTTTTTTTATATTTTTACTAAAAAAATTTAAAAAATCCGTTATGATAGTTCGTTATCTTTGAATCTGCAGGGCCTAGCAAAAAGTGTTTTACACACAGTTTATAGCAAATTTTATTACCTTTTAAAAGCTTTAAACGGTTTTGGAATCGCTCAATTCGTTTTCGAGATATATATGATTAAGTGGGCCCAATTTTTTGTTTTTTTGAAATAACGGTAATTCGTAAATATCTCAAAAACGTTACCATAGAATAAAAAATAACCTTGATTTTCGGAATCAGACGGTGATTTTACATAGGAATTTCATAACGGCGTCTCTGGTGCATTTTGGCTGTAAACCAGTGTAATTAAAGACAGTAAAAATAAGAAACAAAAAGTACATAAAGATAGGTTAAAGATTTTCATTTCTTGATATATTAAATACATGTTACTTCACAATCAGTTGACTACTATTATAAAGTAAAGTATGGCCATACCTATAATAAGTAATTAATACCATTTATATATATATCATCAAATTAATTAGTATTAAAATTCATAAAATCAAAAAATAAATATTTATAAAAATTACACATATATAAGTAATAACACTAAGAAAATAACTTCATGTAATTACGTTATTTTTCTAAAGGAGGGAGATGTAGTATGTTCACTTATCGAATTCTCACTGTACTCAGTTGAATGCATAAATATTATTACAAACACATTGTAGCACTTGACTACAATATTCATATAAACAATGTGCAAGCACTTGTGGTAATACGATCCCTTGGCCATTGCCCTGATGCTCACTGTACTCAGTTGAATGCATAAATATTATTACAAACACATTGTAGCACTTGACTACAATATTCATACATATAAACAATGTGCAAGCACTTGTGGTAATACGATCCCTTGGCCATTGCCCTGCATGGACATTACCGCGTCGGCATATTTGGTATGCGCCGACGGTTCAACAACCAAGTGAACATATTACCTCCTCCCCGCCGTTACGAGCCGCGTCAGCCCTTAGACGTTCTTATGTAAACAATACATAAAGAATTATACATAAGCTGACCGCGCCTCTGCCGGCGTCCCTGACAGCGCAGCCACGCTATCTTTAGCTGTAAGAACCAGATTGTAATAACTAAAAATTCAATCAATAAAAGACACTCGTAGGAACGAGTCGATCAAACGGAACTCCTTTGATTTCAACTAATACAATATCTAAGTATATTATGCGGCAGTTTTGTTTATGCTTCATAATTTGAATACGGGCGGATTCCTTTTTAGCATTTTTAGCGAATCGTGTGCGGACAACCGCATATGGATTGTACATATACCGTATTTTCCTGAAAGGTAAGAAGTAGGCGGACACAGCGAATGGTTGTTGTTTTTTATATGCCCTGTGTCAAGTGTGCGCAGAAGTTTGTGTTCTGAGTTTGATAGAATGGTGGTAATTTCTCTGCATATTTATATACATATGTGTGAATGAGGGTTCGGCTTTCTTAACAGATATTAGAATGATATTTTCTCAGCAATATGTATACACTAGTCAGAAAAAGTTTGCGTACAGACAGACTGGGCATTAAACTATTTAAAAAGTAGATTGAGAATAATTTATTTCGATCAGAAAATCGGGTTTAATTTGCATATTGAAATCCAGTTTTAATGCAAATAAAGTTTTGAATATAATAAAACAAAAACAAAACAAAAAAAATCTGAAATACTCTATTAGCGTGGTAAGTAAATATAGAAATTCTCCACTAGCGTGGTAAATATCTGCAATCCCCCACTAGTGTGGTCAGTTGAATTTGAAAATCCCTTACTATGAATCTGCAAATTAGTACTCGAAAAAAGCTCATTTAACATTTGCTCCTTCTCATTCCATTAACATTATCTGCTTGTAGTAAGGGATTTTCAAATTCAACTTACCACACTAGTGGAGGAAATCAGATATTTAGCACGCTAGTAGAGGACTTCAGATTTTTTCCTGTGTTTACCACACTAGTAGGGGATTTCATATGATTTTTCACACAGTAGTAAGGGATTCAACACACTAGTAAGGGATTCGTCGGTTTTCATGCTCACAGCGAAGCGAATGAATTTGTGATTGTGTTAATTTGTGGCGCAAAATCTAAAGTCGACGGGATGATTCATATGAGTTTTGTGGTGCATATTTAATTCAGGTTCAAGTCCTAAAGAGTCATATTTTTTTCCTTGCACGATTGTTTTTTATAATTCAAACCAGAAAAGTTTGGTAAAATTTTTGAGTTTATTTTAATAATAATTGGTTTAGATTTTTTTGAATTTGATATTTAGAAAGTTCTTTTCGGTATAAAATAGTTCCTAGTGAATATGAACTGATTTTATATAAATCAATCAAAGAGGAAATATGTACATATAAACATGCATACTTATATTTAATCTCTTTAATCAAATCTAAGCTTTGTACACTAGAAAAAGTTTGTGTAAGCAGTCGGCTATGTACTTGCAATGTTCTTTGCTCATAATAAAATTTATCAATTATGTGTTTTTTTGTGTATAATTTTAAACGTAATGTTTATCGTTTGGAAATAATGTGGAATCATCGATTTTATCGATTATCAAAATTAGCCTTCTGTGGCACAGAAGAAATTTGCGTACAAAATCTGAAAAGGGGATTCCCACATTACTAATTCAAGCACAGAAAAACAGTGGAAAAAGTGTTTATTTGTGCGTAGTTGGCATTTTTCATATAATTGTTCCACAAGTTCGAAGTTTAGATAAATGGCTGGTAAAAGGAAAGTAACTAGTTCCGGTGAAAGGAACATAATCGTTTAGCTTTGGAAAGGAGGCAAAACATTGCGTGAAATCGGGAATACCGTAGGAAGAACTCACTCTTCTATTCAAAGAATAGTTTCTAATTACAATTCAAGAGGTTCTACTGTTGCTAAGCATCGTTCTGGACGCCCTTCTAAGCTGAGTGACCGAGAAAAGAGGTTCATTAATAAAGAAATTCAGAAAAATCCCCGACTTCTTCCCGAATCTTCCCAAATAGCAAAAGATGTTCAAGAAAGGTTTAATAAGTTTATTTGTAGTGGTACTGTATGCAAAATCCTCAAAAAAAGCGGATATCATAGTCGAGTTGCTCGAAAGAAACTGTACATATCACTTGTAAATAGGAAGAAGTGAATTGCTTTTGCCAAGGAGCACAAGGAGCACATTACTAAGCCAACAGAGTTTTGGGAAAAGGTGATATTTTCTGATGTGAGCAAATTTTGCATATTTGGAATCAAAGGACGTAAATTGGTTTGGAGGAAAAAACAAGAGGTTGTCTGTAAAGTCGGTTTACTGACGATAGTTTAACGTGATAACGTCATAAGAAAATACTGATTGAATGGTTGCATTTTTCAAAAGAAAATTTTAATTTTATTTGTTTTATAGATATTTTGTACGGATATAGAGAATGAGTTAACATTAACATAACATAATATACTTTAACATAAAATAACATAACATAACATAACATAACATAACATAACATAACATAACATAACATAACATAACATAACATAACATAACATAACATAACATAACATAACATAACATAACATAACATAACATAACATAACATAACATAACATAACATAACATAACATAACATAACATAACATAACATAACATAACATAACATAACATAACATAACATAACATAACATAACATAACATAACATAACATAACATAACATAACATAACATAACATAACATAACATAACATAACATAACATAACATAACATAACATAACATAACATAACATAACATAACATAACATAACATAACATAACATAACATAACATAACATAACATAACATAACATAACATAACATAACATAACATAACATAACAAAACATAACATAACATAACATAACATGCTGTTCAAGCAAGGTAACGACGCATTTTTTGGTGCGTGCAGCCGACTACATAGAATTATAAGACGTTATCACGTCAAAAAATAATAATAATATTAAAACAACAGGTATTATTAACAAACTTGGTTTTATTTTAAATTCTTCAAGTAAATCCAATTAATAATAATCAATAAGAAGGCATATGCAAATACAAATACGTGAATTTATATATGTGCATATGCGCATATACATACACATATACGCTCACTTAAGTAGGAGAGAGCAAGATGTCGAACGTTGCCGTTCGTTTGCTTTGTTTGCTTTGTCGTTCGCTCCGCGCTTTCGCTTGCAGTTCATTCAAGGTAACGGCAATGAGCAAGGTAACGACAAATGAGCAAGGTAACGGCAATGAGCAAGGTAACACTAATGAGCAAGGTAACGACACATTTTTTCGTGCGTGCAGCCTGTTAAATCGAATTATAAGACGTTATCACGTCAAAAAGGTTCAGGCTTAATTAAAGAAAACTTAGTACCTACCGTTAAGCACGGAGGTGGTGGTGTTATGGTGTGGGGGTGTATGGCTAGTGCTGGTGTGGGCAACCTCGAATTCATTGACACAATTATGAACAAAAGATTGTATCTCGACATTCTTAAGGCGAATGTAAAGCAAAGTGCTCAAAAGCTTGGTTTGCAAAATGCGTTTCACTTTAAACAGGATAATGATCCCAAACACACCGCAGAAATAATGAAGCAATGGGTATTTTATAATGTGCCAAACAGTTGCGTACACCACCACAATCCCCAGATCTCAATTCTATTGTGGGACTTGTGGGACTTATTGGAGCGCAGGATTCGGGAACACAACATTTAATCCAAACTCGACTTGAAGAGGGTGATTGTCGAAGAATGGAATAAAATTACCTCAGAAGAGACAACAAGATTAGTAAAATCGATGCCGAAGCGATTAGCAAAAGTTCTAAAACGGAAAGGATACCCGATAAGCTATTAGCCATTGGTTTCCACAATTTTGTGGTATTAGAAAACTCGTTAATTTGTTTTTAGGCAAACTTTTTCCGAAGTGTTTTCTGATATTCATAGTCTTTTGTTATTTTTGTTTTTGTTTTATTGTATTCAAAACTTTATTTGCATTAAAACTGGATTTCAATATGTAAATTAAACCCGATTTTCTGATCGAAATAAATTATTCTCAATCTACTTTTCAAATAGTTTAATGCCCAGTCTGCCTGTACGCAAACTTTTTCTGACTAGTGTATATTGCTGAGAAAATATCATTCTAATATCTGTTAAGAAAGCCAAACCCGCATTCACACATATATATATAAATATGCAGAGAAATTACCACCATTCTATCAAACTCAGAACACAAACTTCTGCGCACACTTGACACAGGGCATATAAAAAACAACAACCATTAGCTGTGTCCGCCTACTTCTTACCTTTCAGGAAAATACGGTATATGTACAATACATATACGGTTGTTCGCACACGATTCGCTAAAAATGCTAAAAAGGAATCCGCCCGTATTCAAAGGTACAACATTGTGCCAAAAATTATGAATTATGAAGCATAAACAAAACTGCCGCATAATATACTTAGATATCTTTTTAGACCTTTTTTATGAAGTGCAACTTATTATTTGGAATATGAATACTTATATTAAAGTCGAAAAATATGTGTTAAAGCTTCGAAAAAAAGTACATATTGATTGAAAAATTTTGGTTCAAAAATTTGAGGCATCGGTCTCTATTGTTATGAACAGTACGGCACATCAATACAACTCGCAGAAGCTTCAGTGATTTCTTCAATATTAAATGTTTGGCACTTTGTGATTCATGCGAAGGCTGAATGTCTCCACAGCAGCCTACAAAAAAGCCGCACTCTTGTTTTAGAGTAAGTTTATTTCTTTGCTGCTAATATGCGTATGCTTTGGCGCACTTTTTATCAATTGGAGAACCACATACGTCAAGGAATATGTTAACTTTATATTTATTTTCCGCGCGAGAACTAAAAATAATGGTTTAGAAATTTCCCCCAGTATCGAAATATCCGGGCCAAAACTTTTTCATATACTACTTGTTGTTTTTTTTTTTTGCCTCTTACTGCAGCTTTTGCGAATACTTGACTCACAGAAGCTGCGGCTGTCGAGCAGTAGGAAGACTTACCCAGCAAAACCTGCGTGACCGAAACTCTAACCCAATTACACTTTTTTGTATGTTACAAACACATACATATGCACTCGTATTTGTTTGATAATCTGCTTTTTTTTGTTTTCTCCGTCACCTTTGGAAAATGTGTAAGCAGTAAGCAAACTTTATTCATAATTTTTCCTCATTTTTGCATCAGTAAAAATAAACAACCGCCGTAACTGAATCGGTTGGTGCGTGATTACCATTCAGAATTTACGAAGAGAACGTTAGTTCGAATCTTGGTGAAAACACCAAAGTTAAGAAAAATATTTTTCTAATAGCGGTCGCCCTTCGGCAGACAATGGCAAACCTCCGAGTGTATTTCTGCCATGAAAAAGCTCCTCATAAAAATATCTGCTGTTCGGAGTCGGCTTGAAACTGTAGGTCCCCTCCATTTGTGGATCAACATCAAGACGCACACCACAAATACCATTAAACTAAAAAAAAATAAAATAAATATATAAAAGAAAAACATTTTTCTTGCTATTCGAACACAGGATTTTGAATCGGAAGTCCACATTGTTAATCGCTCGGCTATCGCGCTATGCTGTTGGTGATGCGCTAAAAGTTATTTTTTGTCGCTACGTTTATATGTAACTGGCACTGAAACGAATCCACATGTATGAAGGGGATAGAAAATCATACGTACACAAAATTTCACGATTATTCCAACGCTCTTAACAAAGTGATTGTAATGAGCAATGTTCGGTGACCGTTTAACGGTCACGCGTGAAGGTAATGTGACCGGTTACGTGACCAGGACTCTTCCCTACAAGACAGCTGACTATCATATAAGCACTCATATTATCATCACCACTATCCTCATCCAACTACACATTTTTGTTCAAGCCATGTTAAAGTTCTGATAGTTTCCCCGTGTCGGTGTGATATTCTATCTCTCTTTTACCAAAAGCAATTTCTTATAACTGAAAAATATATCTACTATGCTCTAAACTACTCATTTTCGTCATCAAAAAGGAATCAGCACAAACTCCTCAATAACTCCTCATTTCCGGTAAAAAGTAATCAGGCTGAGGAGTTTCGTTGTTTTATTTAGAAATTATAAAATTTATATTTTTCATTGAGATTCGAACTCACGAATTTTCAATATTTTTTAGTTTACATTAAAAAACTTGTACACACGAAATTCGGTGTTTCATCCACTGAGATACGAACTCTCAAATTTTCAAGTGTTAGCTAAGCATCTACTCGGTCGGCTATAACAACTATACAACAAACACAGCTAAATTTCACACTAGAACTTTTTTCAGAGCACCATATTATTTCGTTAAAATTAATCAACACCGATGACAAAAGCTCCTCATTTTCGTTAAAAAGTAATCAGACTGAGGAGTTTAGTTAAAATGGTTTATTTAGAAATTATAAAATTTATATTTTTGTGTTTTCATTGAGATTCGAACTCACGAATTTTCAATATTTTTTTGTTTTCATTAAAAAAAAATTTGTCACACCAATTCGGTGTTTCATCCACAGAAATCCGAACTCTCAAATTTTCAAGTCTTAGCCAAGCATCTACTCGCTCGGCTATAACAAGTATGGAACAAACATAGATCAACACTAGAACTGTTTTCAGAGCAGCCACATTATAAGCATACCAATGAGTTGCCTTGGCGTTTACAGTACAGTAGATATATTTTTCACTTATATAAAATTGCTATTGGTAAAAGAGAGATAGAAGTCACACCGAACAGGGGAAAAGAATATGAAATGAAATATTTGATTTCTCCATTAAAAAATGTTGTATATGCTATTCTGATAATGTTGGAATTTTTGTCAAAAGTGCTCAGCACTGTCTTGTAGGGTTCTTGCTGGGACATTTTCCAAACAAATACGAGTGCATATGTGTTTGTAACATACAAAAAAGTGTAATTGTGTTAGAGTTTCGGTCACGCAGATTTTGCTGGGAACTGTCCAGAAAGCTGTATCGAACGCAAAATGTATGCATATAAAAAACAACAACTGCGACCGTCTTTTTGTCCGTCAGTGAAAAGATGAGATATGTTTACCCTATGATTAAAAAGTACCGGGAAGGTGATGTTGACTGTTTTCTTCGATTGCCAAGGCATTGTGATGTGTGATTCGCTGGAATTGTTCAAGGAATCTAACTCGCATTCAACTCGCGACTGTCGAACAGTTAGAAGACATATTTACATATACCGGGTGCTTCAAAAAAATGTATACACACTTTGAACTTCCATAGAAAATTTATTTACCGGTCTACAAAGTTAAATTTCAGGAAAATAGAAAGCTGAAAGTCCAATGTAAATGAAACATAAATAACAAATGTTAATACTGTTCAAATTGGTGACCTGCAGCATCAATACATTTTTGAGTACGAGTCACCACAGATTCTGTACATCGTATCAAAACGTCCAATGAGATTTCTCTACACACTGCTTGAATCTCATTCCAAAGAATGTCTAGGTTACGTGGTTTACGTTTGTACACCTCATCTTTTACTGTGCCCCACAAGAAGAAATCCAGTGGTGTAAGGTCTGGAGAGCGTGCTGGAAACTCGATTGGCCCCCTGCGTCCTATCCACTGGCCCGCCAAATTTTGATCCAGGTAAGCAAAAATGCTAACGAAAATGCAACGGAAAGCAAAATAATAGTATTTAAGAAAGTGTAAAATAAAGAAAGACAGCTTATTATTGATTCAACTTTAAAACCGTGTGTTTTATTTATTTTCGTTGTTCTCCGCTCCGGGAATAAAAGTAGCGCAGTCGGTAGGATACCCGTGTATCCTTATGTAAATCATTCAGTTTCGAGGATATTGGATATTTTAATATCCGTAACGGGTAAAAAAAAATTAAAAATATCAAATCCTTTAAAAAGATTAAAGGACATAAAATTTGTGTGAAAAAAAGGAACTTTAGTTTAAGTGACATTTTCGAATCCTTTAAAAGATTAAAGGAAATACAAATTCTTTGTGAAAAGAAAAGAACTTTAGTTAAAAGTGACATTTCCGAATCCTTTAAAAGATTAAAGGAAGCACAAATTTTTTTGTGAAAAAAAAAACAACTTTAGTTAAAGTGACATTTTCAAATCCTTTAAAAGATTAAAGGAAACACAAATTTTTTAATTGAACTTCAAAAAACACAACAAGGGTGGAAACACAGAGCCAAGCAGACATCATTATAAATTTTCAACATCAGCAAAGAACATATCAGAAATCAACTTTAACAGTGAAAACACAGAGCCAAGGACAGCATTATAAAAATTTCAACATCAGCAGAGAACATATCAGAAACCAGTTTTAGCAAATCAAAAAGTAAGAATTTGATTAATTATATTATTATTATTTATTAATATCATGTAACTATAAAGTTAAGCATTGAGTTGAAAATTACTGTATATGTAGAGGACAAGAATCAAAAAAGGTGCAAGAATCCCTACATAAAATAAGCTCGATAAAAACCTAAGCAAAGAAAATTATATAAAAAAAAAATTAAATAAATAAATATATAGAATAACGCATTCGTGTATAAAAAAAGGAGAGCATAATTTCCCCCCCCCCCCCCCCCCAAATCCATTTTTAAAAACTAAAAACTAAAAATGGCAGTACAGGCTTAAAACCCAACGAATAGATTAGCTACATATAAACCCTTTGAAATACTTAAACAATTTACCTGAATTCTCTGGCGACCCAAAAGATTTACAGACGTTCACCACACTCATCGACAGAATACTCCCACACTTACAAACATACGATGAACTGTCCCAACTACTTTTTTCGGACGTGATAAAATCAAAGCTCAAAGGAGGAGCAAGGCAGGCAATCGAAATAAACTGCCACGCGACTTCTTGGACAGATATTAAAAACACACTACAGAACAACTTTAGGGATAGACGTTCCTGTGAAGAACTTTTTGACGAACTACGAAGTGTAACTTTTAGAACAAACACTTTAGATTTCTACAACGATGTGAAAAATAAATTACACAGACTGAACAAGAAATTAGTAGTTATTCTAGGAGAATCTGAAGCAACTAGACAGAGCGCGATGAACAACAAACGCACCGTCCTCAACATCTTCAAAAGCAAAATCCCTGAGCCAATGAAATCCATCCTATTCTGTAGGAACCCAGAGGACCTAGAACAGACTATGGATATACTGTTTCAAGCCGAGTACGCATATATTGGGAGCAATAATGGGAACGACCTAGAGTTTAAAACTCAATCAAAACTCAGGAATAATAACTATAGAAACAACACACAATACAATAAAAATAATAATAGAAATAGGGCGCAGTACGAGAACCCCCAACAACCATTCCAACCACACCGCCCTTACCAACAACCATTCCAACAACACCGCCCTTACCAACAACCATTCCAACAACACCTCCCATACAAACAACCATTCCAACAACACCGCATATACCAACAAGCAAACACCAATGCTCAAAATCCACCATTACATAGACCAGATTTTAGGAACCAGCCAGAACCGATGGACATAGGAAAAATAGAAGCGTCTGAAAATTTTCAGGAATCAGCCTCAAGAGTAAATTACCATTTATAACAATAAAAACGAAGATAGGTTTTATAAAACTTATAATAGACACAGGCGCAACAAACTCAATTT
Organism: Anastrepha obliqua; assembly: GCF_027943255.1. Lineage (NCBI taxonomy): Eukaryota > Metazoa > Arthropoda > Insecta > Diptera > Tephritidae > Anastrepha > Anastrepha obliqua. The sequence continues at coordinate 53,101,234 of NC_072894.1, forward strand.
TAAATCCGGGGATCTGTGAGCCCAAAAGAATTCATTCAACCAACCCACTTTTAATTAAAACTCTTCAACACCAAATTTACGTTAACGAAAAAGCCATAATACCTATTTTCGAGGAATTTAGCGATATTGGAACAAATAAAACACTAGAATTTTATATAATAAGATTTCATAATTTTTACGATGGTCTAATAGATACCGATATATTGAGACCACTAAATGCCTGTATCGATTATAGAAAGAAAGAAATAGTCATCGGTAACAAGAAACTCACAATGTACTTCGAGAGAGAAAACCTATATAAGAAAAGGATAATAGCACCAGATAACTCCGACCTAGTATATTATAAGGAGGAAAACGGTGGAAATATTTTAAGAGAAGGAATTCTAAATGTAGAAAATGGAGAAGTAGAGATAAACTTATTATCTGTAACTAATCGCGTGACTACACAGAAGGTAGATCACGAAAATTTTAGCATAATCGAAAATAAAGAATTTAAACCATTGAACGACCAAATTAGAATAGGACACTTGAACCCTGAAGAAAGATCACAACTATTACAGATAATAAATAGATGTCATAATATTTTTTATCAAGAAAATGATACACTTTCATTTACTTCCGCAATTAAACATATAATTAGGACTACAAACAATATACCCCTAAGTCATATAGATACCCGTACGTACATAAAAAAGAAGTTGCAGATCAAATCCAAGAGATGTTGGAAAATAAGATAATTAGGAATAGCAGTTCTCTCTATTCAGCCCCAATTTGGATCGTGCCAAAGAAGGCCGATGCCAGTGGAAAGCCAAGGTGGAGACTTGTAATCGATTATCGTAAACTGAACGAAGTAACGATCGATGACAAGTTCCCAATCCCGAACATAGACAAGATACTTGAAAAACTGGGAAGAAGCCAGTATTTCACTACACTCGATCTGGCAAAAGGTTTTCACCAAATCGAGATAGAGGAAGAAGATATCCACAAAACCGCTTTTAGTGTCGAAGGAGGACACTACGAATTTTTGAGAATGCCTTTCGGACTAAAAACAGCCCCTGCAACATTCCAGAGATTGATGAGCAATATCCTTCAGGATTACATCAATAAAATCTGCTTAGTATACCTGGACGACATAATCATATTTTCAACATCCTTACAAGAACATATGAACTCACTCAAACTTATATTCGCAAGGTTACAGGAGGCAAACCTGAAAGTCCAGCTAGATAAATGAGAATTTCTAAAAAAAGAAACGGAGTTCCTTGGGCACATAATTACAACGGAAGGAGTCAAGCCCAATCCTAAAAAGATAGAATGCGTTGTTAACTTTCCAATACCCAAAACGACAAAACAGATCAAACAATTCTTAGGGCTCACAGGCTACTACAGAAAGTTCATAAAAGACTACTCATATATCGCTAAACCAATGACTAAATACTTAAAGAAGGATTCAAAGATAAACATAAATGCCCCAGAGTACGAAAAAAGTTGTAACACCCTTAAGATACTGCTAACACATGATCCAATATTAGCATATCCAGACTTTTCTAAAACATTTACATTGACAACGGACGCGAGTAATTACGCTTTGGGAGCCGTACTTTCGCAGGATAATCACCCAATATGCTATGCAAGTCGCACCCTTAATACACACGAAATAAATTATAGTACAATAGAGAAAGAATTATTGGCTATCATATGGGCTACAAAATATTTTAGACCCTACCTCTTTGGTCGCACATTTGTGATAGAAACAGATCACAAGCCACTAACATGGCTCTTTTCTATAAAGGAACCCAATTCGAAACTTGTTAGGTGGAGATTAAGATTATCCGAATACGATTACGAAATTAGGTACAAAAAAGGAACAAAGAATGGTAATGCCGATGCTTTGTCAAGGGTTGAAATTGAACCCAGCATAAATACACTAGAATGTGATAATGTTACAATAAAAAGTACTACTTCACAAATTAATATGTTTAAAAACCAAGTAGTTATAATGAAAACAACCTCTGGATCATTAAGAATAAAAAATAAATCTGTTTTTAAGAATAAAAGAAAATTAATTTCTATGAAAGAAATGGACAGAGAAACAACAATTACAATACTAAAGAATCATTTTAATCCAACACAGCCTAACGCTATTTTTATCCAAGATGAATTTTATACAATGTTTAAACAACAAATTTTAAGGTACACTTATGACAGAAGACATAGAAGATGAAAATCGGTTAACCGAAATTATTAAGAATGAACACCTTAATAAAAACCATAGAGGAATTCAGGCGGTTTATGAGGAATTAATTACGCGAATTTACAATCCGAAATTGAAACAAAAAATAACTCAGTTCATAAATAATTGTGAAATTTGTAACTTAGAAAAATATGTCAGGAAACCTCCAAAGATCCCTTATAAAATTACGGAAACCCCATATAAACCTCTCGAAATATTATATATAGACGTATTTTATACCTTAGATAAGAAACTCTTTATGACAGCAATCGACAAATTTTCAAAATTCGCTTTTGCATTTCAAATAAACGGTAGAAGTTGGACGGAATTCAAAACAAAACTATTGCTGATAATCAATACCTATGGGAAAATAAATAAAATTATCGTGGACAACGAATTAGGATTTAAGGCTATACCAATGCAGGAATTTTTAAAAAAAGAGAACATAGATATTCACTATACTTCAAATAGTAATCATACGTCCAACGCTGACATAGAAAGACTTCATAACACAATCAATGAGCACATACGTTTGCTAAGACATGATAGAGAAAACAAAGACGAAAGTATGGAAGATAAAATGATTAGAATAATAGGTTTTTATAACAATACCATACATAGCACCACCGGCATCAAGCCGATTGATTTTGTAAATGGCAAAGTTCATGAAGGTAGATATATAGAAATTCGTGATCTTATAAACGCAAAAAAAGAAAAATATACTCAGAAGTTAAATGAAAACCGGAAAGATTTTGAACTAGAAAGCGGACCAAATTATATTAAAGAGATAAGAAGTGGAAAAACCCACAGAAAATATAGGAAAGTTACTGCAGAAAAAATACACGACGACCACATACAGACGACAGAAACTGGACATAAATACTATAAAACTCACGTTAGACCTACGAAAAAATGCCAAGACAAATATAATCCCAAAATCAAGGCAACAATTAAATAAATATATTTTTGTTTTAGATGATTAAATGGATCATAATAATGGTAACAATTGTTCCAACATTCAAGGCTCAAACCATCGACTTTCAAGATCTATCGAACAATAACGGGTACATACCAATAAAAACAGGGGAAACCAAAATTATCGAACACTACACAAAAGTACTACATATAATAAACACCACAGAATACGAACGAACTGGTTACCGTACACTTTTCCCAATCCATTTTTCCCAAAGGTCATTTTTCCCAAAACTTTTGTTCCCAATAAAATAACTCCCAAACCAATTTTCCCAAAAACAATTTTCCCAATTCAATTAAAATCCTATTTTCCCAAACTTGTTTTTTTTTTGCGTAGAATTCCTTTTCGCGTGGGCGGCCTTCGGCCGCGCTTCAAAAAAATAACCCTCATCAGTCCAGCTCCGGCTACGCAATCCACCGTATTTTTGCGTAGAACTCCTTTTCGCGTGGGCGGCCTTTGGCCGCGCTTCAAAAAAATAACCCTCATCAGTCCAGCTCCGGCTACGCAATCCACCGTATTTTTGCGTAGAACTCTTTTTCGTGTGGGCGGCCTTTGGCCGCGCTTCAAAAAAATAACCCTCATCAGTCCGACTCCGGCTACGCAATCCACCGTATTTTTGCGTAGAACTCCTCTAAAGAATTTATTTTATTGAGAACAAAAGTTTTGGGAAAAATGACTTTTGGGAAAAAAGTCTTGGGAAAAACAGTTTGGATGAAAAAATTTGGGAACATTTGCCTTTGGGAAAAGTAAGCATTGGGAAAAAAGTTTTGGGAAGAATGGATTGGGAAAACTGGTCGGCAACGGAACGAACTATGGAAATAATCAAAACCAACATTGACACTCTAAAGACATCCAGTAACGAATCAAAAACATTAATAACTACAGTAAACAAGAACTTTATGCTATTAAGGACAAAAATAGAAAATCTTAATCCTCACTTCCGAAAGAAACGGGCCCTCTTAAACATTATAGGTAAAGGTCTTAAAATCATTGCAGGTACAATGGACAGCGACGATGAGGAACAAATAAGTAAGACTCTTAAATTATTACACGCAAGTGACGAAAACATAACAAAAAAGGTGAACAAACTAACTTATATAAGCAATGTCATGAACTCCCAAATCCAGAACATAACTAATCATATAAACTATCAGCAAAAAACTACTGGAGATTACTTAATTAAAATCAAGAATATCATAGGGAACAAAATTTCAACCATAGAAGACGAGATAATATTTATAGAGCACATATATCAGATTAACAACGACATTTCACTTTTAAGGCACCATGTAGATGACATCGGACAGATTATTTCCTCCGGGAAACTGGGAATCATCCCCACAGATATTCTAACCCAAACCGAACTAGAATTAATCACGAACTTTGACAGCTATACCAACATAAAAGTAGCCATTGCACTTCACGAAAATAACATTATAATAATCCTCTCTATACCCCAATATTCGCAAGACCCACTATCCACGGTGACATTTGTACCCATTCCTGACAAGAACAATAAGTCCATAAAGCTTAACCATTCTGATGTTCTCATAGATTTAGAAAACAATATTTATAGTACATATGTTAAGGATAATCTAAAAAGAAATCTTGTCAAAATTAATGATAATTGTTTAAATAATATACTAAACTTTGAAGAAGCGAACTGTAAAACGCAAACATCAAATACACAAGAAATAATCGAAATAATTCCCGGAATATTGATACTTAAGCACTTTAACAATACAATATCCCATAATTGCAACAAAGCTAAATTAGAAACTACGAGAAATTGTTTAATCAAATTTGAAAATTGTGAAATAAACATATTGAATAAAAGAATAATTAGTTATAGTATAGATATCTTAATTATCACAGCAATATGTATCTTAGTTACTTTTATATACTTCTTTAAGAACAGACAAACAACATATATCCCAAACCTGCAGCTAAAAAATGAAATGAATAAAAAACTATAAACCACCCAATAAAAATAATATAATTTCGTCGGAGCCTCAAACAAACGGTGGGGGTGTTATAGTGCATATACATATATTTATAACTTTATTAATTGGTCTATGAATAAGTTCGTGCGGTTTTTTTCGGATCATTCCCATGGCTTTTAAACGTTTGGAAATGGTTGATTGATCAACTCCCAAAGTTTTTGCAACCTCTTCTTGCGTTTGAGCCGGATCTTGATCGAGCAATTCCTCCAATTCGGTATCCATGAACTTTGGCGGCGCGGCCAAAATCACCACTTTTAAAGCGTGCAAACCACTTCTGGCACGTTCGCTCAGCTAGAGCATGCTCACCATAAACTTCCACCAAGATACGATGACTTTCGGCTGCTTTTTTCTTCATATTAAAGAATTCCCCGCAAAAACACATTATTTGGCACGAAATTCGACATTTTCAAGTGTGGTAAAAATATTGTTGTTTACGCTTCAAATAAAAAACTTATACTGACGTTTGTGCCTTACGACAGTAGCTCTCCAATGAATGTTTGGAAATGTGGATCGATGGAATAATAATCAAGTTACGCCATCTGTTGTAAAACCGCACGAACTTATCCATAGACCTATATTTTCCCACAATACGTATATTTGTCCAAATGCATTTCCGCTAACGAAAATGCAACGGAAAGCAAAATAATAGTATTTAAGAAAGTGTAAAATAAAGAAAGACAGCTTATTATTGATTCAACTTTAAAACCGTGTGTTTTATTTTTTTTCGTTGTTCTCCGCTCCGGGAATAAAAGTATTTATCAAATATTGGCAAATAATTCTACGTGAAATATTCGAATATTGACTATTTTCGACTGGTCGCAAAAATTGGCATTTGGGCGGCTTGTTTTATGAATGAAAGTACTTTGCTCTTAGAAATATGAGCTCGAACTTATGAATGAATTTTTTGTTTTTGTACCATATACTATTTTAAATTGTTCAGCGCCGTCGCGACTAAAAGAATCATGACCGCTGCGACTGCGTCTACGAATGTACTTTGTTATTGTAGTCGATAGGCTTAGAATTTTAGCTTTGGGCGACATGCGCATGTTGAAGCGTGAAGTGAGTGCGCTGTGTTTTTGTTGTGTTCTAGAATATTTTCGAATGCGTGGTGGTAAAGCGGCCATCGCGTTGCGCTTGCTGCTGCTTTTGCGTCTATTAGCCCCTGGTCACTCTCCAGCATGCTTGTCCAGCAGGCTTATATGTATGCGTGTCGGATGCTTGACGCTAATATCTAAAATTTTTGATTTTCATCATGCAAAAGCCGACAACAAGTATGTGTGACACGAAGCAAGTACGAGTGTCACCCGACACGCACACATATAAGCCTGCTGGACAAGCATGCTGGAACGTCACCAGAGGCTATATCAAAGTATTGTGTTTTTGTAAGTATAATATTAGCAATACCGACTGGCGGATGACAAAAGTACAAGGAAGCAAGAAGGGAGCGCTGTGCTCGCGCATATAAGTTAATAATTAAAATATTAATTTTAATAAAGTTCAATACCCCTTGTCGCAATTCAATTGCTGATACATATCCGTAGTTAATAATTAATAAATTTATTTTAATAAAGTTCAATCCCTCATGTCGCAATTCAATTGCTGACACATCAATTGCTGACACAGTTCCGCTTGTTCCAAATTTAATTATTTACCTTTCTTACAATATTAACTCAAAGTGCTGACGACCTCAAATAAGCTCACGTTGCATTCAACGTGATGCTTGCTGTTCGATAGTTAATATAAAGTAGCTAGTAAAAAACAATGTAAGTAGTAATTAAGCAAACGTCCGATTAAGAAGACATAGTCTTCAGGCAATAGTTTATTTAATAATAAAAAAATATATAATAAAAGATATAGAGGACATAGTCCTCTCTTTCTAAACTAAAATAAAAAGTATTTTATTAATTTATATATATGTATGTATGAACATGCATGGATGTGTAACATATGAATACAATTATTTTGCAGGAAGTTTAGAAGGCAAGTAGGTATATATGTATGTGTTGTAATTTATTTTTTTGTTGTTTTCTAGTAATTAGTAGAGAATTAAATAGTAATTTAAAAAACATGAAATTAAAATATATTGTTTTGTTATAAAAGACTGAAATAAAATCCATATTATAACAAAATGCTTTGTACACTTTATTTTGACGCTCACAGTACATGCATATGTACATACATGTGTATGAAAGGACGATGTTGTTGTTGCCCTTGTGCATTAACGTTTTTCATATACAAATGTACATACATACATACATATGTATGTAAATGCTGTCGAATGCATAAACTATAAATTGACATACAATATAAAATACAGTGAGTCACAGTCAAAGTGAGCCACCAATTCCTTGAAGATATTTGTTTAAACAACTTTTGTAAATACTTTCAAACACCCATTATTTTTTGTCAACTTTATCAAGTGAGCATGCTTGTGTAATCTAACTGTATTTTTTTTGTTTGTTTGCTGCCGAAGTAGGAGTAATAATGAAGAACAAAAACAAACGCACAAACTAACGTCACACTCAAAGTGAGCCACCTAACATTGTTTCCTTTAAAATAACGGGATATGTATTTTTGGATATTCATTTTCGCTTGCATCTTATTCTTAGAGTTTTAGTTGTTTATTATCAAGCGGCTTATAAAGATGGGTCGACAAACAAGTGTTGAAATTAGACAGTTAGTAATTGATCTTTTTAAAAAAGGAAAATCCCAAAGAAAAATTGCGGAATATGTGAATAAAAGTCGAGGAACTGTCCAGCACATCATACATCGCTTTACTAGAGGAGGAAGAGTAGGAAACAAGCAGAAAGAAAGCAAAAAAAAGGCGTTTTCAGAAAGGGACGAGGCATTTATTTTGCGGGATGTGAAGAAAAATCCTCCTCTTAGTGCTCCAAAATTGACGAAGATGGTTGAGGAGCAGCTAAATATCCACGTTAACCCCGAAACTGTAAGAAGAGTTCTCAGAAAGCATGGTTATAATGGTCGTACGGCCAGAAACAAGCCATTTATTAGCAGCAAAAATCGAAAAAAAGGTTGGAGTTTGCGCTGAAATATGTCTACAAGGATATGAGTTTCTGGCAAAGGTTCATAACGGTATAATGCACCGTAGAGGCTATAATAATATTTTTGTAGGTTCTCTTTACAGACGAAAGTAAATTTAACTTATTTGGCTCTGACGGTAAGAAGATGGTATGGCGACAAAAAAACACTGACTTTCAGCCGAAAAACCTAACTCCCAGTATGAAGTACGGCGGTGGCTCCGTCATGGTTTAGGGCTGCATGGCAGGTGGTGGAACTGGAAATCTTCAACATATTCCAGGCATAATGGATAAATACGTTTATATAGACGTTTTGAAGCAAAATCTTAAGCCAAGTGTCGAAAAACTAAGGATCGAAGGCGACTTCTATTTTTACCAGGACAATGATCCTAAGCACAAATCGTTTGTTGCGCGGGAATATCTATTATATAACTGCCTCCACGTATTGGAAGTACCACCGCAGTCTCCAGATATAAATATAATTGAAAACTTATGGTTCCGTCTTGACCAAAACCTGCGGAAACATAGCATTTCTTCAAAACAAAGTCTTTTAGATGCCTTACAAGACGAGGGGCATGCAATTCTTTCCACATATATCTGTAAGTTATTAGAATCAATGCCCCGACGTCTAAAAGCCGTTATTTCCGCCAAAGGTGGCCCAACAAAGTATTAATTTCTTATTTAAGTTCAGTTCAGCTAAGGTGGCTCACTTTCACTGTGAGATAGATTTGTGAATTATTTTAGTTTTTGTTCTTTTTTTTTATAATAAACAAAGAAAGTTCTTCATGTAAGCGATAAATTATTGAAGCTAATATTCAAACAATAAAAACACATAAATCTTTTTTCCAATCTGTGGTATTTTTAAACAAATTTCTACTAAATCTGATGACTAGGAAGTGTGGCTCACTTTGACTGTGACTCACTGTAAGTGTTGATTGATCTTAAACCCTTTTTTTTGTGAATGCAGAATGCTCCTGTTGACATGTACATACATATTATATTGTCATATACCATCATTTATGTGCATATATAGTATGTATATGGTATAGTATATTCATTTATGTAATGAAAAACTTCATGAATTACTTTCAGAACTTTATTAAAATTTATTCTCGTCGCGCGAGTTACATATTCAATTCCAAAGACAAGCTCATATTTTAAGACAGACGAAATTTATGAATTTGTATAATAACTAAAATAATAAACAACAAATAAAAGTAATTTGAAACGCATTTCCTATTTTGCAACAATTTGACTTACTTAACAAGGTGTGGGAAAGGAAATGCTGAATAAGACTTTAACAATAATTTTGTAAAATTAAATATTAAATGCCAAGTAAGCAATTACATATGTACATTAGTTTAAGTCTGAATGTAATAATTGAACAAATAATAAATCAGTTGTTGAGAAGCCCTTCAAGGCAAAAGTTATTCATTCTATTCTTTTCTAAAAATTCTCCTGCTTAAGTACATTATAAAATTGGTGCAGTCGGTAGGATCCTTTAAGAAGTAAAAGGATCCAGTGATACGAAAATACGGGCAGTGAAAAAACTAAAAATTTTATAACACCCAAAACTAATCCTGCGAATCCGTAGCCAACTCAGGAGTTGACCGAACCCTCCAGGGTATAACTTAACATACGTATAACTTAACAAAAAAGTTCAGTGAACATTTAGTCAGTACAAAGAAAAGTGAACAATTGGAACCTCATTAAAGACACACTAAAACTGAGGTACAAACCAGACACAGAGCCTCATGAAATTTACAAGCCAATTTACGAGTCAATACGGTAAGTGAGTTAATTACTGTAATTCAGAATATTAAGTATAAAACTGACGAGTTAATAGTATATTATAATGGTGAACTTGGCATAGACTTGACAAACATAGACAGCTTGTTAGTGAATACTATAAAAGAGATGACCCAAGGGACATTACTCGTCAAAATTTACGAACAAAGACAATTAAAAGATATTTTGTTTATAATGAATCAAAGAAGGTTTGAAGACACGTGCATAAGACTCGAATACAAGAGATTCGGAAGAGAAGAAAAACATAAAGGACAATTTCATAATAAAACATCTTATAATAATCAGAATAGGACATATAGTAATCAAAATAGGGATGAAAGAAATAACCGACAATTTCAAGAACGAAATAAGTGGACTAATGGAAAAATATCTTATTTTATTAATAACCCATATAAATTTAATCAAATTTACAATGTTGAAATCGGTGATCCTAAATTCGAAAGGCTTCAATTAAATCATTTATATAATGAAGAACGTAGTGAAATTATAAAATTACTAAACCGATATAACAAATTATTGTTTAGAGAAGGCGATTTATTAACTAATACAACAGAAATTCAGCATGAGATAAAAACCATTACACAACAGCAAATCTATTTAAAACTATATAGATACCCACCTCAACACGAAGCAGAAGTAAGGAAACAGATCAGAGAAATGGAGGAACAAGGTATAATTAGAAAAAGCCATTCAAGATATGCAAGCCCACTTATAGTCGCACCCAAAAAAACGGATAATTCAGGCGAAAAAAAATATAGAATAGTTGTTGACTATAGAAAGCTTAATGAAATAACCTTAGACGACAAATATCCTTTACTTAATATAGACTCAATTCTAGACAAATTAGGTAGAGCGCAATATTTTACGACAATAGACTTAGCGAAAGGCTATCATCAGATTTTAGTAAAGGAGGAAGACAGAGAAAAAACTGCTTTCGTAACTCCTCATGGTCTATATGAATTCATAAGGATGCCATTTAGTCTTAAAAATGCGCCAGCCACATTCCAACGGCTGATGAATGAAATCTTGAGAGATCATATTAACAAAACATGTGTGGTATACTTAGATGATATACTAATCTTTAGTACTTCTTTAACTGAGCATATTAAAGCAATATGAGACATTTTCAAAATTCTCGAAAGTAAAAATTTGAAGATACAAGTTGACAAATGCAATTTTCTAAAAAAAGAAACAGAATTTTCAGGGCACATTTTAACAAAGAATGGCATGAAACCAAACCCAAATAAAATTACAATTATCCAAAATTTAGAATTACCCAAAACCGAAAAACAGATAAAAAGTTTTTTGGGAATAACAGGTTATTATCGCAAATTCATAAAAGATTATGCGAAAGTAGCCCAACCGATAACAAAATACCTAAAGAAAGGCGCAAAAATTAATGTAAAAGACCCAACATACATTGAAGCTTTCGAAAAGTTAAAAACATTAATAAGTACACATCCTATTTTACGTTATCCCGATTTCAATAAACAATTCACATTGACAACGGATGCATCTAACTATATTATGCGATTGGTGCAGTACTATCGCAAGAAGGTCACCCAGTGTGCTACGCTTCAAGAACATTAAACAACCATGAGAAAAACTATTCTGCAACGGATAAAGAATTCCTAGCAATAATGTGGAGTGTAAAATATTTTAGGCCTTACATCTATGGTAAAAAATTTAAAATCCTTACTGATCACCAGCCAATTAAATATCTCCATGCCAAATACAAAGGAAAAGATATGTCACCCAGGCACCAGCGATGGCTATTAAAATTAGGTGAATACCAATTTGAGATAGAATACCTAAAAGGAAAAGAAAATAAAGTGGCAGATTTTTTAAGTAGACTAGAAAATAGTGAGGACACTATTTCAGAAAAAGCGGGGAGTGAAAATACCATGGTTGAAAATACCAATATTTTAAATTTTTTTTCAGTTAACAATGTAGAAGATGATGTTACAATGGCAACAGTACATTCAGCCGAGGAAGAATTGGGTGATCATTTTTTTATAAAAGAAGAAATTGTGAATAAGTACAAAACCCAAATAATATTAACAAATAATAAAACGGAAAAATTTAAAGAAGTACATGGGAAAAGAATTATTTTTATTGCAGAAAGTGACTTTAACCTAATGGGAGACATTTTTAGAAGATACATTTCAAAAGGGAAAATAGGGATATTTTCGGAACTATCCGAAAACAACTATAATATAGTACAAGAGAAGCTTATAGATATGTATTCAAACGATAGCCAAATTAATTTTACTAAGTGCACCATGAGAGCACAGGACATTGAAACTGAAGTGGAAGCAGTAAGACAAATATCATTGTACCATGTAAGAGAGAGTATGCACTCTGGCATACAAGAAACTTATAATAAAATCAAAAATATAATATATTTTCCAAAACTCATGGAACTCATCCAAGTGGTAATTAATCAATGTGACATTTGCCAACAAGTAAAGTATGAACGACATCCGATTAAAAATAAATTTCATTACACAGAAACTCCTTCAGATAAAAACCAAATCGTACACATGGATACATACGTAATCAAAGGATTTACCTTTTTAACGACTATAGATAAATTTTAAAAATTTGGCGCAGCGTATCCATTGAATGACAGAAATCATATGACTATAATAGAAAAACTAGAAGAACATATCACTAAAATAGGAAAACCAGATAAAATAATAGCAGACAATGAATTTAAGACAATAAGGATAAGGGAATTTCTAACAGAACAAGGAATCGAGTTACATTTATCTAAGCCCAACAGCCATACAGGAAATGCCGATATAGAAAGATTTCATTATACGATGGCAGAAAAGTTTAGGATTTTGTACCAAACTAATAAAAATTTACCTATCCAACAATTAATTCAACGAACAATCAGAAATTATAACGAAAGGTATCATTCAAGTATTAAATGTGCACCAAAAGACGTTCAGGAAGGACGTTTAGATCTAGGAAAAATTAAACAAAACTTCGAAGAATGCAAAAGAAAGAAAATTGATAAACTTAATTTAAAAAGAGAGGACTATAAAGAAAAAAGACGTGAGGGATTCATAAAGAACTACAAAGCAGTTAGACACAAAGAACAACCTAAATGCAAAAAGGACTGTTAAAAAATATTCATCCATGCAACATTAAAAGACAATATAAATTTACAGATAATGACCATACTCATACTGATAATGACCTCGACACCGATAATTAAAGGAGAACTGACCACAATTGAGTTAAAAGACCAAACAGAATTCACGGACATTCAGTTAGGACTTCAGGAAATAGTCAAGGAGACAGACTTAATACTACATATAATAGACGTAGAAAACTTAGAGAATATAGTAAACGAAATGACAGACAACATAATGTTAATGAAAACTATACATCAAGACATACTTCAACAAGAACTATTAGAAGTTAGAAATAAAGTATTAACTATGTTACCAAAAAGTAATAGGCAAAAACGAGGATTAATGAATGCCGTAGGAAGCATGACTAAATGGTTATTCGGTACAATGGACGATTATGACAAACAGGACATTCGTAACCACCTTTTACGAACGAACGAGTCAGTTCACCAACAAATTCAAGTTAATGATTATTTTGATTCAGCTATCAATCAACTGAGACTAATTGTAAAGAGTGATAGGCACGAAATAGAGAAAGGCCTGAACTCTATAAATAAATATAGGGTTTTTCAGTAAGAGCGCTTCAACTTTTGAACTTTTTTGAATAAAACACAAACGGTTTGACTTTTTTAACTAATTTTTTTTTTTATTACCGAGTTTGAACATATACATTTAAGTATGAAATTCGATTTCTTTTGCATGACTACCGCGTGCACGTTTTACGAAGTCCAATCGTTGAACCCAATTTTCGACCACTCTTTTGCATAAATCGGCCGAAATTCCAGCAATTTCACGTTCAATATTGGCTCTGAGCTCACAAATCGTCGCCGGCTTGTTACTGTAGACCAATGACTTCACATAACCCCAAAACGGGACGGCTTGTTAAATGGACCGTAAAATGGCCGTAATGCTCTTAAAGTAGCAGCAACAGAACGATTATTTTCATAAAAAATTTGCACGATTTGCAATCGTTGCTCAAGTGTGTAGCGTTCCATGATGAAATGTATACTAATGAAGTTTACAAATGACAAGCGAAAAATAAAAAATATTGCGTCGTTCGCCCTCCCTATCGGAAAAAAGTTGAAACGCACCTATTAAAAAACCCTATATATGTAAAGCTTTTTACTTTTATCAGTTCAATTTAGTAATTTTCTTGTGTAACAAACGGTATTTATCTACGTATAAGTACATAGAACACAAACACAATAGTACTATACATATATATAAAACTCTTTACTTTTATCAATCCGATCGTCTGTACTGGTTGGTGCCAATTCGCCGACTTCCTCTTAGGCTAAGTCGTACTTCGTTTCAGTCCTCTGTTCGTTCTTGTTCTCCTGTGTTCCTCAGTCCGCTGTGTTCCATTTTGTTACGTCAAATTATTAAAAGGTGTGTCCGCTTCTCGTCGTCTTACGTCCGTCTGTCACTCCTACATTCGGCCTTCCTGACTCAGGATTCGACCCGAATTCTGGGTGCCATGGTTTGATGTATTCTGCCGCCGTTGAGGTCAAATTGGGTCCCTCTACTTCATCGAGTTTCTGGACTTTATAACGTCCATGCGGTAACTTTTCTATAATTTTATATGGTCCCAAATATTCCTTTTTCAATTTTAAGTTTGCACCGAATTGGGTGCGTTTTATGGCCACTAAGTCGTTGACGTTATAACTCACGGCTTCTTGTCGTTTACGGTTATAGCTTCGACGGTTTTCTTCTTGAATGGCAGAAATGTTTTGCCTAGCTAGTCGTCGAGTTTCGTTGCGGTCAAACTCGACCGATTCAATGGCTTCACTTTGCATTATTTCGTCTAATCGTGGTGATTCTGTCAGTCTCATGTCACAACCTGTCAAGAGCTTAAACGGCGCTATCTTAGTGCTTCTCGGGGCCGAATTGTTGATATATTGTTGAACTTTACCAATGTGCCTATACCACTGGTCCGGATTGTCTTCCGACAGCTTTGCTAGCATGGGTATCACGATTCGGTGTATTCGCTCTACCTGGCCATTTCCTCTTGGCACTCCCGTTGTAATGAGTAAATGCTGAACTTGATTTTTCTTGCAGTAATCCTCAAAGGCGGAGCCTCTATCGGTTACGATCCTCTTGGGATTTCCAAACGTGGCTTCCTGCTTTGTTAGTCGATCAATTACCGCACCTGCACCTGTATCTTTTGTGGGATAAAGCCACACAAATTTTGAAAAGGCATCTACGATTACGAGGATATAATTATATAGCTTGCGCGTCATCGTGAGTGGGCCAACATGGTCTATATGAAACGTTAACAGTGGCTTATCTTCCTTATCAATAGGATGGTTAGTAAGCCATCTTTTTTGCCGATTTTCGAATTTACTAAAATGCAAGCGATGCAACTATTCACCGTTTTAATAGTTTAACAAAAACATTGGTCTTGTAAATCAAAAATAAGAATTAATCTTTTAAAACTTCAAGAGAAAAGAAATAACTTTATCATTAATCCCCAAAATTAATAGTTTAAATAAACTACCTCCTGATATTATACAACTAACTTTATACTCCACAACATTAATCTCTCATAATTAATTTAAATATATTTACGGAAGAAAATTCTTTAAATCTTCATAAATTATACAATTATCCAACAAATTTAATTACTATTTTATTAATAAATTATCTATTAATTACATTAATTGCAGTAGTAAAAATTACTAAATTATTCTATGGACCCCTACGATTAATAAATTAAACTAATGAACAAACCTTTACGAACCCAACATCCATTATTTAAAATTGCAAACAATGCTCTAGTAGATCTTCCAGCTCCAATTAATATCTCAGCATGATGAAACTTCCTTAGCTTCCAGACGAGGTACGTAGAAGTCCTTCTCAACTAAGTCTTTAGTCTTTTTCACAGAGAAGTGTCCCTGCCGATGTGCAATCTCTATTATTTCTCTCTCCATTTGTGACGGTACCACGATGAGCTGTCGAGTTGGGTCTTTGTAGAGAATGTCATTGTGAATGTAAAAATCGTCGTGACTGTTTGTTTCTAAAATTTTCCTGACGGCCTTTGTCCACATGTCTTTCATCTGCGCTTCTCTAAGCCTATGCCTCAACGAATCTTCCATCATCATACACGAAATTCTACTAAGGGCGTTCACGTGCCTCATCTGCGTTCCTCGTCGATGTTCAATTGTATAGTTATATTCCTGAAGATACATCGCCCATCGTGCTACTCGCAAAGGTACATCTCGCTTCTGTAGTGTCATCGTGAAAGCGTTACAGTCAGTAACAATTTTAAACTGTGTACCAAGCACATACACACTCCACTTTTTAAGCGCTTCTACTATGGCTAGTACTTCCAGCTCGTAGGAATGGTATTTCTGTTCCGTCGATGTTGTTTTGCGGCTCATAAATTGAACAGGGTGGAATTGTTGGCTCTCGGAGTCCTTTTGGAGAAGAATACCTCCGTAACCGAACATAGAGGCATCGGTATGAATCTCTGTCAGTGCTTTTGGATTAATCATTGCGAGCACTGGTGCTTTAATAAGGGCTGACTTCAGCTGTTGCACCACAATTAAATGTTCGTCGCTCATCCGAAACTCCGCGTCCTTCTTCAGCATATCCGATAAGGGTTTTGCAATTAAAGCATAGTTTCTAATAAAGCGACGGAAATACGACATCAAACCCAAAAATCTTTGTAGTGCCTTCTTGGTCTGCGGTACGGGAAAATTCTTTACAGCTCTTGTTTTTTCTTCACTCGGGCTAATAGTTCCATTCTCTACCGTATATCCTAAAAACTGTATCTTCTTCCGAAGAAATTGACATTTTCCCCATTTTATCCTCAAACCCTTGTCGGCCGCTAGCCGTAGTACCTTTTCACGCTTGGACGGTGTCCTCCGACGCATCATCACTAACCTGCATGTTCACCTTTTTTTTAAACTCGACGCCGTCACCACGCACTAAGATATCAAAATGTTTGAAAATCGAAGTACCTAGAATTACTTCGTAGCTAATGTCATTTGTATGCACCACATGGAACGTTACCTTAACAACACTTTTGTCCACTTGTACCTCTATCTCAAAACTACCCATCGTTGATATTTTTGCTGCACCGATCCCAAATAGTTGCCGTTGCTCCGGAGTTAGCTTTAGGGATTTACCCAACTTGTTGAATGTGTCGCATCGCATAAGACACAAGCTACACCCAGTGTCGATAAGGGCCTGTATTTCGATATTGCAAATCGTGACCTTCTGCAGTTTTAGCTTTGGACTTGAAACTTCACCAATTGAATTTACGTGACCCGCCTCTCGCTTTGTTCTGCTGCCCATTGCTACTTTACACTCAAAAGATCTATGATGACCTGTTGGCACTTAAAACATTTGAATTGTTTATGTGGACAATCTTTTGCTAGGTGCGAATATTCGCCGCATTTGAAACATCTTTTTTCGTTTTTTGATGACGCCGAGGAACTACTAGTTTCTGGTTTAGTTTTATTATGCACCTCTTTAAGTTCACTTACGGTTTTTGCTAAATTTAGATCCAGGGATTCCATCTATAAAATATTCGAGCAAACTTTCTTCATCTAAGCAAATCGATTTTCCTATCTCCATTAAGGCATATAAGTATTCACGGTACGATTCGCTATGCTTCTTATGTATTTTCCCCAATGTCTTATGCACGTCTGCTGGCGATGACTTACTACCAAACTCGTTAGCGAGGGCCAATTTTAAAGAATTCCAATTAAAATTTGAAAATGGTGTTGTCGCTGCTGATAGAAGCTGCGCTGCTCGCATCAACTTTCGGTCGTCGCTGCTGAGGTTAGCCGGTCTGTTCGCATCAATTTTTGGTCGCTGCTGCTGGAGTTAGCCGCTCTGCCTGTTGCTTCGAAATCGCTGCCAATAGGAACCGCTATCCTTTTGTTGAGCTCCGTTAGTATAAGCCGTTACCTTTCATATGCGCAATTCCGCGACGAATACTTCTTTATCTAGGAACGATGCTCCTTACCGCCAAATTCAGCACAAACACGGCAATTAATTTCGGCTAAGCCGCCGCGCTTAGAAAATCAATGTAGTGCAAGCGACGAAATCTGACTTTCAGCAGCCCGAATGAACGTTTTAAGTCGTCAAGACACTCCAAATTAATTGCGTTGAAAAATATAAAAATATTTGTTCGTCTCTAAAGCCGTTACTATCGCGGTTGAGCCCCCAAATGTAAAGCTTTTTACTTTTATCAGTTCAATTTATTAATTTTCTTTTGTGTAACAAACGGTATTTATCCACGTATAAGTACATAGAACACAAACACAATAGTACTATACATATGTATATATAAAACTCTTTACTTTTATCAATCCGATCGTCTGTACTGGTTGGTGCCAATTCGCCGACTTCCTCTTAGGCTAAGTCGTACTTCGTTTCAGTCCTCTGTTCGTTCTTGTTCTCCTGTGTTCCTCAGTCCGCTGTGTTGCATTTTGTTACGTCAAATTATTAAAAGGTGTGTCCGCTTCTCGTCGTCTTACGTCCGTCTGTCACTCCTACATATGTATATTGATAAAGAACACGAAGAAAATATGTATTTACAGCAACTAATGAAAATACAATTGTTAAAAAGTAAAATTGAAAATATTCAAGATAATATTGTTTCAGCTAAATATGGATTAATTCATCCAAATATTTTAACGAGTAAGGAAATCTAAAAATATGAAATAGACTACAATAAGTTAAAACATATTAAACTAGGAACAGCAATTTTTAATAATACATACTTAATATTTGGTATAAAAATGCCTAAATCATTTATACACGTAAATATAAGAAATATAATACCAATACCCAATAATGAACATAATGAAATTGATTCCAAAATAGAAAAAATATTTAGCTATGAAAATATTGTATTAACTATAGATTTGAAGAAGCCAAATCATTTGGACAATTAAAGCCTAGCACACACTGTGTAATAGAAGAAAATTGTAAACTAATAAAAAACATAAAATTTGAAATAATATCAATAGACATAAAAACAATAGTTATTAAGAATGCAATAAATGTAACAGTCCAACACCCCTGTAATGAAAATCAAACCATAGTGAATGGAAATTATATAATTCAATTTAATAATTGCTCATTAAAAATAAAAGATTACTATTTCTCTAATATAATTGAGAAAGATGAAACAAAGATTCTAACAATTAAATATGAAAATATAAAAAACTTTACAAAACAATTAACGTTCAGCGATATCATAGAAGAAAACAAATATAATGTTAATAAATAAATTGAAATATCATAGTAACATATCCTATGGATGCATTTTTATATTAACAATAACTGTAGTTATCACTTTAATTATCGTAATCATAAAAAATAAATATATCAAGATAAAACTAAACAAAAGAATTCAGGAGAATTCTACTCTAAAGGGGGGAGAAGTTACATATTCAATTCCAAAGACAAGCTCATATTTTAAGACAGACGAAATTGATGAATTTGTAACTAAAATAATAAACAACAAATAAAAGTAATTTGAAACGGATTTCCTGTTTTGCAACAATTTGACTTACTTAACAAGGTGTGGGAAAGGAAGTGCTGAATAAGACTTTAACAATAATTTTGTAAAATTAAATATTAAATGCCACATAAGCAATTACATATGTACATTAGTTTAAGTCTGAATGTAATAATTGAACAAATAATAAATCAGTTGTTGAGAAGCCCTTCAAGGCAAAAGTTATTCATTCTATTCTTTTTTAAAAATTCTCCTGCTTGAGTAAAATATAAAATTCGCGCATGCACAAAACCTTGGTTCACAACTCAGTCACAGGAATAAACGCACTGCGTATTTATGCTCGCCACATGACTCAACATCAATTATCGGCGCCATATTTATTTATTGTTTTTTGTTTTTTTGTTGTTTTCCTTTATTTTTTTTTATGTAATCGAAAAAAATTTTGTGTAATAAATTTTACGTGTTCACCTATTATTTCAAAAATAAGAAAATAGTAAAAATTTAATTAGTCTAATATCGAGGTGGGAGATGTGTTGTGCGTTGAGGTGAAAGATGTGTGGTGTTTTAAACTTTTTTGTGGGCAAAACGCAGTGTGGTGTCTATAAAGTCGATGTTCTGAAATCCCTTACTACAAACCTTTCAAATTTCAATTGTACTAAAAATAGTTAACAGTTACATTTGCTCCTTCTCATTCCATTAACATTTTCTGCTATTGCTGATGAACTCATGATGTTCGTTGGCTCTGCTAATCGCCTTTGTCGTCATTTGGTTGTTTACGCAGATGTTTAACTAACAAGAAAGAAAATAGCTCTTTAGCACCCTTCTACCAGAGAATGTTAATGGAATGAGAAGGAGCAAATGTGAAATGAGATTTTTTCGAGTACTAATTTGTAGATTCATACTAAGGGATTTTCAAATTCAACTTACCACACTAGTGGGGGATTGCAGATATTTACCAAGCTAGTGGAGGGTTTCTATATTTACTTACCACGCTAGGACAGGAATTCAGATTTTTTCTGCGTTTACCAAACTACTGAGGAAGTTCATAAGATTTTTCGGCACACTACTAAGGAAATCGACTTATTTCATGCCCACAGCGAAGCGAATAAATTTGCGATTAAGAAGGCCGCGCGGCAGTTA
The DNA here is from genome assembly GCF_027943255.1 of Anastrepha obliqua. Lineage (NCBI taxonomy): Eukaryota > Metazoa > Arthropoda > Insecta > Diptera > Tephritidae > Anastrepha > Anastrepha obliqua. The sequence goes on from NC_072894.1 coordinate 53,122,054, forward strand.
ATTTGTGGTGCAGAAGCTAAAGTCGGCGGAATTATTCGTTTTGTTTTTTGGCACCTATTTAATTCAGGTTCGAGTCCTGAAGTCATATTTTTTTTCTTGCACATTTTTTTTTACAATTCAAACCAGTAAAGTTTGGTAAAATTTTTGAGTTTATTTTCATTAAAATTTCTTTAAAATACTGTTTTTTTTGTATTTCATAAATGGAAATTTCTTTTCGGTATAAAATAGTTCTTAACAGAAAATATGTACATATGTCTTTAATCTCTTTTATGAAATCCAAATTACATATATTGATGAGAAAACATCATTCTAATATCCGTCCAGAAAGCCAAACGCGCATACACACATACATACATACAGAATATGTGCATATAAAACTGCGAATCGAATAAATGACTAATTTAGAAAAGTTCATTAGTAATTATAGTTTAGCGCAATCGTGAAAAACGTGTCGTGTATGGTGTATGCAGTACATCGTCCCATATTTGACTCAGGTTCAAGTCCCCTGGGTATTTTTCTTTGTTCGATATTTTTATTTCATTTTTTATATTAGGTTTAATTAGAATTGATTTAAAATAGTGTATTCAGGTTTTTCTAATACCTGTTATTTATAAATTTATTTTCTATATAACATTATTCATACTTCTTTTGAAATGATTTATATGTAAAACAGCCATAAATGCAATCATATGTATGTATGAATATGCATTCCTATATTTAATCTCTTCAGTCAAATCTGAACATACACATATTGATGAGAAAATGTTCTAATATCCATGGATGCATCCAGAAAGCCAAACACGCATATGTATAATATATAAATATATACAAGCCTTCAACGAACGAAAAATGTATGCATATAAAAAACAACAACTGCGACCGCCTTCTTGTCCGTCAGTGATAAGATGGGATATGTATACCCTATGAGCAAAAAGCTCCGGGAAGGTGATGTTGACTGTTTTCTTCGATTGCCAAGGCATAGTCCACCATGAGTACCTTCCATCGGGCCAGACAGTCAATAAAGAATATTATTTATCCGTTTTGAAGCCTTTGAGAGATGCTGTATGTTGCAAACGGCCGGAAATGTGAGCAAACAATTCTTGGATTTTGCGTGATAATAATGCGCCATCGTACCGGTCAAAGAGATCAAAGAGAATACGACGAAGGAGCTGAAGGCCATGTCGGCCTACCGGGACTGTTTGGAGGACTGGGTTAAACGTTGGCAAATGTGTGTTGCTTCAGACAGGTCATATTTTGAAGGAGACAATATAAATTTGCCTGAAAGTTAACTCTGTTATGTTTTATTTAAACATTCCCGGTACTTTTTGACGTGATAACGTCTTATAATTCGATTTAGCCGGCTGCACGCACGAAAAAATGTGTCGTTACCTTGCTCAGTTATCGTTACCTTGCTCATTTGTCGTTACCTTGCTCATTTGTCGTTACCTTGCTCATTGTCGTTACCTTGCTCATTTGCCGTTACCTTGCTCATTGTCGTTACCTTGAATGAACTGCAAGCGAAAGCGCGGAACGAACGACAAAGCAAACAAAACAAACGAACGGCAACGTTCGACATCTTGCTCTCTCCTACTTAAGTGAGCGTATATATGTATGTATATGCGCATATGTACATATATAAATTCACGTATTTGTATTTGCATATGCCTTCTTATTGATTACACTGGATCACAAATTTCAACTTTTTTTCTGCGCCAGAGACGCCGTTATGAAATTCCTATGTAAAATCACCGTCTGATTCCGAAAATCAAGGTTATTTTTTATTCTATGGTAACGTTTTTGAGATATTTATGAATTACCGTTATTTCAAAAAAACAAAAAATTGGGCCCACTTAATCATATATATCTCGAAAACGAATTGAGCGATTCCAAAACCGTTTAAAGCTTTTAAAAGGTAATAAAATTTCCTATAAACTGTGTGTAAAACACTTTCTGCTAGGTCCTGCAGATTCAAAGATAACGAACTATCATAACGGATTTTTTAAATTTTTTTTGTAAAAATATAAAAAAATTTGTACTTTGAGAGAAAGGATCTCGAAAACTGTTTACTTTTTCGTGTATTTTTTGTTTTCACTCTAAGCTCTGTTTTATTACAAATAAAAAAAAATAAACTTTGATTAAACAAAATCGATGAACTAATACAAAAGTTACAAGCATTCAAGTAAATATATCCATATAGTAAAACTTAAGTACCCTACAAATAATAGCATGTGTACATATGATTCTTAAACTATCTATTTAGGCGACATATGAAATTTATTACACCAATGAAGTGGAGGGAACCAACTTGCCATTCAACGGACTGCTATATTTGTACTACAAAAGTATTTGTACATATAAGTATTCACGGTACGATTCGCTATGCTTCTTATGTATTTTCCCCAATGTCTTATGCACGTCTGCTGGCGATGACTTACTACCAAACTCGTTAGCGAGGGCCAATTTTAAAGAATTCCAATTAAAATTTGAAAATGGTGTTGTCGCTGCTGATAGAAGCTGCGCTGCTCGCATCAACTTTCGGTCGTCGCTGCTGAGGTTAGCCGGTCTGTTCGCATCAATTTTTGGTCGCTGCTGCTGGAGTTAGCCGCTCTGCCTGTTGCTTCGAAATCGCTGCCAATAGGAACCGCTATCCTTTTGTTGAGCTCCGTTAGTATAAGCCGTTACCTTTCATATGCGCAATTCCGCGACGAATACTTCTTTATCTAGGAACGATGCTCCTTACCGCCAAATTCAGCACAAACACGGCAATTAATTTCGGCTAAGCCGCCGCGCTTAGAAAATCAATGTAGTGCAAGCGACGAAATCTGACTTTCAGCAGCCCGAATGAACGTTTTAAGTCGTCAAGACACTCCAAATTAATTGCGTTGAAAAATATAAAAATATTTGTTCGTCTCTAAAGCCGTTACTATCGCGGTTGAGCCCCCAAATGTAAAGCTTTTTACTTTTATCAGTTCAATTTATTAATTTTCTTTTGTGTAACAAACGGTATTTATCCACGTATAAGTACATAGAACACAAACACAATAGTACTATACATATGTATATATAAAACTCTTTACTTTTATCAATCCGATCGTCTGTACTGGTTGGTGCCAATTCGCCGACTTCCTCTTAGGCTAAGTCGTACTTCGTTTCAGTCCTCTGTTCGTTCTTGTTCTCCTGTGTTCCTCAGTCCGCTGTGTTGCATTTTGTTACGTCAAATTATTAAAAGGTGTGTCCGCTTCTCGTCGTCTTACGTCCGTCTGTCACTCCTACATATGTATATTGATAAAGAACACGAAGAAAATATGTATTTACAGCAACTAATGAAAATACAATTGTTAAAAAGTAAAATTGAAAATATTCAAGATAATATTGTTTCAGCTAAATATGGATTAATTCATCCAAATATTTTAACGAGTAAGGAAATCTAAAAATATGAAATAGACTACAATAAGTTAAAACATATTAAACTAGGAACAGCAATTTTTAATAATACATACTTAATATTTGGTATAAAAATGCCTAAATCATTTATACACGTAAATATAAGAAATATAATACCAATACCCAATAATGAACATAATGAAATTGATTCCAAAATAGAAAAAATATTTAGCTATGAAAATATTGTATTAACTATAGATTTGAAGAAGCCAAATCATTTGGACAATTAAAGCCTAGCACACACTGTGTAATAGAAGAAAATTGTAAACTAATAAAAAACATAAAATTTGAAATAATATCAATAGACATAAAAACAATAGTTATTAAGAATGCAATAAATGTAACAGTCCAACACCCCTGTAATGAAAATCAAACCATAGTGAATGGAAATTATATAATTCAATTTAATAATTGCTCATTAAAAATAAAAGATTACTATTTCTCTAATATAATTGAGAAAGATGAAACAAAGATTCTAACAATTAAATATGAAAATATAAAAAACTTTACAAAACAATTAACGTTCAGCGATATCATAGAAGAAAACAAATATAATGTTAATAAATAAATTGAAATATCATAGTAACATATCCTATGGATGCATTTTTATATTAACAATAACTGTAGTTATCACTTTAATTATCGTAATCATAAAAAATAAATATATCAAGATAAAACTAAACAAAAGAATTCAGGAGAATTCTACTCTAAAGGGGGGAGAAGTTACATATTCAATTCCAAAGACAAGCTCATATTTTAAGACAGACGAAATTGATGAATTTGTAACTAAAATAATAAACAACAAATAAAAGTAATTTGAAACGGATTTCCTGTTTTGCAACAATTTGACTTACTTAACAAGGTGTGGGAAAGGAAGTGCTGAATAAGACTTTAACAATAATTTTGTAAAATTAAATATTAAATGCCACATAAGCAATTACATATGTACATTAGTTTAAGTCTGAATGTAATAATTGAACAAATAATAAATCAGTTGTTGAGAAGCCCTTCAAGGCAAAAGTTATTCATTCTATTCTTTTTTAAAAATTCTCCTGCTTGAGTAAAATATAAAATTCGCGCATGCACAAAACCTTGGTTCACAACTCAGTCACAGGAATAAACGCACTGCGTATTTATGCTCGCCACATGACTCAACATCAATTATCGGCGCCATATTTATTTATTGTTTTTTGTTTTTTTGTTGTTTTCCTTTATTTTTTTTTATGTAATCGAAAAAAATTTTGTGTAATAAATTTTACGTGTTCACCTATTATTTCAAAAATAAGAAAATAGTAAAAATTTAATTAGTCTAATATCGAGGTGGGAGATGTGTTGTGCGTTGAGGTGAAAGATGTGTGGTGTTTTAAACTTTTTTGTGGGCAAAACGCAGTGTGGTGTCTATAAAGTCGATGTTCTGAAATCCCTTACTACAAACCTTTCAAATTTCAATTGTACTAAAAATAGTTAACAGTTACATTTGCTCCTTCTCATTCCATTAACATTTTCTGCTATTGCTGATGAACTCATGATGTTCGTTGGCTCTGCTAATCGCCTTTGTCGTCATTTGGTTGTTTACGCAGATGTTTAACTAACAAGAAAGAAAATAGCTCTTTAGCACCCTTCTACCAGAGAATGTTAATGGAATGAGAAGGAGCAAATGTGAAATGAGATTTTTTCGAGTACTAATTTGTAGATTCATACTAAGGGATTTTCAAATTCAACTTACCACACTAGTGGGGGATTGCAGATATTTACCAAGCTAGTGGAGGGTTTCTATATTTACTTACCACGCTAGGACAGGAATTCAGATTTTTTCTGCGTTTACCAAACTACTGAGGAAGTTCATAAGATTTTTCGGCACACTACTAAGGAAATCGACTTATTTCATGCCCACAGCGAAGCGAATAAATTTGCGATTAAGAAGGCCGCGCGGCAGTTAATTTGTGGTGCAGAAGCTAAAGTCGGCGGAATTATTCGTTTTGTTTTTTGGCACCTATTTAATTCAGGTTCGAGTCCTGAAGTCATATTTTTTTTCTTGCACATTTTTTTTTACAATTCAAACCAGTAAAGTTTGGTAAAATTTTTGAGTTTATTTTCATTAAAATTTCTTTAAAATACTGTTTTTTTTGTATTTCATAAATGGAAATTTCTTTTCGGTATAAAATAGTTCTTAACAGAAAATATGTACATATGTCTTTAATCTCTTTTATGAAATCCAAATTACATATATTGATGAGAAAACATCATTCTAATATCCGTCCAGAAAGCCAAACGCGCATACACACATACATACATACAGAATATGTGCATATAAAACTGCGAATCGAATAAATGACTAATTTAGAAAAGTTCATTAGTAATTATAGTTTAGCGCAATCGTGAAAAACGTGTCGTGTATGGTGTATGCAGTACATCGTCCCATATTTGACTCAGGTTCAAGTCCCCTGGGTATTTTTCTTTGTTCGATATTTTTATTTCATTTTTTATATTAGGTTTAATTAGAATTGATTTAAAATAGTGTATTCAGGTTTTTCTAATACCTGTTATTTATAAATTTATTTTCTATATAACATTATTCATACTTCTTTTGAAATGATTTATATGTAAAACAGCCATAAATGCAATCATATGTATGTATGAATATGCATTCCTATATTTAATCTCTTCAGTCAAATCTGAACATACACATATTGATGAGAAAATGTTCTAATATCCATGGATGCATCCAGAAAGCCAAACACGCATATGTATAATATATAAATATATACAAGCCTTCAACGAACGAAAAATGTATGCATATAAAAAACAACAACTGCGACCGCCTTCTTGTCCGTCAGTGATAAGATGGGATATGTATACCCTATGAGCAAAAAGCTCCGGGAAGGTGATGTTGACTGTTTTCTTCGATTGCCAAGGCATAGTCCACCATGAGTACCTTCCATCGGGCCAGACAGTCAATAAAGAATATTATTTATCCGTTTTGAAGCCTTTGAGAGATGCTGTATGTTGCAAACGGCCGGAAATGTGAGCAAACAATTCTTGGATTTTGCGTGATAATAATGCGCCATCGTACCGGTCAAAGAGATCAAAGAGAATACGACGAAGGAGCTGAAGGCCATGTCGGCCTACCGGGACTGTTTGGAGGACTGGGTTAAACGTTGGCAAATGTGTGTTGCTTCAGACAGGTCATATTTTGAAGGAGACAATATAAATTTGCCTGAAAGTTAACTCTGTTATGTTTTATTTAAACATTCCCGGTACTTTTTGACGTGATAACGTCTTATAATTCGATTTAGCCGGCTGCACGCACGAAAAAATGTGTCGTTACCTTGCTCAGTTATCGTTACCTTGCTCATTTGTCGTTACCTTGCTCATTTGTCGTTACCTTGCTCATTGTCGTTACCTTGCTCATTTGCCGTTACCTTGCTCATTGTCGTTACCTTGAATGAACTGCAAGCGAAAGCGCGGAACGAACGACAAAGCAAACAAAACAAACGAACGGCAACGTTCGACATCTTGCTCTCTCCTACTTAAGTGAGCGTATATATGTATGTATATGCGCATATGTACATATATAAATTCACGTATTTGTATTTGCATATGCCTTCTTATTGATTACACTGGATCACAAATTTCAACTTTTTTTCTGCGCCAGAGACGCCGTTATGAAATTCCTATGTAAAATCACCGTCTGATTCCGAAAATCAAGGTTATTTTTTATTCTATGGTAACGTTTTTGAGATATTTATGAATTACCGTTATTTCAAAAAAACAAAAAATTGGGCCCACTTAATCATATATATCTCGAAAACGAATTGAGCGATTCCAAAACCGTTTAAAGCTTTTAAAAGGTAATAAAATTTCCTATAAACTGTGTGTAAAACACTTTCTGCTAGGTCCTGCAGATTCAAAGATAACGAACTATCATAACGGATTTTTTAAATTTTTTTAGTAAAAATATAAAAAAATTTGTACTTTGAGAGAAAGGATCTCGAAAACTTTTTACTTTTTCGTGTATTTTTTGTTTTCACTCTAAGCTCTGTTTTATTACAAACAAAATAAACTTTGATTAAACAAATTCGATGAACTAATACAAAAGTTACAAGCATTCAAGTAAATATATCCATATATGTAGTAAAACTTAAGTACCCTACAAATAGTAGCATATGTACATATGATTCTGTCATATGTACATATGATTCTTAAACTATCTATTTAGGCAACATATGAAATTTATTACACCAATGAAGAGGAGGGAACCAACTTGCCATTCAACGGACTGCTATATTTGTACTACAAAAGTATTTGGGGTAGGAAAGTCTAGAAAAGTAACCTATGCGAGCATATCTACAGTGTCATTACCAGAACTAAATTCAACGGAAGCTACATTGCCAGAATCAAATTTAACTTTAGTTTCGGCTCCAGTTTCATTGTCAACAGCAGTATCTGATTACGCGGCATCATGTTGTACTGAATTGCAAACGGAAAACGAAAGAAACCCTTTGTCACAAGCACAACTCACTGATTGGATAAGGGATTTGGAATTGTCAAAAGAAAAGGCCGAACTACATGCCCCTCGTATGCAACAATTTAAATTTGTTTCATCCGATGTTAAGGTAACATATTATAGGACTCGTCACGAACAATTCTCCCAGCACTATACGAAGAAGGACAGTGTTTGTTATTGCAAAAACATTGCTGGTCTATTTAAACAGTTTGGTAAACCATATGATTCAAAAGAGTGGCGATTGTTCATAGACGGCAATTAAGGCTGTATTATTGCATATTGGCAACCAAAAGCCATCTATCCCGATCGCGCATGCAGTAAATACGAAGGAAACATATGAGACAATGCAAAAATTGCTTAAATTAATTAAATACGAAGAACATGATTGGAAAGCTATGTGGTCTACAATCTGGATACACAAAATACTGTTGCTTTCTATGCAAATGGGATAGCCGAGCACGTCAAGACCACTACATCATAAAGGATTGGCCAGAACGAATCGAGTTTCAAGTTGGGGTGGATAACATAAAATACTCACCACTTATAAAAAAGGAAAAAATAATTCTACCTCCACTCCACATCAAGCTCAGCCTTATCAAAAACTTTGTCAAGGCTTTGGACAAAGAAGGCGAAGCTTTTCATTATTTGAAAACAATCTTTCCACAGATTTCAGAAGCAAAAATATAGGAAGGGATTTTTGTGGGGCCGCGAATAAGGAAAATAATGGCCAATACCCATTTCAAAGAACTATTGTCACCAGTGGAGGCAGCAGCGTGGGACTCTTTTGAAAAGGTCGTTACTTCTTTTTTAGGCAAACACAAAAGTCCTAACTTCGAGCTGATACTGAACGATTTAATCAAAAACTATGCGGAAATGGGTAAATAAAAAACACATATAAGACCGTTTTCCCAGTTAACTTTAAAACCAAACAAAAAACTTCAAAGCAAATTTTTAAATTTACATGAGAATATATAGCCCTTAATCTGAATTTATTGCCCTGCTCCGAACAAACAAGAACGACCAAAATTTGTTCTGAATTGGAAGATTAACCCAGCTTAAGAAAATTATATGCTAATGTGTCACTTATGTATATATCTAATTCCCTTTTTAATTTTCTTTCAGGAGTAAATATGTCTTTCAAAATTCATTTTCTGCACTCCCATTTAAATTTTTTCCCGAAAAATCTTAGCGACGAAAGCGACGAGCATGGCGAAAGGTTTCACCAGCAAATGAAAATGATTGAAAGTCGGTATCAAGGATTCTGGGATGTCGCTATGATGGGTGACTACTGTTGGTTTCTCATAAGAGAAACCGATCCTTATATAAATAAGCGTCAAAACAAGACACATAACTTTTTCAATTATAAAATAAGATCATAGAGTTAAGACAGAGTCATATGTACATATGCTATTATTTGTAGGGTACTTAAGTTTTACTATATGGATATATTTACTTGAATGCTTGTAACTTTTGTATTAGTTCATCGATTTTGTTTAATCAAAGTTTATTTTTTTTGTAATAAAACAGAGCTTAGAGTGAAAACAAAAAATACACGAAAAAGTAAACAGTTTTCGAGATCCTTTCTCTCAAAGTACAAATTTTTTTATATTTTTACAAAAAAAATTTTAAAAATCCGTTATGATAGTTCGTTATCTTTAAATCTGCAGGACCTAGCAGAAAGTGTTTTACACACAGTTTATAGCAAATTTTATTACCTTTTAAAAGCTTTAAACGGTTTTGGAATCGCTCAATTCGTTTTCGAGATATATATGATTAAGTGGGCCCAATTTTTTGTTTTTTTGAAATAACGGTAATTCGTAAATATCTCAAAAACGTTACCATAGAATAAAAAATAACCTTGATTTTCGGAATCAGACGGTGATTTTACATAGGAATTTCATAACGGCGTCTCTGGTGCATTTTGGCTGTAAACCAGTGTTATTATTAATTTGATTTACTTGAAGAATTTAAAATAAAACCAAGTTTGTTAATAATACCTGTTGTTTTAATGTTATTATTATTAATTTTTTTATTATATATGAAGGAAAAAATGTATGGTAATATTTACCATATACCTTATAAGATATGTTGTATATTAATATATGTATATAAACATGCATATACATATACAATTTCGCGCAATTTTCAAAAAGAACAAATCTATATGTAAAGATGCATACAAGTCATATGGACATATCAAATATACGAATCTATTCCGTACGCAAGCAAATGTAAGCTAATCTGCTTGAACGGCAAGCGAGAGCGCGGAACGAACGACAAAGAGCACAATCGGCCCCCGCGTTCGGCAACGTTCGACATCTGGCTCTGTCCTACTTGAGTGAGCATATATATGTAGGTATATGTATGTATATGCGCATTTGTATATAAATTCACATACTTGTATTTGCATATGCCTTCTTCCTGTGTGCATGGTAATGAACCATTTCTCTGTTGAGAATAGGACGATGATAGAAAAAGTAGGAAATGAAAGGGAGTGTTTCGAGTGTAAAGTGTCTTGAAAAAGGCAAATCGGTGATGGTGCCTCTTAGTGTTGTTGGCTTATTAACGTCTGATGCACAATCGAAATTGAACATATCTTTCATGAATTTGATAAATGCTTCGTCATTTTTCACGTTTGTGTAAATGTAACTTGACCTATTCCATTGCAATTCCATTTACCTCCTTCTCTATATCCATACAAAATATTTATCAAACAAATAAAATTTAAATTTTTTTTGAAAATTGCAACCATTCCATCAATATTTTGTTATGACGTTGTCACGTTAAACTATCGTCAGTAAACCGACTTTACAGACAACCTCTTTTTAACACACTTTTATTAGCTCGGGTTGTATGTATGTATGTATGTAACGGAATCTTTGAGTTTAATTTTCACTGGCTTCTAAAAATCTGATCGACTTGGAATTTTGCACACCTATTAAGGACCGATGACAATGCAATAATTTGATACAAGTTTTCCATTATCCTTATTAGGATTGCCAGGATTAATATTTTCTTTTTTTACCTGTGAGCAAAAAGTAAGGTGAATTTGGTTGTAAAATGAAAAATCTTTATTTATTCTTGTAAATCAATTTCATCTTCTTCAAAATAATCCCCTCTCGATGAAATACACTTATGCCAACGATTTTTCCAATCCCCGAGACATGCCAAATAGTCCATTTCCGGTATAGCCAGCAGTGTTTCCAGTCTATTACAATTGTAATAGATCTATTACATTTGTTCTCAGTTTATTACGCTATTACACTTCATATGAAATCTATTACAGATGCTTTCCATTCTAATTCAACCGGGCTATTCGGGTCATGTTCTTCGATTTCGATGTAACTTAAATATGTTGCTCTCTGATCAAAATAATGAGACACGTATTTTTTTGTTCGCCCGAAAAAATTTTTTTTCAAGAGTTATCGGCAATTTTGTTTTTCGCCTCAAACTCGATTTTTTTTAATTATATAAGAAACACTTTTTTTTAAATGCCCATAACTTAGTCAAAAATGAACCGATTTTAATAGTTCTGGGTTCAAAATGATCGTAATTACTTACACGAGCGACTTCATATAGAAACAATTGCAAAAAAGTAGTTGAACATTTTTTATTTAGCAAAAAAGAAAAAAAATTGAAATTTTTTCAAAATTCAATATTTCAAAAAGTGTATTTTTTTTTTTTTATAACTTTTTCCAAATCAAAAAAACATCTCAAACTTTAATTGAGCTGCATGCCTAGTAGCTAAAATGAGTTGTTTTTGAGTAATGATTTTTTGAGTAAACACCCTGTTTCGCACTTTTTGTTTTTTGCAAAATAAAAAATTTTCAACTACTTTTTTGCAACTATTTCTACATGAAATCGCTCGTGTAAGTAATGACGATCATTTTGAACCCAAAATTATTAAAATCGGTTCATTTTTGACTAAGTTATGGGCATTTAAAAAAAATTTTTTCTTATATAATTAAAAAAAATCGATTTTGAGGCGAAAAACAAAATTGCCGATAACTCTTGAAAAAAATTTTTTTCGGGCGAACAAAAAAATACGTGTCTCATTATTTTGACCAGAGAGCAACATATTTCAGTTACATCGAAATCGAAGAACATGTCCCGAATAGCCTTTTTGAATTGAAATGGAAAGAATCTACATAAGAAAATTTTTTATAAATGCCCATAACTTAGCCAAAAATGAACCGATTTTAATAATTTTGGGTTCAAAATGATCGTCATTACTTACACGAGCGATTTCATGTAGAAATAGTTGCAAAAAAGTAGTTGAAAATTTTTTATTTTGCAAAAAACAAAAAGTGCGAAACAGGGTGTTTACTCAAAAAATCATTACTCAAAAACAACTCATTTTAGCTACTAGGCATGCAGCTCAATTAAAGTTTGAGATGTTTTTTTGATTTGGAAAAAGTTATAAAAAAAAAAAAATACACTTTTTGAAATATTGAATTTTGAAAAAATTTCAATTTTTTTTCTTTTTTGCTAAATAAAAAATGTTCAACTACTTTTTTGCAATTGTTTCTATATGAAGTCGCTCGTGTAAGTAATTACGATCATTTTGAACCCAAAATTATTAAAATCGGTTCATTTTTGGCTAAGTTATGGGCATTTATAAAAAATTTTCTTATGTAGATTCTTTCCATTTCAATTCAAAAAGGCTATTCGGGACATGTTCTTCGATTTCGATGTAACTGAAATATGTTGCTCTCTGGTCAAAATAATGAGACACGTATTTTTTTGTTCGCCCGAAAAAAATGTTTTTCAAGAGTTATCGGCAATTTTGTTTTTCGCCTCAAAATCGATTTTTTTTAATTATATAAGAAAAAATTTTTTTTAAATGCCCATAACTTAGTCAAAAATGAACCGATTTTAATAATTTTGGGTTCAAAATGATCGTCATTACTTACACGAGCGATTTCATGTAGAAATAGTTGCAAAAAAGTAGTTGAAAATTTTTTATTTTGCAAAAAACAAAAAGTGCGAAACAGGGTGTTTACTCAAAAAATCATTACTCAAAAACAACTCATTTTAGCTACTAGGCATGCAGCTCAATTAAAGTTTGAGATGTTTTTTTGATTTGGAAAAAGTTATAAAAAAAAAAAAATACACTTTTTGAAATATTGAATTTTGAAAAAATTTCAATTTTTTTTCTTTTTTGCTAAATAAAAAATTTTCAACTACTTTTTTGCAATTGTTTCTACATGAAGTCGCTTGTGTAAGTAATTACGATCATTTTGAACCCAGAATTATTAAAATCGGTTCATTTTTGACTAAGTTATGGGCATTTAAAAAAAAATTTTTTCTTATATAATTAAAAAAAATCGATTTTGAGGCGAAAAACAAAATTGCCGATAACTCTTGAAAAAAAATTTTTTCGGGCGAACAAAAAAATACGTATCTCAGTATTTTGATCAGAAACCAACATATTTAAGTTACATCGAAATCGAAGAACATGACCCGAATAGCCCGGTTGAATTAGAATGGAAAGCATCTACAATTTTCAATTCTAAGAGGAAACAGGAAAAAAATTGTTCATGTTTTAAATTACAATTTCAGCCAAATTTTGAAAAAAATGTTTTATAAAAGACGTATTGGGAAACCTTCTTTATCCATCGCTTGAGTTTTGGCGAATACGGTGGTTGCGGAACGATATGCGTGGAATTTTTTTCGAAATGGTCACGAAGAACGAGTGCAGTGTGAGACGGTGCATTATCGTGATGCAAAAACCAAGAGTTGTTGGCCCATAATTGTGGTCTTTTTAGACGAATTGCTTCACGTAGACGACGCATAACGCTCAAATAATATTCCTTATTAACAGTTTGGCCTCATCTCCCGTAATGATGCATTTGAGCTTGTCCTGATAGTCTGAAAGCATTGTTTCACACACATCAACGCGACGACTTTTTTCCAAACAAATTGCGAGTTTTCGGTACTGTAACGGAATCGAAACAAAGTTAATTTTATTAAAAAACACCGGTATGATTTTTTGCGAGACCAAGCAACACTTTGTTCTGCGCACTTATGCTGTCCAACTTCGATTGAAATACATCGCTAGCCTCAACGCATACGCAGCCTCATATAGCTGTAATAAGTGGCGTGATATTTCTCTCTATGTACACTAAACCGGTTTTTAATACATAGATGCACATAAAGGTAAAGGATGTGGCGCGTGGTTACATGCACATAGAGGTAAAGGGTGTGGCGCATGGTTACATGCACATAAAGGTAAAGGGTGTGACGCGTGGTTACTGTACATTCTCTCCTCCGCTGGAGGACTCCGGTCCTACTGAGATTGGAAGCAGGGCCAGTTTATGAATGGGTCGCATGTACTCTCCCTTTGATGTTTTCACCGTCACGACTCTGATCTTGTTATCTGCGCTGGGATGTAGTTTAATGACTTTTGCGAGCACCCACTGTGACTGCAGTACATTTGCCTCTCTGAGAATAACAATGTCTCCTAGTTTGAAATTCCGCTCATCTTTTCGTCATTTATGTCTTTGTTGTAAACTCGTGAGATACTCAGAGTGCCATCTATTCCAAAAACCCTGTGCCATATGTTTCACTTTGTCCCACTGCTTCAAGGGACTTGTATTTACAGCAGGATCGACAGGCGCCTCAGTTCTTGCGGTGAATGGATGACCGATTAAAAAATGAGCTGGAGTAAGTGCATCAATTTCCCCATCGTTACTGGGACACATCGGCCTGGAATTAAGAACTGCCTCAATTCGAGTGAGTAACGTATAAAATCGTTCATAAGTTAAAACAGTCTGGCCAATTACGCGCTTTAGATGGGTTTTGACTGATTTGACGCCACTTTCCCAGAGGCCACCGAAATGGGGTGAGGATGGTGGTATAAAATGCCAAGAAATATTATTGCGCGCAAAATAATCAGCTATGTCGGAACTGTTATTCTGTTTGCTCAGGATATAGTGGATTTCGTCGAGGCTCCGCTTCGCTCCCAAAAAGTTAGTCGCATTATCTGACCATATCTCCATCGGTTTGCCACGGCGTGATATAAATCGATCTAAAGCGCCGATGTATGATTGGGTCGTTAAGTCTCCGACTAACTCTAGATGAATAGCCTTTGTTATGAACCAAACGAACAACGCAATGTAGCCCTTTACCCGTCGAGGTATCTTGCCAATCTCTACTTTAAGAAGAAAAGGTCCTGCATAATCACAACCCACTTTACTGAAAGCTCGCTGAAACCGTACTCGCTCCATGGGTAAGTCAGCCATCAATTGATGTTGCTTAGTTTTTCGTAACTTGAAACAGGTAATACAATCATGCACAATACGTCGTGCGATGTTGCGTGCACCCAGAATCCAATACTGCTGCCTTATTATAAAAATCAAGTGATTCACGCCGACATGTAGATGCGTTAAGTGCATATATTTAACAATCATTTCGGTGACTATATGCTTCGCTGATAATATTACGGGATGTTTAATGCTGAATGTCGCTGATGAGTTTCCTATACGACCTCCCACTCTCAGTACTCCAGCGCTGTCTAAAAATGGTGTGAGGCTTGAAAGCTTACTTTTACTTGCGACTGCTCTGTGATCTTTCAATGCAGAAATTTCAGCTGCAAACAACTCCTCTTGCACAGCACGAATTATAAAGTTAGTAGCATCTTGCAATTCATTGGAACTCATAAATGAGCTAAATTTTTCTTTCCGTAAGGAACCTATGAATCTCAAGCAATAGGCTGCGGCACGCACCAATCGAGACCAGATAGACATGTGTTGTAACAAGGAGCCAAGGACGACATGATGTTCTGTTGATATAAGAAAAAGTTTAGTAATACGTTGAATTTTATTCTTACGCTCTTCCAAGTTGTATTGAGGTATATTCACTAGCGAATGTGTTTGTGGCCAAAACTATTTTGCCTTAGCAAGCCAACTTGGACCGTTCCACCAGATAGTTAAGGATTTCAACTCTAAAGGCAAGACCCCTCGTGACCCAGGATCCGCTGGATTGTCTGCAGACCTAACATGATTCCACTGAGATCTTGTATAAGATGTTAAAATTTCAGATGTTCTGTTTGCCACGTACACTGACCACCGCCTTGGGAAGGCTGAAAGCCAATGTAAAACAATTAGACTCCTCAATATCACATATCAATCCACATATAGATATTAGTACTGTCGAACTCAAATGCCTTTTTAACTTCGTTCATTAGTCGGCAAAGAAGTACGGCGCCACATAGCTCAAGTCGTGGTAATGACACCGTTTTAAGGGGGGCTACGCGGCTTTTCGAAGCAACGAGCTGCGTGGAGATGCTACCATTGTAATCTGATCGACAATATATAACTGCTGCATATGCATTTTGCGACGCGTCGCAGAAACCGTGGAGTTCATTGTGACCAAGTTTAAATATCGCCCTTCTGGCAATTTTTAGTGTGTTCAGCAGTTCAAGTGTGCTCCTCAGATTAATCCAACGAGTAGCTATTTCCGCGGGTACCTCATCTGTCCATTCCAGTTTGACTAACCACAATTCTTGAAAAAGCATTTTAATCAGAACCGTTGTGGGGGTCAAAAACCCGAGGGGGTCGAATATACGAGCAGCATCAGCTAATATTGATTGTTTTGTTACCCTAGCTGTTGTAGAGGGTGATACGCAGAACTCAAATACATCGTTAGTTGGATTCCATTTCAATCCTAGCAGCTTCAACGGTTTCGCGGGCTCAAATGACATTGGAGACATTTCGCGCATATTTTCTGGAAGCGATTGTATTAGTTCAAAGCAGTTGCTACTCCACTTTCGTAGATTCATTCCAGCAGTTTTCAAAATAGCTATTAATTCATTATGTATTTTAAAAAGTTCAGCTACAGTTTCTGCCCCAGTCATCACGTCATCCATATAAAAATCCTTTAAAATTACCTGTGACGCTAATGGGTAAGCGGCGATTGATGTACGAGCAAGTTCAATTAAGACTCTTACTGCCAAGTAAGGTGCACATGTTGTGCCATACGTCACTGTCTTCAATCTGTAATGTTCGACTGGCTGATTAGGAGCGTTACGCCATAAAATACGTTGAAAATCTCTGTGGTAGTCATGCACCCAAATCATACGATACATTTTCTCTACATCACCAGACATAAAAAATCGATGTCTACGAAATCTCAAAATAACGGAAAATAACTCACGCAAAAGCGATGGTCCAGGAAGCAAAGCTTCATTAAGTGACGAATGATTACCCATGCTTGCAGACCCATCAAACACTACGCGAAGCTTTGTTGTTGTACTCTCGGCTTTGATTACAGGGTGATGTGGTAAGTAGCAACATTCGGTGGATGGCTTTTTGATTTCGGCTTCCGGCACTCGCTCCATATGTTGCAATGCAAGATATTCTGCCATGAAGTTGGTATATTGTTCTTTCAATTTGGAATTACCTGCAAGTCTTCTTTCTGTTGCATTTAGTCGCTTTAGTGCGAGTTCGGCGGACTTGCCAAAGTTGTTCGATTTTGATTTGAATGGTAGCTCAACAATGAATTTACCACCATCAGCCCTCGTATGTGTATTTAAAAATGACTTTTCTGCTTTGTCCTCTTCCTCTGTATACGGTAGTATACATTGAATTTCCTCTGTTTCCCAAAACTGTGAAAGTGCTTTATCGATATCGAAATTGTTGAAGAATACGCCTACGCTTCTTTTATTTACACGGCAAGTAAGGTCTCCGCCCACTATCCACCCAAGTGTTGTCGAGAATGCTTTCAAATTTGGGATTTTGTCGTTGATCTTCTCACCCTTCAAAATTTCAAAGAATTTTTCGCTCCCTAAAAGAATATCAATGGGCGAAGGAATATAAAATGTCGGATCAGCCAGATCAAGTGAGAGAAATGATGAGTATTGTGCTTTATCAAGACGCTGCACCGGGACGGATGAAGAAATTGTTGGCATAATCAGAGCTTCGACATTGAATGAGTCACCATCCACCATGGAGGTTATATGAAAGGAGACCCAGCCATGGGAAACACCTGTAGCTATGTTGTTCAAGCCATGTATTGGTATTCTTGAGTGCTGACGACGTAAACCCAAACGCTGCACGCAATTTTCGGAGATTATTGTTTTTTCCGAGCCGCTGTCTAATAACATGCGACACTGCTGTTGTTCACCATAACAATCAGTAACCTCACACACCGCTGTAGGAAGGAGGGTGTTGATTTCTGGCAATGCGTTGAAGTTGACGGTCACCGCTTGCTCATCACGGTCTCGTTGTAGTGATGCCTCTGTAGTGTCTTGATGAAGGAGACTATGATGACGTTTGCGACAGATGCGGCAAGAGCGGCAATTGGCTGATATGTGTCCCACTCTTAGGCAGTTGAAGCAAATACGTTTACTGGCCACAAGGTCCCGTCGTTCCTTAACATCCAATCTAGAAAACGCGCTGCACTGAGGTAACTCGTGAGTATCATTGCACTTCACACAAGGCATTGACCTGGTTACTGTTGTTTGATGAGCCTTCACTGAGACTATGCGTTGGCGAGTAGGTGATGTTGTTGTCAGTACAGCAGACTCCAAGGCGAGACATGTGGTATCTAGAAAACTAAGGAACTCATTAATGGTAGGAAAATCAATATTAGATTTATGTAATTTAGTCCACTCTCTAGTGGTAGCTGGATCAAGCTTGGATAGTAAAAGATGTATAAGCCAGATATCGCGTTTCTCTGCCTCCTCTCCTAAGGCGCGTAATCCACGCAAAACCTCATCTGCGCCATCGTATATCTTACGCAAATTAATCGACGATTGACTAGTAGTAGTTGCCAAATTTATAAATTTAGTAATATGCGTGTTAGCAATAACACCTAATTTGTTGTATCGAGAACATAGCTTACTCCAAGCCTCTGAGTAATTTTCGTTTGTTTCAGGAATATGCCCCACTAGTTCATATGCTGCTTCAGCCAAATAACTTTTTAACAGCTGGAACTTCTGGCAGGCAGTGTACACTGTGTTATTGTGAACTGCGCTGACAAAAGAGTCATGGAATGCTTTCCATTCCGTAAGTTCACCACCAAATGCTTTTATTTTTAGCTTTGGCAAAAAACTTATATTAGGACTAGCCACTTGTCTTGCCAAATTTTGCAGGATGTCAGTTTGTGATGATAAAATACTCGTTACTGCAGCATCTTGACGAGTTGACTCAAATGTAGCTGATGTAGCTGCCGTTAATCGAGAGTTTTCAGCTATGTGTAACCGTAGTTTGCTTTTTATGCAGAGCATTCGCTCTTCAAATTCTTCCCAGTCTGCCTTGATCTCAACATGCATCCCTTCCTCGTCGTCGCTCTTCTCGATCATTACCCGAACAATGTCCTTGTATTCCACCCAAATCTCCTCCAGACGTTCCAAGCGACACTCCCAATCTTCAATGGGTTGATCGATGCCATTGCTATTCACAAACGTGCAAATGCGTGTAACAGCTCCCTTCAGCAATGCACGTTTAGACCTCAGTTTTTGCATGTTGATTTACTGCAATTTAACCCGAACAGCGTGCGTTTTGCAGAACATATACTAAGAAACCCGTAAAAAACTCTGAATTTTATTATCTCGCGTCTGATCCGGCTCGAAGGACCAAAAATTATGTAACGGAATCGAAACAAAGTTAATTTTATTAAAAAACACCGGTATGATTTTTTGCGAGACCAAGCAACACTTTGTTCTGCGCACTTATGCTGTCCAACTTCGATTGAAATACATCGCTAGCCTCAACGCATACGCAGCCTCATATAGCTGTAATAAGTGGCGTGATATTTCTCTCTATGTACACTAAACCGGTTTTTAATACATAAATGCACATAAAGGTAAAGGATGTGGCGCGTGGTTACATGCACATAGAGGTAAAGGGTGTGGCGCGTGGTTACATGCACATAAAGGTAAAGGGTGTGACGCGTGGTTACTGTACAGGTACCAAACGAGATTTGACTTTTCGTAGACCCAAATGGTCTTTCAAAATGGTTTTCACAGATCCTTCTGATATTCCGATCATATCAGTAAGGTCTTTAACAGTCCACCGATTATTTTTGAGCACTAACTCCTTCACTTTATTGACGTGTTGGTCATCTGTTAACGTGGATGGTCGTCCGGAGGGCTCCAAGTCATCAACACGTTCTCGACCCTCTTTGAAGTCTTTGTACCACTTACAAACATTTTTCTGCGACATGGTCGAATCACCAAATGCCTTCTGCAACATTCTAAACGTTTCCGCAGCCGAAATTTCATTCCGCAAACAAAATTTGATGGCACTTCTCTGCTCAATCAAATCAGACATTGTAAAAATCGAAAAATGCACTCTTGGTCGTTTGGTAAACACAAGCGTAAATATATTACTGATAATGACATTCACATAAAAGTTGGCCCAGATGTTATTAACAGTGCTGCCAACTCATGAAAAAAATAACTAGAGCGAAATTTTAATCCCGCGAACTTTGACAAATAAATTCACCTTACTTTTTGCCCACAGTAGTAGATCTTCTGTAGAAGAGTAAGAAAGACAGAGCTAACGTGCGGTCTGCGCATGCCTGTACTCTCCGAGTTACTCTTACTGATTTCGGGAGTCTACGACTTACTCTTTCGAATTCGAACTTGCTCGGGCACGCGGCACTGCAGAACGAATAGAAGGCTAAAACGTTTTCAGGGTAGTTGCATTCTCACTTTGTATAGTCTTTACACATGCGTAGATACTACAAGTCTCATATACGCAAATTTACTCTATTCAATGTTCATATAAGATGAAATAATTTTCATATAAGATGTAATTTTGTTAATTACAATAAAATAATCAAAACATAAATTTTGAAATTATTTTACGGAACAAAATTTTGGTAAATAAAGAAGGAATTTATCATTACCATAATTTCATTTATAAAATTTTATCGATTAAAGTACAATTCACAACAAAAATGAACTAAAAAAAACCAAACTGGAACTTTACATCTCGTTTTGATTGTGTCAATATAATCCACGGTCTCCTTTTTCTGTGCTGAGAGTATCTATTCCATGTCAAGGCCAATGCTGGCCTTTCTTTGGACATATAGTCGGTAAAGAAGAAATTAAATATAACACAATTAAATCGGACTATAAATCACTGCCTGAATGACAACAATAATTTGCATTCAGAAAAACAAGGCTCGACCTTCAATCAATGATCTATATGGGAAAAAGTATGTAACATATTGATTATGTCAGTATATTTTGTTGTTACCTCTCCGTTTCAGGAGTGGGGTAGCCGTTTCTCAGGCTCCCTCCACGAAGCAAGTTCTTCATCCCGATTACTTCTTTATCACGGCCGATAACTGCATAGCTTTAGACTCACAATCGATAAGAAAGGAATTAAATATAACACGAATATATCGAATCATTAATTCACTGACTGCAATGATAACAATAATTTTCATTCATAATAAAAAATAGTTAAAAAAAAAATAAAAAACACGCTTTTTTGCTAATCGAACTAAAAAGTAGAACATAAAAATAAAGTTTAAAAAAACTAAAAAACACGCTTTTATTGCCAATCGAACTAAAAAGTAGAAAATAAATTGTAATGAGAAAGAGACCTATAATGAAGTAATAGCAAATCGAACGATTAGTCATAGTCAACTACCTCAGAACAGAATTATAACAAAAATTAAGATACAAATAGAATAATTCAAATTAGAGTTAAAAGCGTTGGATGTATTTTGCTTCACTTTCATAACCTTTTGTACATAGGTAGTTGCCAATAGAATGATTGTAATATTTACTATATCAAGCATCCCACGCTTTTAACTCTTATTTGAATTACTCTATTTGTATCTTAATTTTTGTTATAATTCTGTTCTGAGGTAGTTGACTATGACTGATCCTTCGATTTGCTATTACTTCATTATAGGTATCTTTCTCATTACAATTTATTTTCTACTTTTTAGTTCGATTGGCAATAAAAGCGTGTTTTTTAGTTTTTTTAAACCTTTTTTATTTGATCATAGGGTACATATATGCGGCTTTGCGAACAGAAATATGTGATTCGCTGGAATTGTTCAAGGAATCTAAGTCGCATTAACTCGCGACCGTCGAACAGTTAGAAGACATATTTACATACATACATATAAGGGTGCATACATACATACGGAGCCGCGGCCACTCGACATGACAAAAATTCAAGATTTATCAAATATTGGCAAATAATTCCACTCGAAATATTCCAATATTGACTATTTTCGAATGGTCGCGAAAATTGGCATATGGGCGGCTCGTTTTATGAATGAAATTGAAATATGAGCTCGAACTTATGAATGAACTTTTTGTTTTTGTTCTAAATTGTTCAGCGCCGTCGCTGATAGAATCATTTCCGCTGTGACTGCGTCTACGAATGTATTTTGTTTTTGTAGTCGCTAGGCTTAGATTTTAGCTTTGGGCGACATTCGCATGTAAGGTATGTGTTTTTGTTGTATTCTAGAACATTTTAGAATGTGTGGTGGCAAAGCGCGTTGTGCTTGCTGTTGCTTTTGCGTCTATCAAAGTATTGTGTTTTTGTAAGTACAATATTAGGAATAGCGACTGGTGAAAGACAAAAGTACACGGAAGCAAGAAGGGAGCGCTGTGCTCGCGCATATATGTATGCATGAACGTATGAACGTGCATGGATGTAGTAACATATGAATACAATTATTTTGTAGGAAGTTTAGAAGGCAAGTAGGTATACTCGTATATGTACATATGTATATATGCTAGGACATAAAGTGGGTATACATATATACATACATAGAGCAGAATTGTTTTTGCACTTGTTAGGAAGAAACCCGTTCACTAGTGCGTATGTGTATTTGATTTCTTGTAAGAATGTGATGTGCGCTGACATGTGTACATACATAAGTCAAGGTTATTTGGGCATACTTGCATATATGATATGATGTTCTTGCGCTTGTGCATTATTGTTTTTCATATACAAATGTACATACATACATATGTATGTAAATGCTGTCGAATACATAAACTATAAATTGACATACAATATAAAACAAGTGTTGATTTATCTTAAACCGTTCTTTTTTTCTGAATGCAAATACCTCCTATTGATATGTACATACATATTATGTACTTATGTATATTATCATATACCATCATTTATTTACATATAAAGTATACGTTCCTTTATGTACATACATATGCGTGTAATGAAAAACTTCATGACTTTCAGAACTTTATTAAAATTTATTCGCGTCGCGCGCATGCACAAAACCTTTTGTTCACAACGCAGGCGCAGAAATAAACGCTCTGCGTATTTATCCTCCCCACGTGACTCGCCATCAATTCTCGGTGCAAATTTTTTTTTTTTTCGTTTTTAAATTTTTTTTTTAATGTAATCGTAAAAAAAATTTTAATTTTTTCGAAGAAATAAATGGTAGTACCAGAGAATGTTAATGCAATGAGAAGGTGCAAATGTTACTGTGAGCTTCTTTTAGTACAATTGAGATTTGAAAGATTTGTAATAAGGTCATTTAGCACACCGAGTTTATAGACACCTCACTGACTTTTGCCCACACAAAAATTAGAAACACCACACATCTTTCACCTCAACACACAACACATTTCTCACCTCGACATTAAACCAATTAAATTTTTACTATTCTCGTATTTTTGAAATAATAAGCGAATACGTAAAATTTATTACATATTTTGACGTGATAACGTCTTATAATTCGATTTAACAGGCTGCACGCACGAAAAAATGTGTCGTTACCTTGCTCATTACTGTTCATATGTAGTTACCTTGCTCACATTAGTGTTACCTTGCTCATTACTGTTCATATGTAGTTACCTTGCTCATATTAGTGTTACCTTGCTCATTACTGTTCATATGTAGTTACCTTGCTCATATTAGTGTTGAGTCAAACCACGTCAAGTGGGCCCCGAATTTTCCATCAAATTCCCGATTTTAAAATCAAATGCATTTTTGGATAGAGAATTTGTCACATAATAATTGCTGTGAATAGTTTTTTTTTATTTCGCTTTTTGTTTAAGTTATTAACAATTGAATTTTTTTGCATGATATTCTTGTAAAATCAATATCTCAGAAACTACAAGTGATAATTTGATGAAATTTATTTCTGTTACAAAAAAATGTTTACTCTACCGATTTAACGTTCAAATACTGTGTATTTGTTGAAACAATAATTTTTAACAATAATTTTTATGAAAAATCGCAATTATTTTTGCGTTCTTCACGCTCTAAATGGACAATATTACAGTCAGATTAAGCGCACAATGCTCACCTTTAATAATCTGTAAAAAAAACTTTGTTCATCCAATCCGTTCTGAAGATATCGAATTTTTTGTCAGTCGAGGCACTACGCACGAAAACGAACTTGCATGAATATGGCTGTACAGAGTCGTATCCGTTCTGAAGATATCGAATTTTTTGTGCAACGCGACGCGCTTCACAGTTGGCCTTGCATTGTCCCATGGGATCATACGCTAAAACGTATAGCACTTAAAACAGACATACAAAAGGATTAAGGATTCAAAAGTGAGGTGTTTCATTACTAGAATTTTTATTACATACATCAATATCTACATGAAAACATACAAAATTTAATTAGTAATAATAGTCTCGAAACAAGATGTGTCCTCGGAGAAGATTTTACTTCGAATCTTTTTGTTACTTGCAGGTTCGAAGTGATGAAATTGCCGCGTTTTTTTGATAGCTATTGCCTCATTGAAGCGTTTGGAAATTTTTTTTTCATGTGCATCATGATCTTTTTGCGAACAAAAAACAAAATCTATCGATTTAAACGCACCTTTGGCCCACTCGAAAAGAGCTTTAGCATCGCGAATATGATTGCCAGCAACACGCTGCATACTTGCTTTTCGAGCTAGTCTTTTAACTGCTCCGCCGACACCATCGCAAGCTCCCTTGCCATGGGAAGTCGCGAAGAAATTCCATTCAGCTTCGATTCCGAAATCTTTTTTGTGGTAATATAGGTTCAAAAAGTTAGATTTATTCTTGTACTGCGATGCAGCTCCATCAGAAAAATAAGAGAACTTTTTTATATTTCTGGATCCAAATTTGCTTTTAAGATATTTAACAAGTCTTGTGTTGAATAAGTGAACCGAACTTGTATCGTGGGTTAGTTTTTCAGAAATGATGACAAGGCTTAAATGATGCTGTTTACCATCGATACAATAGTAAATTACATACGGATGAATGGTCACTTGGGTATTTGACCAGTGATGAGCTTGGATCGCATCTTGCACTTGAATTGTGTAGTTTTCTGCAAAATCTAACGTGACAACGAATTCCCCATCACTTGCAGTATTTTTTTTTCAACAAAGTAAGCTGCTTGGGCTTTTGATAAAAAGTCATGCTTTAACACGGATGCTAGATCTTTGCTTAACTTTTTCAAAAACTCAGCTATCTTATCCGTCGTTTGTACTATATCACAACTGCAAAAAAAAGTGTACAAGAAATTGCACTGCTAATTCATTTAAAATTTTTTAGTTACCGATCAGTGTTGATCCATTGAGTAAACGTGACTTCTTCAACGTTATTTTTAGTCAATATTTCTTGCAGTTCATCAATGATCGGGGCCACTCCAGGACATTTTTTACATTCCCCAAAATAACAAACTGACGTTGATATTTTGCACACAGCACGCTTTATGTAATCGCCCATAGATTCTTTAAAGGCGATCTTACGTTTGCAAAGTTCTTGCTTGATTCCATATATTTTTAGAGCCACATTTTGATGTATTTTGCAAACACATACATTGTGCGTGCCGTTTTGGTCTGCAAGAATACATTGATGGGGTCTGAGATATCGAAATTTTGATAAACCAATCTGAATGTCAGGATACTCTATTTTAAAGTGTTCATATAAATCCACCAAATTGTAAAGTAACAGTCTCTTCTGCGGTTTCAATTTCTTTCCATTTTCATAAACAGTTACACAATCTTTCATTCCAGGTAACAACCTGCTGCAATAGTCTGATAAATAGAAAGCTTTAACTTTTTCAATAGTTGAGTTCGGAATACGTTTTCCGCGCTTCTTATCAGGCACAGATCCAAACCCACTTTTCTTTTTCAATTGTTTGGCTTTTGATGCCATCCTTTTCGAAATACTAAATGTTTCACGCATTTGTTTCGATGTTACCTCATCTGGTACCGTTGTTAAAATTTGAATTTTATCATTTGTATTTTTTTTCTGACGTAAAGCAGACTTTATATTCTCCACAAATGCTGAATTCAATTTTTTTTTTCCTTGTTGAATATTAACTCTCGCGGTATTTTTTTTTTCGTTGATGATTTCTACTATTATCTCTGTGACATTCATATCACTTAATTTTGAAAAACGTCGTTTTTTTATTGGCGGTTCACCAAGTTCCTGTAAAATATTGTTCACCTTTTCTAATTTTAGGTTATTCTGAATTTCCTGGTTCAAAATTAGCTTCACTATCCGAACATTCTTCTGCATCAGAGGAATCTTCAGACTCGTTTTCTGCTCCTTGGCCAGCACTAGAAAAAATTAATCAAAATTTTCTGTCACAAATTTTAAGAACTAATTGACTTTATTTGTCTAAATAATAACTATTCAATACACAATATATGTATATAAATATCAAGATTATACCCACTGTGGACTTGGACGTATATACGCTGCACTTTCAGTAACACTTC
This sequence comes from Anastrepha obliqua, assembly GCF_027943255.1. Taxonomy (NCBI): domain Eukaryota; kingdom Metazoa; phylum Arthropoda; class Insecta; order Diptera; family Tephritidae; genus Anastrepha; species Anastrepha obliqua. The sequence continues at coordinate 53,148,663 of NC_072894.1, forward strand.
CATCTCTATATATCTTCATACGACATGATTTGCAAATGTATTTACCGATATATTGTTTGAATTTTACATCCCAGTGAGCGGTTATTTGGAATAAATTATGTCGTACGCAATTATGACCTTTTTTCCCCAACGGATTGCAACACTCATCAGGTCGAACCATTTTCATAACAATATATAATAATTTTTTTCTAACCTCAAAGCACAGACAACATACTAGGAATCACAGCACACTGACACTAGAAGTTGCGGCGACTGTACGACTCTGTACAGCCATATTCATGCAAGTTCGTTTTCGTGCGTAGTGCCTCGACTGACAAAAAATTCGATATCTTCAGAACGGATTGGATGAACAAAGTTTTTTTTACAGATTATTAAAGGTGAGCATTGTGCGCTTAATCTGACTGTAATATTGTCCATTTAGAGCGTGAAGAACGCAAAAATAATTGCGATTTTTCATAAAAATTATTGTTAAAAATTATTGTTTCAACAAATACACAGTCTTTGAACGTTAAATCGGTAGAGTAAACATTTTTTTGTAACAGAAATAAATTTCATCAAATTATCACTTGTAGTTTCTGAGATATTGATTTTACAAGAATATCATGCAAAAAAATTCAATTGTTAATAACTTAAACAAAAAGCGAAATAAAAAAAAACTATTCACAGCAATTATTATGTGACAAATTCTCTATCCAAAAATGCATTTGATTTTAAAATCGGGAATTTGATGGAAAATTCGGGGCCCACTTGACGTGGTTTGACTCTGTTACCTTGCTCATTACTGTTCATATGTAGTTACCTTGCTCATTGCATTGAATGAACTGCAAGCGAAAGAGCGGAAGGAACGACAAAGCAAACAAAGCAAACGAACGGCAACGTTCGACATCTTGCTCTCCCCTACTTAAGTGAGCGTATATATGTATGTATGTATATGCGCATATGTACATATATAAATTCACGTATTTGTATTGGCATATGCCTTCTTATTGATTATTATTATTTTGATTTACTTGAAGAATTTCAAATAAAACCAAGTTTGTTAATAATACCTGTTGTTTTAATGTTATTATTATTAAAAAATGTATGGTAATATTTACCATATCTATACTAATATTATAAAGAGGAAAACTTTGTTTGTTTGGTTGTAATGAATAGGCTCAAAAACTACTGGACCGATTTTAAAAATTCTTTCACCATTCGAAAGCTACAAGCAGGATTATATTTTATTTTGGAAATAGGGCTCGAGATATAGGTCAAAACGTGGACCCGGGTAACCTTCGGATGTGTATGTACAATATGGGTATCAAATGAAAGCTGTTGATAAGTGTTTTAATACGGGGTAATTTTCATACCTATTGATGACTAGGGTCTCGAAATATATGCCAAAACGTGGACCCGCCGTGTCTTTGAACCGAATTAAACCAAACTTACACACATTGTTAAGTAGATATTGAAGATGATTTCCGTATAGTTTGAATACCTATTGGTAGATAGGGTCTCGAGATATAGGTCAAAACGTTGACCCGGGTAACCTTCGGATGTGTATGTACAATATGGGTATCAAATGGAAGCTGTTGGTGAATGCTTTAGTTCAGAGTATTTCCATCCGTTCCGTGACTAGGGTCTCGAGATAGAGACCAAAACGTGGACCCTAGAATGTGTTTGTACAATATGGATATCAAATGAAAGCTGTTGATAAGTGTTTTAATACGGGGTAATTTTCATACCTATTGATGACTAGGGTCTCGAAATATATGCCAAAACGTGGACCCGCCGTGTCTTTGAACCGAATTAAACCAAACTTACACACATTGTTAAGTAGGTATTGAAGATGATTTCCGTATAGTTTGAATACCTATTGGTAGATAGGATCTCGAGATATAGGTCAAAACGTTGACCCGGGTAACTTTCGGATGTGTATGTACAATATGGGTATCAAATGGAAGCTGTTGGTGAATGCTTTAGTTCAGAGTATTTCCATCTGCTCCGTGACTAGGGTCTCGAGATAGAGACCAAAACGTGGACCCTAGAATGTGTTTGTACAATATGGATATCAAATGAAAGCTGTTGATAAGTGTTTTAATACGGGGTAATTTTCATACCTATTGATGACTAGGGTCTCGAAATATATGTCAAAACGTGGACCCGCCGTGTCTTTGAACCGAATTAAACCAAACTTACACACATTGTTAAGTAGGTATTGAAGATGATTTCCGTATAGTTTGAATACCTATTGGTAGATAGGGTCTCAAGATATAGGTGAAAACGTGGACCCGGGTAACCTTCGGACGTGTATGTACAATATGGGTATCAAATGAAAGCTGTTGGTGAATGCTTTAGTACAGAGTATTTTTCATGCCGCTCCGTGACTGGGGTCTCAAGATATAGGTCAAAACGTGGACCCGGGTAACCTTTGGTTGTGTATGTACAATATGGGTATCAAATGAAAGCTGTTGATAAGTGCTTTAATACGGGGTAATTTGTTATGTTATGTAATGTAATGTTATGTTATGGTATGTTATGTTATGTTATGTTATGTTATGTTATGTTATGTTATGTTATGTTATGTTATGTTATGTTATGTTATGTTATGTTATGTTATGTTATGTTATGTTATGTTATGTTATGTTATGTTATGTTATGTTATGTTATGTTATGTTATGTTATGTTATGTTATGTTATGTTATGTTATGTTATGTTATGTTATGTTATGTTATGTTATGTTATGTTATGTTATGTTATGTTATGTTATGTTATGTTATGTTATGTTATGTTATGTTATGTTATGTTATGTTATGTTATGTTATGTTATGTTATGTTATGTTATGTTATGTTATGTTATGTTATGTTATGTTATGTTATGTTATGTTATGTTATGTTATGTTATGTTATGTTATGTTATGTTATGTTATGTTATGTTATGTTATGTTATGTTATGTTATGTTATGTTATGTTATGTTATGTTATGTTATGTTATGTTATGTTATGTTATGTTATGTTATGTTATGTTATGTTATGTTATGTTATGTTATGTTATGTTATGTTATGTTATGTTATGTTATGTTATGTTATGTTATGTTATGTTATGTTATGTTATGTTATGTTATGTTATGTTATGTTAAAGTATATTATGTTATGTTAATGTTAACTCATTCTCTATATCCATACAAAATATCTATCAAACAAATAAAATTAAAATTTTCTTTTGAAAATGCAACCATTCAATCAGTATTTTCTTATGACGTTATCACGTTAAGCTATCGTCAGTAAACCGACTTTACAGACAACCTCTTTTTTTCAATTACATTAAAAAAAAAACGATTTAAAAAAAAAAATGTATAAAAAAAAGTTTGCGCCGGGAATTGAACTCGAGTCTAACATGTGGCGAGGAAAAATAGGCGGTGCGTTTATTTCTTCGACTGTTTACTTTTTTACCATTTTGTTACTTTTGAAATGATAAGCGGATACATAAAATTTATTAAAAATTTTTTTACGATTACATTAAAAAAAAAAATTTAAAAACGAAAAAAAAAAATTTGCACCGAGAATTGATGGCAAGTCACGTGGGGAGGATAAATACATTAAACTAATTAAATTTTTACTATTTTTGTATTTTTTGAAATAATAAGCGAATACGTAAAATTTATTACATAATTTTTTTTAATTACATAAAAAAAACGAATTTAAAAAAAAAAATTAATAAAAAAAGGTTTGCACTGGGAATTGAAATCGAGTCTAACATGTGGCGAGGAAAAATAGGCGGTGCATTTATTTCTTCGACTGCTTATTTTTTTACCATTTTGTTACTTTTGAAATGATAAATAAGCGGATACATAAAATTTATTAAAAAATTTTTACGATTACATTAAAAAAAACACATTTAAAAAAAAAAAAAAAATTGGCGCCGAGAATTGATGCCGAGTCACATGAGGAGGATAAATACGCAGTGCGTTTATTTCTGCGCCTGCGTTGTGAACCAAGGTTTTGTGCATGCGCGCGACGCGAATTAATTTTAATAAAGTTCTGAAAGTAATTCATGAAGTTTTTCATTACATACATTCATAAATGAACGTATACTCTATATGTACATAAATGATGGTATATGACAAGATACATACATAATATGTATGTACATGTCAATAGGAGGTATTTGCATTAAGAAAAAAAAATGGTTTAAGATAAATCAACACTTATTTTATATTGTATGTCAATTTATAGTTTATGTATTCGACAGCATTTACATACATATGTAGGTATGTACATTTGTATATGAAAAACAATAATGCACAAGCGCAAGAACATCATCTTTCTTTCATACATATGTATGTATGTACATACAGTGGCTCAATAAAGAACTCGGACAAACCTTAGTTAAAACTTTGTATAAAAAACACTGCTAAAATAAAGGCAATTTGAAACAATATTTTTCGATTTCTAAATGCTTTATTTATATAATTTAAGAAATAACAAAAACATAAGATAAGTCGTGTGCACTTCTTTTACAATAACAAAAAACTTTCAAAATGAGGAGAATTCACGCCAAAAAAGAACTCAGACATGGAAATTAATTTTACTTTAAAAGCCAATAAAACTAAAAAATGATATTTTGTGGGAAACCCTTTGGATTAAATAACAGCATTTAGTCGTTTCGGCATTGACTCCACCAAATTTCTGCAAACGGAAGGATCAATTTTAGGCCATTCGTCCTTAAGAGCAGCTTCGAGATCCTTTTTGTTTGAAATTTTGTGAGTTTTGAGTTTATTCTCCAAATGCGCCCATAAATGCTCAATGACGTTTATATCAGGGGACTGTGGTGGAGTTTCGAGCACTTTCGGGCAGTTATACATCAACCACAAGCGACCTTCAAGCGCCTTATGCTTGGGGTCATTGTCTTGGTAAAAATAAAGTTGTTCCTTTATACCCAATTTTTCAGCACTTTGAATTAAATTTCTTTTTAAAATTGATAGATATTGCTTGTGATCCATTATGCCATCAACAAAAAAAAGATTTCCGGGTCCGGAGGCGGACATACATCCCCAAACCATCACTGAACCGCCACCGTGTTTAACAGTGGCACGCAGGTTTTTCTCTTTCAGCTCCTCATTTGGCTTCCTCCATACATACGACTGCCCATCTGATCTGAATATGTTGTATTTGCTTTCGTCGCAAAATATCACATCTTTCCAGAATTCAATGTCCTTATTTTTATAGGCTTTTGCAAAATTAATTCGTTTGTTTTTATTTTCCTTACTAATGTTGGTTTTTTTTCTTGCGACTCTGCATTAAGGTAGTTTTTTCTTAGAATTAATCGCAAAGTTTCTGGATTGCAGTCAATTTCAAGATGTTCTTTAACTTGTGTTGTAAGTTTTGGAGCACTTAAATGAGGATTTGCTCTGACTTGGTTTACTATCCACCGCTCGTTAGCGTCCGTAAAAAGCTCTGGCCGTCCTGATTTCACTTTGTTTTCTACAGATTTTGTTTCTTTAAAGCGTTTTATGGTGTCACATACAGTTGATCGCGGTCGATTTACAAGTTTGCCGATTTCACGCATGGTTTTTCCATTTTTTTGTTGCTCAATAATTATTATTTGCTCAAAAAATTATTTTTCGCACTTCCACCGAAGTTTGGCCACGTTGTCGACTCATTTAAAAAAAAGGAAAAAGAAAATGCGTACTTGACACAATTTTATTGACACAATTTACTTCCAAAACTGTCGATCGTTCCTCAATTAACTATATATAATTTAAAAAATGGGATTCCCCCATTTAAACTGTCAGAAATTACGAAGTGATGCCAGATGTCCGAGTTCTTTTTTGGCGTGAATTCTCCTCATTTTGAAAGTTTTTTGTTATTGTAAAAGAAGTGTACACGACTTATCTTATGTTTTTGTTATTTCTTAAATTATATAAATAAAGCATTTAGAAATCGAAATATATCGTTTCAAATTGCCTTTATTTTAGCAGTGTTTTGTATACAAAATTTTAACTAAGGTTTGTCCGAGTTCTTTATTGAGCCACTGTATGTATGTATGCCCAATAACCTTGACTTATGTATGTACACATGTCACAGCACATCACATTCTTACAAGAAATCAAATACACATACGCACTAGTGAACGGGTTTCTTCCTAACAAGTGCAAAAACAATTCTGCTCTATGTATGTATATATGTATACCCACTTTATGTCCTAGCATATATACATATGTACATATAGTATACGAGTATACCTACTTGCCTTCTAAACTTCCTACAAAATAATTGTATTCATATGTTACTACATCCATGCACATTCATACATTCATGCATATATGCGCGAGCACAGCGCTCCCTTCTTGCTTCCGTGTACTTTTGTCTTTCACCAGTCGATATTCCTAATATTGTACTTACAAAAACACAATACTTTGATAGACGCAAAAGCAACAGCAAGCACAACGCGCAGAGAACGTTAAATATAGAGAAGTCTCAATGACTTAAATGGCAGCACTTTTCAGGGGTACTCGTTTTGCGCGCGTGGTACACAACAGCGACATTTTTCACAGAACGTTAACAGAAATATGCTCAACTGCAGAAATTTAACAGCTTTTGAGAATTAAGAGCTTGTTTTTTGGAAACTTTCCGTTTTGTGCCAAAGTTAGGTTACAGGTGCTTTTTGTCTCTTTATTTGCATGAAAATTCATTTTTGAATTTGAATTGATTTTGCGTAATTTGCGCCAAAATTTCCATGTCAAACCAAAAGAGTCTAATGAACTTTAGTTTGAGAAAAACTTTTGATTGACGTCGCGCAATTTTCAAACGCTTTCGATTTTCCGAATTTTTTTAAACTTTTTCGATTTAAAAATGAGCAGAACGTGTCGTGTGCGCGGGTGTTATTTAAAAAACAGTGAAGTGAAATTATTTTCTTTCCCACAGGACCCCATATTAGCAGACAAATGGAGGCAGAATTTGCATATTGCCAGGACGGAACATCTTCCACCCCACAACTCATTTGTGTGTGTAAAACACTTTGAGGCATGTGTTGTGGGGGGACAATGTTTGAAAAAGGGTGCCATCCCCACCCTTCGTTTAGGTAAGTTTTTGCGCAATACATAAGTAGGTATGTGTGTTTTTATATTTCGCTAAAGCGAACCTACAATAATATCAAACACACATACCTACTGATGTATTGCATTCATTTGATATAATATTAGGGTGGATAGGTTTTATTGCATACATTTGATATAATATTAGGGTGGATAGGTTTTATTGAGGGTGAGGTTTGCTAACTGGTAGCATTAGAGTTTTGAGGCAGGAAAGTGGAGGAAGTTAAGAAATTTAAATTATTTTTGAATGTGTATGTGCATATATTTCATAGAAAATAATTTTTTATTAATAACCATAATATTACAATACCCGTTGCTATGCCTTGTTGAATAAAATCAAAACAACCAATCAGAAAAATATCAAGCAAAATTATTTTTATTAATTTTCTATCTCAAACCGTTTTTGAACTTTGCATTTGAACAGCTTATGCGGATTATGAAGTCTAGAGTGTGCTATAAATAGTGGGAAATAGGGAAAACTAAGAGTTTTTAGATTAAATTTAAGCAAATATTATTTATTTATTATTATTAAAGTCAAAACATACAACCGTAGGTTATTTTTACAATGATTGACCTTAAGAATAGTTTACATGAAAGGATTAACAGTAAAATCAAAATTTAAATTAAAATTACAGATAGTAGTAAAGATAAAGTATTAAAAGGAAAGTAAGGTAAAAATAGTAGTAGTAGGAGTAGGGACTAATATGAAGAGATTTAAAGTACATTCAGCAATATTCGATTATTAGTGATGAATGAGAATGGTGGCGCGGCCTGGGGGCTGTGGGAAGGGATTTCCATAATAAAAACATGCCTATAACCTTCATTGAATTATTATACGTTTATATTATATTATAAAATAAATTTTGTTTAAAAGGGCACGACGATGACCCTACATACAGCTGTACAATTCCAAAGAAGCAACGGAGCTGTTGCGTGGTAGGATGCGTGGTGGAAAAGGGTCATACGTTGTACGAATTTCCTCGACGCGGAGAGGCTCGAAATAGTTGGGCCCTGGCTTGCAACGTGCAACCAGCAGATTCTGACAGGCTATATGTTTGTAAGCGCCACTTTAGTCCAGAGCAAGTAACTCGTTATAAAGTTTTAGATGGGGCTGTTCCATCTTTAAGATTAGAGCCAGTTACTAGAAGTCGCTCACCTAGTACTGGCTCTGATTGGGTTTGCCCGCCCGTTACTAAAGTGTACGTAAATCGTACAGTAGGTGTAGGTGTAGCAAATGATCTCACGTTAGAAGAATTCGCAAAATATTCCATGCTAGAGGAAACAAGGCAGGTACCCAAAAACAAAAACATCTGTGAGGACTTAGAAATCACAAGCAGTAGCGAACGATTTGCTCAGGCTGCTCGTTATTATCGGAGCAATGAAATAAAATTAAAAAAAAGAATTCAAGAGTTAGAAGCAGAAAATGAGAAGCTACTGCAAAAATATAAATATTTGTGTACTCGTGCAGTTCTTGCGGAAGAAACTTCAAGCAGTGATACCTATTCTTTTATTTCAGGGTTTTTCCACTTTTCTATATTTCAGGTTTTTTTATTTATATATTTTACAGGTATTTTCCGTTTCAGGTTTTTTCTATTTTTTAGTCTATTTTACAGGTTTCTTTTTTATTTTTTCTTCTCTTTCAGCTAGCATCCGAGCCTAGATTTTTAAAGCACTACAATTTTTTCTTAATCATGATGGATTGAGAGTAGTGTTTTAAAAATCAGGTAAATCGCAATGACTTAATCGATGTCAATATCGAAGTCGGGTGAGAAATTGTTGTAGTATGAGAACAATTTCGTAATTCGTGCTTTAACAATTTTATATATTTTTTTTTTCATTTCAGGAAATGTAAATACCTATTATTTATAGCATTGTAATATATATACATATACATATACATATAAGATTACTTAAATTTCTGTGAATAAAAATAAAAAATTAAAATTAAAAAAACTAGTATTTCATTTTCTTAAGGATAATAATATTTATTTGGTAAGAGGAACTTAAAGAAACGTATACCAATAATATAATTCGACAGGATTTCATTACAATATCAATATATTCGTTCAGCTCAATAAAATAAATATCTGCATATGAAAAATCGTTCCTATGGACGTGCAAAAGCAAACACACATATATAGTACATAAATACATGCATACAAACTGCCATAGACATAATATTTCGATTTGCTATTGCTGTCGAGAATTTAGAACACATATTTACATACATATATTGATGCATATATATGTACGGAGCCGCGGCCACTCGACTTCACAAAATTGAAGATTTACCAAATATTGGCAAATAATTCAACGCGAAATATTACAATATTGACTATTTTCGAATTGGCGAGAAAATTGGCATATGGGCATATGAGCATATGAGCTCGAACTTAGTGTTATAGAATATTTTGGATTTTTCAGCGTCGTTGCGACTAAAAAAATCTGACCGCTGCGACTGCGCCTATGAATGTATTTTGTTCTTGCAGTCGCTCGGCTTATAATTTTAGCTTTGGAAACATACGCGTGCAGAGGCATAAAGCCAGTGCTTTGTGTGTGCTGTTGTATGTACATACATATGTATGTATATACTAATAAGCATAGTTTTGCTGGGAGTCGAGAATGTATGTATATGTATGTACGGACATACATACAATAGGGCATCAATATGCCAATACGTGAGGTAGGTCATGGTTGCTTCAGTACATTGAACTTTTGCTTAATTGTTTCTTACATGTGTATGCATACATGTACATACATATGTTTGTAGTAAGAAACAGTTTAAACAGATTTTGTTACTAATCCAAATATACATACGTACGGTAACATACGAATATGCTTTTTTATCCTATAAAATATGTAAATATGGAGGATATCTTGGGTTTGTTAAAATTATTCTTTTATTTATTTTGTATATCAAAACTTGTATACAAACCGTGCTTGTATACCTCCTGCAATAGGATGTGGATGAAAAATTACAGAACGGAAATAAAAACGTAATGCCTCAAATGCCTTGCAAAATGCTGTCGGTCAATTTTATTTCAAACAAATGTATGTATAACAATGCCCAATTTCTTTTTGTCCAAAAATAGCAAATATATATGTATATGCAAATACATACGTTTCTTTGAAGTTTTCTTTTATTTATTTTAAATTTCAAAGTTTTATACTATCTATAAAATGCATACATATATTATTCCAAGTAATAAATCTCAATTGAAAAAAATTTCGTTTGCAAAGGAACAAATGCATGCATATTCAAATGTAAATATGATACATATGTAACACTATAAGAATTCAAGATCCAATTGAACTTTTGCACAAGCATAGCTAACATAATACATATACATATGTATGTATATATTGATATACATATACATATTTACATACATATGTATGTCAAAATACCAAAGCACTTGTATGTAAAAATTTTCATCAAATTTGTATAGTTTTCAATTTACTAAAATGCACATACCAAGATGTGAGAGGTCGTTTTATAGTGCATTTTTTTAAATTAAATCAAAATATTAAAGTTACTTTGATTTGAAATGTTGGCGCATATAATAAATATTCAAATTATTCATCAATAATCATTTAGTTGAATAAATTTTCATTCATCAAGGGAACATATGTAGAAATGAACAAGCAAATTCTTTGCAAAATGCCGTCGGCTAATCGTCAATTTGATTTTCTACAGAAGCAAAAGCAGAGAACGTTCTCTGTGTGCAGAGCCAATATAGGAAGAGAGAATTCACTGCAATCAGCTCTGTTAAACCCCGGCCGCGGTTAGACTTCATTTTTGACAATTCACACCATTCGTAGCTCGTGAGACTTCTCTATATTTAACGTTCTCTGCAACGCGCTTTGCCACCACACATTCTAAAATGTTCTAGAACACAACAAAAACACATACCTCAGAGAACGTTAAATATAGAGAATTCTCACGAGCTACGAATGGTGTGAATTGTCAAAAATGAAGTGAAACGGCGAACACTGTTTCACCTCGCTAAACTCGAAGGCGGGGAAGTTCTTAACAGAGCTGATTACAGTGAATTATGTACAAGTACATTGGCTCTGCTCAGTTTTTGGTTTCTGTATGAAATCAAATTGACGAATGCCGACGGCATTTTGCAAGGCATTTGCTTGTGCATTTTTATGTTCCCTTGGTAAACGAAAATATATTCAATTTGTATTTTCAAACAAAGGTGATGAAGAAAAAATGATTGAATTGAATATATGCGCCAACATTTCAAATCAAAGTAACTTTAATGTTTGCTGTTTTAATTTTAAAAGAAAAATTTAAACAAAATACATTGTAAAACGACCTCACATTTTGTTGTGTGCGTTTTAGTGTAAATTTGATGAAAATTTTTACTAATTTTTCGAGTCGAAATTAATTTTAGACAAGAATTCAAAGAGCATATTGGTATATTGATGAATATATATGCCTATCAATATATGTTTATATACATATATTTTGTTAGTTATATTCGTGCAAAAGTTCAATTGCATCTTCAATTCTTATAGTGTTACAAATGTATATATGTGCACACGCACTGCAGCAACAATGACCTATCTCACGACGCATTGCCTTATCATATTATATTTATGTACATTTGAATATGCATTTTTGTTCCTTTGCCAAACGAAATTTTTTTAAATTTACATATACATATATATTACAGGGAATAATTCATATACATATGTATGCATTTTATAGATAGTACAAAACTTTGAAATTTAAAATAAATAAAAGAAAACTTCAAACAAACGTATTTGCATACATACATATATGGGACAACTAAGTTCTATTGCATCTTTAATAAATATAGTGTTGCACGCATATGTATGCACTGAAGCAACATGATCTACCTCACGAGCATCGCCTTATCATATTTCATGCAATAATTAGGGTGTAAATATTCGAATGATCGAATTCCTGTAATGCTAAAACAACTTATTCTGCATATGCATCGACGTAAGTGCATGTGCGTATATGCACACTTGATGCCCTACTATATCTATCTATGTACATTCAATTGATCAAATCAATAAATTCTGTATACAAAACGCTTCATTACCAGGCACACAGGAAGATGGCATATGCAAATATAAATATTGAATTCAAGCAAAACAATGCTTATTAATATACACATATGCATGTACATACAACCGCACACACAGGGCATTCGCTTTATTCCTCAAAATGCGTATGTCGTTCAAAGCTAAAATTCTATGCCTAGCGACTACAAGAACAAAATGCAGTCATAGACGCAGGCGTAGCGGCCATCATTCTAGTTGCCATAGCGCTGAACAGTTTCAACTATTGTAGTGTGCAACAAAAACTCATCTTCAAAAAATTCATTGATAAGTTCGAGCTCATAGTTCTACGAACAAAGTACTTTCATTCATAAAACGAGCCGCCCATATGCCAATTTTCTCGACAATTCGAAAATAGTCAATATTGGAATATTTCGCGTAGAATTATTTGCCAATATTTGATAAATCTTGAATTTTTGTCAAGTCGAGTGCCCGCTGCTTCGTACATACATATGCAGAGAACGTTAATGAATAGAGAAGTCTTAATGACTGGAAAGTGTTCATTTTCGAGGGGTACTCGTCTCGCGAAGACAATTCACCATAGACAGATTTTTCAACAAAAATTAACAGTGAGGGGCTGAATTATGTAAATTTAGCAGCAGTCGATAAGAATTTCTTGGTGATTAGAAGCAAAGAATGTTAGGTAGCTTTTTAATATGACCTATATATTTGAATTTCTCCAAATCATCCAAATTATGTACATATGTTATGTCTGTCTGTCTGGTGTCTGTAAAACTTTGTTGAATCCCTTCCAACTGAATCAAAATCCTCTATAGCAAACGCTTCATTACCAGGCGCACAGGAAGATGGCATATGCAAATGTAAATTTGTGAATTTATATACATTTGTGAATTTATATACATTTGCGCATATGTATATGCTGTGTGTATGTGTGCTCACCAGCCACAGCTCAAGATAAAGCGGTAAAACTTCGAAAGAAATCCAGCGCGCACTCATGGCGCAGCGCACATTCATTGGCACAGCATTGTATGTACAGTGAGCTTGAAATGTTACAGGCATCTTCAAATGCTCTGATTTCAGAGTAAGTTCCTAGCTGCAGATATATGCATATGTTTTGTGCACTTTTTATCAATTGAAAAACTACATACGTAAAGTAATCTACTAATTAACTATTTGCCTACTATCAGTTAACATAAAATAATTGTTTCCAAATTTTATCTTAGTATTAAAATGTCCGAATCAGACCTTTTTTTTAAGCTACTTGTTTTCTTCTGCAACTTACTGTATGCTCATGCGCGCACTTGACGCACAGCAGCTGCGGCTGTCGAGCATTTAGAACGACATATTTACATACATATATTTTTGCATACATATGTACGATGCCGCGGGCACTCGACTTGACAAAAATTGAAGATTTATCAAATATTGGCAAATAATTCTTCGCGAAATATTCCAATATTGACTAATTTCAAATTGTCGAGAAAATTGGCATATGGGCGGCTCGTTTTATGAATGAAAGTTCTTGCTCTTAGAACTATGAGCTCGAATTTATCAATGAATTTTTTGAAGATGAGTTTTTGTTGCACACTACAATAGTTGAAACTGTTCAGCGCTATGGCAACTAGAATGATGGCCGCTACGCCTGCGTCTATGACTGCATTTTGTTCTTGTAGTCGCTAGGCATAGAATTTTAGCTTTGAACGACATACGCATTTTGAGGAATAAAGCGAATGCCCTGTGTGTGCGGTTGTATGTACATGCATATGTGTATATTAATAAGCATTGTTTTGCTTGAATTCAATATTTATATTTGCATATGCCATCTTTCTGTGTGCCTGGTAATGAAGCGTTTTGTATACAGAATTTTTTGATTTGATAATTGAATGTACATATATATATATATATAGTTAGGGCATCAAGTGTGCATATACGCACATGCACTTACGTCGATGCATATGCAGAATAAGTTGTTTTAGCATTACAGGAATTCGATCATTCGAATATTTACACCCTAATTATTGCATGAAATATGATAAGGCGATGCTCGTGAGGTAGGTTATGTTGCTTCAGTGCATACATATGCGTGCAACACTATATTTATTAAAGATGCAATAGAACTTAGTTGTCCCATATATGTATGCAAATACGTTTCTTTGAAGTTTTATTTTATTTATTTTAAATTTCAAAGTTTGGTACTATCTATAAAATGCATACATATATGATTTATTCCCTGTAATATACATACATAGGTAAATTTAAAAAACTTTCGTTTGGCACAGGACCAAAAAATGCATATTCAAATGCACATAAATATGATAAGGCAATGCGTCGTGAGGTACATAGGTCATTGTTGCTGCAGTGCGTGTGCACATACATACATTTCTAACACTATAAGAATTGAAGATGCAATTGAACTTTTGCACGAATATAACTAACAAAATATATGTACATATATAAACATATATTGATAGGCATATATGTATATTCATCAATATACCAATATGCTCTTTGAATTCTTGTCTGAAATTAATTTCGACTCGAAAAATTAGTAAAAATGTTCATCAAATTTACACTAAAACGCACACAACAAAATGTGAGGTCGTTTTACAATGTATTTTGTTTAAATTTTTCTTTTAAAATTAAAACAGCAAACATTAAAGTTACTTTGATTTGAAATGTTGGCGCATATATTCAATTCAGTCATTTTTTCTTCATCACCTTTGTTTGAAAATACAAATTGAATATATTTTCGTTTACCAAGGGAACATAAAAATGCACAAGCAAATGCCTTGCAAAATGCCGTCGGCATTCGTCAATTTGATTTCATACAGAAACCAAAAACTGAGCAGAGCCAATGTACTTGTACATAATTCACTGTAATCAGCTCTGTTAAGAACTTCCCCGCCTTCGAGTTTAGCGAGGTGAAACAGTGTTCGCCGTTTCACTTCATTTTTGACAATTCACACCATTCGTAGCTCGTGAGAATTCTCTATATTTAACGTTCTCTGCATATGTATGCATTGCTGTGCCTATGAATATGCGCTGCGCCATGAGTGCGCGCTGGATTTCTTGCGAAGTTTTACCGTTTTATCTTGAGCTGTGGCTGGTGAGCATACATACACACAGCATATACATATGCGCAAATGTATATAAATTCACAAATTTACATTTGCATATGCCATCTTCCTGTGCGCCTGGTAATGAAGCGTTTGCTATAGAGGATTTTGATTCAGTTGGAAGGGATTCAACAAAGTTTTACAGACACCAGACAGACAGACATAACATATGTACATAATTTGGATGATTTGGAGAAATTCAAATATATATGTAGGTCATATTAAAAAGCTACCTAACATTCTTTGCTTCTAATCACCAACAAATTCTTATCGACTGCTGCTAAATTTACATAATTCAGCCCCTCACTGTTAATTTTTGTTGAAAAATCTGTCTATGGTGAAATTGTCTTCGCGAGACGAGTACCCCTCGAAAATGAACACTTTCCAGTCATTAAGACTTCTCTATTCATTAACGTTCTCTGCAACGGCACCTGCAGTAAACACAGCAATTAGATCAGCTAAATTAATGTGCTGCAAAGCAAACTGAAGGCCTGCAAGCAATGCGTACCCTTTGAGAGGTGAAACCCGAAGGCTTAAAAGACCCACAGCTTCAATAGTATATTGCTTAAATATGGTAAATAAATTTAAAAAAATGTACATATATTCTTAGGTAGGTAGGTAGGTAGGGTGGTTGTCGTAAGACGCACTTAGACCTTCGGCAGGTCCATTGTGATGCCACTGGAGCTTATCCTTACTCTACGTGTTCCCTTTCAAACCATCCGGTTGCTTTAATAAACGAGCAGAGCTTCGTTAGCTTTAGATGGGCTATATCCGCTACATCGGTTAAAAATGCTGTATCGAGGGTGCGCAGCCTTCTCCTAGCTAGGCTTTCACACTCACATAAAAGGTGTCTGACTGTTTCCTCTTCTTCTGTATTTAGACAGCTTCTACAGAAATCGAAGTAAGGTAGTCCTAACCTTCTAGCGTGGCTGCCTATTAAACAATGACCTGTTAAAACACCTATCATTTTTCTTATAGATTCCCTGTTGAATCTTAGCAAGATCTTCGATCGACCGCTGTTCCAGTTCGGCCATGTCTGTCTGCTTAGTTCGCAAGTTGTGAGGTTTTGCCAGATTGTATTTACCTTTTTGATGGTTTCCCTGTCTATAAGTAATTTACAAGTGGCTATAGGTATGGGTAGCAGTTCCTTATCCGGTTCGAGATCGAGCGTTGTACCGGCTCTTGCAAGTTCATCCGCCTTACAATTTCCTGGAATGTCTCTGTGGCCCGGTACCCAGATAAGGTGCACCTTGTAGCACTTAGATACGTCGTCTAGTAGTTTAAAACATTCTAGAACTGTTTTTGACGAGTGTGTTTTTGATTCCAGCGCTTTTATTGCTGCTTGACTGTCCGAGTAAATGAAGACTTCATTTGTGGATAATACTCTCGTTTTTATCTCTTTAAGCCCCTCTTTTATGGCAGTGACTTCCGCCTGAAATACACTGCAATGATCAGGTAAGCGGAATGATTGGCATACTCCGAGTTTGTCGGAGTAGACCCCTCCCCCTACTTTGTTATCCAGTTTTGAGCCATCTGTGTAGATGTTTACTTTATTTATCTTAACAATGAGCCCGTTATCCCATTCCTCTTTGGAAGGAAATACTGTGACGAAGGATTTATACAAATTGATGTCCTTGGTTCTACAGAAATCCGTTGTGTTGGGAATGCAGGGGAATTGTTTTAAAATTGAGGAGTGCCCTCTTTGGTTCGTTCTGAGTAGGCCGATTTCTCTTAGTCTGAGAGTTGCTTTGGCAGCTGTTTGCTTACCGTACTGCTCTATTGGTAAAATGTTAAGCATGATATTTAGTGCATCTGTGGGTGTGGTTCTGAGGGCTCCGCAAATGCAAAGACTGGCCATTCTTTGTACGTGTGCCATGGTTCTTTTGATGTACAATTTATCTAAAGCTGGCCACCATACTAATATGCCGTATGTTAGGATAGGTCTGACAATTGCCGTGTAAAGCCAATATACGATAGATGGGGAGAGACCCCAACTTAGTCCTATCAGCTGTTTACAAGAGTATAGTGCTATTGTCGCCCTTTTTACTCTATCTTCGACATTTGCCTTCCATGTTAGCTTTCGGTCCAGTATTAGACCTAAGTAGCGGGCCTCATCACTAAATGACAGTGCCGTTCCTCCTAGAGTCGGAGGAGTTATATTCGGTATTTTGTGTTTCCTGGTAAATAGGATTAGTTCAGTTTTATTGGGGTTGACACTTAGCCCATTTGCTTTTGACCAGTTTTCAGCCATATTTAGTAAATCTTGCATGATTTCTATGAGTGTATTGGGGAATTTCCCCCTTACTACCATTGCAACATCGTCCGCATATGCTACTACGTGTTGTCCTCTCTCCTCTAGGCTCTTTAGCAATGAGTTTAGTGCCAGCACCCATAGGAGAGGGGACAGCACGCCGCCTTGAGGTGTTCCTCTGCTAACTTTTTTCTTGATCTCTGTGGCCCCTAGGGTTGCGATCACAAATCTGCTCAAGAGCATGTTTTTGATGAACTCAACCAGAGCTCCAGAGATCCCGACATCCGTCAGTGCCTTTATTATGGTTTCCGGTAGGATGTTGTTGAAAGCGCCCTCGATATCTAGGAAGGCTACCAGTGTGAATTCTTTGTTATACATTGACTTCTCGATTTCTGTAACAAGTGAGTTAAGTGCTGTTTCGGTTGATTTCCCTTTACAGTACGCATGTTGTGAGATGCTGAGCTTATTAGGGCTGATGTTAGCCCTAATGTGTTCTTCTAGAATTCTTTCTAATGTCTTTAGCAGAAAGGAGGATAGGCTTATTGGCCTGAAATCCTTAGGTGTTGTGTGTGAACTTTTTCCCGCTTTAGGGATAAAGACCACTTTTACCTCTTTCCATGTTGATGGGACACTTTTCAGTTTCAGAGCGGCCTTAAATATGGCCGTCACCCACTCCATGATGTAGTTGAGTGAATGTTGTATTTGGGCCGGGAATAATCCATCTGGGCCCGGTGATTTAAATGGTTTGAACGTGTTCACTGCCCAGGTTATCCTAGTTTCAGTGATTATTTCTTCAATGTCAGAATTTGATCTTTCCGTACCATTGTCGATTACTACGTTAGATGATTCGTTGCAGGGAAAGTGCGTGTCCACTAGCAACTTCAACGTTTCGTCACTCGAAGTAGTCCAACTCCTGTCCGGTTTTTGGAGGTATCCGATGGGATTGTGTTTTTTTGAGAGGATTTTGCGCAGTCTGGAGGCCTCTGTGGTTCCTTCGATTTCTCCACAGAACTTTCTCCAACCAGACCTTTTCGCTTTCCTAACTTCTTTTTTGTAAATTTTTAGTTTACTGTAGTAGCAGTCCCAGTCTTTACTCTCCCGTGTCGCTTTCGCTCTGTTAAACTGTTTTCTGCTGTCGTTTCCTAATGTAGACAGGTCTTCTGACCACCAGGGCGGCTTTTTCTTCCCCTTATACCTACTTAAAGGGCAAGCCTTGTTTAGCGCAGTTCTACAGACCTCCGTAAGGGTTTGTACGTGTTCGTTCAATGATTCTCTGTCTTCAATAGTAATATTTTGGGAATTTGGAAGTCTTTCCTTAAGTTCCCGTTTATATATATGCCAGTTGGTCTTTTTCAAGTTCCTATTGGCGGGTGGAGCCCGTGGGTTGTTTCCCCCAAATTTAATTTCTATGTAGCGATGATCGGAGTAAGAGTGTTCATTCAGAACCCTCCACTGCGTCATCTTTCCGTAAAGGGTTTGACTTGCCAGCGTAATATCAAGAACTTCTTGTCTATTACGCGTAATAAATGTAGGTTCGTTGCCTTTGTTACACACTAAAAGCTTACTACATATAATATAATTAAAGAGAGACTCACCTCGTTCGTTTGTATCCGAGCTCCCCCATATGGTATGGTGGGCATTGGCATCACTTCCTAGTACTAGTTTGCGGTTGTGAGCTTTACAGTCTTCCACAAGGCTTCTTATTAGCGGTGACGGCAGTGGACCTGTGTCGTCTCCGGCAAAATAGAACGAGGTTAGCCAGGTGTTGCTTCCGCTCACTTCCCAGCTAACCGTCGTAGTATCTGCGTTACTGAAATTATGAATCATAAAGATATTAAGATGTACTTTTGCCATTATGCATGCTCTTTTAGTACCTTCACAATTAGTCTTATATACTTTATAACCTGGTGTCCTCAAACCGCAGATTTCGCCATTCCGTACCCAGGGTTCCTGGATGAGGACTACATCCGGCTGATCTTCTGCCAGACGATCCAGGAGGGCATGGCAGGCTTCTTTACAATGGTGTAGGTTTATCTGAAGAAGATGCATTAGCTGTTAACGTTACGTCTGGGTCTTCTTTGCTTTCGCATAAAAGTTCCCTTTCGGAATACTTACGCTGTTGTGTGGGATACTTACCCTCCCGTACGAAGTACAACCTCCCTAAGCCCATTTCTGAGCCTGAAGAGGCGTATTCTTCTTCGGTGGGCTGGTCGTCCTCGCTCATGGGCTCGATTTCACTCATGGGCTCCAGCTCCCTCATGGGCTTTTCGCTTTCCTTCGTGGCGAGGAACTCAATAGCATCCGTGTCGGTTTTGTAAATGTGGAGTTTCACCTTCACAAAACCGTACCGCAGTTGCCCGTCGCATTTCGCTAACGGTTCAATTGAGTTCTCCGTGAGGAGCAGGAGAGCCTGCATGGTGGCGCGCTTCTGCTCTTTCGATTCGTCCGCGCTGCTTTGGTTGGTGATGGTTTTGACGTATCTCCACTCCTGCGTTGGGATATCTGGATTGCAGACCCGGATGAGCTTCATAATCTCTACCGGGTCTTCGACGGTTGAAGGTAACCAAACCCTTGCTCGAGGCCTGGACGGAATATCCTTCCTGTCCACGACCACTAGCTTGGCATTTGGGTACACTTCTCCAACTTTGGAGATGGCCTCTTTGTACAGCTGAACCGATCTCTCATCGTCGCACGCTATTATTTTTATCTGGCCTTGGTGCCAGCCTAAGTCTTCGCACGCAGGCGGGGGGCCGGGGTTCTCCAGAATGACCTTCAGTGCCACTTTCGTTAGCTCGGCCTCTACCCATTTCCATTGGGCCTTGGGGATCATACCTTCAGGATGGTTCTGGTCCAGGACCCCTATGATAAAGCGGTCTTTTGCAACCTCCGCAAATGATTTTCTGGGCGTCACGCCCATTGGTTTGTGCCTTTTTGCACTTGGCTTATTCTCCTCCAAGGACCGCTGTCGTTTTGGAGCCGACTGTGTTGGTTTGAAGTCAGGGTTGAAATCAGGAATGATCGCTTTCGCTCTATCAATCGCCTCTTTCAACTCCTGAGACAATTCGCCTTCTTTTGGGTGAGTTTCGTGCACCCTCCTTAGGAGCCTGGCTGCATTTCTGCGATCCTGGTAGCTCGCTTTCGCTGGGTCTACCACCCTCACAAGCGGCCATCCTTCGGTACCGGAGCTAGCAGTAGCTGTGCTTCCGGTCGGGACCGTTTTTGGGGGCTGAATCACAGTTGATTGCCGGGCTAGTGCACCCCTACTTGTGCTTGGACCTGTGTCCAGCTCTGGTTGTGTGGCAGCTGGCCTCGCTTTGCTGAAGTTGTCGCTGTGTGCTTTGATCGACTTATTTGGCCGATGGATGGAGTTCTATGTGAGCTCGGTGCAACCGTTGCTCTTATTGTGGAACTGTTTGTTCCTGTCGGTCTTTTCGAAGGAGGACCGATCTCCTTTTTTTTAATTGTTTTTGAAACGTCTTGCATGTTTGGACCCACGAGTGTCGGAGAAAGGATGTCCGCCCGTGCATAGCTCCGAACTACACGGGTAAGGCTAGTTATTACGGAGGGCGCCAGGTATCCGTAAGCTCCGTTCGAGACTTGGTTATTTGTTAGAAGGGCCCCAAGCCTGACAGATTCTCGGCACGGGTCGCATCACACCTTAATCCAGCCCTTCACCCCCGACCACGTTAAGAGTACTTTGGGTAGAGCTGTACTATTGAGGAGTATCGAACCCAACCCATAGTATCCTTAACTTAGCTAAGTACCTCCTATAAATAGGAAAGCTGTGGTACTTATTACCAGCTGGCACCCTCGGGGAGGGTTCAGTGGAGGATTTTCGCCAGCCACATATATTCTTAAGAAACTTTGATTTTAAATATTCTTCTGAGTATATGGTAAACTGTTTGGCGGCACCCGGGACCAGGTTTGAAACCCACGATGGACAAGCACCATTACGTCATAATGCGAAGAATACACCACTATTCCCCTCGCTGTGAATTAGACAAACTTGATGCACACACTTGTGCAATTTATTCGCGTGTTGTTTGTGTATTTCTTCTTCTTTATTTACATTTTCAAATTCTCTCACGCAACTGCACCCGCATGACGTTACGCCTATCTGATGGGCGGAATCTTGTATTATATCATTCTTGGTATCAAATAATGGGGCGTTAGTCCAAATCTCTGAGTGTAATTCTTATTAACAATAGACATACCAAGCATTGATATATACTTTACGCTAATTTTGACCTGGACATCTTTTGAAACAAAATATTTATTATTTATATTTACTGGGGTTTTTAGAGTCATGTAATTAATTTTTTATTCATAGATTTTTTATAAATTTAACTAATAGTAGTTTGATTTTTAGCTTTTATTAGCTCAATTTAAGCAAGCTGAGATTTGGTTTAATGCACATTTCTTACAAACATATTTTTTACAACCCACATAGATATGTGTGGCTTTATTTTCGTTGCAAATCCAATTTGACAGCATTTTCTTGTAGAATTTTCTGTTTAATCTACCATCAGTAGTTAATTCTGGTTTTTTGGTTCGAATGAATCTTGATATCCAGTAGAAAGTTCTTCTGCTAATTGAAAAAATAATTCCTTTCTGGCAATATTTGTTCCCGTGAGTTATTTCTACAGAATCCAAGAACTATTTCCCGCCATGTCGACGATATTAAAAAATACTTTTAAAGGCCATCTCTGGGATCCTGACTTAACACTATATTTTTTAGCCATTTGGTCCGTTGTATTCACACTAAATTTGGTGCGGTTGTACAATGAAATGGTTTCAGGAAGCTTTTTTCGGGTTTGTTAAAGTTTTGGCGAAATAAACTTAGAGCTAAGTGAAATAAGAAAGTTATTTTACTTATCTTTGTACACCGTTGTAAGGTAAACTGGAAAATTTAGGCAATTTATCTCCTTTTTGTTTGGAAATTTTTGTTAACCCCTTTTCATTTGAATAAATAGTTCCAACTAAAGTCGTATTTTCTTCTATTTGCTTGTAAAAAAAACATTAGTTGTCACTTTCTACCCCAACCAATAAATGGCTCAATTAGTTTTAGGACAAAAAACTCACCCGAAAATATTGATGCTGGTTTATTTCCATTTTCGCAGTAGTATATAAACGCATTTACTTACTATATTAAATATTTACTTGCCAAATCCGTTGTGATCAAAAATTTAATTCCAAATTTATTCGGCTTATGCGACATATACTGGTTGAACTTTGCACCTGGCTTTAGTGAGAAATAATTGTTCATCAACAGCAGTATTTTCTCCTGGCACATAGCAAATTTGACAATTTTTAGTGAAAGGATTCCAAAATTTTGAAATTAGAGAAGCTACTTTTCCCCAAGAATTGTAGAAGCTTTCATTTCTGTGAATTTCTCATTAATATATAGAATACTAGCAAACCCGGCCCGCTTCGCTGGGCACACTAAAATAGAATAGATATGGTTTAGAACAGAAAAGATATGGTTTTCATATTATTTATTTCTTTATTCAAGCGCTTTGGCATAAACAATATATTTTGTTTTTCTATTTGTTTTTGAGTAAATATAAAATATAAATTGAAAATCAGGAAAAAAGAAGATTGTTTTTAAATTTCAAATCAACGCAAATGAATAACTAAAAAACAATCGTCTTTTTTCCAGATCATCCATGAATTTTTTGATTCAATTTATATGTTTTATTAAGCATTGGAGTTTTTTAACCATTATCCATTTATATTTTTCAAAAAAAAAAAAACGAAAAAAATTTTTTTTTCCACGAACACATAATTTCATTTCAACATTCGAATTTCACATTAAATTCTCAAATTTCGTAAGAAATTATTCACTGTTCCAAAATCCACTCCAAAAAGACTCCCAAAAAATTTTTACACTTTGCACTTACGTCTTCTCCTTATGGCATCCAAATCAGAAAGAAATATTGACACATTGTAACTCACACTGTCAATTTGACAGTTCAGTTCCGCCCCAAACGTTAAAAAAGTAAACGATATTATGGCTGGTTCAAAAGAACGCTGAACGCGTTGCCAGTGTTCTGAATTACTACCAAACTTTACGAAACCCATTTTCAATACTTACTTAAAAATATGTGTAAGTTTGGTTTAATTCGGTGCAAAGACACGGCGGGTCCACGTTTTGGCATATATTTCGAGACCCTAGTCATCAATAGGTATGAAAATTACCCCGTATTAAAGAACTTATCAACAGCTTTCATTGGATACCCATATTGTACATACGCAACCAAAGGTTACCCGGGTAAACGTTTTGTCCTATATCTCGAGACCCCAGTCACGGGGCGGCATGAAAAATACTCTTTACTAAAGCATTCACCAACAGCTTCCATTTGATATCCATATTGTACAAACACATTCTAGGGTCCACGTTTTGGTCTCTATCTCGAGACCCTAGTCACGGAGCGACATGAAAAATACTCTTTACTAAAGCATTCACCAACAGCTTCCATTTGATACCCATATTGTACAAACACATTATAGGGTCCACGTTTTAGTCTCTATCTCGAGACCCTAGTCACGGAGCGGCATGAAAAATACTCTGTACTAAAGCATTCACCAACAGCTTCCATTTGATACCCATATTGTACATACACATCCGAAGGTTACCCGGGTCCACGTTTTAACCTATATCTCGAACCCTATCCACCAATATGTATCCAAACTATACGAAAACCATCTTCAATACCTACTTAACAATGTGTGTAAGTTTGGTTTAATTCGGTGCAAAGACACGGCGGGTCCACGTTTTGGCATATATTTCGAGACCCTAGTCATCAATAGGTATGAAAAAAACCCCGTATTAAAGCACTTATCAACAGCTTCCAGTTGATACCCATATTGTACATACACATCTGAAGGTTACCCGGGTCCACGTTTTGACCTATATCTCGAACCCTATCAACCAATAAGTATCCGAACTATACGGAAACCATCTTCAATAACTTCTTAACAATGTGTGTAAGTTTGGTTTAATTCGGTGTAAAGACACGGGCGGTTTGCGAACACACACAAAAAGTTGACTTTATTTTATAAATAAGATGTGCTGAAAAGTCCCGGACCTTGTTTTGCTCAAAATACTTTTTTTTGCTCAAAATTAACTTTATTCATCAATGTAATTTCCATCAAGAACAACGCAATCATTCTAGCGCCAATCTACCATTTCAATACCATTTTTCTAGAACGATTTATCTTTTGCCTCAAAATAGGCTTCAGTTTCAGCGATAACCTCTTCACTTGAACGAAATTTCTTACCGCCGAACTGATTTATGAGTCTGCGAACAACCAGTAATCGCTGGGAGCTAAATCTGGATGTGGGAGTAATACGAAGTTCAATTCATGTAGGTTTTCCATGGTTCTTATTGACTGTTTTTGGTAAAGGCGGCACCCACTTTGAACAGAACTTTCTCATAGTCAAATACTCATGCAATATAAAGCCTTTCCTCTGATAACATATCTTTACGATGGCAGCTGACTCACGCAACTTCACTTTTCGATGAAACGATTTTGTAGATTTTTTTTATATTTTCTGGTGCTACCGCCTCATTTGGACGTCCGCTGCGTTGTGAATCACCGATGTCTCTACGACCACGTTTGAAGTCAGCAAGCCATCGTTTTATTATTGCTTCTGATGGAGCGGAGTTCCCATAACACTTTTCAAGCCATTGCTTCGCTTGAACGGTATTTTTCCCATCAAGAAGCAATGTAAAATTAAAGAACGAAATTCTTTATGATTCACTGTTTTGAAAATAACAAAAGTAACGTCACTCCTAGAACAATAACTCGCGATATAATGAATAGAATAGCATGAAATTTCAACAGATGTCTCTTTAAGATTAGTACTAACATCTATGTGTTAGATCTGGGACTTTTCAGCCCAAGTGTTATTATAATATTATTCTTATTATCAAAGAAAAAGCGTTGCTAACTTTTCCTTCAATTGCATGCCTTTTTGCAAATGTTGTAGAACCAAAGTTATACTTCTTTGTGGTCTTCCTCGGGATTCATGCTTTATCAGTTCACCTGCCATTTCGACCAGTTGGTATGTGTAGGTATACCACATACCTATCTCAGCAAAAATAACAATAATAAATAGAAATATTTTATATAATTATCGGATATAAATAAATAATATTTTTCATATAACTACATACCTACGTCAAACATTAGAACTTAAATTAATGGAGAAAATTTAAGAAATCATTTCTAAATCGGTTAATTTGGTCCGTTGGTATATCTAGAGTTAAACTCCAATTAGCTTTTAGCAATTAGGACATACAGCACAGACTTAGCTCAATCTGATTGCGTACTTGAGTTTTGTAAAAATTAAAAAAAAAAGTTCGACGACAAGTGGAATCACGAAAACAAAAATTTGCTTGGCGATGGGAAAGATATGAGTCCAATTTTCGAATAAAATAAAGCCTATATTGTTTATGACAAAAAAAATTCATAGATTTGCTTTTGGTATACACGAGCATATATTTATGAAGAATTTTGAGTTATCTTATATGACCAGGATAAAGCTCAAACTCCAAAACAAAATTAATATCGCCCTTTAAGGGGTTACATTCGTCCAAAATTTTAAAATTGATTTCTTTTATTTACAGATTATTTATAGTTATAGATAGATAAAAAGTTATGGTAGCAAATGTAACTGCCCGACGAAAGTTTGATGCGCACAGGTAGCTGTCCTTCCTTTTAGCCTGCCGGTTCTTTTGTTATTCTAAAGTATGTATAAGGACATCTATAAAACATTATGAGAGTATGTGTAGGGTCGATATGCTAAGGTTTATGAAACTAAAGGTTAGTTGTTTTTGATCACTCGAAGCGAACAATTGATCATTGAAAGCAACAAAAGAGGGCAGAACATCTCGTCGACTAGAAAAAAATAAACAACAACAATTGCTTACTGATCAGGAAGGCATACAATATGAAGCTGGAATGGGAGATTAGACGTAAGTTAAGGGGTAACACCACTGTACACGCGTAAAATAAACACGATTTTTAAAGAATTTTTTTGTATAGAAAGAAAGGGGAAACAATCACTCTGATTTGGGAAGTTATTACTTATATACTAAAATACAAAACTACAAAGTTTGATCGAAAAATTTCACAAAATGGCGGCATTGGAGACATTTTTGTAATGTGGTTTCTCTTGAAGGAGCTCCGCGGCACGCAGCACAGAGGGTGCAAATTTTAATCTGGAACAAAGAAACATTTTTTTTCTTAATCTAGATAAGAATAGCTAGAGAAACACATAGGGGATTTAAAAAATATTTATTTTTGTGGAATTAGCAAGCATTTGAAGGAAAAAACTCTATTTTGGACTAAAAAAACGGCACTTAAATAATTATAACAATCTGTCAACGACAAATGGCAAGCCTGGTGTCAAAGACAAGTGGCAAGGCTGAAGAAGAGAAGTAGGAAGAAGCATTCGAGGAAGAGTTGGGTGAAGGAGTTGTCGTTCTTGGAAATCTGAATTTTTCCGATTATTTTATTATTTAACAGTTTCATGTACAATAGATATATGAGAATAAATATTTTAACAAGTCAGAAGTGGAATAAGTTTATCCAAACGCCTAAAAAGGAAAAACGCCGACGTCGTGCAACATTGTACAGACATACAAGTACTTCGAGAACTTTCAACGCGGAAAGCAGCGCAAATTGCAAGTTTTGCTAAACGGCATCAGCTTTTCAACGAACGGAAAGTCTCAACGACGCAGTCAGGTATTAGCACTGCGGTACGGGCAGAGAATGTTAATGCAATGAGAAGGTGCAAATGTTACTGTAAGCTTTTTTTAGTACAATTGAGATCTGAAAGATTTGTAATAAGGTCATTTAGCACACCGAGTTTATAGACACCTCACTGACTTTTGCCCACACAAAAATTAGAAACACCACACATCTTTCACCTCAACACACAACACATTTCTCACCTCGACATTAAACCAATTAAATTTGTACTATTTTCGTAATTTTCAAATAATAAGCGAATACGTAAAATTTATTACATAATTTTTTTTTTTCAATTACATTAAAAAAAAAAAACGATTTTAAAAAATAAAATTTATAAAAAAAAGTTTGCACCGGGAATTGAACTCGAGTCTAACATGTGGCGAGGAAAAATAGGCGGTGCGTTTATTTCTTCGACTGCTTATTTTTTGACCACTTTGTTACTTTTGAAATGATAAGCGGATACATAAAATTTATTAAAAATTTTTTTAGGATTACATTAAAAAAAAAAAATTAAAAACGAAAAAAAAAAAATTGCACCGAGAATTGATGGCGAGGTGGGGAGGATAAATACATTAAACTAATTAAATTTTTACTATTTTCGTATTTTTTGAAATAATAAGCGAATACGTAAAATTTATTACATAATTTTTTTTAATTACATAAAAAAAAACGAATTTAAAAAAAAAAATTAATAAAAAAAGGTTTGCACTGGGAATTGAAATCGAGTCTAACATGTGGCGAGGAAAAATAGGCGGTGCATTTATTTCTTCGACTGCTTATTTTTTTACCATTTTGTTACTTTTGAAATGATAAGCGGATACATAAAATTTATTAAAAATTGTTTACGATTACATTAAAAAAAAACACATTTAAAAAAAAAAAAAAATTGGCGCCGAGAATTGATGCCGAGTCACATGGGGAGGATAAATACGCAGTGCGTTTATTTCTGCGCCTGCGTTGTGAACCAAGGTTTTGTGCATGCGCGCGACGCGAATTAATTTTAATAAAGTTCTGAAAGTAATTCATGAAGTTTTTCATTACATACATTCATAAATGAACGTATACTCTATATGTACATAAATGATGGTATATGACAATATACATACATAATATGTATGTACATGTCAATAGGAGGTATTTGCATTAAGAAAAAAAAAAAACGGTTTAAGATAAATCAACACTTATTTTATATTGTATGTCAATTTATAGTTTATGTATTCGACAGCATTTACATACATATGTAGGTATGTACATTTGTATATGAAAAACAATAATGCACAAGCGCAAGAACATCATCTTCCTTTCATACATATGTACATATGCATGTATGCCCAAATAACCTTGACTTATGTATGTACACAAGTCACAGCACATCACACAGAGAACGTTAAATATAGAGAATTCTCACGAGCTACGAATAGTGTGAATTGTCAAAAATGAAGTGAAACCGCGAACACTATTTCACCTCGCTCAACTCGAAGGCGGGGAAGTTCTTAACAGGGCTGATTACAGTGAATTATGTACAAGTACATTGGCTCTGCCCAGTTTTTGGTTTCTGTATGAAATCAAATTGACGAATGCCGACGGCATTTTGCAAGGCATTTGCTTGTGCATTTTTATGTTCCCTTGGTAAACAAAAATTTATCTTCAATTCTTATAGTGTTACAAATGTATGTATGTGCACACGCACCTATCTCACGACACACGTCCTTATCATATTATATTTATGTATGTACATTTGAATATGCATTTCTGTTTCTTTGCCAAACGAAAGTTTTTTAAATTTACCTATGTATATTACAGGGAATAAATCATATATGTATGCATTTTATAGATAGTACCAAATTTTGAAATTTAAAATAAATAAAATAAAACTTCAAAGAAACGTATTTGCATACATACATATATGGGACAATATCGAATGATCGAATTCCTGTAATGCTAAAACAACTTATTCTGCATATGCATCGACGTAAGTGCATGTGCGTATATGCACACTTGATGCCCTAACTATATATATATACATATGTACATTCAATTATCAAATCAAAAAATTCTGTATACAAAACGCTTCATTACCAGGCACACAGAAAGATGGCATATGCAAATATAAATATTGAATTCAAGCAAAACAATGCTTATTAATATACACATATGCATGTACATACAACCGCACACACAGGGCATTCGCTTTATTCCTCAAAATGCGTATGTCGTTCAAAGCTAAAATTCTATGCCTAGCGACTACAAGAACAAAATGCAGTCATAGACGCAGGCGTAGCGGCCATCATTCTAGTTGCCATAGCGCTGAACAGTCGCGGCGGCGCCGAACAGTTTCAACTATTGTAGTGTGCAACAAAAACTCATCTTCAAAAAATTCATTGATAAATTCGAGCTCATAGTTCTAAGAGCAAGAACTTTCATTCATAAAACGAGCCGCCCATATGCCAATTTTCTCGACAATTCGAAAATAGTCAATATTGGAATATTTCGCGTAGAATTATTTGCCAATATTTGATAAATCTTCAATTTTTGTCAAGACGAGTGCCCGCGGCATCGTACATACATATGTATGCAAAAATATATGTATATAAATATGTCTTTCTAAATGCTCGACAGCCGCAGCTGCTGTGCGTCAAGTGCGCGCATGAGCATACAGTAAGTTGCAGAAGAAAACAAGTAGCTTAAAAAAAAGGTCTGATTCGGACATTTTAATACTAAGATAAAATTTGGAAACAATTATTTTATGTTAACTGATAGTAGGCAAATAGTTAATTAGTAGATTACTTTACGTATGTAGTTTTTCAATTGATAAAAAGTGCACAAAACATATGCATATATCTGCAGCTAGGAACTTACTCTGAAATCAGAGCATTTGAAGATGCCTGTAACATTTCAAGCTCACTGTACATACAATGCTGTGCCAATGAATGTGCGCTGCGCCATGAGTGCGCGCTGGATTTCTTTCGAAGTTTTACCGCTTTATCTTGAGCTGTGGCTGGTGAGCACACATACACACAGCATATACATATGCGCAAATGTATATAAATTCACAAATGTATATAAATTCACAAATTTACATTTGCATATGCCATCTTCCTGTGCGCCTGGTAATGAATGATTTGGAGAAATTCAAATATATAGGTCATATTAAAAAGCTACCTAACATTCTTTGCTTCTAATCACCAAGAAATTCTTATCGACTGCTGCTAAATTTACATAATTCAGCCCCTTCCTGTTAATTTTTGTTGAAAAATGTGTCAGTGGTGAAATTGTCTTCGCGAGACGAGTACCCCTCGAAAATGAACACTTTCCAGTCATTAAGACTTCTCTATTCATTAACGTTCTCTGCGATATGTACTTTGATAGACGCAAAAGCAACAGCAAGCGCAACGCGATGGCCCCTTTGCCACCACACATTCTAAAATGTTCTAGAACACAACAAAAACACATACCTCACATGCGCATGTCGCCCAGAGCTAAAATCTAAGCCTGGCGACTACAAAAACAAAATACATTCGTAGACGCAGTCGCAGCGGCCATGATTCTATCAGCGACTGCGCTGAACAATTTAGAAGAAAAACAAAAAGTTCATTCATAAGTTAGAGCTCATATTTCAATTTCATTCATAAAACGAGCCGCCCATATGCCAATTTTCGCGACCGTTCGAAAATAGTCAATATTGGAATATTTCGCGTGGAATTATTTGCCAATATTTGATAAATCTTGAATTTTTGTCATGTCGAGTGGCCGCGGCTCCGTATGTATGTATGCACCCTTATATGTATGTAAATATGTCTTCTAACTGTGCGACAGTCGCGAGTTAATGCGACTTCCAGCGAATCACACATTGCTGTCCGCAAAGCCGCATATATATAACTTATGATCAGAAAGTACCGGGAATGTTTAAATTAAACAAAACAGAGTTAAATTTAAGGCAAATTTATATTATCTTCTTCAAAATATGACCCGTCTGAAGCAACACACATGTGCCAACGTTTAACCCAGTCCTCCAAACACCCCCGGCAGGCCGATTTGTATTCTCTTTGATCAGTGCGATGGCGCGTTATCATCATGCAAAATCTGAGAATTGTTTGCTCACATTTCCGGCGGTTTGCAACACACAGCATCTCTCTAAGGTTTCAAAACGGATAAATAATATTCTTTATTGACTGTCTGGCCCGATGGAAGGTACTCATGGTGGACTATGCCTTGGCAATCGAAGGAAACAGTAAACATCACCTTCCCGGTTCTTTTTGCTCATAGGGTATACATATCCCATGTGTCAAGTATGCGCAGAAGCTTGTGTTCTGGGTTTGTTAGAATGGTGGTAGTTTGTACATATATTTAAACACATATGTGAGTATGCGCGTTAGGCTTCCTGGATGGATATTAGAATATTTTCTCATCAATATGTGTATGTAAGTAGTTCAGATTTGACTGAAGAAATTAAATATAGGAATGCATATTCATATGATTGACTTTATGGCTGTTTTACATATAAATCAATTCAAATGAATAATGTTATATAGAAAATAAATTTCTAAATAACTGGTATTAGAAAAACCTGAATACACTATTTTAAATCAATTTCAATTAAACCAAATA
This sequence comes from Anastrepha obliqua, assembly GCF_027943255.1. NCBI lineage: Eukaryota > Metazoa > Arthropoda > Insecta > Diptera > Tephritidae > Anastrepha > Anastrepha obliqua. The sequence goes on from NC_072894.1 coordinate 53,180,540, forward strand.
TAGAAAATGAAATAAAAATATCGAATAAAAAACTGTGCACAGGATTTGAACCTGAGCCAAACATGAGACTACGTACTGCATATACGACACGTTTTTCACGATTGCGCTAAACTACAATTAATAATGAACTTTTCTAAATCACTCATTTATTCGATTCGCAGTTTTATATGTACATATTCTGCGTTAGTTGAAAGTTTGTATGCGTAATTATATGCATATGCATCTGTGTATGCGCGTTTGGCTTTCTGGACGGATATTAGAATGATATTTTCTCATCAATATAATTTGGATTTGATGAAATAGATTATAGACATATGTACATATTTTCTGTTTTGATTGATTTATATAAAAATCAGGTCATATCCAGTATGAACTATTTTATACCGAAAAGAAATTTCCATTTATAAAATACAAAAAACAGTATTTTAAAGAAATTTTAATTAAAATAAACTCAAAAATTTTACCAAACTTTCCTGGTTTGAATTGTAAAAAAAAAAATGTGCAAGAAAAAAAATATGACTTCAGGACTTGAACCTGAATTAAATACGTGCAAAAACACAAAACGAATAACTCCGCCGACTTTAGCTTCTGCACCACAAACTAACTACCGCGCGGCCTTCTTAGTCGCAAATTTATTCGCTTCGATTTCCTTAGTAGTGTGCCGAAAAATCTTATGAACGTCCTCAGTAGTATGGTAAACGCAGAAAATATCTGAATTCTTGGCCTAGCGTGGTAAGTAAATATAGAAACCCTCCACTCGCGTCACTCGCGTGGTAAATATCTGCAATTCCGACCTCTTCAGGAAAGTTGAATTTGAAATGACCTTATTATGAATCTATAAATTAGAACTCGAAAAAAGCTCTTTTAACATTTGCTCCTTCTCATTGCATTAACACAGAGAACGTTAATGAATAGAGAAGTCTTAATGACTGGAAAGTGTTCATTTTCGAGGGGTACTCGTCTCGCGAAGACAATTTCACCATAGACAGATTTTTCAACAAAAATTAAGAGTGAGGGGCTGAATTATGTAAATTTAGCAGCAGTCGATAAGAATTTGTTGGTGATTAGAGGCAAAGAATGTTAGGAAGCTTTTTAATATGACCTATTTATTATATATTTGAATTTCTCCAAATCATCCAAATTATGTACATATGTTATGTCTGTCTGTCTGGTGTCTGTAAAACTTTGTTGAATCCCTTCCAACTGAATCAAAATCCTCTATAGCAAACGCTTCATTACCAGGCGCACAGGAAGATGGCATATGCAAATGTAAATTTGTGAATTTATATACATTTGCGCATATGTATATGCTGTGTGTATGTGTGCTCACCAGCCACAGCTCAAGATAAAACGGTAAAACTTCGCAAGAAATCCAGCGCGCACTCATGGCGCAGCGCACATTCATTGGCACAGCATTGTATGTACAGTAAGCTTGAAATGTTACAGGCATCTTCAAATGCTCTGATTTCAGAGTAAGTTTCTAACTGCAGATATATGCATATGTTTTGTGCACTTTTTATCAATTGAAAAACTACATACGTAAAGTAATCTACTAATTAACTATTTGCCTACTATCAGTTAACATAAAATAATTGTTTCCAAATTTTATCTTAGTATTAAAATGTCCGAATCAGACCTTTTTTTAAGCTACTTGTTTTCTTCTGCAACTTACTGTATGCTCATGCGCGCACTTGACGCACAGCAGCTGCGGCTGTCGAGCATTTAGAAAGACATATTTATATACATATATTTTTGCATACATATGTATGTACGATGCCGCGGGCACTCGTCTTGACAAAAATTGAAGATTTATCAAATATTGGCAAATAATTCTACGCGAAATATTCCAATATTGACTATTTTCGAATTGTCGAGAAAATTGGCATATGGGCGGCTCGTTTTATGAATGAAAGTTCTTGCTCTTAGAACTATGAGCTCGAATTTATCAATGAATTTTTTGAAGATGAGTTTTTGTTGCACACTACAATAGTTGAAACTGTTCGGCGCCGCTGCGACTGTTCAGCGCTATGGCAACTAGAATGATGGCCGCTACGCCTGCGTCTATGACTGCATTTTGTTCTTGTACATACGCATTTTGAGGAATAAAGCGAATGCCCTGTGTGTGCGGTTGTATGTACATGCATATGTGTATATTAATAAGCATTGTTTTGCTTGAATTCAATATTTATATTTGCATATGCCATCTTTCTGTGTGCCTGGTAATGAAGCGTTTTGTATACAGAATTTTTTGATTTGATAATTGAATGTACATATGTATATATATATAGTTAGGGCATCAAGTGTGCATATACGCACATGCACTTACGTCGATGCATATGCAGAATAAGTTGTTTTAGCATTACAGGAATTCGATCATTCGAATATTTACACCCTAATTATTGCATGAAATATGATAAGGCGATGCTCGTGAGGTAGGTCATGTTGCTTCAGTGCATACATATGCGTGCAACACTATATTTATTAAAGATGCAATAGAACTTAGTTGTCCCATATATGTATGTATGCAAATACGTTTCTTTGAAGTTTTATTTTATTTATTTTAAATTTCAAAATTTGGTACTATCTATAAAATGCATACATATATGATTTATTCCCTGTAATATACATAGGTAAATTTAAAAAACTTTCGTTTGGCAAAGGAACAAAAATGCATATTCAAATGTACATACATAAATATAATATGATAAGGACGTGTGTCGTGAGATAGGTGCGTGTGCACATACATACATTTGTAACACTATAAGAATTGAAGATAAATTTTTGTTTACCAAGGGAACATAAAAATGCACAAGCAAATGCCTTGCAAAATGCCGTCGGCATTCGTCAATTTGATTTCATACAGAAACCAAAAACTGAGCAGAGCCAATGTACTTGTACATAATTCACTGTAATCAGCCCTGTTAAGAACTTCCCCGCCTTCGAGTTGAGCGAGGTGAAATAGTGTTCGCGGTTTCACTTCATTTTTGACAATTCACACTATTCGTAGCTCGTGAGAATTCTCTATATTTAACGTTCTCTGATTAACATTCTCTGGTACGGGGCCACAACGTATTGTCAACGTCCGAAGACGAAATATACATTGGTATATAGACGAATATTTGCAACGAATTGCAAATACGCAAAATATTTACAATTTGTGGAACTTATACGCTGAAGTTCAGTCACAACGATCAACACTTAACGACAGAGCAGTTGACGTCGCGTACAAACAGAGGCGCTGACTTCGCTGCTTATACAATTTCGACTGCGAAGGTACGAAGCGAATCAACTTCAACTCATCGTCGCTGTTGAAAGAACCAACGTACGAATTTGAAAACAAAAAGACAATAAAACGAATAGCAACGAAAATATATCAAAAGCAAATACAGCTGAAGGCAAACAAATAAGATCAGAGAGAACGAATGCGATTTTAGTGAACGAATAAAGCTAGCAAAATACAAAGAGGGTGAAATAAAATTATTAGAGAATACTGCTTTCTACGAATGAAATATTTTATTTTACAGACACAATGATCAAACTAAATACGCTAAAGGTGATTCAGTTGAATACACTGCTACGGGCTAATGGTTTGCCAACGACAGGTTTGAAGACAAGCAAGATATCAAGGCTTCAAGAAGCCTTAGGCGTGGATGAAATAGATCCATCGGAGCTCGAAGATGAGGGTGTGGAATCAACAAATGATTTAAGAATGCAACTCAACAGCTTGAGAGAAGCAATGGCAGGGTTGACGTCAGCAATTGGCACACTGAATGGTAGTTCGCCACAGGTGCTAAACAATAACGCAAATCAACAAACATCCAACGTTAATGACGATGTTGATCCAGTTTCAAACGAGTCAACCTGGGAGTCAGCTGATGATTTACGTAGAGTGTCGTATCCAAAAGTGACGATTCAAGACGTGATCGGTGTAATGCCTGAATTTGATCCACTCAAAAGCTCAACATCACCAACGCAGTTTTTAATCCGAGCTGAGCAATTGCAGAAATGTCACGGTTGGAAAGAAGAAATGATGTTGATCGCAGTTCAGCACCAAATGAAAGGCATGGCTAAACGTTGGCTGGATGCACAACCGGTGTTTCAGTCCTGGTCACAATTTGTTAACGCATTCAAAATCGATTTTCCATCAACACATAATGCAGCTGAGGCACATAAAATGCTTATGAGGCGCAAACGAAAAAACGGCGAAGACTATGTGGAATATTATTATTCTATGCTAACCATAGGTCGACAAGGTTTGGTGGATGATGTTTCCATCAATACACATATAATTAGTGGTCTCAACGATGGTGCATTAACAAAGGCACTGACAGCAATGAGTTTTGGTTCATGTAGCCAATTGTTACTTGCACTCAAGAACTTAACGATTACCAGTAGTATATCAACGACATCTACTACTCCAACCCAGCAAATATTGAAATCTGAAACGAAATCTAATGCGAAGCAAACGCAAGTGAAGTGCTTTAATTGTAATGAGTACGGTCATATTGCAATCAAGTGTCCGCAACCGCAAAAGAAGGTACGTTGTACTGTATGTACTAAGATAGGGCACGAAGCCAAGAACTGCAACAAGAAACCAACAGTTGTAGAGATTGGGAACCACAATGAAAGCGATGAAGCACCGCCAGTCATGAAATTGGTTGAGTTAAATGGAAAGGAGTTCGAAGCTTTTATTGATACCGGAAGCGTATGCTCTTTAATTCGCGAATCAGCAGCAGATGGCATGCAGATACTGGGAACAAATAAATGTTTCACAGGATTCGGCGGGTCTAAAGTGCAAGTGACGAGACAAGTCAATGTTGTTGCAAATGTTGATAACGTTCAGCGAGAGATAATATAATATTGTACATTGTCGCGGATAGCCTGCTGCCCTACGACATTTTATTGGGTCGCGACGTTTTACAAAACAATGGGTATCACATGGTTGTAGACAAAGGCGTACTACATTTAGACGAAATAAAAATAAATAATTTTAATATATCCAGCGATTTATCGGAAGAAGATAAGAGCAAGGTACGTAACCTTTTAGTTGATAAGCAAAATTCTTTTGCCGAAGATATAAGCCGAATTGGCAGATGCAAAAGCGCACAAATGACGATAGAGGTAACCAAATCAGGTCCTATACTTGGTAAGAAATATCAAGTCCCTTTTTCACAACGTCCTGAGTTGTCGAGAATTTTGGCGGAGCTGTTGGACAACGAAATTATAAGTCCAAGTAGTTCACCTCACGCAGCTTCAGTACTTTTGGTAAAAAAATCTAATGGCGAAAATCGAATGTGCGTTGATTACCGCGCGCTTAACGAGGTCACAGTTAAGAAGAATTACGTAATGCCAATAGTGGAAGAACAACTCTCGCGCCTTTCAGGGAACAAATATTTTTCCACATTAGACATGACCTCCGGTTATTACCAAGTACCGATGAACGAAGATTCAAAAAAATATACAGCATTTTTAACTCACGAGAGTTTATTTGAGCATAATGTTATGCCTTTCGGTCTGGTAAATGCTCCTATGGTTTTCCAGGAAATAGTTGTTAACTTAATTAAGTCATTGAAACATCGTGATAAGGTGGTAAGCTATGTTGATGAGGTTATCATAGCCACGAAAACCGTCGACGAAGGCATCATGGTCCTTAAAGAGTTTCTGGAAGCTATCAAAGCTACAGGTTTAACACTTAGACCATCCAAGTGTACGTTTATGGCTCAGCAGGTTCAGTTTTTGGGTCACGATATAAATAGCGACGGAATACGTCCAGGCAAAAATAAAACGAAGGTTATCGAGGAATATCCAAAACCGACTTCGACCAAAGAGGTACGACAATTTTTAGGAGTAACGGGTTATTTCAGAAAATTTGTTAAAGAATATTGTATACTGGCTCGTCCGTTAACGATGTTGCTGAAAAAAAACGTAGAGTTTGTGTGGAACAAAGAACAGAACGATGCCTTTGAAAAGCTAAAAGCAATGATAATTACAAAGCCAGTACTAGTAATGTACGACGCAACGAAAACCCATGAGGTGCACACGGATGCAAGTTCCATAGGATTGTCCGGGGTGCTATTGCAAAACGACAACGACACTGATTGGAGGCCTGTGTTTTATTTTAGTAGGCAATGTAATGAAGCAGAACGCAACTATGCCAGCCATGAGTTAGAGGTTCTGGCAATAGTTGAAACATTGCAACGATGTAGGTTGTATCTAATCGGACAAAAATTTAACGTAATCACTGACTGCAATGCTATAGCAGTAACAAAAGCAACGACACCATTGTTACCGCGAGTGGCTAGGTGGTGGCTCAAACTACAGGAGTTTGATTTTAAATGTATCCATCGTGCGGGTGCAAAGAATACATTGGCTGATGGCTTAAGTAGAAGTCCGACATTTCCACCAACGGAACCGATAACGGTCGCAGAGTCAGTCTATCGAGTAGTTAATATCGACAACGATTGGGTATCGGCAATGCAGATACAAGATGAGACACTTAAAGAGATCATCGAGGTTCTCAACGGGAAAAAAAACATTTAATGAACGTCAACTGAAAGATGATTACACTTTGCAAGGTCAACGGTTATATCGCAAGGTCAACGGGAATAAGCTACTAGTAGTCCCAAAAGGCGTGAAGTGGCGTTTGACAAGAGCGTGCCACGATGAAGCAGGTCACTTCGGGTTGGACAAGACCTGTGAACGGTTATCTAAAGACTTTTGGTTCGCTCGTATGCGACAATACGTAAAATCTTATATTGCATCGTGTCCAGAATGCTGCATCAATAAAGTAACAGGAGGGAAGAAAGAAGCGCAGCTACATGTAAGCAAGGTGGTACCAATACCATTTCGTTGTGTGCACATAGATTATTTGGGGCCATTCGTACGAAGCAAACACGGTAATTGCTATATTCTTGTCATTGTCCGTGCTTTCACTAAATATGTAGTTATACGAGCATTGCGGAATACGAAGACAACTCCGGTGTTAGCGGCACTACGTGATTATATGACGATATACGGATGTCCAACGCAAATGGTTTCGGACAGAGGCACAGCCTTTACATCCAAAGAGTTTCAGAACTTCGTCGAACGATACGACATACGTCACACGAAAGTAGCAGTGCGCACGCCTCGTGCCAACGGTCAAGCAGAGCGTATTAATAAGACAATTTTGGCATCACTTAAATGCAGTACGAAATCCGACAAAGATTGGGACGAAGCGCTACCCCAGCTTCAATGGTGCTTAAACTCCCAAAATAATACGACGACAAAGCAGAGTCCGAATAGTATAGTTTTTACCTACAAACTTCGAGATGTTACCACCAATCGGTTAATTCAAGCAGTACGAGACGAACGCGATGAGGACACATATCAACACGAAGACTTCCGAATGAAAGCAGTGGCCGAACGAATCGATGCCGAAAGGGCCAAATGGAAGCAGCGGTTTGATTCAAAACATCAGACACCCAGACAATACAACGAAGGAGACTTGGTAGTGGTTGATTATGTACCCAACCCACTGGTACCTCACACAAGCTTGATCCGTCGTTCAAAGGACCGTATATGGTAACTAAAGTTTTACCCCATGACCGCTACGTAGTAGAAGATCTGCCAGATACTACAACTCGGAGAAAACCTTACGCAGGTGTATTTACAAATGAAAACATGAAACCGTGGTGTATTCAAGGTTTAGTAGACGATGATTTCGATGATGAGAAGTCAGGTCCTGATATCAACCGAAATCACATCGATGACAACGACCGCAGAGAATCGTCCGGAGATACGATCAATCAGGAAAGGCCGAGCTGTCAACGACAAAGGCAAGCTTGGTATCAACGACAAATGGCAAGGCTGAAGGATAGAAGGAGGGAGTCGCAATCGAGAAAGAGTTTGGTGAAGCAGCTTTCGTTTTTCTTTGTAATCTGAATTTTCGATTATTTTATTATTTTAACAGTTTCATATAACAATAAATATATGAGAATAAATATTTAACATTTGTTTGTTTGTTTGTTTGTAACGAATAGGCTCAAAAACTACTGGACCGATTTTAAAAATTCTTTCACCATTCGGAAACTACATTATCCACGAGTAACATGGATTACATTTTATTTTGGAAAAAAATAGGGTTCCGTAAGATATTTGGATTTTTCGGACACAAACTGAAAAAAATCTTATATATAAAATAAAGTCAACTTTTTGTGTGTGTTCGCTAACCGGCCGTGTCTGCACCGAATTAAACCAAACTTACACACATTGTTAAGAAGGTATTGAAGATGGTTTCCGTATAGTTTGGATACCTATTGGTGGATAGGGCTCGAGATATAGGTCAAAACGTGGACCCGGGTAACCTTCGGATGTGTATGTACAATGTGGGTATCAAATTGAAGCTGTTGGTGAATGCTTTAGTACAGAGTATTTTTCATGCCGCTCCGTGACTGGGGTCTCGAGATATAGGTCAAAACGTGGACCCGGGTAACCTTTGGTTGTGTATGTACAATATGGATATCAAATGAAAGCTGTTGATAAGTGCTTTAATACGGGGTAATTTTCATACCTATTGATGACTAGGGTCTGGAAATATATGCCAAAACGTGGACCCGCCGTGTCTTTGAACCGAATTAAACCAAACTTACACACATTGTTAAGGAGGTATTGAAGATGGTTTCCGTATAGTTTGGATACCTATTGGTAGATAGGGTCTCGAGATATAGGTCAAAACGTGGACCCGGGTAACCTTCGGATGTATATGTACAATATGGGTATCAAATGGAAGCTGTTGGTGAATGCTTTAGTTTAGAGTATTTCCATCCGCTCCGTGACTAGGGTCTCGAGATAGAGACCAAAACGTGGACCCTAGAATGTGTTTGTACAATATGGATATCAAATGAAAGCTGTTGATAAGTGCTTTAATACGGGGTAATTTTCATACCTATTGATGACTAGGGTCTCGAAATATATGCCAAAACGTGGACCCGCCGTGTCTTTGAACCGAATTAAACCAAACTTACACACATTGTTAAGTAGGTATTGAAGATGATTTCCGTACAGTTTGAATACCTATTGGTAGATAGGGTCTCGAGATATAGGTCAAAACGTGGACCCGGGTAACCTTTGGTTGTGTATGTACAATATGGGTATCAAATGGAAGCTGTTGGTGAATGCTTTAGTTCAGAGTATTTTTCATGCCGCTCCGTGACTAGGGTCTCGAGATAGAGACCAAAACGTGGAGCCTAGAATGTGTTTGTACAATATGGATATCAAATTGAAGCTGTTGGTGAATGCCTTAGTAGAGAGTATTTTTCATGCCGCTACGTGACTGGGGTCTCGAGATATAGGTCAAAACGTGGACCCGGGTAACCTTTGGTTGTGTATGTACAATATGGGTATCAAATGAAAGCTGTTAATAAGTGCTTTAATACGGGGTAATTTTCATACCTATTGATGACTAGGGTCTCGAAATATATGCCAAAACGTGGATCCGCCGTGTCTTTGCACCGAATTAAACTAAACTTACAACAAACAATGTGTCAATATTTCTTTCTGATTTGGATGCCATAAGGAAAAAACGTAAGTGCAACATGTAAAAATTGTTTGTGAATTTTTTTGGAGTGGATTTTGGAACAGTGAATAATTTCTTACGAAATTTGTGAATTTAATGTGAAATCCGAATGAAATTATGTGTTCGTGGAAAAAACAATTTTTTTCGTCTTTTTTTTTTTTGAAAAATATAAATGGATAATGGTTAAAAAAGCTCCAATGCTTAATAAAACATATAAATTGAAACGAAAAATTCATGGATGATCAGGAAAAAAGACGATTGTTTCTTAGTTATTCATATGCGTTGATTTGAAATTTAAAAACAATCTTCTTTTTTCCTTTTCCAATTTATATTTTATATTTACTCAAAAACAAAGCGCTTGAATAAAGAATAAAGAAATAAATAATATGAAAACCATATATTTTCTGTTCTAAACCATATCTATTCTATTTTAGTATGCCCAGCGAAGGGGGCCGGGTTTGCTAGTTATATAATATGTATAATAAAATGACCTATAGTAGCGAGTAATGCAGGCAATGCTATAAAATTTTAAATAATTATGTCACGAATATGGCGAGAGGCGGAGTGCAGGACGAACTTGGATTTTTTATTAGTGTTAGTATTGGGTTACTCAGTTAGTGCAAATTTTGGAATGTACGGAATTGTTATAGTATATCATTATTTTGTACATTTTCTCTTCGACACTTTCCGTATCTCTATTTGAATCGTGTTTTAAAATCCTTACATGTTCGTTTATACATAGTATTATGTAATCGTTCTATGTCAGAATTTGAAGTGTGGTTGTTGTTGGATGTGTAGTGAATGTCAATGTTCTGTTCTCTTAAGAATTCTAATAGTGGTAACGCCTTAAATCCAAGTTCATTGTCAATTATCAATTTATTTACATTTCCCATTATGGACAAGAATTGAGTTAGTGCAATTTTGAATTCAATCCATAATCTGTTTTTAATTTTAATAGCTTGAGCATATTTAGAAAATTTATCGATGAATGTTAAAAATAGGGTTTTTTCAAGACTGTAAAATACATCGACATGTACTACTTCACCCGGGCTTTCGGGTGTTTCGGTTAATTTGAATTTTTGTTTTACCGGGTTTCTATCATATTTTTCTAAATTGCAAATATTGCAATTATTAATGAACTGATTAATTCTCAATTTTAAATTTGGATGGTAAATTTCGGTTTTTAAAGCAGTAAAGTTTTCGTTAACTCCTCTGTGGTTATTTTTCGCATGTTCTGTTTCTATTCTTTGTGCTAGTTCTGTTTCGTCTAGGATATCTAAAAGGAATGTTTTGCATTTAACAATTTTAAAATTTCTATTTTCCGTGAAGTACCTATTTGCAGCTTCTTTTAAGTTCTCGTATATCCTTTCATCATCCATGAACACGGCATTTGTTTTATCAGGGCAGAAATGGTTTTTCAATATTATTTTGAGATTTCCTTCATCAAAGTTTTTTGCGTAAATGGTTTTTCTGTTATTTTTAAAAATGTTTTCATTTTTAATTTTGAGTGATCCTGATGTAATTACTTTGAATACTATTTGCCTTTTATAAATGTTGAGAGGATTACTTGTTTCTGTACATACGGTTTGTTCTGCTTCTAGTATGTTTTGGTTCAAAAGTATATTTGCTCTTGATAACGCGTCTGCGTTCCCATTAAGAACTCCTTTTTTGTATGTTATTTCGGAGTCAAATTCCTGGAGTTTTAACCTCCATCTAATTAATTTAGAATTCGGCTCTTTTACGGAGAATAACCAGGTTAGAGGCCTGTGATCGGTTTCTATGAGAAATCGTCTACCGAACAGATATGGCCTAAAATATTTCGTGGACCAGACGATTGCAAGCAGCTCCTTTTCAATGGTGCTGTAATTTTGTTCTGCGCCATTTAAAGTTCGGCTTGCAAGACAAATCGGATGACCCTTTTGGCACAGGATTGCACCTAGAGCGTAATTACTCGCATCAGTTTGGAGTATGAATTTTTCATTGAAATCGGGATATGCTAATACGGGGGCGTTTGTTAAAAGTCTTTTCAGGGTTTCGAAACTTTCGACATACTCTGAATTTTTTGTGTTTACTTTTGCGTCTTTTTTCAAGCACCTCGTCATAGGTCGAGCAATTTTTGAATAGTCTCTTATGAATTTACGGTAATAACCCGCTAAACCTAAAAATTGTTTTATTTCTTTTTGTGTTGTTGGCAGTGGGAATCTCTGCACACAACTTATTTTGTCAGGGTTGGGCTCTATGCCCCTATCTGACACAACATGTCCGAGGAAATTTGTTTCCCTCTTCAAAAGCTCGCATTTATCAATTTGAATTTTAAGATTTACTTCTTTGAGGCGTTGTAGAACCTTTGTTAAAGATTCCACATGCTCTTGGAGCGAAGTGCTGAATATAATGATATCATCAAGATATACTAGGCATATCTTGTTTATTAAATCGGATAGCACATTATTCATCAGCCGTTGGAAAGTAGCTGGAGCCGTCTTCAGTCCAAATGGCATACGTAAAAATTCGTAATGACCATTTTCTACACTGAAGGCCGTCTTAGCCACGTCTTTTTCATGAATTTCGATTTGATGGAAACCCTTTGCCAAATCCAAAGTCGTGAAATATTGGCAGCGTCCGAGCTTTTCCAAAATTTCATCTATATTTGGAATAGGGTATTTGTCGTCTATAGTTACTTCATTAAGCTTCCTATAGTCTACGACAAGCCTCCACTTCTGTTTGCCGCTGGCGTCCAATTTTTTGGGCACAATCCAGACAGGTGCAGAATAAGGAGAGTGGCTGGGTCGGATTATTCCTTTGTCCAACATCTCTTGTATCTGCCGTTGTACCTCCAGTTTGTGTACATACGGGTAACGATACGTTTTGGCTGTAATAGGGATATTATTAACCGTCCTTATTTCATGCTTTATAGCATTAGTAAAGGATAGGTCGCTATCATCTGAATAAAATATATTTTTTATTTTTTTATTGCACCTAGAAACTTTTGTTTCTCTTCCTCATTTAAGTGATCTATACGAATTTGGTTCAAGACGTCTTTCTTTATTTCCTCTTTTTCATTAAAATATTCGCTGTTTTCTTTAGAGTAATGTATGGGGATTTTATTTTTCCCGATTATTAAAATGTTGTCTTTTAAATTAATTATCGTATTAAGTTTTCTTAATATATTGTTGCCTATTAGCCCACTATATTGTTTATAGAAATTATATATTAGGAATTCCATTTTGTTATTTAAAGTTTCGCCGAATTCCTTGAAAATAGGAATTGCGCCTTTTTTGCTGACTTGTATGGTCTGGGAGAGTGTCTTAATGTATATCGGTTTGCAGGGTATTTTCCACTTTGGGTGGCATATCCCTGGATTAATTACAGAATGTGTTGCTCCACTATCAATGATAAACTTCAAATAACCTTGTTTAGATTTAATTATTATATGGGGTAATTGCCCGTGGAGGCAGCTGGTTGAAAATTTTGAGCAGTGTTTACTTCCATTGGCTCCACGTTCTGGTGTTGTTGGTTACTCTGCCACCTCTGACCTTGTTGGAAGGGTCTGTAGAGTCTTTGTCGTTCATCATGTTGATTTTGTCTATGTAAATTTTGGTAGTCGTGTATTTGATTTCTCCTGGGGAAATCATTTCTATTAAAGTTTCCATTCTGAGATCTATTAAAGTTTCCATTCTGAGACCTTTGTGGTCGGTTACCACGAGATTGTGGATTATTTCCAAACTTTTGGTTTTCTCTAACCATTTTAGTTTTTCTAGGGTAAATTTGCCCATCCTTTCCTATTTTATCATACCCATTCTCATAAAGAATATTAATCGCACTTTCGAGAGATTGAGGATTCCTACATGCAAGGGCTGTTTTCATTGGTTCGGGGATTTTACTTTTAAACATGTTCAGAGCCGACCTCTGATTATTGATAGCAACCTGATTAGCGGCTTCGCCTTCTCCTAATATGGGGACGGATTTATTATTTAGTCGCCTCAATCTATACTTGATATTGTTATAAAAATCTATTGTATTAGTTTCAAAAGTCACTGAACGTAAGTCGTCGAAAAGCTCTTCGCAGCTTTTCCTTTCTCCAAAATTATTGTTAAGTAATTCTTTGATTTGGTTCCACGATTGCGCTTGTGTGTTAATTTCTAGAATTTCTCTGGCCCTACCCGTAATTCGACTTTTTATTATATCTGAGAACAGTAATTGGGACAAATCATCGTAGGCTAAAAGAACCGGGTGGATCCTGTCAATAAGTCTCGTGAAAGTTGGAAGTTCGTTTATGTTTCCGGAGAATTGTGGGATGCTGTTTAGATACTTAATTGGATCTAATTGGATTTGAGGAGGATTTGCCATTTTTAGGAGTTATTTTCTTTTGACGCTTACGGTTTTTATAAAAAGATTTTGTGGTCTTTTCAAGAAGAATTATTAAAGGGTAAAATTTATTTGTTCTGAATTTAAAATTTACAGAGATTTACCGAATTTTCCTTTCATTAGATTGAAAACACTTTCACAAAAAAATTCACATTCTAATTAAATGTTTAATAATATTTTCTTTTGTTTGTTTGAACCTTTTTTTTTTGTTCTAAGTTTTCTTATATATGTATATGTATAAACTATATATCAATAAATTATTTACTAGCTTACTTTGTATTTCTTTTAATTATTGTAGATGATATGGTATTCTTCTTCTTGTTGTTTTGGTGTTGATTGTTGTTTGTGACGTCAGAATTTTGAAATTGTTCAGTTGTAGTTGTTTGTCCTCTGTATACTTTTCTGTGGATGATATGCTGTAGTATTCTTCTCCTTGTTGCTTTTGGTGTTGATTGTTGTTTGAATTGTTCAACATAGATTTTTTTTTCAAAATTATTTACTTCGAAAAATTTTTATTTTTATTCAGAGATTTTTTTTTTTTTTTTAAATTATTCACTTCGAAAAAATTTTAATTTTTGTTCATAGACTTTTTTCAAAATTGTTCATTTCAAAAAGTTTTAATTTAATTTCGTGTATTTTTACACATAGATTTTTTTTTTTTCAAAATTATTCACTTCGAAAAATTTTAATTTTTATTCAGAGATTTTTTTTTTTCAAAATTATTCACTTCGAAAAAATTTTAATTTTTGTTCATAGATTTTTTTTCAAAATTGTTCATTTCAAAAAGTTTTAATTTAAGTTCGTGTATTTTTACACATAGATTTTTTTTCAAAATTATTCACTTCGAAAAATTTTAATTTTTATTCAGAGATTTTTTTTTTCATAAAATCTTTTTCACTTCAAAAAAAAAAAAAATTTTAAATTTAGTCCATGTATTTTTACACAGGAGTTCACTAAAATTATAGGGATAATTTATGTATTTTTACATAAATTATTATATGGATATTAAAATATCACATCCCATCCTCGTCGCCAGAAATATTTAAAGGATTTTTCCTTATAAAAAAATACGACTTTTGTCGTTTGCTGTGTTTTCACAACTGAACTTCTTTATTCAATTACTTTTCTTATATTCTGAAATTACAATTTACTTATTAACTAAAAATGTCGGTTTTTTGCCTACTAATCATAAGTGTGTTAATAAATTAGGTTGAATTCCATTTTCGTTGTGAGAGCGGAAATGCAGTTGATTTGAAAATAATATTAAGTTACATTTTTGTCAAGTTGCATAAATATGTATACATAGGTATGTATATATGTATATACATATGCTTTTCATAAGGTTGAATTGCATTTTCGTTGTGATAACGGAAATGCATTTGATTTGGAAATAATATTAAGTTACATTTTTGTCAAGTGAAATAAACATAAATATGTATACATAGGTAATATGAATGCATGTATATAATATATTTATATACATATGCATTCATATTATATTAACCCTTGTTATGGGGATAATGGTTGGTGTTGTAACAATTAGCAATATGGAATGCCAATGGCTTAACCTGTCACACTAATGAAACAGAAGTATTTTTAAATGAAAATTTTTTTGATATAATGTTAGTTTCAGAAACTCATTTTACAGCCAAAACATTTTTCAAAATTAAAAACTACGATATAATCACATGTAATCATCCAAGCAATAGGGCACATGCTTGCTGTGCTGTAATTGTAAGATCTAGTATAAAGTATGATATGCTATTGTAGAACCAATACAAACCGCATCAATACAAGCCGCTGGAATCAAAATAAAAGCAAACAATGCTGACCTACAAATTAATGCATTGTATTCACCTCCACGGCATACTATCAAAACCCCTGAATACGAAAACATGTTTAACTCATTCGAACCGAGATTTCTAGTGGGAGGCGATTATAACGCGAAGCACCCTTGGTGGGGCTCAGGTACTCCTAACCCAAAAGGAAGAGAGCTTTATAAATGTATTGTTAAAAATAATTTTAAAACGTTGTCGACGGGGGAGCCTACCTACTGGCCGAGTGATCCATCGAAAATTCCGGATTTATTAGATTTTGCTGTATACAATGGTATCCCAGCCCAATTACTGGAAGTTGTCAGTTCTGAAGAACTCAGCTGAGATCACTCTCCAGTCATTATCAGTTACGACACTCTAACTAGCCTACCGCACCAGAAATACAAAACATTAACTAGTAAGAGTTAAATAAAAATTTTTCAAGATTGGCTAACCCAAAATTTTGAACTTTATATTTCAATTAAAACAACAATTGAACAAGATAATGCAGTCGAATATTTCACAAATAAAATCCACGAAGCGGCCTTTTTTTCTACTCCCCAAAAAGGTAATGAGATCAAATCTCGTAGCCGTATACATGTATGTGGTGAGATAAGAGCATTAATTAAGCGTAAGAGACGCCTACAAAAAAATGGCAAACTACTAGGAGTCCAAGAGACAAAACTGCTCTAAATAAAGCAACAACTGAAGTCAAAGAAAAACTAAAAGAATTTAGAAATAAATCAGTATCAGATTATATACACAGCCTAAACGATAGAAATGTTGATGATCATAAGATTTGGAATGCTACAAAATATCTCAAACATCCCAAAAAGAGAAATGCGCCTATAAAAGATTGTGGCAACGTTTGGTGTAGGACAGACAAGAGTAAGGCTTATGCATTTGCTAGATATTTAGAGGCAACGTTTTCTCCGTTTATAAACGACCCGATTTACACGAGGAGACATCTGGAAGGGAAACATTTTGTTCAAGGGCGAAGGACGGTCGGGGAAGAGAGAAGGGATTTTGTCTCCCGTACTCGGCGACACGCTTTGCTCTTCTTATTCGTATTTCCAATCTTTCCAATTTTTGATAGTTGCTTCATTCGTTTTCTTCTTTTGTGGGAGAAGGTTCTGAGTTATGTGTTGGTTTTCAAGCAAACGGAAGATAACAAAGATGACAAACATCCGAACACTGCTTGGGAAATGCACGATTATTTTTGCTGGTAAAGTAGGTATAATTTAAAATATATTATGGGGCATGTTTATGTTGAATTCTAATTTTCCTCGCATTTCTAGTTACTCAAGTTAATTTTAAGTTAATTATTTACATATGAAGTATTTTTAATTTAATTTTTTTTATTCAAACATAAAAATTTATAAATATATTTCAAAAAAAAAACAACAGATTATTTATTATTTAACAGTTTGCATTTTTCATTCATATATTTAAGAAACTGTTGTCGAACGCTCTCTGCTTTACATGTAAGCGCGTGCTAGAATACATCCGAACCAGACGATGCTAAAGTGTTAAATGTCAAAATGTCGCGGAAACATTTTTGCCCGTGTGAACGCGAATGAAACATCAAAAGAGAATTTCCAGTGTCTCCCTTCCAGATGTCTCCTCATGTAAATCGGGTCATAAGAAATACGAATAAGAAGAGCAAAGCGTGTCGCCGAGTACGGGAGACAAAATCCCTTCTCTCTTCCCCGACCGTCCTTCACCCCCGAACAAAATGTTTCCCTTCCAGATGTCTCCTCGTGTAAATCGGGTCTAAGCAAACCGATAGGCGACAAATATGTAACAACAACTAACTAACATGTAAAGTTCTAAGAACTAAAGAGAGTTTATTGGAATTGTATGTACACATATTGTATAAATTCAGTTATGCTTGAATAAATACGGCACTTGAAATATTAGAGTAAAGGCGAGCAGTCGCGGCTTCGTTTTTATTATACATCGAGATTAACAGGTGGCAAAAAAGCTTGCCATCTTCAAACAATCATCTTAACGTTATCAATCATATTTCAATATTTCATTTATTCAACTTTAAATAATAATCTTTCGTCAATCAATATTTCATTTCCTATGACCAAAATTTCAAACTTAATTCATTATTTCAATCATCGTCTCACTTGGACGGGTAACCATCGTCTCACTTATTCAACTTTAAATAATAATCTTTCGTCAATCAATTTTTCATTTCTTGTGACCAAAATTTCAAACTTAATTCGTTATTTCAATCATCGTCTCACTTGGACGGGTCACTTTCAATTTACACTTGACCCTTTGACGAGTTTGAATCTTCCCTGTCAATGTCTAACTCTTGAGGAACACTTCCTTCTGGAAGTTTTCTAATATCTTCATGACAATATTTATATATTCGCTTGCTTGATAACGACTTTAACCTATATCTGTCACCATCCAAAACCTCTATTACCAAAAACGGTCCCTTAAATTTTGGGTCTAGCTTGGTTTGGTGTCTCTCCTCGTTTTTAAGAAGGACATAATCACCAACACTGTGTCTTACAACGGCTGCCTTGGATTTATCGAATCGATTTTTATCGTAAGAAGCTAAAGATTTCATGGTGCTACTGGCTCTAGCTCGCGTAGAGTCTAAATCCACTTCCAGCTCTGTGTCCCATGGAGGAACCAATCCGAGAGGTCGAGCTTCTTTCCCTATCAACATCTCTAAGGGACTTGCATCCGTTGCCCGATTAGTTGTGCAGTTTAATGCTAACTGCACTTCGCCAAGAGCCTCTTGCCAGGATCTGTGACTTAATTCAACTGCGGTTAATAGATTTTTAAGCGTACTCATTACCCGCTCAACTTGTCCATTAGCACGACTTGCCCCAGTCGCAATTAAATGAAGTTTAATATTGTTTGAACAACAAAATTCTGAGAACTGTGTGCTTGAAAAACATCTACCCTGGTCGGCTATAATGCGCGTTGGTACACCAAATAAAGAAATTGAAGACTTCGTGGCCTTGATACAGCTCTCTGTATCTATCTTGAGAGTATGATATAGGTGTACGAATTTTGTGAAGCCATCAATTTGAACAATAATATATTCCTTCAAATCACTTTTGCCACTTAATTTGCCAGTTATGTCCACATGGACGGTGTGCCAGGGGATACTGACCTTTGGAATAGGGTGTAGCTCTGCTTGAATTTTGCCAGAGTGTGACTTGGCTGTTCTACAGGTTATACAATTGTCAACAAATTTACGGACATATTTATTCATTTTGTCAAACCAGTAGTATTGATGTACCTTGTCAAGGGTCTTTTGCCATCCTAGGTGCATGATCGACTCATGTACCTGATTTACCACTGACCACCTGAAAGTTCGGGGCACGACTGGTAAACATCGTGTTTTACCCATTTTCTGTATTTTGCGAAACAACATCCCTTTTCTTAAATCGTATGTTTTAACTATATCGTCTGGTAACTCGTTGGAATTCAGCTTACCAACAATGTTGACGATATCTGGATAAAGTTGCTGTTCGGCCAACAGCCAATTACTTGATATTTCTGCTATGTTTATTCGCTTTTCAGGTATTTTATCCAAAACTAACTGTGGTGGTGAAGGAACTGGGTTTCTAGATAGAAAATCTACATGTGCCATACGTTTCCCTTCTCTATATTGTATTGTGAAATTAAAGGTTTGTAAATAGGACCACCAACGGTGAACTCTAGGAGTTAGGTCTATTTTAGTGCGTGATGCCTTTAATGAGTTGCAATCAGTATAAATCACAAATTCTCTTCCAAGCAGATAGTGACGAAAATGTTTGACGGATGCAAATACTGCCAACGTTTCGAGCTCATAGGAGTGGTATCTAGATTCAGCGGCGGAAGTTGTTTTGCTGAAATATTCTACAACGTGGAGTTGGTTGTTGATACGATGTAAAAGCATGACACCAAATCCGATCGAGCTAGCATCAGTATGCAATTCTATAGGGTGTTGTGGGTCAAATATTACTAGAATCGGCTCATTTGTAAGGATGCTTACAATTTTCTTTCGTATACTTTCGAGCTCAGCATTCCATACAAAACTTTCTTTTCCTGATGTTAGAGCGTATAATGGCTTCATTATTTGAAAAAAGCCAGGTACAAACTTGCGGAAATAGGATGCTAGACCAATGAATTGTCGCACGCTAAAAACTGTCTGTGGCGGTGGCAAGGAGATCAATGCAGTAATTTTCCGCTTGCTTGGTCGAATTTCTCCCGCCTTTATCTCGTATCCCAGATACTGAACGGCTGTTTTCAAAAAACTACATTTGTTGATATTAAAAATAAATCCAGCTCCCGTGAGAATGTCTAGCACTATTTTTAGCCTTTCTAAGCCTAACTCAATTGTGGGCGACACAATCATAATATTGTCTACGTAAACAATCACATACGAATAGGCCAAGTCACCCAAAGCTTGCATAATCGCCCGTTGGAACACAGATGGCGCATTCTTCAATCCGAACGGCATAGTTAAGAATTCATACTGGCCATCCGGCGTAACAAATGCAGTATATTCTATGGAATCGGGGTGAATTGGGATCTGGTGAAAACCACTTGCCATGTCAAGACAGGTGAAGTAATTCGCACCCCGCAACCTAGCAATCTGGTCATTTATTAACGGCAAAGGATACCTGTCCGCTATCGTATTAGAGTTCAGCTCTCTGTAATCGACACAAAGGCGATCTGTCCCATTTTTCTTTTTGACGAGCAGCATGGGACTTGCAAAGGGAGAACAACCGGGTCGAATGATATTACATTTTAGTTGCTCACTCAACTTTTCTCTAACGATATCTCTTTCTTCAGGGCTAAGTCTATAGGGCCGGCGTTGTACAGTTTTGCTATGGTCAACCAATCGAATTTTCATTTCACCTGTAGTAACACGTGTAGATGGTGTTCCCTTACTAAGTGCAGAGGAATAATTCTCAAGTAATTTTATTAATTTATTTTTATCAGATTCACACAACTCGGTGTCAAGATTGGTGAGGTCAACTGGTTCCACATCTACTGAACAAATATTTACAGATTTGGCTTTCATAATTTCGAACTTTTTTGGAGATATAATAATATTGAATCCTTGATTAATGATTTCACGACCAATAACAATGTTACTTTTCAAATATTTATCTTGCACAACATGAAACAATATCTGAAGTGAGTTTTCGTTTATAGTAACCTGACTTAAAATCTGTAATGTGCTATATATACCAGTATCACCAATGTCTTTTAACATGATAATGTTATGAAAGCGCTTTCCGGACAACTTACCGCTAATTTTCTCTTTTATAAGTGAACATTCTGCACCCGAATCAAAGGAAATTGGGTAGATCTCACCTCGCTGTATCATAGTTCCCGTCGGCTCTGGCACGTAACACTGGTTCACGGTCTTCTGTTGAAACAGTCCCTTTTTGCTTGTTGATGCATCTTTTGAACATTGATTTGCAAAGTGTCCAGGCTGGCCGCACAGCGCTACCACGCTGTAGTCGCGCTATAACGGCTCCTCTTCAAGCGACAAAATGCAAATAACCAATCACAGCACAATTAGCGGCTGATGTAATATTACTATGAAATTATGATTCTGGTGAAATACCCAAAACAGAATACTCATACACTCACACATACACATACAGTACGCAGCAACATGCTCATACAGTGCGTGCATACAGTACGCTCCGACATATGCATGTACCATTGTATATGAAAAACAATAATGCACAAAGGCAACAACTACATCTTTCTTTCATATGTACATATGCATGTATGCCCAAATAACCTTGACTTATTTATTCACTTGTCACAGCACATCAAATTCCAACCAGAAATCAAATATACATACACGTATGTATGTATTGTACATACGCAGTAGTGAACGAATTTCTTCCTAATAAATGCAAAAACAATTCTGCTCCAAAGCCTATGTAGGTGTGTATGTATATATAACCACTTTATGTCTTTGCATACATACATATACATATAAGTTAACACGCTGCGGTACCCAACATATTGCATTCCCACACCCTACCTATACACGTGCCGCTGCATCAGCTTAATCGCTATTATTCCATAGTACAACCCAACACGCTAAGTCAAGGCCAATTGCATATAAAGTACCACCTACTAATGCTTACGCAATAAGAACAGAGCCAGACAGTAGCGTCAGCAATTTATGTTTCACACGATTGTGAAATACTTGCACATGTCACGAATGCATGCCAACCGCGGGAAGCTAGGGGCTAAGCCAGCGTACCAAGACACGGCGCACCTGAAGACAGCAGAACGATCAAAACTTATAAAGGCCTGCAGCGCACATCAAGGGGTAGTTGCGTAGTGGACACTAACCTTACATGTAACCTTTGATTATCTGTATAGTTAATAAACTGTGTAATTGTAACTGTATTCCTTCGGTGTTTGATCTGCAGGGCAAGTTGGCCCTTTAATTTTTTTAAGTGTAACGGACCGAAAGTCCTTTTCTTATATATACCTACTTGCCTTCTCAACTTTCTTACAAAATAATTGTATTCATATGTTACACATCCATGCACGTTCAAACATATGTACATGCATATACGCGCGAGCATAGCGCTCCCTTCTTCCTTCCGTGTACTTTTGTCTACCACCAGTGGATATTCCTATGCCGGACTACTCCATAAAATTAAAATCTTGCTTTCAAGGGAGTTTTCGGACCTATTTACTTCGTTCCTAAATAACAGATATTTCAGGATCAAGTGCGATAGCTCTTATTCAAGCCTAAAGCGAATTAAAGCCGGGGTTCCACAAGGCAGTATCCTTGGCCTTATACTTTACGTGCTTTACACATCTGACCTACCGGTCTCTGAGACTAGCACTATAGCTACCTTTGCTGACGATACGTGCATTTTAGCAATTGGAGACGATGAGACACAGTCCACTCGCAAACTTCAGGAAGATGTTAACAAAATCACCGAATGGACTACTAAGTGGCGTATAAAACTTAATGAAGCCAAGTCACTTCATGTGGATTTTACAAACAAAAAAATTCAATATCATCCTGTATATATTTCTGGCACGAAAATTCCTTACTCCAATACGGCGAAGTACTTAGGAATGACGCTTGATTCCAAACTATGCTGGAAAGAGCACGTTAAAATAAAACACGTAGAATTAAACCTCAAAATGCAAAAATTAAACTGGCTTACTGGAAGAAGGTCTCCTCTTTCCATACAAAACAAACTTTTAATTTATAAACAAGTATTTAAACCTGTGTGGACTTATGGTATACAGCTATGGGGCTGTACCAAACAAACTCATATCGAAAAAATACAACGATTTCAAAACATAGCTCATGCCGAAAGGCTCGAAAAACATACTAACCCGGAGGCTCGGCGACTTGCCGATTTAGATGACCAATGCCGGTGACTTAAACGAAAAAAACCAAATGATCTCGTTCCAGAAATTTTGATGACTGACAAATATAGTATATGTAAATTTCTGTCAGCTGTCTTCCAGTTATATAGTATACGTATTTCCTGTAAATACTGTCGAATTTAATTAAATATATTAATATTACTTGATAGTTGTGAACTATATTAGGTGTAATGGAATGAAATGTGTTTAAATATTTATAACGTTTCAATAAAAAAATATACTTAAAATTTTATTAAAGAGATTAAATATAAGTATGCATGTTTACGTGTACATATGTATGTATGTATTTCCTTTTTGATTGATTTATATAAAAATCAGATCATATCCAGTATGAAATATTATATTTTATACCGAAAAGAAATTTCTAAATATCAAATATAAAAAAACCTAAAACACTATTTTAAAGCAATTCTAATTACAATAAACTCAAAAGATTTACCAAACTTTCCTGGTTTGAATTGTAAAAAAAAATTATGCAAGGAAAAAAATATGATTTCAAGACTTGAACCTGAATTACATAGATACGTGCCATTAAAACCAAACGAATAATTACGCCGTTTTTAACTTTTGCACCACAATTTAACCAGAGAATGTTAATGCAATGAGAAGGAGCAAATGTTAAAAGAGCTTTTTTCGAGTTCTAATTTGTAGATTTAAACTAAGGTAAATTCAAATTCAACTTTCCTGAAGAGGTCGCAATTGCAGATATTTACCACGCGAGTGACGCGAGTGGAGGGTTTCTATATTTACTTACCACATTAACATTCTCTGGTACAAGTACATTGGCTCTGCTCAGTTTTTGGTTTCTGTATGAAATCAAATTGACGAATGCTGACGGCATTTTGCAAGGCATTTGCTTGTGCATTTTTATGTTCCCTTGATAAACGAAAATTTATTCAATTTATATTTAAAGATTTAAAATCCAACATTTAAAATCAAAGTAACTTTAATGTTTGTTGCTTTAATTTTAAAAGAAGAATTTAAACAAAATACATTATGAAACGACCTCACATTTTGTTGTGTGCGTTTTAGTAAATTTGATGAAAATTTGTACTAATTTTTCGAGTCGAAATTAATTTTGGCCAAGAATTCAAAGAGCATATTGGTATATTGATGAATATATATGTATATCAATATATGTATATATACATATATTTTGTTAGTTATATTTGTGCAAAAGTTCAATTGCATCTTAAATTCTTATAGTGTTACAAATGTATGTATGTGCACTGCAGCAACAATGACCTACATACATATCTCACGACGCATTGCCTTATCATATTTATGTACATTTGAATATGCATTTTTTGTACCTTTGCCAAACGAAATTTTTTTCAAATTACCTACATATGTACATATATTACAGGGAATAATTCATATATGTATGCATTTTATAGATAGTACAAAACTTTGAAATTTAACCCTCGAGAACACGCGCCTCGTAAGATAGCACGGATTCTCGCGCATGAGCATTTTGCTCACTTCATGTAAGAATGTAACTTTTTAATGGATTACGATTTTTAAAGATTTCATTTTTAACATAGTTATAATACCAAGTCATTGTTTTGCAATTATGTGTTTATTTAAGGGGGGGGGGGGGGGGGGGGGGTAGGGTCACAAAATCGAAATTTTTTTTCTTCACTCATCTTATAGTAAATCATTTCAAGAATGTTGTGTCAAAATTTTAAGTGGATCGGAGCAGAACTCTCAAAGTTATAGCCTTTGTAGGCACTCTACCTCGAGTGGGGGGGGGGGTGGAGCATTACGTCATACTTTAACTGAAAAATTCGACTTTTTTAGTTTCAGATGATTCTACGACGAATGCCGATTGGCACCGCAGAGCACCTCTCGAAAAACATATCTCCAAAAAAACTCTGTCATGGGCTTATTTGTCAATATTTTATTATTAATATTTTTTAAAAACTTATTGAAAAGATGTACATAAACATGCAACTGATTTTATTAAAGTATCTTAAGCCATATTTCTGTAAAAAATTCAAAAAAAAGTGTTTTTTTTTAGCGCTAAACCCTACCCCCCCCCCTTAAGAAATTCACACTGTAAAATTATATAAATTCATTCAATCAAGACATAACCAAAAATTTTACATTCATACTTTAGTATATTAACAAAAAAAAACTCCTTGTAACAAAATAAATAAATAAAAGACCAAAATCAGTCTTCGGTAAGATTGACATTTACGTTGCTTTCGAAGCAAGATGGGCACATATACTTAACGTGTTCCGTGCAAAGTAATTTTCCTCATAAAGTGCAGCCTTTTTTCTAACGTCTGTTTTTACTCCTGGGGCAAAGCTCGCAAAAGTCAGGTTCTAGGTGTTGGCTTTCAGGTTCTTTTGCTGGTGCAATGCGATCCATAGTATTTCTTAAATCACGAGGTAAAGTTTTTATGGCCGGCCGATTAGAAATATGTGGCTTTATTAGCTCCAGTGCAATTTCTTTTAGAAACGTCCTCCTCTGGGTTAAATTGCCCGTATTTGATTTGTAAATAATTTGTGCGTTTATACCAGTAATGTCAATAAGCGTGAAAAAGAGGCGCATTGGCCACCTGCAGGTTATCCTGGAAACTGAATATGTGCCTTTCATTTGATCAACAGTGCCTACACCCCCTTTCGTCTGGTTGTAAAAGGTTATTACTTCGGGTTTGTTCTCAGATGTTTCATCATTAGCTTGGCCATCGGCATGAAGTGATGATAGCATAAGTACAAATTTTTTCGTTTTTTTCACTGGAACGTAAGAGACAAGAACCTTATTTTCGGCAAATGCAGTCATTGTATGTGGTTGCGGCCTTCCTTTTACTGAAATAAATTGAGGTGGAATTTCCTTTTTATTTTTTCTTATTGTACCCACATGGTCGCTTCTATATTGTTTGTATAGTTCATCTGCTAAAGGTATTGAAGTAAAATAATTATTCATGGTAATGTTTCTGCCACTATTCAAAATTGGGGCAGCAACCCTTTTCACAACCCGAGGTTTTCAACAAAAAAGATAAATCAAGAAATACTTACATTGTTTCTCGCGCAATGAGCAAAATGCCGCTCTCAAAAATCAACCGTCTGCCTACACGTCCGATCGTGCACTAATCGAAAGAAATGCTCGTCAAAGTACGAAGCACAACTACTAGCGAAGGTACTCACCACAATTAGTGCCAGAATCACATAGAACATAAAAAGTTCGCGAAATGAAAAATTGCTTGAGCAAAATGCTCTTGCGCGTGTTCTCGAGGGTTAAAATAAATAAAAGAAAACTTCAAAGAAACGTATTTGGATACAAACATATTTGGGACAACTAAGTTCTATTGCATCTTTAATAAATATAGTGTTGCACGCATATGTATGCACTGAAGCAACATGACCTACTTCACGAGCATCGCCTTATCAATAATTAGGGAGTAAATATTCGAATGATCGAATTCCTGCAAATGCTAAAACAACTTCTTCTGCATATACATACATCGACGTATGTATTTGCATGTGCGTATTATGCACACTTGATGCCCGAACTAGACACATTTTTCAACAAAAATTAACAGTAAGGGGTTGAATTATGTAAATTTAGCAGCAGAATTTCTTGGTGATTAGAAGCAAAGAATGTTAGGTAGCTTTTTAATATGACCTATATATTTGAATTTTTCCAAATCATCCAAAATTATATACATATGTATGTTATGGCTGTCTGTCTGGTGTCTGTAAAACTTTGTTGAATCCCTTCAACTGAATCAAAATCCTCTATAGAAAACGCTTCATTACGAATATGTAAATTTATATTCATATGCGCATATACATGCATATACATATATGCTCATTCAAGTAGGAGAGAGCCAGATGTCGAACGTTGCCGATGCGGGGGCCGATTGTGCTCTTTGTCGTTCGTTTCGCTTGCAGTTCAAGCAAGGTAACGACCAATGAGCAATGTAACGACGATTGACCAAGATAACGACGAATGAACAAAATAACGACCATTGAGCAAAATAACGACACATTTTTTCGTGCGTGCAGCCGGCTAAATCGAATTATAAGACGTTATCACGTCAAAAAATATTCTACGATTTTGTGCCATGCTTGGCAGGGTCGCATTAACTAAAAATAGTTACTAAATCGGATACTTGAACTAAAATTAAAAAAAGGTGGACATATAGCGAACAAAATCTGATAAAATTTCGCTTCTTGTTTTTGTTTCAAATGTATTTACAAACACACAAACTGCAAATTTATGTCTGTTAACGTTAACGAACTCTTTACTTCTTATATTCTTTTTAATAAAATTGCTTACTCAATTTTCATATTGATTTCTGCAATAATGCAAGTATTATAAAGTTGCTTATTTAAGTTCCTAGAATTAAGTCACGCCGCAATTTTTATTAATATAAATTAAGTAGTTTACTTGTTTAAGCGGCTTTTTGGTTTTGGGAAGTTAGTGAATAAAGTGCGGTCAGTTGGACCGGTAATAAAAAAATTTATTTTTTTAGAACTTATATTTTACAAGTTCTTAACTGGCGCCCGAGCACAATTGGTTTATAAGTAACCATCGCGATTAAGCAAAGAACGAGGCCCCCGAGTATCCTTGCGGAAAAAGGGACGCGTTTTGGAACGCAGCCGCTTTGCTAGTGAAAAACTTAAATTAACCAAACGGTTTATGTGTAAAAACGAAAAAAAAAACGGACACACGCTATCCAAAGCTGTGAATTAAGAACACAACATTTAAAATAAAAATTTTAAAGTAAAAACATTAAAATAACCAAACGTTTTATGTAAAAAAACAAAAAGCTAATAATAGCTGTGAACTGAAAAATGCGAAACCGAAAACAAAAATTTGTAAAGTGAAAACCACAGAAGACCTAAGGGTTTATATAAAAATACGCGCGAACTAATACTATGAATCTGCAACAAAAAACCTAAAATAAATTATGGACAAAAACTGAGCAAGGATAATTCTGTGAAAGTGAGAAGCAGCCCTGATACAACAAAGAGGATTTTTCTGTGCTAAAAACTGTGATACACCATAGAGGACCCTTCAACACCAGAACGAGAGCAGCTCTGTATTTAGTATAGTAAGCTATCTAATACTCGTAATTAAGAATTATAAAAATAATATTTAAGTATCCTTTTAAACATATTACGTCTTTATTTTCCCCATTAAATAAGAGGAAAAAAATCTCTAAAAACAGTTACTTGTGCTTCAGTCAAAATTTTTTTTTTTAAATGGCAAATCCGAATAATTTGGTAAGGCGCCCCACACTTCCCTCAAATTCCGCTCCTAGTACTTCGCAAAATGCTCACTTAAGTTTAGACGATTTAAGAGTTCTTTATAGCGGCGGACGTTTTTAGAAACCAAGGACTTCAGGCTATCCGAGAAACTCTCAATCCAAACGCTGGATTAGCCAATATTAGGGACCAACCAATAGACAGACAGGGGGAAAATCTAAATGATATGGACAAAATACCGGACGTTGTGAAATCTTTAAAAGAATTCACTGGGCAACCAGGAGAATTTAATTCGTGGAAGAAAAGTGTGGACAGAATTTTTACAATATACGAACCTATAAAAGGAACGCCGAAATATTACGGAATTTTGAGTGTGATCAGAAATAAAATCACAGGTAACGCTGACATAGCGTTAGAATCTTATAACACACCGTTAAATTGGAGTGCAATCTCACAATGCTTAATCACACATTATGGGGACAAACGTGACCTATCTACTCTGGAATATCAGATGACAACTCTGGTACAAGGTAGTAATAGCATCCAAGAATTTTACCAAAAAGTGTACTCACATCTTTCACTAATATTGAATAGATTAGGATGTCTTGAAATGGGTAATGAATCTCTTACTCTGCTTACAAAGGCATATAGGGACAAAGCTCTCGACACCTTCATTAGGGGTTTAAATGGCCACTTGCCTCGCCTCTTAGGGATCAGAGAACCGGCGGACTTGCCACAGGCTCTCCACCTTTGCCTCAAGCTGGAGAATCAAAGCTTTCGCTCGAACCATGCTTACAACGGAAGATGGAAACCACCTTCACAGCAATACTCAAAGCGAAACTCTGGACAACAGCAGAAACCAATATTTCACCCACAATTAGCCTATATTCCGCAACCAAGGCAATTATTTTTTAACCAACGAGAACAAAATAACGCGATCCCTCCTCGTCCACCTAGACCACAGCCAAAGCCAGAACCCATGGAAGTGGACTCAAGCATGCACTCTCGTAGAATAAATTATATGAATAGGCCACAACCAAACCAACATTTTGGAAAAAGGCCACAACAATTCGGTAATCATCAACAAGCAAAAAATCAGAGAACGTATCATATTAATACGACTGGAATAACAAACGAACAACAGTTAGATGAGGATAAGCAGTTTGGCGAACCAAGTGACATCCATTTTTTAGCATGATAAGCTCTTCGTTGCCATATTTTGAAGTAAGGACGGAGAGCGGAAAGACGTTAAAATTTTTATTAGATACAGGATCAAGCAAAAATTATGTTAAGCCGGAATTAGTGAGTAAGCGTATAGCAAATAAAAATCCATTTTTTGCCAGGTCAATAGTAGGCGACATAAAAATTAGCGAGCATACATTTGTAAAACTCTTTAAGTTAGATAATAAAATATAATTTTACCTAATGCCCTCTCTAAAAACATTCGATGGTATTTTGGGGAACGATACCCTTAGGGAAATAGGGGCAGTTATCTATACCAATGAAAATATTATGGTATTAAGTAATGGATTCAAAGTAAACCTTAAGCAACTCCCGACGCAATGTGTAAATGCAATAAACATTGAAGAGGAAAATTTGTCAAACGAACAAAAGAAAGGAATGAAAATAATAGCAAATACATATAGTAACCTTTTTTCAGAACCGGATGAAAAGCTTACGTATACAACTAGAGTAGTGGGCGAAATTAGAACCACGACAAACTCGCCTGTGTACACGAAGCTCTACCCTTACCCTGCTTCATTGAAATCCGAAGTAGAGAGTCAAATAGAAAAGCTTCTAAAAGATGGAATCATAAGACCATCTAGGTCTCCTTTTAACTCTCCGGTATGGATAGTTCCTAAGAAACCAGACCAAACTGGAAAAAAACAATATAGAATGGTCATAGACTATAGGAAGTTAAATTTAATCACAATTGCTGACAGATATCCCATTCCAGAGATTTCAGAAGTCATCTCTCAACTACGAACTAGTAATTTTTTTTCAGTTCTCGACCTTAAAAGTGGATTCCATCAGATTCCACTAAAAAAATCTGATATGGAAAAAACTGCGTTCAGCATAAATAATGGAAAATATGAATTCACACGGCAGCCATTTGGCCTAAAAAACGCACCGTCAATTTTCCAGCGTACGCTTGACGATGTCCTACGGGAATACATTGGAAGATGCTGCTATGTTTACATAGCTGACATCATTATTTTCAGTAAATCAGAAGAAGAACATTTTAAACACATAAAAAACATATTCAAAGCTTTGGAAGAATCCAATATGAAAGTGCAATTAGACAAATGCAAGTTTTTCAAAAAAGAAGTACAATAGATTTTTTAGGCTACGTTATTACACCCCATGGGATTAAAACTAATCAGGAAAAGGTTAGGGCTATACAAAATTTTCCTGAACCACAAACCCTTAAAGAGCTTCGTAGTTTTCTTGGCATGTCAGGATACTATAGGCGGTTCATCAAGGGCTACTCAAAACTTGCCAAGCCCCTGACATCCCTTTTAAGGGGGGAGGGAGGACGAACGTCCAAAAATAAATCCGCAAAATTACGAATAAGTTTAAATGATGATGCTAAGGAATCTTTTGCCAAAATAAAGAATGCACTTACCTCAGAAGATTTAGTACTTGCTTACCCAGATTTTAGTAAAGATTTTGAGCTAGTAACAGATGCCTCAAACTTTGCTATCGGTGCAGTCCTTTCACAAAATGATAGACCAATATCATTTATCTCTAGAACTTTAAATAAAACGGAGGAGTATTATGCGGCTAACGAAAAGGAAATGTTAGCTATAATATGGGCTCTGAACTCTTCGAGAAATTACCTGTATGGGTCGGTTAAGGTCACCAGCCGTTAACCTATGCGCTAAGCAATAAGAATAACAACAGTAAAATGAAGAGATGGAAGGCTATACTCGAAGAGTACAATTACGAAATGTTCTATAAGCCAGGAAAGGCGAATGTTGTAGCAGATGCTCTATCTAGGATAACGGAGCAAGAGTTAAACACGCTATCAATAGCCACGAACTCAGACGAAAGTTCGGCTCATAATTTAATCCTTGGTGTTGAGGCACCTATAAATGCCTTTAAGAATCAAATATTTCTGAATAGAGACGTAATGTCATCTTATCAATTTAAAATAATATTTCCCACGTACTACCGTCATATTATAACAGAACAAGATTATTGCGAGGAGAAATTGATTTCCATTTTGAAGAGATATTTAAATCCATCAGTGATAAACTGTATAAAAACGGACGAACAAATTATGGGAAAAATACAGGAATTGTACCCATTACACTTCCTGAAATACAAAATAAGATTCACCCAAGTAATGGTGGACGATATAATTAGCAAAGAAAAACAGGAGAATATCATAATCAGGGTGCATGACAGAGCACACAGGAACTGTAAAGAAAATCGTACTCAAATTCTTGAAAGGTACTATTTCCCCTCAATGGCGAACAAAATTAAAAAAATTATAAAAAAATGCGTAATTTGTAAAGAAAACAAGTATGATCGTCACCCAATGAAACCCCAAATCCAGCCAACACCCATACCACGTTGCCCCGGTCAGATAGTTCACCTAGATATATTTGTGGTGGGAAAGAAACTAGTGCTAACAGCAATTGATAAATTTTCTAAATACGCTATGGCAAAGCCCATAAAGTCCAGAGCGGCAGAAGACATACGGCAACCTCTAAGAGACATTCTCTTTTCACTCATTCCTGAAACGTTGGTCATGGACAACGAAAAATCCTTCTATTCAGGTCAAACGATTCCATTCAACACTGCAAGAAATAATGGGTTGCCTACAATGCGAAAAAATACACCGGTCATTCCAGGAATTATTAGAAAGAGCAGTAAAAGAATATAATTTTTCAGTGCACACAGTTACAGGGAAAAGACCAATGGAAATATTCTTTGGTAGAAGAGTTAGTAGCAACCCAGAGTTGCTAGAAAAAGATAGGCAAGAAACAGTGAAAAAACTCTCGGAAAAACAAGCTACTGACCTTGCGTACCACAATAAAAATAGATCTATTCCCAAGGAATATGTAAAGGGAGAGGAAATATTCGTTAAAATAAACAAAAGATTAGGAAACAAGTTGTCAGGTAGGTATCGAAAAGAAATAGTTGCCCAGAATTACAACACGACAGTAAAAACTAAAACTGGCCGAGTCGTACATAAAAATAATATCAAACAGTCATGATAAGGCACTCATAGATACATTATACTTAATACCTTTCGTTACAGGACAGAACATGTTAACCTTTACAATCTTGACGCTGGTATTAGCAGTTACTGCTCAGCAAATCTTTGTACAGGACCTTACAAACAACAATGGGTACATACCCATCAAGACAGGAGAAGTCAGGACAATTAATCACTATAATCAAATCCTACATTTTATAAATTTAAAGACGTATGAGGAAACAATAGCATTAGTTTCTAATAATCTAAACACATTAAAGGGAATAACATTTGAAGATGAGCGACTTCTGGAAACGGTAAATAAAAATCTAATATTGCTGAAAGCAAGAGATAGTATACACATTCACTCCAAGTCAAAAAGGGGACTAATTAACGTCCTAGGAAAAGGCTTAAAGTACATCGCTGGCTCCATGGACAGCGACGATGAACAGGAAATAAAAGACGCGTTAACCAAAATAAAGGACAATGAAAAAGGCACCTACAATAAACTAAGTGACTTGACGTACATAAACAATTTCATGACCGAACAAATAACTAACATAACTGCCCATATGAACAAACAACAAACTTTAGTCAGTAGATATATTAATGAGTTCAAGGACGGTGCACAGAATAAAATCAAAACACTGGAAGACGAAGTCCGATTTATCGAACAGACTTATAGTATAAACAATGACATATCGCTTTTGAATAACCATGTTGATAACATAGGACAAATTATATTTTCCAGCAAATTGGGAATTATTCCCACGGACATTTTGACGCAAAAGGAACTTAGTTTGATTAACGACTACGATAGCTATAGCAATACGAAAATTGTAGTACTTTTCCAAGAAAATAACATTATCCTAACTTCATTAATACCTCAATTCTCTCCTAGTCCTCTGGCCAAAATCCAATTTGAACCATTACCAAATATTGCAAACAAATCAGTGTTTTTGAACCCATCAGAAATATTAACAGATAACTCTAATAAAATTTATAGTATAAATGTGAAAGACAAATTAGAAAAAAACTTGATTTCATTAGATAATGAATGTTTTGAGAACATTTAAAAATTTAAGGAAGCACAATGTAAAATAGAAATTTCAGTAAAATCTGAAGTAGTAGAAATGGTACAAGGAACACTCATATTTAAGAATTTTAAAGGAAAAATAACTCACGATTGTAACAAATTAGAAATAAAACAAGAAGGAACCTTCCTCATTAAGTTTGAAAATTGTAATATTAATGTTCTGAATAAAACCTATACAAGTGTAAACTTAAAAATGTACGAAACACTCGTATTACCAAATTTAGTCACAAAAATCAAAGAAACTAAAAATGCTACAAAATTGGACTTACAAATTGAAAATATATATTTAAAACAAATACAACATGAAGATACCATTAGAAATTTAGTAGATGAAAATAGAAAAATGAATGTAATTAGCTTTAGTTCAGATATATCTATTGTACTTTCAGTTATTATTGCAACTCTTATTCTCGCTTGCATTATTAAGTATAGACAAAAACTATATTTATCACCTCAATCAATAATAACTACCGAACATATGCCAAACACCCAAGCGGGGCCATTTCTTGAAATTAAAACACCATAATTCAATACTCGATTGCGGACAATCGATTTAAGAAGGGAAGAGTTAACCCAAACCAAGTTAACGAACTCTTTACTTCTTATATTCTTTTTACTCAATTTTCATATTGATTTCTGCAATAATGCAAGTATTATAAAAATTGCTTACTCAATTTTCATATTGATTTCTGCAATAATGCAAGTATTATAAAGTTGCTTATTTAAGTTCCTAGAATTAAGTCACGCCACAATTTTTATTAATATAAATTAAGTAGTTTACTTGTTTAAGCGACTTTTTGGTTTTGGGAAGTTAGTGAATAAAGTGCGGTCAGTTGGACCGGTAATAAAAAAAATTTATTTTTTTAGAACTTATATTTTACAAGTTCTTAACTTGCATGTATATCCTCCACAATCGTATGCACCCTGTATAGTTTAATGCTTTATAGTTTTTGTGCCATTAAATTTTTTCAAAGTCCTCTTTTTCTGCAAGGAGGCGTATGTACATACATGCATTAAATAAGTAAACAGTTACAGTATTTTATAATAATAATTGCGGTAAATAGCGTCAGTGAATGCATTCTTATATACATATATAAATGGATGCAAATCAGTTACCAATTTACATTGCTTGCCTCGCCATTTGATTATTCAACCGCTTTTTACTGTCTCCTTGTCACTACATTTAACAGTAATTGTCATTAAATATACATTCGTAAATAAAAGGATATCTATGTTTATTTAACTATATAAACAAATGTATGTATGTATAGGACTATGAATAAGTTCGTGCGGTTTTACAACAGATGGCGTAACTTGATTATTATTCCATCGATCCACATTTCCAAACATTCATTGGAGAGCTACTGTCGTAAGGCACAAACGTCAGTATAAGTTTTTTATTTGAAGCGTAAACAACAATATTTTTACCACACTTGAAAATGTCGAATTTCGTGCCAAATAATGTGTTTTTGCGGGGAATTCTTCTTCATTATTTTAATATGAAGAAAAAAGCAGCCGAAAGTCATCGTATCTTGGTGGAAGTTTATGGTGAGCATGCTCTAGCTGAGCGAACGTGCCAGAAGTGGTTTGCACGCTTTAAAAGTGGTGATTTTGGCTTGGAAGACGAAGAACGCGAGGGTGCGCCGCCAAAGTTCATGGATACCGAATTGGAGGAATTGCTCGATCAAGATCCGGCTCAAACGCAAGAAGAGGTTGCAAAAACTTTGGGAGTTGATCAATCAACCATTTCCAAACGTTTAAAAGCCATGGGAATGATCCGAAAGGTAGGCCATTGGGTGCCGTATGAATTGAAGCCAAGAGACGTTGAACGCCGTTTTATGGCATGCGAACAACTGCTTCAACGGCACAAAAGAAAGGGTTTTTTGCATCGAATTGTGACTGGCGATGAAAAGTGGGTCCATTACGACAATCCAAAACGTCGGGCAACGTATGGATACCCTGGCCATGCTTCAACATCGACGTCGGCGCAGAATATTCATGGCCTGAAGGTTATGCTGTGTATCTGGTGGGACCAGCTGGGTGTTGTGTATTATGAGCTACTGAAACCGAATGAAACGATTACGGGGGATGTCTACCGACGACAATTGATGCGTTTGAGCCGAGCACTGCGAGAAAAACGGCCGCAATACGCCGATAGACACGACAAAGTTATTTTGCAACATGACAATGCTCGGCCACATGTTGCACAAGTGGTCAAAACATACTTAGAAACGCTCAAATGGGATGTCCTACCCCACCCGCCGTATAGTCCAGATCTTGCGCCATCCGATTACTATCTCTTCCGATCGATGCAACATGGCCTGGCTGACCAGCACTTCCGTAATTACGATGAAGTCAAAAAATGGATCGATTCGTGGATTGCGGCAAAACCGACCGAATTTTTCACAAAGGGAATCCGTGAATTGCCAGAAAGATGGGAAAAAGTAGTAGTAAGCGATGGACAATACTTTGAATATTAAATTTGTAACCATTTTACGTCAATAAAGTTTCAAATTTCGAAAAAACCGCACGAACTTATTCATAGTCCTATTAATTCAACATTTATAAGTATAGGTAAATGTATGGTATGTATATTGATATTAGGTTTGTTGACTGGTGCCATCACTGGAGCATTGCAATGAAAGAAAAGATATGGACGAGACCAGGTTTAAATTTGAAGTAATATACACAACTATGTAACCCCCGAAAATCGGGTGGGCTTTTTTCCCACAGAAAGTAAACAGCATATGTGACACTTTTATATATTAAAAGTTATGATGTTTAGAAAAGTGTATATTTTTATTCATATGTAAAACCTATGTAAGAACTTATGCATACCCATAACATTTTTAAAATTTTGTTCAGTTAAATCAGTAATTTTCTTTTTTAAATTACTTCATTATAAACTGCATTCAACGTGAAGGTTTTCCCAGGATCTAACCCGGCTTAACGCAACATAAAGTTGGCCGTGGGCAAAGCAATCCTCCTTTAAATGAAGCCCCACCCTTGATAATGTTTGCCCCTGGGCCTTATTTATAGTTATGGCGAAGACTATTATAATTGGAAATTGGCGACGCTTCAACGTAAAAGGAAGTGTGGTTTCGCTCGGCTGTAAATTTATACGAGGCAATAGAAATCGCCTTCCCTGAGCCTCTCCGCATAACACTTCCGCGTGCAAACAATTCGGATGCATTTCTTTTACGATAAGTCGTGTGCCATTCACCAATCCTTCTGCTGGGCTTAAATTGCGAATCAACATTATCACTGTTCCAATTTTCAATTGAAGCTTATGCGGCGGAGTTCCACTAAAATTGAGGGAGTGTAAAAATTCCACAGGGAATCTTACCTGATCTTGTGAAACAATCGTATCAGCGCTGAGATATGTGCGCTCTTGACCAGGTAGCATATCGACTATACTCGAGTTTATGATGGCACATTGATCATTTTTTGGACATAATATGGCTCGGTCTTTTAAATTATCAATTTCTATTATTCCATTATTTGGTTGGAAAACCCAGTCAATGAGGCTTCCGTTTTTTAAAAGAATTTGATCAGGAATTTTTATTCTTGATGCATTGTCTTGCCCTTCGCCGTGTCCTATGCGCAAAAGAAAATTACAATAGTCGGGTTCTTGACTACGCATATTGATTGTGAGCTTAAATGATTTAAAAAATTTCCACAGAGAGCAACGTTTTAAACAATTATCAACTATGCCAGTTCGCGTACTTCTCGGTACCACAGGCAAAACTTGCCTAAAGTCTCCACCCAGAATAATAATTTTCCCACCAAAAGGCGTCTAATTTTGGTGAATATCGCGCAAAAGACGATCTAAACACAACAGAGCTCTGCCAGGTACCATGCTAGCTTCATCCCAAATAATAGCTTTTGCTACCTTTAATGCCTGACCAGCTTTAGTGTTTGGTTTTACCAAAGAAACTGACGATTCAGTCAACGGTATGGGAAATTTAAAAACGCTGTGAGCAGTTCGCCCGCCTGGCAACAAAATTGAAACTATACCTGTCCAAGCTACGGTAATCACTGTTTCTCCAATACCACGAATATAGTGAGTAAGAGTTTTATATAGAAATGTTTTTCCAGAGCCACCAGGTCCATCAAT
The DNA here is from genome assembly GCF_027943255.1 of Anastrepha obliqua. Taxonomy (NCBI): domain Eukaryota; kingdom Metazoa; phylum Arthropoda; class Insecta; order Diptera; family Tephritidae; genus Anastrepha; species Anastrepha obliqua. The sequence goes on from NC_072894.1 coordinate 53,218,325, forward strand.
AAAAACAGCTTTAACAGATATGCCCTCATCATTTAACATTGTACATACTCCGTCAAAAATGTGTTTTTGTTCTCGATTAAGCTGATCTTTTAATGTTTGTGCGCATATCAAATCGACTTCAATGTCAGTTGTTAAAGTTGTAAGGTTGTCTGCAAAAGAAACTTCCGGCAAACCAAAATGTTTTAAAGATGTATTGTGGGAAAGTAAAATTTGATTAATTTCCCGCAACGCCAATATTTCACTTTCTACTACATTATTATCTCTTACAAAATCTTCAATAAAATATTCTTTAAATGTTGTCCAAAGTTCAAGGGGCGAAGTAGGTTCTCCAAACACGCAAATCATGGCAAAAATACGTCTTAACTGTGAGGGCATTTTGAAGGTAGAAACTTCTGTCAAAACAGCAACCCATTCCGAGTTATCCACTAATAGCTTTCGTTTGACGGCCGATTCCCAAAAAGAAGAGAGGAGCTCATTACCAACTGTCAATAAATCATTGTATGATTTAGGACCCTTTATGGAAACTAACAGTAAACGTAATGTAAATCGTTCTCGATCCTTTGGATCGGCCGTATAAATTCTGCCTATTGCGTTGGCTAAATTTTTTCTTCTCTGCCACGAACGTGAGCCTTGTTGCCAAGTGTAATGTTCAGGAATTTCTTGGTAAGTCAATGTATTAGCAAAAGTATCTATTGTATTCAGCTTAAAGTACGCAGTAAGTGTAGTGTCTCGGAATTCCGTAATCGCTTCTGCTATAATAGCACTGTCTTCACGAAAGTAAATATTTTGTAAATTTGGAAGGTGTACCGCAAGAGGTTTTACTGTGTGTGATTTTTCCTGCATTGGAAATTCAAAAAGTCTCCAACACGCCTCTGGTGCGCTTACATACCTAGCATCTACAAAAGTCGTTATCTCATCAAAATTAATGCAGTTACTAACAGGTTGTTCAATGATCTGAATCCTTGCACAATCATATCCTTTATAGATATATTTATGTAGGTACTTAACACTTTTGATTGAAGAACATATTTCAACATTGATGTGAGCGGCGTATTTTTTTGTCAAGTATTTATTATATGGTACGATCCATCGATTATCTAATTCAATTTGGTTTTGATTGACTCGAACTAAAACTTTGCTCCCGTCATCGCGGCGACGATACTGGGGATACCCATTGACATCTTGCAAAATAACTTCTTGAAATAGTTTTGGATATTTTTTTGTGCATTCTCCAGATTCAGACATGCAAGGCGATGAAGGATTAAGTGGGCCACATGGACCATGCACCATACATTTTAAAACAATTTCATGAAGTTCAGGCTCAGTTTCTTTATTCGGAATTTCAGCACAAACAGCCAAGTCTATAATAGAAGCATCAATAATGGCATCTGCATCATGAAGAGCAACCAAAATATGTGCATGCGGTAGACCTCTTTTTTGAAATTCTATTACGTATAGAAAATATTTCACCCTTCCAAATACATGCTTTTTTGAAATATCATTTAAAAGATCTTTTAGTTTTTGCTTAAAAACTCGCGCTATTAACTCAGGACGCATTTGGGGTACTTGATACTGTTCAATGTTTTGAGTTATCTCAGGCCATTTTGGATTAGAGGTAAAAGTTATGAAAAGTGACGGCTTTCCATGTTTTCTAACAATAGCCATGGCATCTTGGTAATGCATATTCATATTGCGAGGTGAGCCTGGAAAACTGGAAGGCAGAACGACAATGCGACCAGGGCGTGCATTTTCTAGTTCTGCTTGACGCATAACATAATCGTGTAAGCCAGCATATGTTTCAACTCGAAGCTGATTCTATTCTAACGTACTGATCAACTAAATATTGTTGCCAAAGTTTACCTGAAGCATGAAGTAAGCTGAAACCTTCTCGAATCGCCATTCGATATCCAACGAATTGCAACTGTGTGACCCTGAACCTGCGACTTGTTCTGTATTCTTGCTCATGTAGTAGTGCTTCGTCGTATCCTGGCTCACCATAGGGAAATAAAAGAGGGTAAACCAAGGGATCGCATAATCTATGTAAAGTTGAAATCGTGGTGCAATACTGTGTTTCTGAGCTGTGAGAAAATACTATTAAATCACGGCTTGCCGGTGGTTCACCATCCTCAGTTGTGAAAACGGCTGCAATTTCTGAGCAGTTAGGCAAATTATAACGCCGATTCGCATGACTACTGAAGAAAATCATGCTCACTTTGTGCGGAACTCGATTTTCCTGTCGTGCCCTCTGTTCCTCCTCGCGTTCAACTTGTGCCATAAATTTATACTGACGGGCTAAGGGATTCACGGTTGATATCATCTCGTGTAGGCATTTCATCAAGGAACTATCGCAATTCGCATTCCTTTGTAGTCGAATGTCAGTGGCTTGGTCAGTATCAAGTATATAAAGCTGTGCGTATAATGAGTTTGAATCATTATTAGCATGAAGAGGACCCACTCGATGGTAAATTGATCCATGTATCCGAAAACAATAAGGGCCACGTCCTGGTGGCTCTACAATTTTAGCTTCAAAAGATGCAAAAGCGAATGAGCTATTTATTTGTCTTATATTCTCTAAGTAATGGGACCGGAAAGAGTTCAAATTATTTCCAAAAACCTTTCCAAAAAATCAGGTACGCGAGGTATCGGTATCTCCACTTTCCCACCGTGGCAGCATGTAAGGAATTGATTTCTTCCCTATAAAAAATTTTTCTTTATCAAGTTTACCAAAGTTTTTCAATAATAGAGAGTTTCCTTTTCACATTTAAAATGTTTAGTATTGCAATGCAAACATATACTGGTTTAACCACCAAGCGTGCTATATTCTGCATTAAATGCTGGATCTAGAGCTTTTTTGTATGTACTTGTGCTTGCATGAATACGGACCTAAAAAACATGAAAACGTTTAAAACATATATCATATGAAGCGGAAGCAAAGAGATGTAAGTTTTCAACAAAAACCGATTTAAGCGCACAACCACTTTGTTAAAACTCTATTTCATTTGAAGGATAGACATGTACTCTTTTCTAGTACGACACATCGCGTGCCAAATGCCAAAAGGGCGTTTACAGCAAGTAGATGGATCATGCCAAAAGCGTGTATACAATGTTTTTTTTTGCCACTCGTAAAATTTCTTGGATTTGCAAAAGTAAAAATTTTTTTTTCACAGATCTTTACGTGTTAAAAAATTTTAAGAAGAATGGTAAAAAAAGTTTTCAAAGTTCATATTCATATATGATATATACATGTACACCCATAGAATACAACACAAAGAAAAAAAAACACTTAAAAATGTATATCTGCGTCAAAAAGTTCGTTGATTTGATGGGTAATAGTGTTCTTTTAAATGGCGTTGGGCCTCGTCTATTACTATAAAATTTGTCTGAGAATAGCCCAAATACAGTTTGCCTTTGAAATAGTATCAAATAAAAAACTAATTTGTCTCTCTCTCTTCATTTTTTAAAAACTATTTAAAATTTTGAGTTTTGCAAAAAGGATCAAGAGGACACAAAATTTTTAAATAAATATGTACATACGTTTATATATTGTAGATCAGTTGTACCATATATGAACGAAAACAAAAGTGGATGCTTCTACCAATCATATCCAATACGTGACGTTTCAAACATTTATCACTTACTTACCTGCTCTATTCCTCCTCTTAAAGTAGGAACTCTTCTACGAACTCTTCTTGGGCGTCCTCTAGGCATATTTTAAAATTAAATATGTATGCACTTTTTTCTCAAAATAAATTCTGTTTTGCGTCTGCCCAAAACTCTTACTAATTTGCACTGTTACCGTTGTTTTAAGTGAACTGACAAATTTCAAGTAAATTGTCAATTCATACCACATCATGGCCATACCATCACAACAAAATTTTGAAAAAAATTCGCAGCAACCGTTGGGACTATGTTCATGAATACATATGTATTTATTAGTAAGGATAACAAAACAATACAATTATTGAGAATCCAAATGTATACAATGCTGTGCTCATTAGAAAGGGAGCTAAACAAAGCAAACGTACTCATATATTGTATTTATGCGTATATTTGTGTGTCATCCTGCTTTGCATAGACATCGCTGTTATCAATATGAAAATTTTGATAACTTTACACGCAAATATTTCACGAACAAATTAACCAATTTTAATTTTTATAATTTTCCGGAAATATGTTCATCAAAACCTTTCTTTTGATATATATTTCATATCTGTACGTGTTGTAGTTTAGTCAAAATAAGCGCCATATTTTAAAATAATACTATAGATAAGTATGTATGTATGTTCATACTCAAACATGCCTGTGCGAGTTTTGTGTGATGGTTTGGCGGTCTCGAACCCAATTCATCATCATCATCATCAGTCAGCGCTACAACCCGAGAGGTTTTGGCTTGCCGGTTTTTGACCCCAATTGTTGTCAGATCATCTTCGATGCAGTCTAGCCATGTTTTAAGCGGTTTTTCCTTTTTTCTCTCCGCTATCGGCGTATAGTCCATAGTCCATTTCTGTCCCAGCAATTTAATGAACTTGACTATATCTTCTCCGTTCATAATACTGAGCAGTTCCAAGTTGCTTCGCAGCATGTACCCGAACCTAATATCTCAATGAAAAATCTCACCTTCAGAAAAAATCCAACTAGAAGTGAATCAATTGATTCATTTTATTGCAGGACGGGGTTAGAAGCATCTGAATTAAATAGAAATGCAACAAAATATTTTTAATAAAATTCAGAAAAGAAAATCAAATAAGTGCTTCAGAACATCAAAAAAATAGCATCAAAATATTAAGTTTTCGAATTGTTTGCCTCTTTTTCCACTTAAAGAAATGTGTATTTAACTCACTAAAATGTGTACTCTTCTATGGGCAAAACACAAAGATAATATGAGAATTACGCTAAAGTACGGATGTCTTCGAGAATTGAGTGAGATTGCTTTCAACAGCGAAATTGATGAAGTCATCATCATATTGGCAGACCAGTGCCTCCTCTACAATACGTCTCCATTCTTCTCGACAGCCCGCTTTCGCTCCATGTTGTGAGACTCTCATCTTACCTACAAATGTTCTATTCTACGTCTTGCAACCATCGTCGTCTTGGCCGGCCTCTCCTTCTTGTTCCTTGAGGATTTGCTTCAACAACTGTTTTGATCGCTCTTTTGCTGCTCTTTCTCAGGACATGCCCATACCACCGTAATCTTTGTGCCTTTATAAGCCGTGTTGAATTTCCTCACTGAACTCGTGGATATGTACCGTCTTCTAATCGTATAGGATCGAATATTTTTCTGAGAATTTTTCTTTCAAATCGCACCAGTAAATTTAAGTCATTAACTTTAAGAACCGGTTGTATTATAGTTTTGTCCATCTGGAGCTTTTGGTCCTTTGATATCAATGAAGACTTTGTTAGTTTGATATGGACAAAATTTTTCTTTCAAATCGCACCAGTAAATTTAAGTCATTAACTTTAAGAACCGGTTGTATTATAGTTTTGTCCATCTGGAGCTTTTGGTCCTTTGATATCAATGAAGACTTTGTTAGTTTGATATGGACAAAATATGCTCTGTTAGCTGCGTGAATACGGTCTTATATTGATAAGGACGGATCCTTACTTATGCTGAGTACTTCTTCTTCTTCTTAATTGGCGCGATAACCGCTTACGCGATTTTGGCCGAGATTAACAAAGCGCGCCAGTCGTTTCTTTCTCGTGCTAACCGGCGCCAATTGGACACACCAAGTGAAGCCAAGTCCTTCTCCACCTGATCTTTCCAACGCAGAGGAGGCCTTCCTCTTCCTCTGCTACCACCCGCTGGTACCGCATCGAATACTTTCAAAGCCGGAGCGTTTGTATCCATTCGGACGACATGACCCAGCCAACGAAGCCGCTGGATCTTTATTCGCTGCGCTATGTCTATGTCGTCGTAAAGCTCATACAGCTCATCGTTCCATCGTCTACGATATTCGCCGTTGCCAACGTGCAAAGGTCCAAAAATCTTACGCAGAATCTTTCTCTCGAACTCTCCAAGCGTCGCTTCATCGGATGTTGTCATAGTCCAAGCTTCTGCGCCATACGTTAGGACGGGCATGATGAGAGTCTTGTAGAGTGTTAGTTTTGTTCGACGAGAGAGGACTTTACTGCTCAATTGCCTACTTAGTCCAAAGTAGCACTTGTTGGCAAGAGAGATTCTACGTTGGATTTCAAGGCTGACATTGTTATCGGTGTTAATCCTGGTTCCTAAATACACGGAGTCTTTTACAACCTCAAAATTATAACTGTCAACAGTGACGTGGGTGCCGATACGCGAGTGCGCCGACTGTTTGTTTGAAGACAGGAGGTACTTCGTTTTGTCCTCGTTCACCACCAAGCCCATTCGCTTTGCCTCTTTATCCAGTTTGGAGAAGGCAGAACTAACAGCGCGGTTGTTAAGGCCGATGATGTCAATATCATCGGCATACGCCAGGAATTGTACGCTCTTATAAAAAATTGTGCCTGAGCGATTAAGTTCTGCGGCTCGTACGATGCTCTCCAACATCAGGTTAAAGAAGTCACACGACAGCGAGTCATCCTGTCTGAAACCTCGTTTGGTATCAAACGGCTCGGAGAGGTCCTTCCCAATTCTGACGGCGCTGCTGGTGTTGAGCAACGTCATCTTACATAGCCGTATTAGTTTTGCGGGGATACCAAATTCAGACATAGCGGCATACAGGTAACTCCTTTCCGTACTGTCGAATGCAGCTTTGAAGTCGACGAAAAGATGGTGTGTGTCGATTCTCCTTTCATGGGTCTTTTCCAAGATTTGGCGTATTGTGAATATTTGGTCGATGGTAGACTTTCCAGGTCTGAAGCCACACTGATAAGGTCCAATCAGTTGGTTGACGGTGGGCTTCAGCCTTTCACACAATACGCTCGCTAGAATCTTATAGGCGATATTTAGAAGACTAATCCCGCGGTAATTGGCACAGATTGCAGGATCGCCCTTCTTATGGATTGGGCAGAGCACACTTAAATTCCAATCGGCAGGCATGGTTTCATCCGACCATATTCTGCATAGGACCTGATGCATGCACCTTACCAGCTCCTCGCCACCATGTTTGAATAGCTCAGCCGGTAGTCCGTCGGTGCCCGCGGCTTTGTTGTTCTTTAGCCGTGATATTGCTATTCTCACCTCGTCATGGTCGGGTAACGGAACAACAATTCCGTCGTCAACGATTGGGGTATCGGGATCTTCACATTCTCTATGACATGCGCAGCTGTCACCGTTTAACAGGTTCGAGAAGTGTTCCCTCCATAATTTAAGATTGCTCTGTACGTCAGTCACCAGATCGCCGTCTTTGTTCTTACAGGACAACGCCCCGGTCTTAAAACCTTCTGTAAGCCGCCGAACTTTCTGGTAAAATTTTCGGGCGTTGTTCCTTTTGGCCAGCATCTCAAGCTCCTCGCACTCACGTATTTCGGCCTCTCGTTTCTTCTGTCGGATAATACGTCTCTCTTCCTATTTCAGCTTTCTAAAGCGATCCCACATGGCTCGCGTTGCGCCCGATCGCAGCGTGGCTCTATAGGCGGCATCCTTTCTTTCTGCGGCAGCATGACATTCCTCGTCGTACCAATTGTTCGCGCATGCCGGTTTGTTGGGCAGTGCTCTCCGAGAGCAGGAGTGAGAGTCGAGTGGCGAATCTTCTGGCTGTCTGTTGTGATTGCAGCTTTTCGATGTCGAACATTCTTTGCGTAGGTAGATGTACGTTTTTTGCTGCACAGAGGCGGGTGCGCAGCTTGGCTGCAACAAGGTAATGATCCGAGTCGATGTTGGGTCCTCGGATCGTGCGTACATCTAATACACTAGAAGCGTGTCTTCCATCTATCACAACATGATCGATCTGGTTTCGCGTTTTTCGATCAGGAGACAGCCAGGTAGCTTGGTGTATCTTTTTATGCTGGAATCTGATGCTGCAGACTACCATGTTTCGGGCCCGGGCGAAGTCGATCAGCCTCTGTCCGTTACCGGATGTTTCGTTGTGCAGGCTGAATTTTCCGACTGTGGGACCAAAAATTCCCTCCTTGCCCACCCTGGCGTTGAAGTCGCCAAGCACGATTTTTATGCTGAGTACTATTCCTAAGTATTTAAACTCTTGCATGAGCTCAAAAATATTGCTTCCGATTCTGATGTGGCTATCATGAGAGGATCGTGCCATGCATTTCGTTTTCCCTTCATTTAACTTCAGGCCCGCTGGTCTTGTAGCTTGCACTAGTCGCATGAAAACGTTCTCGCAAGAATCACAATGTTGTCAGCGAATGCGCATATTTGTGTCGATTTATAAAATATTGTGCCACCTTGATCTATTTCGTTTATTGCTGAATGCAGTGATAAATTAAATAAAAGCGTTAACAGTGAGTCAACTTGCCTTTCTCCGGATTTCATGTCGAATTCGCCATTCGTTATTACTTTAACGTTTGAGTGCATAATAGTCATATTGATCAAATTTATATATTTTTGTTGTATACCCAATATTTTTAGGTGATAATCGATATATTTTCTGTTGAGCTTATCAAACGCTTGTTTAAAGCCTATAAAGAGACAGTGTGGATAAATATTGAACTCATAACAGTTTTAGAATATCTGCAACATAATAAAACATTGATCTGTTGAAGTTGATCAAGTAATAGATACTGAGATATTTGAAAAATCACCTTTTGGCAAAATAGATAGAAGACGAATGGTTGTATGGGTAAGACCGATTAATGTTGTGACTTAGAAACAGGAGTGCTGCCCCACTGTGAAAGCCGAGATCACATTGGTAGATATTTCCGCAAAAGTTTTAGCTTTTCCAATTATATTCGAAGATCTTGCAACATATATACGTTAATTATGCCCATAACTTCATTGCATGACGCTGTTGCACTTATTCTACACAACTAAAAGATAGTCTTCATTCTTTGAAGTCTACACCGCTGCAGAAAATGCAACTTTCTGCTCAGTAGAGTAATGAAAAATATAGTCCTCCCTTAAATAAAAAATATTATTCACAATTTATTTTATTTCGAGACCTTCTACTGTTTAGGGTGTACAAAAAAATTAAAAAGAATTAAAACAAAATTAAAAAAAAATGAGCTCAAAAGGAGCGTGGACAGTCAAGCAGCAATAAAAGCAATAAGCTCATATTGTATTAAGTCCAAAAATGTTCGACGGAGCAGGAAGGCCACAAAAAGGCTAGCCGCAAACAGTAGGCTGCATATCTATTTTGTCACAAAGGCATTATGGGGAACGAAACAGTAGATGAGATAGCAAAATGTTCTGTTAGACTACCATTTGAACAAGAGAACGACATACCAAAACAACTAATACTATACATAACGAAATGGACGACTACATGAAAAAACTAGTGGAAGCTAGGTGGCCTTATTTGACCACATGCAGAACAGCAAAAGTTATGTGTAGAACTAACGACAAAAAACTGACTCAATTCGAACTTACACTCTCGCGAAAGGACTGCAGAACTATCATAGGTATGCTAACAGGTCATAATCAATTGGCTGCACATGCGTACAAGATAGGGATATCTAACGCGGACAAATGCAGGAAATGCAGAGAGGATGTTGAGGAAACTTTAGAACGCCCTCTGTGCGTCTGTCAGACATTATTAAAAATGCGTTTAAAATGCCTGGGAGCCCCATTATTTGATGGTCTGGAGGACGTCTCAAAAGCGGATCTCCCAGCTCTGCTTAGATTCGCCAAAAGCGCTGACACCCTACATGATGTCTACTTTCAGTATTCATAGAGGTCGGTCTCCATCTGGTATCGGTAGGGACCAAAAGGTCTATGCGTGGCTTATTGCCAACCAGGCTAACCTAACCTAACCTATGCGACGTTGAGAGAATGTGTATAGGAAATGGTCCAATTTGTGGAAAGAAAACCCAACTTTTCCCAAAACTTAAATTACCACTCCGCGGACACCGCTTTCAGTCGATAGTAATGACCAGGAGTATCCGCTGAAGAAGCTGAAGAAGATCTCTTCAAGCGCGTTTAAAAGGTACTTTGATGACTGGACTAATCGTTGGCATATGTACATATATTGCTTCGAATGGATAATATTTTCAAGGCAAAATAATAAATTTTAATGATTAAACGATTATTATGCCTTTTATTGAACAATTCCTGGTCCGTTTTTTGCAGAAAACAAGAAATACGACGCAAGTAAGATGTTGAATAATAAGCTGTGCCACGCCTAGAAACCTCGTACACGATCCGACGTAAATACTTTTAATTTTGTGTTGACTAAAAATCACTCACTCCCCTTTTTATATTTTAAGTCAAATTTCCGTTCCATCCGTCTGATATTAGAATTTATAGCTCCCATTGCTATATTATTATATTATTTATATACTCGTATACTTATATAATTAATTGGCCCTTACACCCTCTTTGTGTGTTTGGCCGAGCTCGACCTCCAATTTGTGGCATGCATCTTGATGTTGTTCCACAAATGGAGGGGCCTGCAGTTTTAAGCCGACTCCGAATGGCAGCTATTTTTTATGAGGAGCTTTTTCATGGCAGAAATATACTCGGAGGTTTGCCATCGTCTGCCCGGGGGCGACCTCTATTAGAAAAAGCTTTTTCTATCATTTTGCTGTTTCATGCACGGAGATTCGAGCCTACGCACTTCCGAATGGAAGCTATGCACCCATCCATGACAAAACAAAACTCTTAACAATTTTCAGACATTTTGCTTTATATGCAGAGTGCAAACTTGAAGCAAACATACATACGAGCTCAGTAATGGTGCCAATCGTAACAGTTTGCTTGGGCATAGCCTATAGACAAGTTATTATAATAGTGTTAGAGAAGTTTTCGCAGCACCTCAAGCCTAGATGAGTGTTGCTGTTTATTGAATTGATGCCTACTTCTTTTTCTTCGTAGTTGGCCCGATAACCCCTTACGCGATTTTGGCCGAGTTTAACAAAGCGCGCCAGTCGTTTTTTCTCGTACTAACCGGCGCCAGTTGGGCACACCAAGTGAAGCCAAGTCCTTCTCCACCTGATCTTTCCAGCGCAGAGGAGTCTTTCCTCTTCCTCTATTACCACCAGCTCGTACCGCATCGAATACTTTCAAAGCCGGAGCGTTTGTATCCAATCTTTATTCACTGCACTATGTCTATGTCGTCGTAAAGCTCATACGTACAAAGGTCCAAAGTCTTCCGCTTGAATATTTGCCTCAAACACTCCAAGGGACGCCTCATGGGATGTTATCATCGTCCATGCTTCTGCGCCATACATTAGGAAAGGCATGATAGTGTTAGTTTTGTTCACCGATGGAGGAATTTACTACTCAATAACCTACTCAGTTCAAAGTAGCACTTGTTGGCAAAAGAGATTCTACGTTGGATTTCCAGGCTGACATTGTTATCGGTGTTAATGCGGGTTCTTAAATAAGCGAAGTCTTTGACAACCTCGAAATCATAACTGTGCCTAAAATCATACATGCCTACTTAGTGTAACTCAGTAGATTTTTGTAAATAAATTCAATTATTTCATGTCTGAATTAACGTAAAACGCAAGATTAGTCATCCCATTTGTTTTTGAATAACTTTTTTACTAAATAAAAAAAATTATTTTGAGGGATGAAAAAATTTGTTTAGACGTGTACGCCCCTCCTCTATTTCACAAGTGTAAAATATGATAGACATACGGCGCTATTTGGAAAATTTTTAAATCTTCCGATAAGATGACCAATTTTGCGTTACAGTGCATTATACCACATTTTTTAATTGAAGTAAGTGAAAGCAGGTGCAAAGCATGTAAAACCATTATATTATATTGACAAAATGCGTAAATGAAAATATATTATCAAAGTGATAGCCTTTGAAATATTTATGCTTATGATCTAGGGTTATATTGTATATAACCCCTATAAATAATAATAATAATTCTATTTAACATTATTAACAAGTATTTTTTCAGTATTGCATTTCATACTAAAAGTTATACTGTTTTGATATAAACAATGCTAATTTCCGTTTTAATTTTTCTCTTTTTCTCACTTCCCTAGAATGGTGATATTCATTGTCCGGGTTTTTCTAAAGTGAAAAACAGTTGTAGATACAAAAACAAAAAACAATTACAAATCTCTGTCGACAAGGAAAACGACCACTGTCGCAAATTTATTTATGTCAATCATAATTAAATGTGAAATAACAACTTAAGCGAAGACGCACGCATAGCGAATAGAGGCCATCAGGTGTGAGAAGGAAGGACCAGAAATGAACAGCCTTCTTCAACGTATCTATAAACATTTGATTTGATTAATTTCAATACAAACAGTAACAATAAATGTTGGGGAGAAGATAAAAAGGAAAGTGAGAGATCAAAGGTGACTGCTGCGCGTGTCATATATGTATGTGCATGCATAAATACATACATACGTAAGTAAGTAAGTACGTGATATAGCGAACATAACTATTTCTGCGGTAAATAAAGGAAGGAATTGCTATTTTTGAACTGGCTAATATTTATTGATGAGTTTACAATTACCCGAAAATTGTCTCACAATATTGAGCTTGATTATCGCTGTCAGCTATTGAAGCTACATTACACGGAACTGATAACGGTATTTCACCAGAATTTGAATACAAACGCATTTCTCACTGAAAAAGGGAAAAGGGAAGAAAATCAGCCTATAAATTGTTTAAATTAATTGTTTTAAGGAAATTAACTAACCACAAGCCGAGCAACAGCAATCGTAGTTAATGTAGCGGGCGTAGGCTCATACTCACATACTTTACCAAAAGTTTCAAACTTCTGTTGCTAGCCTATAAAATCAACCGACTAATTAAATATCCAGTGGTCAGATTGCATAGTAAAAGCTTTTCCATCCGATTCGAATAATTTAATGCAGCATTGCGCATGAAATCTACTTTCATTTTGGCCCCATTCGCAGAGCTTCCATGCATTGTTCGCCCTCAACTGACAAGCCAGCTGCGTCAAATTCAATATTGCTGCCGTTGTTTGAAGTTTATTAAATTGATTAGCCGTAACTAATTCGACAACCAAGTGAACACATGCCAACGGCAACGAGAGCAAACATCATCAATAACCACAAGTGTAGAGCTGTATAAACAGCTATGAAATCCCACCTGCGGGCGTGCACAATACAGTGAAAATAACAAAAACAAGCATAGTTGCGAAAATTTTTAATTTTATTCGCACATAACAACACTGCCACAAGCAGCCATACAGGTAAACGAGCATACATATATACGCACACATACACAGCAAACAAATACAAAAGTATACGCATACCAACAATAATAATTTGAATAACTCGTAGGCGTTATTTAATTATACGCACACACCCAAAAACGCGGACATTGCTTAATGATCACGATATTTCGTTCAGTGTTGGGATATAATTTAATTAGACAAAATAGCGCAACGTTGTAAACAGCTCAAGCAGCATATACTCAACCAGCAGCAGCATAGGGCGGCGCAATGTGACGAGCCGCCGCAGCAGCAACAACAACAGCCCCTGCAGCCGCAAACAGTATCGCAATCACAACAACAAGACGCAGCAGGCGCTTGAGCAAGTAGCCGCTCAGCAATACCAGCAACAGCACCAGCAGTCAAAGTAGTCACCACTGACAACGTGCGTGGTCAACCAGCGTCATATCGACATTTAATCCCGTTAACCTCACGACAGCAACAATTACAACGGCGGCCAGAGACTTTTCACGTTACGATAGCTTCGAGGAGCTGCATCAGCGTACCAGCAGAAGTGGAAACGCAATTGGAATAGTGCCCGTGATTGCGGCGCAGGGTGAACAAGGTGCGCGTGGTAGTATAGTAGCCGCAACTGGAGTGGGAGTGAGATCCAGCGCTGGAATTGGCAGTGGAGTTGGCACAGGAGGTTTGTATGCAACCGCAGGTGCGCGTAATGTACCAGTAGTAGGTAGCGGTAATGGCATTGGTGTGCGTATAGCAGGTTCGCGGAGTGGTAGTATAGGAGCTGGTTTAGATGATCATCGCACAGTGTTAAGTCCCAGTGGTACAGGAACAGTATCGGCGACTAATCAGCAATTAAGCAGGGGTAGTGTGAATGGCTATACAACGGCAGCAGCAGCAGCAGTTGGGGGTGGAGGTGATAGTGATGGCATTGGCATTGGTGGAAGTGGCAGTGAGAGCAGCGGCGGTACACAATTGATAGGCGGTCCTACGTCGACGGTACGGGGGAGGCTTTCAATAGGAACAGCACAAGGCGCGATATTGGGTGTGAATGATTTGCCTGGCTCGGGACTTTTAATTGTAGGTAGTGGTGGTGGGGCTGCAGTTGGCCAGGGAAGTGTTGGAACGGGTGCAGTAACCGGCGGTGTTCCCAAACAGCAGGGCATCTTTTCGAATGTTTTCTCGAAATTGATCGACGGTATGCCTGCCGGTACGATTTTCTCAAAATTCAAGAGTGCCAATACGGCATCGACATCTTTGCAAAATATCACCGACGCGAATCCTATTAGCCAGTACTTTGAGATTGGTGAGCAGGTGGCATGTGCGGGCCCCGAACTGGTGTGGCGAATACATGACGGCTACCGGAAAAGTGATGGCAAGGTGAGTTAAAAGGAAGCTTAAAGTGTTTCATCAAATAAGTAAATGTTTGTTTGTAACATCCAATACACTTTTGTGTTATTTACTTTGTACTTTCTACAATATTAGCAACGAGGGCACTCTGTATTTTTTAAAAAATATCTAAACAAATTTAAATAAATATCTCCTGTTAATTCTATCGAGCCTTCCATTAACATAAATTCCATACCTACTATTCTCAGAATAGACTCTACAATGAATTACTTAAAAAGTTACTGCACATACTTCAAAAGTGGCCTGGAAGAAACTGACAGACATACCTACATACAAAAAGCATTTATTTTTACAATACGCCCCTTCTTTTAGCCAAGATTAAGCAAGTGGCAAATAACATATGTTGGCAACGCGGGAAGAGGGCTGCCTTAAATTACATGTGTTGGTAAGGCAGTGTGGCATAGCAGTCTAATGAGCTATAGGCATACTCGCTAGCGGCCAATCTTACTCGATAATTTTGGTGTTGCTTTCGCATGAAAATTTTTGTCAATTTAATCGAGCATAGAGATAGCGAGCGGGGAAATGGCGAATAGAAGAGGAGTAATATCTCAAGCGCGCTTCACATAAATGGTTCATTATTTTGAATTTTAAAAAATTTACTTAAAATTCGTGTTCAGTGACCCCAGAAACTCGCATGTAACGAGTTTCAAGTTAATCCTACGAATTAAAAAAATTCGTTCGTCATATTGGATCCGCCATATAATTTTTTTAAACTTTCTACACACGACATTGAAACGGTATTTTTGTCGACTTTGTTTTTAAGAATTTTTGATGGTCTTGAAACATTTTTTAAACTAAGTCCCGATTCCGCCATGAAATCCTTAATGTACTCCAACATACCGCCATTTTGGAGCGAGTCTTCAGTTTACACATGTCCAAAATTTTGGAGACATGTTTACCGTCAATTGAAAAATGATCAATTTGATTTGAAGACCAGAAGAAGTTTCAGTCGGATGAGAATATAGAAATTGCATCAGTTATTCGCAGTACACCAAGCGCGATTTGCCGGCGAATCCAAAAAATCGTGATTAAATGATAGTACCTTGCCATTGTTCTTCTACTTGACATTATATGTACTATGCTTCTCCTTCTTCTCAGAAAAAAATTTCTTTCGAATCGAAAAATAAATCATGGGAATACCTTTCAGGTCCCGATAGGACTATTTTTGGTAAAGCTGATAAGAATAATTAAGTCTATTGACTGCTGTTTTGCACATACATAGGTTATATAAACCTATTCTCTTAGGGACTCAGACTAAGACTGAATTTCTTTTAGAATCTTCGTTAGAATATATTTGGCCTCAGAATAATATCTTTTTTGCACCCAATAGTGAAAACACAAGAAAATAATAATGGAAATAGTTTTACTGTTTTTCAAAATATTCCCCTTGGAATCAGTATTCTCCTGAATTCGCTTAAACCAATTTTCAAAGCACTCAGGGGTGGATTCCTCCAAAACGAGTTTTTCAAAGGTTTCTTTAGCGTTGAAAACCCTTAACTTCGCATTTTATTTTTGATGCTCCTAAACAAAAACAAAAATAATAAGGTGCCAAATCAGGGCTGTAAGGCATATGACTATTAATTCCATATTTTGAATGTTCAAAAACTGTTTCGTGTTAGGTGACGCGTAAAGTTCGCATTGTCTTGATGAAGGGCGATTCGTCTTCAGCGGTGGGTTTCCCTTAATTGCCCGAAAACTTGTGGCTAAAAATAGTTGGTACTAATCAGAATTGACTGTTTTAAGCTTCTCTGGTAGTACAGTTGCGAAATGACCAGATTTTCCAAAAAAACAAAAACAGGCTACCATTTGCTTTACGGCGCTTCTTAGGCGAACCAGTTTTGGGACTCAATATTTTTTACCAATCGACACGAGGAATTTTTGGGCAATATTTAAATTATGCGGTAACCAACGAGAACAAATTTTTTTAAGGACCAAATTTTCATGAAATATTGAACGTACGCAGGTCCCAATAATGCTCAAGGATGCTTCTATCCGGCAGTACGAAATATTGCGATGCTGCATTATCAATTGGAGCATAGTATCGATTGCTTCTGGCACAAAGACCGTTTTTGGACGGCTTTCACGAAATTCGTTCTGGAATGATCGACAGCCACGCTGGAACTCGTTGTCCAGCGCTTCACAGTGGCTAAGAGCGGCGCTTGAACGCTAAAAGTGGAAGAATGTTGATCAATGCACTTCAGTCTCGCCAATCCACTTTAAAAATCGTAAAAAATAGTCGCACAAAATTTTTCACGAGTTAATTAATTGGGACATTTGAATTTTTAACACACTGAACATATGAAGCTCGTATATATGTAAGTGAAAGCCGTATGTTCAATTTTACGCTAAAAACTACCGAAAAGCTTGGTAGTAATAAAAATATCGAGTTACATTTCTTCAGGCGTAGTCCTGCAAAGGCGACCCTAATAAAAGGCAACCCTTTCATAACTTATGAGTCAGTGGCATTTTTGGTACACCTTTGAGCTTGAGGTGTACGATTACGGTTGATGGAGAAGTACTCAGATTCCATACAATTTGGTATCAGTCATAAATTATTTGCAGAAAGTTCGATGTAATCTACTCGATTGTTCGAACATTCAATCATTGACTTCTATATTCTAATTCTGACCAAAATTTAAAAATTTAATAGATATTTCACATATGTATATGAATGTTTTCAAATATTTTTTAATTTCTCTAGGCGTGTTCAATATTCGTTTTCGAGAAAAAAATAGCAGAAAAGCTGCACAAACCGAGACGCAAGGAAATTGTAACGGAATTGCTGAAAAATTCTGTTAAAACAATGGAAAGATTTCGTCATCCAAAGGTGAGTTGGAATATTCTATGGCGTTAGCAAATTAGTTTGATACAAATTTATTTTGAGGTAGAAATTTAGGTGTAAAAATATCATGAGGTTAATAATTTTCAATTTGTAGATTCTGCAAGTTTTGCACACAGTGGAAGAGTCGACGGATACACTGGCTTTTGCCGCTGAGCCTGTTTTCGCCAGTCTCTCTAATATTTTAGCTTTTCATGTAAGTAAACATAATAGAAAATAATACGGGTGTTACGTTTACATATACACATTTACTAGAAACATATATGTGCAATTCGTTATCGCAAGGAACCAGTCACATTTTACTGTTTAATGAGGTCGTGGTGATTGTAATTGTGGTAAATGTAAAGTCAGTTATTTCATACGTTTGCATTGTGGCACTGTTTGCTTCCATTGTTATCTATAGGTAAGACAATGAATCGGTAGATATATTAAGTTATTACTAACAGAAGCACTTTAGTGAATTTAGTGAACCAAAAACTATCCATTCCATGGACCAATTTGTATATTAAATATTAAATTGCATTTTCATTTGTGATAACAAGATATTACATTTTTTTCAAATTAGCAGGGTTTAGAGAAGTCAAAATAAGAAAATCACGACATATAGGAATCTATAGTATTATTTTAAAACATGGCGCTTATTCTGACTAAACTACAACACGTACAGATATGAAATATATATCAAAAGAAAGGTTTTGATGAGCATATTTCCGGAAAATTATAAAAATTAAAATTGGTTAATTAGTTCATGAAATATTTGCGTGTAAAGTTATCAAAATTTTCATATTGATAACAGCGATGTCTATGCAAAGCGGGTTGACACACAAATATACGCATAAATACAATATATGAGTACGTTTGCTTTGTTTAGCTCCCTTTCTAATGAGCACAGCATTGTATACATTTGGATTCTCAATAATTGTATTGTTTTGTTATCCTTACTAATAAATACATATGTATTCATGAACATAGTCCCAACGGTTGCTGCGAATTTTTTTCAAAATTTTGTTGTGATGGTATTGCCATGATGTGGTATAAATTGACAATTTACTTGAAATTTGTCAGTTCACTTAAAACAACGGTAACAGTACAAATTAGTAAGAGTTTTGGGCAGACGCAAAATAGAATTTATTTTGAGAAAAAAGTACATACATACATACATATTTAATTTTAAAATATGCCTAGAGGACGCCCAAGAAGAGTTCGTAGAAGAGTTCCTACTTTAAGAGGAGGAATAGAGCAGGTAAGTAAGTGATAAATGTTTGAAACGTCACGTATTGGATATGATTGGTAGAAGCATCCACTTTTGTTTTCGTTCATATATGGTACAACTGATCTACAATATATAAACGTATGTACATATGTATTTAAAAATTTTGTGTCCTCTTGATCCTTTTTGCAAAACTCAAAATTTTAAATGGTTTTTAAAAAAAAAGAGAGAGAGACAAATTAGTTTTTTATTTGATACGCTTTTGGCATGGATCCATCTACTTGCTGTAAACGCCCTTTTGGCATTTGGCACGCGATGTGTCGTACTAGAAAAGAGTACATGTCTATCCTTCAAATAAAATAGAGTTTTAACAAAGTGGTTGTGCGCTTAAATCGGTTTTTGTTGAAAACTTACATCTCTTTGCTTCCGCTTCATATAATATATGTTTTAAACGATTTCATGTTTTTTAGGTCCATATTCATGCAAGCACAAGTACATACAAAAAAGCTCTAGATCCAGCATTTAATGCAGAATATAGCACGCTTGGTGGTTAAACCAGTATATGTTTGCATTGCAATACTAAACATTTTAAATGTGAAAAGGAAACTCTCTATTATTGAAAAACTTTGGTAAACTTGATAAAGAAAAATTTTTTATAGGGAAGAAATCAATTCCTTACATGCTGCCACGGTGGGAAAGTGGAGATACCGATACCTCGCGTACCTGATTTTTTGGAAAGGTTTTTGGAAATAATTTGAACTCTTTCCGGTCCCATTACTTAGAGAATATAAGACAAATAAATAGCTCATTCGCTTTTGCATCTTTTGAAGCTAAAATTGTAGAGCCACCAGGACGTGGCCCTTATTGTTTTCGGATACATGGATCAATTTACCATCGAGTGGGTCCTCTTCATGCTAATAATGATTCAAACTCATTATACGCACAGCTTTATATACTTGATACTGACCAAGCCACTGACATTCGACTACAAAGGAATGCAAATTGCGATAGTTCCTTGATGAAATGCCTACACGAGATGATATCAACCGTGAATCCCTTAGCCCGTCAGTATAAATTTATGGCACAAGTTGAACGCGAGGAGGAACAGAGGGCACGACAGGAAAATCGAGTTCCGCACAAAGTGAGCATGATTTTCTTCAGTAGTCATGCGAATCGGCGTTATAATTTGCCTAACTGCTCAGAAATTGCAGCCGTTTTCACAACTGAGGATGGTGAACCACCGGCAAGCCGTGATTTAATAGTATTTTCTCACAGCTCAGAAACACAGTATTGCACCACGATTTCAACTTTACATAGATTATGCGATCCCTTGGTTTACCCTCTTTTATTTCCCTATGGTGAGCCAGGATACGACGAAGCACTACTACATGAGCAAGAATACAGAACAAGTCGCAGGTTCAGGGTCACACAGTTGCAATTCGTTGGATATCGAATGGCGATTCGAGAAGGTTTCAGCTTACTTCATGCTTCAGGTAAACTTTGGCAACAATATTTAGTTGATCAGTACGTTAGAATAGAATCAGCTTCGAGTTGAAACATATGCTGGCTTACACGATTATGTTATGCGTCAAGCAGAACTAGAAAATGCACGCCCTGGTCGCATTGTCGTTCTGCCTTCCAGTTTTCCAGGCTCACCTCGCAATATGAATATGCATTACCAAGATGCCATGGCTATTGTTAGAAAACATGGAAAGCCGTCACTTTTCATAACTTTTACCTCTAATCCAAAATGGCCTGAGATAACTCAAAACATTGAACAGTATCAAGTACCCCAAATGCGTCCTGAGTTAATAGCGCGAGTTTTTAAGCAAAAACTAAAAGATCTTTTAAATGATATTTCAAAAAAGCATGTATTTGGAAGGGTGAAATATTTTCTATACGTAATAGAATTTCAAAAAAGAGGTCTACCGCATGCACATATTTTGGTTGCTCTTTCTTGATGCAGATGCCATTATTGATGCTTCTATTATAGACTTGGCTGTTTGTGCTGAAATTCCGAATAAAGAAACTGAGCCTGAACTTCATGAAATTGTTTTAAAATGTATGATGCATGGTCCATGTGGCCCACTTAATCCTTCATCGCCTTGCATGTCTGAATCTGGAGAATGCACAAAAAAATATCCAAAACTATTTCAAGAAGTTACTTTGCAAGATGTCAATGGGTATCCCCAGTATCGTCGCCGTGATGACGGGAGCAAAGTTTTAGTTCGAGTCAATCAAAACCAAATTGAATTAGATAATCGATGGATCGTACCATATAATAAATACTTAACAAAAAAATACGCCGCTCACATCAATGTTGAAATATGTTCTTCAATCAAAAGTGTTAAGTACCTACATAAATATATCTATAAAGGATATGATTGTGCAAGGATTCAGATCATTGAACAACCTGTTAGTAACTGCATTAATTTTGATGAGATAACGACTTTTGTAGATGCTAGGTATGTAAGCGCACCAGAGGCGTGTTGGAGACTTTTTGAATTTCCAATGCAGGAAAAATCACACACAGTAAAACCTCTTGCGGTACACCTTCCAAATTTACAAAATATTTACTTTCGTGAAGACAGTGCTATTATAGCAGAAGCGATTACGGAATTCCGAGACACTACACTTACTGCGTACTTTAAGCTGAATACAATAGATACTTTTGCTAATACATTGACTTACCAAGAAATTCCTGAACATTACACTTGGCAACAAGGCTCACGTTCGTGGCAGAGAAGAAAAAATTTAGCCAACGCAATAGGCAGAATTTATACGGCCGATCCAAAGGATCGAGAACGATTTACATTACGTTTACTGTTAGTTTCCATAAAGGGTCCTAAATCATACAATGATTTATTGACAGTTGGTAATGAGCTCCTCTCTTCTTTTTGGGAATCGGCCGTCAAACGAAAGCTATTAGTGGATAACTCGGAATGGGTTGCTGTTTTGACAGAAGTTTCTACCTTCAAAATGCCCTCACGTTTAAGACGTATTTTTGCCATGATTTGCGTGTTTGGAGAACCTACTTCGCCCCTTGAACTTTGGACAACATTTAAAGAATATTTTATTGAAGATTTTGTAAGAGATAATAATGTAGTAGAAAGTGAAATATTGGCGTTGCGGGAAATTAATCAAATTTTACTTTCCCACAATACATCTTTAAAACATTTTGGTTTGCCGGAAGTTTCTTTTGCAGACAACCTTACAACTTTAACAACTGACATTGAAGTCGATTTGATATGCGCACAAACATTAAAAGATCAGCTTAATCGAGAACAAAAACACATTTTTGACGAAGTATGTACAATGTTAAATGATGAGGGCATATCTGTTAAAGCTGTTTTTATTGATGGACCTGGTGGCTCTGGAAAAACATTTCTATATAAAACTCTTACTCACTATATTCGTGGTATTGGAGAAACAGTGATTACCGTAGCTTGGACAGGTATAGTTTCAATTTTGTTGCCAGGCGGGCGAACTGCTCACAGCGTTTTTAAATTTCCCATACCGTTGACTGAATCGTCAGTTTCTTTGGTAAAACCAAACACTAAAGCTGGTCAGGCATTAAAGGTAGCAAAAGCTATTATTTGGGATGAAGCTAGCATGGTACCTGGCAGAGCTCTGTTGTGTTTAGATCGTCTTTTGCGCGATATTCACCAAAATTAGACGCCTTTTGGTGGGAAAATTATTATTCTGGGTGGAGACTTTAGGCAAGTTTTGCCTGTGGTACCGAGAAGTAAGCGAACTGACATAGTTGATAATTGTTTAAAACGTTGCTCTTTGTGGAAATTTTTTAAATCATTTAAGCTCACAATCAATATGCGTAGTCAAGATCCCGACTATTGTAATTTTCTTTTGCGCATAGGACACGGCGAAGGGCAAGACAATGCATCAAGAATAAAAATTCCTGATCAAATTCTTTTAAAAAACGGAAGCCTCATTGACTGGGTTTTCCAACCAAATAATGGAATAATAGGAATTGATAATTTAAAAGACCGAGCCATATTATGTCCAAAAAATGACCAATGTGCCATCATAAACTCGAGTATAGTCGATATGCTACCTGGTCAAGAGCGCACATATCTCAGCGCTGATACGATTGTTTCACAAGATTCACAAGATCAGGTAAGATTCCCTGTGGAATTTTTACACTCCTTCAGTTTTAGTGGAACTCCGCCGCATAAGCTTCAATTGAAAATTGGAACAGTGATAATGTTGATTCGCAATTTAAGCCCAGCAGAAGGAAGGATTTTTTTTTTTTTTTTAGAAGGATTGGTGAATGGCACACGACTTATCGTAAAAGAAATGCATCCGAATTGTTTGCACGCGGAAGTGTTATGCGGAGAGGCTCAGGGAAGGCGATTTCTATTGCCTCGCATAAATTTGCAGCCGAGCGAAACCACACTTCCCTTTACGTTGAAGCGTCGCCAATTTCCAATTATAATAGCCTTCGCCATAACTATAAATAAGGCCCAGGGGCAAACATTATCAAGGGTGGGGCTTCATTTAAAGGAGGATTGCTTTGCCCACGGCCAACTTTATGTTGCGTTAACCGGGTTAGATCCTGGGAAAATATACGCGTTCAAATGGGCAATAACGAAAACTCCACGTTGAGTGTAGTTTATAATGAAGTAATTTAAAAAAGAAAATTACTGATTTAACTGAACAAAATTTTAAAAATGTTATAGGTATGCATAAGTTCTTACATAGGTATTACATATGAATAAAAATATACACATTTCTAATCATCATAACTTTTAATATATAAAAGTGTCACATATGCTGTTTACTTTCTGTGGGAAAAAAGCCCACCCGATTTTCGGGGGTTACATACTATTATAGTTTTTTTTAATTATAATACTATTATATTAAAAAACAAGAAATAATACGAATTAAATATAGAAGAAATGAAATAAACTTAGCGGAAGGTATTATCAAACATTACGTTTTAAAAAGGGTTATTTTGCATTGGTCGTTTCGCATATTTTGGTACAGAGAGTTTTCCAAACCAAGAGAAATTAAAAACGGTTCTATAAACGTTGTAATTCGAAAAATGAAAAAGTATTTTTTTAATGGGGGATTTCGCATCTTTGTATGTAATAAAGTCCTCTTCACTGTCGTCATCTAGGACATTACTTTTATAGTGTTCCGCTAAAACTTCTTCCAAGTTTTCATCATACCAACAGAAAGTTGCTTTGCATTGCGAATTGCATATTTTATAAGTGGGGCAAAACTGGCATTGTCAAAAATGCGAATTAAGATTTTTTCAAAGCACCAACAGATTGTCTCAATCTATTGAGATTTTCAAATTAACGATGTGCAAATTATCGCAATTCTGCTGTATATCTGTGTATATCTTATTCTTTCCCCCTTCTCTATGATTTTTTCTTGAGATATGATAAAGAAATGGCAACCATAGGAAAAATTGCGGATCTAAAACTTCAAATTGGTAGAATTCATATTTTATAGTCAATGGAGTACCCCGGTTTTCGAGGCTTGTTGCCAGTGCACTTATACGAGTATATGTATTATTGATGTCTGCCATAACCGAATGGGTTGGTGCGTGGCTACTATTCGCTAAGTGCACAGACTCGAATATTCCTGCTCGAAGAAGTTTTGATAGAAAGATTTTTTTCTAATAGCGGTCGCCTTTCAGGGAATGGCAAACCTCCGAGTGAATTTCTTCCATGAAAAAGTTCCTCACAAAAAACCATTTGCCGAGTCGCCTTAAAACTGTAAAGCCCTCCATTTCTGGAACAACAACAAGACACACATCACAAATAGGAGGAGGAGCTCGGCCAAATACCCATTAAATTTTTTAATTATTTAAATATGGAGTGCTAGCAGTCGGGAGCAGCTTTGATTACCGCAAGCCGTCAACAAATTTTTATTGAAAAGTATTGGATATCGAGTGAATGACAGTGAATTTCCGGAGGCACCTCGAAGAAAAGTGTTTTGTGGTATTCCACATAACTCGCAACAGAATTATTGCATTTAGGTATTATAAAACGTTACAGACTAGAGGTGCGAAATGACTTAAAGCTAATACTTAAAGACAAGACTTGGATTTGATTTCAACTTAGATAAAAATATAGATCTAGGAAGGAAATTAAGGTATCTAATAATGGCTACATAATTTAAATAATTTGTTTAAGAAATTTTAACGTGCAACGGAGATTGAAAACGCTAACCTTTTGGCGAATATTCAAGCTTATCTGCTCCAGTAGACCTGCACAATCAATGATACCCCAGACAATGTCATATATTATATAAACATCAATGAGTGTATTGTACGTGGAAAAGAAAGTGATTTTGAATTTACTAACATTCACCACGACATATAAAGCCGACATGCCTCGTTAAAATGAAAGGATTGCGGAACAAACCGGACAAAGCGAAGTTGAACTCTTTCCATTCTTTACAAATAAACAGTATGAATTGGATTCCAAATATTGAGGCGTACTTATCCATTGACTTCAATATAACAATAAGGTGTTTGTCTGGTATAAGGATAACGTGGAAGAAAGCGCAAACTGGAATAGGTCTTAAAAATAATAAAAATAATCTGACTACCGAAGGAAAACGCTGAGTCAAAAACTACACCTAGACATTCATTTGCAACGAAAAGACGGGCACTAAACGCTATAAGTATAGACAAGATTTCGAACTATAGCGAAAGTCATGCGAAAACAGTTTTGATATAAAGCAACAATTTGTTCCGAATAAATTATTTAAATCACTTTGTGATAACGCAATATCCGAGGAGTAGGTAAGTCTGCTAAAAAATTTCAAATCATCTGCATAGAAGACAAATTTAGAATCGCTCCGTGTACACAACGTCTCATTGATTATCAAATCAGGTTAATTTAGCCAGGTTGGTAACCATAGAACGCGCGCAGACAATCCCATGTTGACGCTGCTGAATTACCATATTAGCTTTAGAAAGAAGTTCATTCTTGCTACCAGATGTGCAGATCAGAGTAATACGCATAGATGACTAGATGTGAAACTCTTTTTCTCGTGAGAGCGCTGAAAAATGTGCACTTTTTATAACATTTTCCAATATTGCCACACCGGTAGAAACATGAATTGGGTATTTTTGAACTAAAGGTCTGGAATTTTTAGTTTCCACACCACCATTGAGGTTAGTATTTAGTGTGCGGTTGCCCAATAGCCTTATACCACTCGTAAACACCTACATATACTAAAAATAAGCACAATCCGTATGAAATATGTACATAAATAAGCCAAAAGTTTAAAAATTGATATGTAAATGAAATTATTTAAAACTCATATACATAAGTAATTTAATAATAATAAAGTTATGAGCCGGAAAAACATAAGTTATAATTAAAAACATGACTTATTGCGATTTTTTAATATAACACAGAAATTGGGTAACAAAAAAAATAATTCTCAAACAACGAACAGAATAAGTTAAAGCAGATTACCTTTAATTTTTGTAAAATATAATATTTACGTATATACAAATTTACATAAACCAACCACAGTTTTCAATAAAATTATATTATGTACATAAGACTAATTAAAAGTAGAAGTAGAAAAGGATATAACGAGCTTTGGATTCTACAAACTCACTTAAATTCAAATTATTACATTTCAATTGAATTAATTTTAAGGCAAATAATTATAAACATTTCAACACGTCATTTCTCCATTAAGCAAAAACGAACTGTTTTCGTCTGTTATTTTTGGCGCGTTTCTTCTGGCAGTCTGCCATTTCGCCTATCAGCTGTTCAAAATCCCATAATGTGTGAGTGCTGCCAAGTTTTGAAACGTCCTCATGGGCGCGCTCTCTCTCAAAATGAATAAGTTTCACATCTAGTTATCTATGGTAATACGTGCAACTTTCCAGAGGTCAATAAAATCGCATGTAGCGAGAGAATCAGCTAAAGGAAAAAAGTGTAAATAAATTGGTTAAAGGAGATGATTCCTGAGATAACCTTGGAGGGTTTTTTTTTTCGATTTTAAAATTTTTCGTAAAAAGCGACTTTTGCTAATGGCCAAAAACACGTAATCAATTTAAAATCACTAACAAACAGTAGTTTTAGTAAATCTTAATGCATTTTTTAACAACAATGAAAATCATGATGATGGTGAGTGGAGGTCTTTCAGACTTGCTTTTGTATAAGTACATGCGAACGGTGTTTGAAAATGGGTTGCTGACTCCAATAATTATTTATTTATTTCAAATTTAATGGATAATACATTTAGTGACTTTGAGAATTACTCTCCAAATTACGAATTCTTCCTCTAAATAGTGAGAACAGCATTTCAAGAATCTGAGATATTCAAAAACACCTTCCTTCGAAAACGCCTCCTTTGCAGTAACTCTATCCAAAACGAATAGAAAGATTTTTTAGTTTTATAACTGTAGCCTAACTCTAGACTTATTTATACCAACGGTTTAATATTAGATTAACTTAACCTTAGCTTTCGGCTGACAGACCAATGAGATACTTTTCAAGCAGTATTTGCAGGAACGACATAACAACATAGCTGATGAACCTTTCTCTCACCCTGCAAACATTATTGCTATCCACCTCGATAGTTAGGCGGTAATTAAATTACTCATCGATATCAGCGATGTACTTCTTTGATTGCCTAGCAGACCTAAGTTCTATGTGAATCCAATAGACTTTAAGATTTTTTAGACATACAAACTGGTTTTAGTTTTATAAAAATGCAAAAGCACAAACTAAGACTAAGCGAAGTTATAAAAATGGGCCTATTGTGACGCTTTCCTCATCCCTAAAATATTTTATGATTGAATTTGCACCGAATATTTCCAAAACTTTTTTTTTATAAAATTGATATATTTTTTCTCACCATTCCGTCCAGTAGGCACCTAATGAATTTATTAACTTAGCGCAATGGTTTCAAAAAGTTAGCTTCACCAAATTTCACTAAATTTGTATATATTCGTAGTTATACACATGCAATATACACATGTGTAATATATGTACATATTTGTGTATATGTGTATGCTTAAGCGACTAATCAGCCAGGCACACCTGGTGGTACATTGTGACAGATAAAGTTTTTGCATTTTGGCTTACATCGAACACAAATGCAGGAGTTACTCTACCGCAGCAATTTTGCTAGTTCAGTGCTGTGCACGCCCACGGATCGCTTTCGCCGCAGTACATGTTTGTACTTGATGTACATATTTTCAGCGTTGGTTTTCACATCAAGCCGCCTGTGTTTGGCGTACATACATATTTATACACCACAGTTTGCGAAGCCGTTGACACTGACCCTCTGATATGTGACAGCGTATAGGGTTAAATTTAAGTTTGTTGCGTACAGTAAATATGTATGTATGTGGTTTGAATATAAAGGGTGGTCTAAATAGATGTATGAAAAAAGAAAACAATATTTTTCGGTATATTGTTGGTTTATTTGAAAGATCTGCTGGTCTCGCAGTAGCGCATCCTCGTAACCAGTTTTCCATAATTTTAGTGACAATTTCTAGCTCTATCTCACGAAAAGCGTGCTCGATATTTGCCTTAAGCGCCTGAATCGTTGATGGACTCTTCGCATAAAATCGGTTCTGCACAGGACCCACACAAAAAGTTCAACAGCGTAAAATCTTAGCTCCAGGGTAGAAAATTGGCATCGTCAAGTCGGCTGATAACTCGGTTATTGGACTTGGCGCGCAATCCTTCTGAAACCAAACCTTTTGGGTATTTGGCCGAGCTCCTCCTGTTTTTGTGGTGTGCATCTTGATGTTGTTCCACAATTCGACTGGCCTACAGTTTCAAGCCGACTCCGAACGGCAGATATTTTTTATGAGGAGCTTTTTCATGGCAACTTTTCTGAATGGTAGTCACGCACCAACCCATTCGGATACGGCGGCCGCAACGGCTATTTATAAAAATAAATATAGAAATCGTTTTTCATTCGTTTGTAGTGCCCACCGCTGTCCGAACCGGTGTCTCCGCACCAATCTGTCTGAAAATGTATTGGCTTCTCGATGATCACAGGCAGATTTTCCGACCACATAATAATTAACATCAAATATTAACATAGTTGCCGAGGTGGCTTTGAGAAGATAATTTGTGGTCCATTACGAGCTGCAATATTTCCAAACGTTTCTCAAGCATAAAGTGATTAATTTCTTTCCGCAAGATATGGTTTAATACTGAACGGCATTATCAACGTTCTGCGTGCAGCGGTTGGGTTAGAGTTCGAAACATTATGGCAAGCAGTAGTAAGAAGGCGAAGACATACCATTTCCATTCGGAATGGGAAGAACAATACTTCTTCACAGAAGTTAAAGGCAAAAGTGTTTGTTTGTTATGTAATACAATAAATCTGTGTCAGTTCCTAAAAAAGGAAATATTGAGAGGCATCATAAAACTGTACATTCGAATTTTGAGAAGGCATTCCCGTTAAATTCTGCCACCAGAAAAGAAAAACTGAAACATTTAAAAATCCAGTTAATTGGACAACAGTCAATATTTTTGAAAACAATCGACAAAAATAAGGCTGCAACTGAAGCATCTTATCGTGTTTCCCAGATAATTGCACAAAAGAAAAAACCTTATGAAGACGGGGAAATCATAAAACAAGCATTTTTGGAAGCTGCAGATTCTTTATTCGCCAACTTTAGAAATAAAGACGAAATAGTGTCTGCTATAAAATCTATGCAACTTTCTGCTAATACAGTGATGAGGCGAGTGGAAGTATTGAGCAATGATATTTTTTTACAGTTAAGAAGTGACTTCGATAACTGTATTTATTTTTCACTGCAACTGGATGAGTCAACAGGTGTAGTTGACACCTCACAGATGGCCATATTTTTCAGGATGGCTTTTAGTGATTTTACAATTAAAGAAGATCTTTTGAAGTTTATTCCACTCAAAGGACATACTACTGGGCTAGAGCTGTTTTCTCATTTAAAAAATCTCATCTCTTCTGAGAAAATTCCAATATAAAAAATGGTAGGCCTGACAACTGACGGTGCTCCAGCTATGGTGGGTTGTGATAAGGGGCTCGTGGCGCTATATCATAAGGATGAAAGTTTTCCACAATTTCTTAGTTACCACTGTATTATACATCAGCAAGCATTATGTGGAAATTTTCTAAACTTGAACAACTTTATGAAACTGGTGGTGAAAATTGTGAACAAGATTAGAGCTCAAGCGTTACAAAGAAGATTATTTAAAACCTTGGCTGATGAAATTGACTGTCAATACGGAGAGCTACTTCTGCACTCTGAAGTGCGATGGTTAAGCAGAGGACGAGTGCTCAAACGTTTCAATGATGTCCTGCCTGCTATACTCCAATTTTTCAAAGAACGCGATGAACCGATTCCTGAACTTGAAAAATTCGACTTGGCTCAGAGATTTTGGTTTTGTTGTGGACATTACAGAGAAATTAAATGAGCTTAACTTGCAGCTTCAAGGCAGGGATAAAGAATTAGCGGACATGATTTCTGATATAAATGCATTTATTACAAAACTTGAATTTTGGGAACAAAACCGCGATACTAAGCATTTTCCTATTCTTTCCGAAAAGATATCCAAAAATCTATTAGAGCCCTATGACAGTAAATATCATATGGAAATAGTTTCTAACTTGAAGGAAAACTTCAAAAATCGTTTCAAGGATTTCAGCAAAATTGCTTTAGTGACGCAATTTGTTGTTTCACCCTTCATGGACATTGCTATACAACAGTTAGCAACTTGTGTTATGAACAACTTTGGCGAAGACATTGCTGTGACAGAAATGTAATTGATTGCTTTTCAAAGTGACTTGACTTTAAAATCTTTAGGTTCAAATACAAAATGTATATGGACTTTAGTAAGTAAAGATAAGTATTCAGTTTTATGTCGTGTTGCGTTGAAAGTGAAAGCGTTATTCAGTTCAACTTATTTGTGTGAATCTTCTTTTTCCAATATGAAATTTATTAAAAATAAATACCGCAATCGGCTTACAGATATACATTTGGATAACTGTATTCGAATGACTGTATCAAATTATTCTGCAAATATTAAACAAAATTATCGATGAGTCAGAATGTCAACCTTCTCATTAAATATGCTCTTTTTATCTGCCCATATTTTATTTATATAATAATGTACTATTACTGTTTTGTTGTTTTTTTAAGTCGCTTGTGATTTGCCATTATGACTGCAAAAAATTTTGTTACGATTGATAGGTGTGAACATGGATGTAGTTATGCATAAGTATAAGCACTATAAGTCATAAGTTTATTATATATAGAACGTATATTATATTAGTAAAATAAATACATGTATTGTATGTCGAATATAACTGTGTATTATTTAATTTATGTTGGCTTGTGCAAGTAGCTCGCTGTTTATTTCAAAATCTTAAAAGTAGCTCAACACATTGAAAAGGTTGGCGACCACTGGCTTAGACTATATGGTAACGCTTCAGAAAGTAATTATAGTGGAACTATTTAACATTTCGGTAAATAGGAACTCACCAAAACCTGTCATGAAAGATTCCCAGTAGCATCATCATCATAATTGTTGGCTGAATAATCCTGGTCTAGTCTTCACCGTAATATAATATGAGACCTGTCCATCCCAGTCTGTTGATCATTATAAATAGATGTTGTTACAAACCGCTGCACGTACGATTTTTCGAGTTCATTATTGCAGCGGCTCTTTAGATGATTGCACAAAGAGAAATAGTAGCGACGTGCCATAAGGATTCTGTGATTAATTCCTGCAAAAGGTTTATTGTCGTGATTAATGGTTACTCCTAGCTACTTAAATTCATTTTTTATTTCGAAACCATAACCACCGACGGTGAGTATTTGACCCACATTATGTCTGACAGAGTACGACGAAGTTGAAAAAAGCGCTAGCCAGTGAGGATGTAATACTGCTAATGTCGTCCACGTAAGCCAACAACTGAGCCGATTTAAATAAAATAGTTCCCTTGGTGTTCACGCCTGAATCTCTGATAACCTTTTCAAAGGCAATATTAAGGAGTAGACATGAGAAACCATACTCTTGCGGGAGTCCGTTCATCGTGGCGAACTCCCGTGACTCATCGCCTTGAACTCTTACGCCTTTCCTTACATTGCGCATAGTCGATTATCGGGAATACCGGGCTCAGCCTTCTCTGACAAGATCTGGTTTCGAATTATGCTGCTGTAAGCTGCCTTGAAATCTATGAAAAGATGACACGTCGTCATGTCGAATTCACGAGACTTTTCCAATATCCGCCTTAGTACAAAAATTTGGTCAATGATTGAACTTACTTCTTGAAAACTGGCTTGGTAGCTATAAAAAATGCATTTAGCATGCGGTTTAAGTCGACCATTTAAAATATTTGAGTATTTTTTGTGGAAAATATATTTTTTATAGCAATTAATGAGTAATCCCGCCTCTGCATTGCTAAAACTCTGGCAGTGCTTGAAATTGTCTTATAACAATTCTTTATCCCGAGTTGTCAAGTGAGTAACAGTGATACATACAGGGTCTGACACTCGAAGTGTAACCAACTTCAGACCGCTCGCGCAGCTGATGCACGGGCATCACATCCAGCAATTGTTGTTGTAACGCCCGCACAATGGCTCTCAAATTCACCAGACGCGAATCCGACCATTTTTGAGAGCAATGTCCGAATTAAAAGATTCACCAGTCTCGAGGCGTTGAAAAAAGCCAATGTGCGCGAGTGGGCCAAAATAGCTGCAAGTCACATTCGGGCAGCTTTCGATTCGTTTCTGAACCGTCTCAAGATAATAGTCAACGCAAAAGATGGTCATATCGAGCAAAAGTACATTGATTCTTAATTTTGTATTATGTAGTTTCACACATTTGTTACTTTGAATTTAATAAAAGTAATTTTCCGAACTAAATTTATGGCCTTTTTAATTGGTTACACTTCGAGTGCCTGACCCTGTAAAATTTTTTTTAGATTAGCAAGGATTGACCGCGTTCTGAAAGTGAGTAAACGCGGTTAGATACAACAACTATTCAATGGAATTTTGTGTATTTAAATACATGGTTAAGCCTAAACTGCAGTTGCGTGTACTCGTATATAAGTACATAAACATGTAGGCACAGTTGTTTGAAAGCATGCAGTATTAGCTGAATACGTTAGAGCATCGCTGAAAGCGCGTCATAGCTACAATTCAGTGGCAAATGTAGTACATTTAAATTCCTTTACTTAAAGCGCAGAATGGTTTGCAGTGACTATTTACGGAATAAAAAATTAGAAATCTTACTTATGTAAATATATTTTCTAATGTCCACATTTTGTAACTTTGCAATTCTGTTTGACTTTCCGTTAATCGATTATATTTGTCATTCTGCTTTATTTCCAGGAATCAAAAACGTATGAACACATTGTCATGTCATCGAATGCATCAGGCACCGGCGCACAGAGCTATCAACAGCAAACTACGGCAATTCCACAACGGCCAGCTCATGCGAAGGAGTATAATTTTTTAGATATCGAATTCAAATATGGTTTTCTGCAGGTGAGTATGTACGGTTATAATGAATTGGTTTGTACGATATACAGTCACTCACACCTTATTTGATACAGATACGATTTGTTTGTCAAGGTTTCTATATTTCATTGAAAATGGAAAAACAGAGTATGAAGATATTTTAATTATTTTATTTTTTTCATCTTTCAACACAGAATATGAAAAGTGTTCGCTCATTTCATTGCGTTGAAAACAAAAAAAAAAAAAAACAAATCGAGAGAATTCACGTCACAGCTTAAATGACTTATAGTTAAAAACGAGCAACTATCTATTTCTAATTTTCATAATTTTAAGATATTTAGTACTTTTTTGGGTATCTTTTATTATCAATTACAGCTTGAAGTCTACGTGGCATGGAGTCAACCAATTTGTTTGCGCATTCTGGACTAATTTGGTTCCACTCTTCAAGTATCGCCTTTTTAAGATAAGATTTGTTATGGATATCATATTTTTTTATATGTATTTGTCTTCAAATCCGAACACAAATTTTCGATGGCGTTCAAATCCGACGAATGTGCAGGAGTATCAACAAGGTTGGACTTGTGACTTGTGGTGAAGGTCGTTATATTGCAAAAAGTGAAAATCATTTTCAATTTGTAATTTTCTAGCGCTTTGAACCAAATTATCTTGCAGAAGTCTTAAATAAACATATTTGTTCATTGTCTCTTCGATAAAGATCAAAGTTCCAATTCCATTTGAAGGCATGCCTGTAACGTTGCCACCGTCGTGTTTTATAGTAGCTCGGAAATTTTTTACTCCGTTTTGGCCTCGCGTCATATAAAATGCCTACCATCTGGTCCAAATAAGTTTATTTTTATCACAAGTACGGTTCTCCAAAATGCTGGAGTCTTATTTGGATTTAGATCTTATTACGAGAGGTTTATTACGGGCTTTCATTACCATTTAAATTTGCTTCCCTCACTACTTTTCGAATAGTTTCCGAATGGCAAGTTTTACCTAAATCCTTGTTGGCCATCCCAGCTAACTTTGGAGCGCTTTTTGCTGGATTTTTCTTCACTTGGCGCACTAACCATTGACACTATTTCTCTGTGAAAGTTTTATTTCGGACGTGTCGCTCCTTATTTATTATGATTTTCACCCATAAAACGTTCAATAATATGCTGAACTGTTGACGAACTTAAATGTACAATTTCAGCTATTTTACGATGCGGTATTCCTTTTTTGAAATGCTTCAAAACTAACTCATGATTATCTACCGAAGCTCGCGATCCCATCTCTAACAGGCGTACATAAAATTTAATATTGCTTTATGTCAAACTCACTCTGCAAACTCTCGCATACTAAGAATACAAATTTAAGCTTCGGCGTGAATCCTCTGTTGTTGTTGTTTTGTGCATTATAAAGAAAAGAGTGTACACCTTTTTTTTATTTTATATTGAGAAATGAAATAAAAAAAAAAACAAAAAATAAGATGTCATACTCTGTTCTTTCATTTTCACAACATATTATGAGATGTAAAACACTTTACAAACAAATCGTATCTGTATCAAATAAAGTGTGAGTGACTGTAAGTATGCACATGTATGAGTGTATGAAATTAGAAATGTAGGTAATATTTGAAGTTGATAATTGTCTATATTTTAGTTTACTTAATTAGTCATAACTGAGCACGCAATTTTGACCATAAAGGAGGAAAATAAATTCTGGAACATCTTTACAAAGTTACCAACAGATTTGCGTTAGTTTGAATGTGAATTCATTATATGTTTATTGGAATATGCAGTAAGGGTCTACAGTTTATGAAGGATAAGTGATTACAAATATCCCCTATATCCACGTTTAGAAAAGCCGATCGTTTTGTGAAATCTTTTATGAAGTTTAGGCATAATTTCAGCTCTCACTCCGATTTTTATTTTTCAAACCTTCAATTATTTATGGTTTAATCACGTAAACACCATCCTCTGAAGGGAAATTATTCTTCACGGGAATTTCGTTTGCGCCAAAATAATTATTGCATTAAAGGTGCCACACATCATCGACCAATTTTTTAGTGGCCACTCATCGTCAACATCCAAAAACAGGCAAAAAAAGTCTCTTCCTGCTATTATTGCATCTTGGAGTAGCGTTCCAAATAGCGTTTAATTTTGTTCTTGTCTCCTCGTTTCGCTGAATAATTTTCCCTTTGATGGATTTTTTACTTATTCAGAACAAATATATTTATACAGTGACTTAATAAAGAACTCGGACATACATAGCATTCAGCTTCAAATTCAAAACTTTTGTAAGAAATGCAAGTTAAATATTTTTATTTTTATATTTTTCTATTGGGTATTCAAATAGAATTTAAAAAAATAGTAATAATAATTTACAAATCTATACAAAATTTATCTTGCAGCATCTGGCATTATTGCGATTAGTTGATACTTTAAAACGGTGAGTCCCACAATTAATTTTCTCTCGGTAGAACAGTGCAAGGTAGGTAGGTAGTGTTTTGTTGAATAAAAGTCCAAATTATAAACATGGGTAGGCAGCGTGGGCAAAGCTCAATTGAAGTCAGAAATTTAATTATTAGTCATCATGAAAAGGGTAAAACCGTTCGGAAAATCGCAGAAATAGTGGATAGACCCCATTCGCTTGTATACAACGTGATAAAACGTTTCAAAGAAACAAAATTCGTAGAAAATAAGAAGAAATCGGGACGACCCAAATTGTTTTCGGATGCAGATGAACGGTGGATAGTGCAACGAATTACGAAAAATTCAAATTTGAGCGCTCCTAAGCTCGCAACAGAAGTCGCCCAACACCTTAATATTAACTGCAACCCCGAAAGTACACGTATAGTGTTGCCAAAGAATAATTATAATGGAAGAGTTGCACAAAAAAAAAACCTTTCATCAACGAAATTAACGGACTCAAGTGAATAAAATTTGCAAAGCGTCATGGGGTTAAGAATTTCGAGTGCTGGAATTACGTTTTGTTTGAAGATGATAGCAAGTTTAACATATTTAGGTCATATGGACAATCATATGTGTGGTGAAGACCTAATGAAGAGAGATTCGAACCTACGCACTTCCGCATGGTAATCACACACCAAATCTTTCGGCTACGGCGGCCGCATAGAACAACGCGTAGAAATTTAGCCCCATTAACGAAACTGTGCACAGTATAATGCTGACAACAACATTTGAAGCAGTGCACTGTGGCCCGACAATAATAATAAACTACCGTTTTAAAAACTTTGCCTGTTCACGAAATATCTTAGCCATATTTTTTTTTCACATCCACCTTTGAAATTAGCTACATTTTTTCAACGGATTTTATAGATATTTGATTGTTTATTAAAATGTAGATTTCTTTGTATGGAATAAAAATCTTACTAAACCAATGATTTGGTGAGAGAAGAAAGACGCTACAGTAATCAGGCAAGCGCAAACGCAAAAATATATCTAGATTCACCGAATATATACTTTATAGCTTAAATTCATGTGTGTTCATATGCACCGATCCGCTCTCACTGTTTGCATCCACTCTTCAATCGACGTAAGTTGGCGTTTGGATCGTGAACTTGGCCTTTGTAGGGAGTGCTGAGAGGCACTAATCGGTTTCTATAGATGGGTCGATGAGTTCGGTCAGGACTGCGCTATGGATTTTGTAACGATAGGCCAATTCTTTTTATTCCAATCAATCCTTGCTTGTATAAAGATTCGTCGGAGGCATATTCAGTAACAAATGCAGCGTTTTTTCATCGTGCTTCTTATTAGCGTAGAAACCAGTCGCTCGACCTTATTTATTTTCTACGTGTTGCCAAGTCGAAAGCTAAACTTCAAAAAAAAACACTCAACTAATTTCTTGTTATATGTAGTTAAAGAACTAAATATTTAGCTGCAACCATATCTCTGTAGCAAACCAACATTTCAAATGCATTTCCAAGCAAAGATACATAAATTTCATTTTCTACGTAACATAATCACAAAGGTTAAAAGTTTTTGTATATTTGTATACACCTACATACTTATTTACATATGCATGTATAATACAAGTACATATTCATATAATATTCTTTAATTTTTAATTTTCTCATGCACGCAGCTAGTGGAAGCTTTATCCTATTTACACTATTCGGGCCATGTTATTCATCGGAATGTGTGCCCATCATCAATATTAGTTACCAAACGAGGTACTTGGAAGCTGGCTGGCTTAGAATTTATTGGTGAGCGCTTTTATTTAAAATTTATTATTTTATTGTTTTTATATACTCTCGCTTATCAGCACAGTTTAAAAAATATTATATAATTTGATAATAATTTTATTTTAACTTGAACCTGGTAATATTTTAATATACATATATATATGTTATATGTATATACCAGGTGTATACCTATGAAATGAGACTTTTTTCATTTTCAAAGGTTTATTAACAAAAAATTGTTACAAATTTAATCTTCAAAATAATAGCCATCGCTAGGACACATTTTTTCCCATCTTTCAGGCAATTTGTGGATGCCGCGCCAAAAAAATTGGCCGTCTTTGGCGGCAAACCAATCATCGACCCATTTTTTGGCTTCTTCGTGAGAATTGAAGCGCTGCTCAGAAAGTGCGTGGCGCATCGATGCAAACAAATGATAATCGGAAGGCTCCAAGTCTGGTGAGTAAGCCGCATGCACCAGCGGTTCCCAATCGTACGTCTCCACCAATTCCCGGGTCGCTCTTGTTCGATGTGGCGGTGCATTGTCACATTGTCGGTTCATGCGGCAGCCATCTTGCCCATGTCTTTCAAACGCTTGGAAATGGTTTTTTGGGTCACTCCCAACAGTTCTGCCATCATTTCTTGCGTTTGACCATCATCTTCATCCAACAATGCTTGCAATTCGGCGTCCTCAAACTTTTTCGGTGACCGGCCACGGTCCTCGTTCTCCACGCTAAAATCACCACTTCGGAATTTTTCAAACCACCTGAAGCACTGTGCTCTACTAAGACTATGCCCACCATAAGCTTCTATAAGCATTTGATGAGCTTGAGAAGCATTTTTCTTCGATTGATAACAGAAAATCAACGATGTCCGCAAATCATAGTTTGAAGGCACGAAATTCGACATTTTTAAGAGCGACAAAAATGCATTGTTGTATGAAACGTAACAAACAATGAACTATTGTTGACAGATGACAGACGAAAAAAACAAGACATTTGGGAAGGTTTAAAAATACTCCTAGCGACAACTATGGACTAATAGCTGAAAGTCTCATTTCATAGATATAGGTACACCTGGTATATATAGATTTATTATGACATGTATCAATTTCTGTCTCTAGCTCAAACGAGTCATATATTCTCTTTGTGTGGGAAAATCGAGAGCGCAAATAATCACACTTCTCTGGCTTCAGTCAATTCATATGTGGCAATATGCTACATTAGCGTGGCAGTTATTTGACCTGTTTTTTTAAATACAATATTTTTTCGCGGGCTACCCTCCAGTTTGGTTCCATTCTATATAAAAATGATCTCTGTGAAATTTGGTGCCATTCGGATAGGGGAAAGGTGTGCCCCCGAACCTTTCAATATGCAAAATTTACCCCAAAATGACAAAAAAATTTAATTCCATTAAAAGTGTGTTTTTTATTTTACCTACATGAGTATATATACAGCGTAAATAAGTAGTAAAAGAATTTAATTGGTAAAGTATATTAAATTATACATATAAGGAAGGAAGAAGGAAATTATTATCCATACAGTATTTAGCTTATATAGTTCCATATGACGCTTACTTCATTGCAATTTAGTTTAATAACAACATATAAAAAAAACTAAAAAAAAGAAATAACTCATTGAAGAAAATAAAATAAAAATGAATTAAAAATCTTTATTTTTAGATATAGTTTGTTTATTGCTGTCTGGGAACTTCTGTCGATAGTCACTTATAACTTGGAGCACGTACTGCATTTGTCGCTCGTTTTTTGTATATAACTTATTAAAACCCTCTACTAGTTTAACACCTCTCTCCGTCGTATCATTTGTTACTTTAAGTTTATTAACTACTTTTAAAGCTTGGACGAAATCTTCATGTTTGTGCCACCGGGCAGGATCTGTGCATAGGAATTCGTCATTAATGTTAAATCTTGCAAAGAATCGTTTTGTTTTGTTGGAGACAAATTGTTCAAGTCATTGGTTTAATAATTCAGGAACTTGGCTAGATTCCACGGTTATCCTTTTAATACTTTTTTCACATTCAGCATCAGTTTCACGATTCAACGCCTTTACCATTTTGATTTTTGATTCTGCCGTCACATTTGGGTCAAAGGAGGCCAAGGCGATGGATTCTGGTGATAAATATCACAAAGGATTTTTGATTTTTTGTAAAGCCACACGAGAGATGTCTTCGTCAACTGCCTGGTATTTATAAATTTTGGAAAGAACACTGAAATCCAAAAATGGTGCTTTGGCTGCAGAAGGTGCACAAAACCACACTTCGATATATGTATATACTGATAAGGAAAATGCAAATATCACAAATTTTCCTCACGCGGTGATAATTTAAATTCATCGCGAAACATGAATATCTTAAAGCAATAAATAGCCTTAGCGATCCACCTTGCATGATGGATAGCTCCTGGAGCACGGAAGGATACTCCACGAGATGGTATTTCGCCAAGAAAAATAGCAGCCAATTGAAAAAATTCTCGATAATCCTCTCTCGGTTGTTGTTCTTGCAACGTGCTTCGTATAAAATAAAGAACTCGGGAAACATCGACCGGATCCAAATGTTTTCTGATCTTCTTATTCACGATTCCGGTTTTAAAATTATTTACATTTATTTTAGGCCAAGCAGTTTGGAACTTTTTTAAGATTGGTACGGTTGGGCCGGTAGTTTTACCCATCTTCTCCTCGAAAACGGCTTTTAAAATAATTTCGTATATGTGATGGCGGCAAGGCAAATATAAGAGACCTTTTTCTAGAAAGCTTTCAATCAAAACACACGCACCATTAAAAGCGCCCGTATTAGAGGCAGTAGTGTCAAAAACCAATGCTTCTACGTAGTCCTGAAGGCCCCATTCCGCAAGGGTTTCACAAACAGCTGTTGCCTGTTCTTTTCCACTCCCTGATTGCAATGCAGGTACACCAAGAAGTTGATCAGCACCGCAATTTGAAAGAATAACAGGAAGTCGGTCTACTGTCTCTTTACCTGTTAGTGATGGCAGTAATTTACTATCCCAATGTATCGTAGCGGCAGGCAATTCCTTATCCTTAAAGATATTTTTGATTTCGGTAGCTTTCTTTTCGCGGAGTTTCTCACGGGAATTGTTAATAGACCACCTGTTGATCGCAAAAGTCTCCACATCTTGACCAAGGGGTTCAAGTGTAGCTATAAGAATATGAACTGTATTCCTGTCACTGATCTTGCACTTATCCAAAGCAGCAGCAAGCTTAGGAGTTATTATTATTTGTTGTCCTCTTTTTTGATTTGCTGGTACAGACAAATGTTTTGAGCATTGCGGAATTGTCAAAAAGCAAGGGTCGAATGGCTTGGTAGATTCTGCATTGAATATATATTTTTTTAAGCGTAATAATTTGATTTATCATTGTAAAGTGATAAACTAAGTGCTCGGCTACTTTACTTACTACTAGTATTTTTACTACGAATTTTCGGGTTTTTTGAAACTTTGAAGGCCCGGGGGCACACTTTCCACTTACCAGATTTACTTCAAACTTTTTTTCCACCATTTTTATATATAAAGGAACCAATCTGGGGGGTAGCACCAATAAAAAAATAATCTTGCAAAATAACTGCCACCCTAATGCTACATGGAAAGCCATCTGATTGATGAGTTAAAGCTTAGCTTACCGTAATAAATATAACAAGAATTTTAGGTTTTCGAAACGGTTATCCGTTTGCTTTTTCTATAAATAGTTGACAATAGTTGGCACATGCAGATATGTAACATATTTGCTTAAAATTCATATATGTATGTATGTATATGCGTGCACTTGTACTAAAGGGTAATAAAATTTTTTCCATATAGCGATTGTATAACATCATCCAGAAATCGAGATGGATAAAGACATATACATACAGTATGTATATTAATTGTTTGTAACATGATAAAAACTTCTTAAATACATTTTAATAACTTTATTTTACCAACTGAAATTACATTTTCGAAATATTGAATACACAGTATTTTTGTAACAATTAAGTTTAACGCATTTATATGGCAATAAAACCCAAAACTTCAAAACATCACAGTAAAAAAAACATAAAAGCCCATAAAATAGTTAATTCTGCATTGTCAATTAATTGTTTACATCTTCAAATATTATATGACTTTTGTTAGGAAAATATAAGTCTGTGATTTTAATATTTAGTGTGAAGGCCTTCAGCTTCCATTACAGATCGCAAGCGACGGGGCATGGAATGAATACGGTTTTTCAAGTCGTAAGTCTCTGGAATTTTCTGCCATTCAACCTGAATGGCACTTTCCTCTTTAAAAAAGCCCACAAATTCTCTATTTGTCTCATCACAAAAAATTACGTCATCCCAATATTTCACTGGCCTGTTAAAATTGGCAATGGAAAAACTAAACCGTTTTTCTATTGTATATTAACTGCAGACATTAATGGCTTTTTTCTGGCTATTTGCGAATAATATTTATGCAGTCTTAAAACTTTCCGGACAGTCTCGTGACTTACTGGTTTTCCGCAATCATTTTTTTAATTTTTGAATGATCGCGTCTAGAGAGCTTTGGTGGTCTGCCTCCTGAGCGCTTTAATTCAAGCCTGGTTTCTTTTGCGCGTTAAATAATATTGTAAATAGTTCTAAGCTTAATTGAAAACATTTCCGCCAACTCTTTAGCCGACTTCCCCTCATAATAATTAAAATAAACTAACTGAATCAAATTTTCCATACCATACTAAATGTGTGCCAGAAACGTACAATTATAACACGCGTTTATTTGCGTTCAAAATAAAAGTACCGTTAGCTAGCTTCAGTTTTACGTCATGCTGTGTTTGCATTTTGCAAAGAATTAATTGACAACGCAATATATATATGTACAGTTAGTAACAGAGGTAAGTAAGTACCGGACACGTTTTCAATTTTCCCCCAATCGATTCCTTCAAATAACCTAAGTTATAACAAAATTGTATTTTATTTACATGAATGAAATACAAAAGTCATATTTAATCCAAATAATGACAAAATTTAAAAAGCAACAAAATTATAGCTTTTTATATTAAACTTTATAAATATTCATGTCTCAAAAGTAAGTATGCAGTTCATCATATTATTAATTTGTGAAATCAAAAACAAAATTAAAATCAAATCCTAGTATTTGGTAGGATAACCATTAGACTTTACAATCGCTTTAAGTCGTGATGGCATTGATTTCACCAAGTTTTCAGTTACAGCTGGTGGTATTTTATTCCATTCCTCTTGAAGTACGTTTTTCAGTTGTTCCTTATTTCTAATCGGATGTTTACGTATTTGCCGCTTTAAATATTCCTATAAATGTTCGATTGGGTTGGTATCCGGGGACTGTGGTTGTGTTTTCGCACATTGTATAACAGCCACTCTCGTACAATGTTGGATGTGTGCTTGGGGTCATTATCCTGCTGGAAGATAAACGTTCCACCAAGGCCCAATTTCGTAGCGCTTTCTTTTAAAATGTTTTTCAAAATACTTAAATAACCATATCGGTCCATAATATTTTCGATAAATACCAAGTTTCCAACCCCGTTCACAGGCATACATCCCCAAACCATCACAGAGCCCCTCCATGCTTCACAGTGCCGGTCATATTGTTTGGATTCAATTCCGCGTTAACTTTTCTCCAAACTTTTTCACGGCCATCAGATACATAGATACTGGACTTACACTCATCAGAAAATATCTCTTGGTTTCAAAACGTATGGTCATATTTTTCATGAACTTTTACGAATGAAATCCGTTTACTCCGATTGACACTACTCAAGAAGGGATTTTTCCTAACATTGCGCGCATGATAACCAGCACTATACAAAACCCGGCGAATAGTTTGGGTGCTTAATTGTTTTCCAGTCTCATTTTCAACTTAAGATTTCAATTTGGGGACACTTATTTTGGGGTTTGTTCTGATTTTCCGTACGACTAAGCTTTTTTCTCTGGGACTTAAGAGCGGTGGACGCCCACAATGCTCTTTATTAGTGGTGCTTCCCGCACTTTTATATTTATTCAAAATCTTTTGAACTGTAGTAAAACTCCTATCTATCAAACAACCGATTTCTCGCAATGATTTATATTTCTTGTGATATATTATAATCAGTTTTTTTAAATCATCAGAAAGCTCTTTTCCTCTTGGTGCCATTACAAAAAATGTCGCAAAAATTAATACAAAGCGTACTTCCCTAAATTTTTATACTCACTTTAATTATTTCCTTTTAATAGCTTTAACTTTTTTAATCAATACGTAAAAATAAATGTTATGCTAACTGAACAATCGTTTGCTGTATACTAACTTTTGTGACATAAATTTGGATGGCATCAAAGACAAAGCAAAGCATAGATAACGGCATCTAAAATTAACAGCTAAATTAAGGCGCATATGAAAGCTCATCCCAGTACACAAATACCATGTGTAAACTATTTTGATTACATATTAAGGAAAGCATTAGCGTCAAACAATTCCGTAAATCAGGCTCCTGTATACTTATTTATGTTACTAACTGTATGTCGAATTGTAGTGTTGCTTGTATATTTTACTGTTATATTTTGGTTTTTGTACATGTTGTACGTAAAACGTTTGACGAATTTTGCCTTTAACCCTAGAATCGTAAGATAGTTTTACCCTATGTTAATGCTAATATACGTAAATTTTACGTACAACACAAAAATTTAAAATAAATGTTCAACAAAAACTTGTATACATATCTTCTGTTTTGATTTTATTTATTGATAATAAAGCGTTTTTCAATAGGTGCGCTTCAACTTTTTTCCGATAGGGAGGGCGAACGACGCAATATTTTTTATTTTTCGCTTGTCATTTGTAAACTTCATTAGTACATTTCATCATGGAACGCTACAAACTTGAGCAACGCGTTAAAGTTATTCAGGCTTATTATGTAAACGGGCGTTCAAATCAAAATGCATATCACGCACTTCATCTTCAGTGAGGACGTACATTTTCACCTCAGTGGATTCGTCAATAAGCAGAATTTCCGCATTTGGGCGAAAGATAATCCAAGAGAGATTGCCGAAAAACCAATGTACCCACAAAGAGTGACTGTTTGGTGCGGTTTACATGCCGGCGGCGTAATTGGCCCATATTTTTTCGTTGACGAGAACGATCGCCACGTTACTGTGAATGGAAATCGATA
This sequence comes from Anastrepha obliqua, assembly GCF_027943255.1. NCBI lineage: Eukaryota > Metazoa > Arthropoda > Insecta > Diptera > Tephritidae > Anastrepha > Anastrepha obliqua. Next base: position 53,262,797 of record NC_072894.1, read on the forward strand.
CCGCGACATGATAAATGATTATTTTTGGCCGCAATTGAATGGTATGGACTTAGACGACATGTGGTTTCAACACGACGGGGCCACAAGCCATACAGCACACGCTACAATTGATTTGTTGAAGAGTAAGTTCGATGAGCGCATTATTTCCAGAAATGGACCGGTCGAATGGCCGCCGCGCTCGTGTGATTTGACGCCTCTAGACTATTTTCTTTGGGGTTATGTGAAGTCATTGGTCTACAGTAACAAGCCGGCGACGATTTGTCAGCTCATAGCCAATATTGAACGCGAAATTGCTGGAATTTCGGCCGATTTATGCAAAAGAGTGGTCGAAAATTGGGTTCAACGATTGGACTTCGTAAAACGTGCACGCGGTGGTCATGCAAAAGAAATCGAATTTCATACTTAAATGTACTTTGTTCTATTTAATGGTTTCAATCCCTTTTCCATTACGTTATGAGTGTAGATAACGTAAGAGTTCACTGAGGCTAATAGGACTATGAATAAGTTCGTGCGGTTTTTTTCGAAATTTGAAACTTTATTGACGTAAAATGGTTACAAATTTAATATTCAAAGTATTGTCCATCGCTTACTACTACTTTTTCCCATCTTTCTGGCAATTCACGGATTCCCTTTGTGAAAAATTCGGTCGGTTTTGCCGCAATCCACGAATCGATCCATTTTTTGACTTCATCGTAATTACGGAAGTGCTGGTCAGCCAGGCCATGTTGCATCGATCGGAAGAGATAGTAATCGGATGGCGCAAGGTCTGGACTATACGGCGGGTGGGGTAGGACATCCCATTTGAGCGTTTCTAAGTATGTTTTGACCACTTGTGCAACATGTGGCCGAGCATTGTCATGTTGCAAAATAACTTTGTCGTGTCTATCGGCGTATTGCGGCCGTTTTTCTCGCAGTGCTCGGCTCAAACGCATCAATTGTCGTCGGTAGACATCCCCCGTAATCGTTTCATTCGGTTTCAGTAGCTCATAATACACAACACCCAGCTGGTCCCACCAGATACACAGCATAACCTTCAGGCCATGAATATTCTGCGCCGACGTCGATGTTGAAGCATGGCCAGGGTATCCATACGTTGCCCGACGTTTTGGATTGTCGTAATGGACCCACTTTTCATCGCCAGTCACAATTCGATGCAAAAAACCCTTTCTTTTGTGCCGTTGAAGCAGTTGTTCGCATGCCATAAAACGGCGTTCAACGTCTCTTGGCTTCAATTCATACGGCACCCAATGGCCTACCTTTCGGATCATTCCCATGGCTTTTAAACGTTTGGAAATGGTTGATTGATCAACTCCCAAAGTTTTTGCAACCTCTTCTTGCGTTTGAGCCGGATCTTGATCGAGCAATTCCTCCAATTCGGTATCCATGAACTTTGGCGGCGCACCCTCGCGTTCTTCGTCTTCCAAGCCAAAATCACCACTTTTAAAGCGTGCAAACCACTTCTGGCACGTTCGCTCAGCTAGAGCATGCTCACCATAAACTTCCACCAAGATACGATGACTTTCGGCTGCTTTTTTCTTCATATTAAAATAATGAAGAAGAATTCCCCGCAAAAACACATTATTTGGCACGAAATTCGACATTTTCAAGTGTGGTAAAAATATTGTTGTTTACGCTTCAAATAAAAAACTTATACTGACGTTTGTGCCTTACGACAGTAGCTCTCCAATGAATGTTTGGAAATGTGGATCGATGGAATAATAATCAAGTTACGCCATCTGTTGTAAAACCGCACGAACTTATTCATAGTCCTATTATATTTAACACTAGCAAACCCGGCCCCCTTCGCTGGGCACACTAAAATATAATAGATATGGTTTAGAACAGAAAATGTATGATTTTCATATTATTTATTTCTTTATTCTTTATTCAAGCGCTTTGGCATAAACAATATTTTTTGTTTTTCTATTTGTTTTTGAGTAATATAAAATATAAATTGAAAATCAGGAAAAAAGAAGATTGTTTTTAAATTTCAAATCAACGCATATGAATAAACAATCGTCTTTTTTCCTGATCATCCATGAATTTTTCGTTTCAATTTATATGTTTTATTAAGCATTGGAGCTTTTTTAACCATTATCCATTTATATTTTTCAAAACAAAAAAAACGAAAAAAATTGTTTTTTCCACGAACACATAATTTCATTTCAACATTCGAATTTCACATTAAATTCTCAAATTTCGTAAGAAATTATTCACTGTTCCAAAATCCACTACAAAAAAATTCAAAAACAATTTTTACATGTTGCACTTACGTTTTTTCCTTATGGCATCCAAATCAGAAAGAAATATTGACACATTGTAACTCACACTGTCAATTTGACAGTTCAGTTCCGCCCCAAGCGTTAAAAAAGTAAGCGACATTATGGCTGGCTCAAAACAACGCTGTAACCGTTGCCAGTGCTCCGAATTACAACCAAACTTTACGAAACCCATTTTCAATACTTACTTAACAATGTGCGTAAGTTTGGTTTAATTCGGTGCAAAGACACGGCGGGTCCACGTTTTGGTATATATTTCGAGACCCTAGTCATCAATAGGTATGAAAATTACCCCGTATTAAAGCATTTATCAACAGCTTTCATTTGATATCCATATTGTACAAACACATCCTAGGGTCCACGTTTTGATCTCTATCTCGAGACCCTAGCCACGGAGCGGATGGAAATACTCTGAACTAAAGCATTCACCAACAGCTTCCATTTGATACCCATATTGTACATACACATCCGAAGGTTACCCGGGTCCACGTTTTGACCTATATCTCGAGACCCTATCTACCAATAGGTATCCAAACTATACGGAAACCATCTTCAATACCTCCTTAACAATGTGTGTAAGTTTGGTTTAATTCGGTGCAAAGACACGGCGGGTCCACGTTTTGGCATATATTTCGAGACCCTAGTCATCAATAGGTATGAAAATTACCCCGTATTAAAGCACTTATCAACAGCTTTCATTTGATACCCATATTGTACATACACAACCAAAGGTTACCCGGGTCCACGTTTTGACCTATATCTCGAGACCCTATCTACCAATAGGTATCCAAACTATACGGAAACCATCTTCAATAACTTCTTAACAATGTGTGTAAGTTTGGTTTAATTCGGTGCAGACACGGCCGGTTAGCGAACACACACAAAAAGTTGACTTTATTTTATATATAAGATTTTTTTCAGTTTGTGTCCGAAAAATCCCAATACCTTACGGAACCCTATTTTTTTCCAAAATAAAATGTAATCCATGTTACTCGTGGATAATGTAGTTTTCGAATGGTGAAAGAATTTTTAAAATCGGTCCAGTAGTTTTTGAGCCTATTCGTTACAAACAAACAAACAAACAAAGTTTTCCTCTTTATAATATTAGTATAGATGTTGTAAAATATGCAAAGCGGCCAACGCCTGGTTTTCCTGTTGCATGAAATATTTTGGGCCATTTGATCAAAGGTACCTTTAGTGGAATTGTAGGAGTGTATAATTTCTGGCTTTGATGTAACTTCGTTCAAAGCGCCAGTAATGTGCATTGTGGATAGTAACATCACGTTCTTGTTTTGCTTAGGCTTGTAAGACACCATTGTCATTTCTTTATCAAACGCAAACATTGATGATCTATTTGGGCGAGATTTTGTTTCCAATAACTCTGCCGGTATTTCTGCTTTATTTTTGCGTAAGGTTCCCACGATAGTCAATTTGTATGGATTAGCCAGTAATTTTTATGCTAAGGGAATACTGGTAAACCAGTTATCCATTGTAACGTTTCGATGACTTCCATGCAATGATTTGGTCAAATTTTCAACGAAGTAATTGGCTAATGGAGCACCATTGGTTTCAGTGGATTTACCAAGATAAGGACTTGCATTTATTACATATTTTGTCGCTACATCACATAGCATTACAATCTTTATACCATATTTGTTTGGCTTGTTTAGCATATACCATACATGCGGAATGGGCACCTTCCCCGGAAACCCACAAGTTGTTCATCAATTGCAACATATGATCCTGGCTTGTAAGACTTTGTGCAGTTGTAAATGAAGATGTCCCATATCATGGATATTGGAGCAAAAACCGTTTCTTTCATGCGTTCTTCTCTTGTCAATTGATTACACAGGCCGACAAAATTTAACCCCTATTCAGACCCAGAAACCAGACTATATATTTCCGAAGGTTTATGATGCGCTGAATCCAAATCTGGCCTCAGAAATGCTCTGTAAGATCTGGTTTTCGAGATATCCTAACCTAAAAGTGCAAAAAACACCGTTTTTGCCCATATTTGAGGTTATGTAGCCTTGCAGATGTTTTCTGTCATCAAAATTAAAGGATGGCATCTTTAAATACAAGTCTTCTTCTTTCAAATGGCGTTTTGTTTGCTCAAATATCATTTTTTCTCGCAGAGATATCGAATTTTGAAATTTTCATGTTTCTAAATTTTCCTACACCTGAAAATCGATAGTGTATTTTTTTTTTCAGATGCCATATTTTGAGCCGACTCCACGGCTTTCATCAGTTCCTCTTCAAAAGTATTTTCCTGGAATTCAGGAGAGTAGTCTGGATCCTCCAAACTATCGTCACTGTCAAAATCAACTTCCTCTTCAAGGTTGTCCTCAGTAAAGCTTACATCGCTGTCAATACTGTCCAGGAGGGCTTCTATTTCTGCATCCGCAAGGCAACGACTTGAGTTTTCCATTATTTTCTTTTATTTCTCCTGAAAACCGCACGGAACATATATTTCATTCTCAAATATTTATACGCTAATAACAAGACCACGTAAAACTTATGTACAAAAATTTATACGTTAATGCTATGACCACGTAAAATTTACGTGCACACTTTTTTTTAAAGAACGATTAAAGCTAAACGCGAAGTAACAACTGATTTATGATTCACTTGTTAATGCAACAATAAAATAAAGAAAGCACTGCCAAGAGGTCGTAGCGATAGCGCCGAACGGTAAAGTTTAACTGACTTTTTTTGCGCCATACACGTAAAATTTACGTATATTACGATTCTAGGGTTAGTAATATTTCAAACAAATGCTAATAAAAGACATTTTAGATAATAAAGCATAAGTCTAAAAATGAGTTTATAAAATTTTTTCATTTTGCAAACAATTAATTGACATACTGTATATACTAAAATGCTGAGAATGATGAGAGTAGTCGATTCAACCAAGTCTGCCCACACGCATGTCCGTGCGCATGATAACTCGAGCAAAAATTTGTGTGTTTTAACCCTCCGTTGTAAACCACTTTTTAAACCTTCGGTTGTACACCTCGGGTCATTTACATGCATTTGTATGGGAATATATGGCAAATGCATGATCATTTATAAACATCGTAGGTATACATATATTTAAAATTTCTTACCTTTCTTATTAGTTTTGGCATGCATTGAGCTGCCTACAGAAGAAAAAATATTCGCTGTAAATATTTCGGTTTGTAAAGAAAAACCTTTTTTCTGCTACGATATTTACAGGGATATTTATTTGTTTGTTGAAAAATGATTCCATAGCCAAAAGAGTAGTAAACTGAGAAATAATGCTTTGATTATTCATACGATTTTCGATGTTTGCAACGACCAATGTATTCGATAAAGCCGCCAAAAAAATGCGCCTAGCATCACTTTTTCTATTTTCTAAGCCCATCGACTTCCTTGCAAATACAAAACGCTGCCAATGCCATGCCATCCAACACGTTGCAAAAGAAAACAAAGGTCCATCGACTAGTTGACCGTTTTGATGTGAAATGTGTGACCATTTGATCCATACAATCGACACCAGCTTTATGTGCATTATAATACAAAATAGCCGATGGTTTTTTTGCATCGCCTTCACACTCTTTAGTATAATGAACCGTGGAAAGTAAATTGACCGCTTTGTTCTTCTTTGGCACATAGCTGCTGATTGAAACAAGGTTTTCATGAAAACCAAATAATGACGAAAGCACTGGTCTAGAATTGTTCTTTTCCATATCTGATGGAAGACAACGTTTGTTGGATCGCATGGTGTCAACTAATGGAAGTCCTATAGCAGCGAGACGCTTAGCTCCATTCAATGTGACGAAAAACATATCGGCTATTATTGTACGACCGCTGTTTATATATCGATTGGATAATTGTAACATCACATTTTTGCCTTGATCAACTCCTTCTGTGCGGCCACAATACAACTTTCCTTGCCTACCAGATTTTTATACCGTATTTCGCCGGTTTTGATGGAATATATTGCGTGAATTTTGTTCGGCTTCGATATGGAAATAGTTGCTCATATATAGTAATATTTTCATCCGGGTCATAATTATCTTTGAGGTTTTCATTCAAGATATTCCACATATCACGAATGGGCGCAGCTTTACCGGTTCTTTGGCGAAATTCACGGGTTCGACTGTTATCAAAACGAATATGTCGTGTCAAAATTCTGAATCGATGATATGACATAGCTGAACGAAAAATGGGCAATAAATTCGAACGCCACAAAACTACCACTTTCTGCACTTTCTGTGTTACATCCATGGCCAAAGGAATATCAATAAATGCATCAAGCTCAGTGCTAGTCAAATCAATCAAAACTCTTTGTTTTGAATCAGGATGTTCTTCATTCCAGTTTTGAATGGCCTCTCTTGCATATCGATTTGTTTCCGAAATGATAATGAATGAAATATTGGGTGTAAAACATTTCTTTAATACCTCAATAGCAACGGAGTTTTGTTGACGAGTACGAATAGCCGCACATGGCTCATCTTTCTTCCATTCTGTTCCATCTCTGCCGCAGAAAGAATGCTCATTAGGACTTTGTTCTGGCGTAGCCGTCGGCTCATGCAATAAATCGTTCTCGATTTCTTCGTCACTGTCAAATATTTCATTTGGTTCGATTATTTCTTCCTGCTCAATATCAGATGCATCTTCTTCAGGCAAATAATCAACATCTCGATCATCATCACCACCATATGGATCCTCTTCCTCATCTTCTTCTTCATCTCTATTTTCACGACGAATATCACTCAACAAAGCCGAAGGAATTCGGTCATAAAAATCAATACTCAATCTTCTCCTACGTAATCTTGTGTTATAAACAAATTCGTCTTCATCACCCATTATGATCAAAATAAACGAAAAAAAATATCGCGTAAATGACGCTTTTTTGGCGCGTAAATATTTTTTTTTTTGTCAGTAACGTGTTATATGCTCAACGTTTACTGGGCAACTGATGAACAGAATGAGAAAAAGAAACGACGAAGAATACATACATACATATATAACCAATACACACAATCACATAGGGTCCAGTTTCACTGTATTCGTGTTTTTGTTCATTATTTTCGCGCTATTTTTCTATGCGTTCAACGTTCATTATTCAGTGCATGCGTAGAAAGAACAAAGAAACGAGACAATAACCGGTTTATATATGAACGCACACATGTGTGCGTGTGAACACATATATACGTATGAGGTAAATGGTCGTAAAAGATAGTCTAAATATAGATTTACCATGAAAAAGAAAAAAAAACAGGTAAAATAGTCAAAATGTATCATATCACAGATGTTTCCATACATTTTGTATAGGAGTCCAGCCAGACCCGAGGTGTACAACCAAAGGTGCAACTTTTTACATCCTTTTTTTCGTCCTGTTCGAGGATACTGTTAAAATATATTAGTAGTATTCATACATCGATAGAAAATTAAATTTTACGAAGCTACCTAGAAGCACAAGTCGTAAGCTATAAAAGAAATATGTTAAATTCACGTACAAAGTCAAAAAAGGTCTAGCCAGAACCGGGTGTACAACGGAGGGCTAAATAAGCTTGGTACATACATATATAAAACTCTTTTAAATCAGTTAATAACCCCGCCCACCCATATAAAGTTAATTTTCAAAAAAGGAAGAACGTAAAATCTCTGTAATAATTGAAGCAGAATTATTTAAATCTGGTATAATATAAATAATAAACCCAAAAAAAGGGAGTTAAACCCAATGACGCAAGTAAGATTTTGAAAAAAGCGCGGTACCACGACGACTTAATAAAATTCGCTAAAACTTGGTGCACATTTTGCTTTTTCGATTCGACAAGGGCCACATTTTATATAGCCCGTCCGTCCGTTTCATACTTTAAGGTATACCCATCAATCGCCTATGACTTTGATTTCAAAAATTAACCGTCAGCAAAATTTCACTTTTACTAAATCAAGCGCGGGTATATAAATTTCGGTCTGAACCAAATTTTGCACTTTCTTACTTGCTTTCATTTCTATATATTTTTAACAGAAAGAATGAATGCGACTGATGTAAATGAGTTAGTTCCTTGTCCACCTTGGAGTAACAGGGTATCGAAAATGGCTCAACCCAACTTGGATTTTATGGGTAAGTATTATTATGTATTATCATTATAACTATCACTAAGGCAAAAGTAGGTATTTGTTTGGTTGGGATTCGATATTGCACTAGATATACTCAAGAAGGTGACAAAAATGTATATACCACTTCTGGTCCTACTGATGCAACCTAAGAAAGTAAACGGATTATTTCACGTAAAATAATTGCACATGCGATAATGGGATGGTAGACGGAATCGTTTCTGGAATTAGTTGCCTAGAACTTCCATTTGCACAGTGTAGATTACATAACTTTGAAGAATTGTATCACTACGGAGACGATTGTTTTCTAAAAACGCCGAAATTGTTCCTTTGTTTCCCTTTGAGAAAAGAACAGATGAGCGCAGTTTTTCCAGTAGAAAAAATGCCTACCCATTTCTTTTCTAATTTATTTTGAGACATCTTTAGGCGCTGAAAAATGCGGCAGACTGAGGCTATGTTTAAAAATTAAAACTAACAGAGACAAGTAAGCTTTAAATTTAGTCATTAAGTTTGGTGTTTACCCACATACAATTTTGCTTAGACAATTAGTTTTTGACAGCGGAAAGTGTTTTGATTTTTGGTGTGAGAAAAATGGCGAAAAACCTAATTTTAGAACGAGTAATAAAAATATTGAGCTTTCCTGGTCAATTCAATCGCGTTTTGATTGCATTCCGGCTTTCTTCAGAAGTGAAATAAGGATTAGTTGCTAAGTGTTTAGGGGTTCCGGTAGTCTATAGCTCGAAAATTTAAAGTAATGAAAAACGATATTTAAACTTTTTAGGCTTTTTATTTAACTTCTTTTGCATACGAAAATTAAAAAAAGAAACAATAATTTTTTTTAATATTGTGAACAACATTTACAATTTCAGACGATTCGGTTTTTTGACAACACTAAGCCGAAAAAAGTCGTTTCGAAATAAATGAGTTTAAAGTTTGAGGTACAGGAGCGCGCGGACCGCTCTCTACCTAGTTAGTGGGCTGTACAAGTTATAATATTGGGAATTTCCACATGAACATTTCACATTAAGATACAAAAAATCGATTTTTTGAAATTTCTAGACCACCGGGTCCCCTTAAGGAGGCAGCATTGCCAATCCCTGGACTGATGAACAGCTGATAGCCGAAATGGGGGGCTGCTAGAAGTAAGGCACCAAAAATAATTAACGGAAACAGTTCGTTTTTAATTATGTCAATGGAAAAATGCCGCGATTTAGATATTTACCATATTATTATTTGTTTTAAAATTAATTCATTTGAAACGTAATAATTCAAATTAAAATGTGTTTTAAGAAATTTTCAAAACTTCCTTTTCGACTTCTGCTTTGAACTCATCTTTCTTTCTCTCATTTATGAAAGCACTGACAAATTCAATTACTTTTTGCTGTGAATACATTTTGTTTAATTGTAATGTAATTCTATTAAAAGCTTGGTGTTCATTTATGTGTGTAAATATGCCTATATGTATACATATATGTACATATTTTATGGTTTAAACGCGTAGGTAAGGATATTGAATTTGTGTTTGAGATATTTTACAAACATAATTTTGTTAACTATTTTTATGTTATACAAATTAAAGATAATCTTCGTTAATTGTTACTTTTATTTTTATTTAGCTTCAACTTATTTTGTTCATTGTTTTACAAATATGTTTTTGGTACAATTTTTTGTGCTATATGAGAAATTTCAATATTTTATGTACTTGTTTATCGTGTTGATTACTTTTGTGTTTCAATTACCAATAATTTCATTCATCTCTAAATTTTTGTTTATTTTTTGTTTATGTATTTTATACTGATTGTGCTTATTTTATGTGCATATGTAGATTGATGAATAAGCGTAATGAGGAACTGTCCACCTAACCTCCATGATGGTGGGGAAAGTGATAAATCCCAAAGTTTGCTTAAAACATACCCAATGAATGTGTTTTCCAGTGCGATATTAGTAACGAATGTTATAAAAAATGTACACTTTGGCCGTGCTCTCACAAGAAAAAGAGTTTCGCTTTTCTAGCTATATACTTATACATGCTGAATAGATTTTTCGAGGTGTTCTATGTGGCCGACCGTTATTCCACTTTGAGCGAATTCGACATAATCGGCTGATGGGCCGACGTCACTTGGGACGTGTTCAACAAAATTAATGTTGTGTTAGTGATATACGAAAAAAGTCAACACAGCCAATGCTCATGCCATGGCAGCGGTTTGTTTACAAATGGGGTGAATACACATGTACGCAAGTGCTTAATTTTATTGTGCGTCATTTGAAGTGAGTTTTTGTTTAATTAAAATTAACAGTCTTATCTAAATAAAGTGAACGGTTTTAAATTGTGATAGCGTAATAGCCGTTGTTGTTGTTGAGGTGGTTGAACATTTCCTAGCTGAAATGCTCCTAATTAGTGACCAGCACCGTTTTAATACCACTATCTCGTAAAATGATGAGATTTTTTTTTTTTTTTTTTTTTTTTTTTTTTTTTTTTCGAAGTCAGATCCATTTAGTGAGGTCCAAGTATAGGAGCAAATCCTTTATCTCGATGACTGAGATCTCCTTTATTTGCTGTAGGAAAGGCTTACCGAAGGATCGGAGTCGTGCCCTGGCTAGTCCCGGACATTCACATAAATAGTGGAAAAGACTTTCCTTCGCCCCTTCCGCTTGACAGCTTCTACAGATAGGATTGAAGGGTAGATTGAGTCTAGCTGCATGATCCCCTACTTTCCAATGTCCTGTAAGGGTTGCAGTGATCCGTGAAATGTTTGGCCGAGAACATCCTAACAGGTCATTCGTCCTTTGGATTTTATATGACGGCCATGTGTTTTTTGTTATGATACATGTAGGTATTTGCTTCCATCTTCTTTCGGCTAAAGCATGATAGTGTGAAGCAATAGATGCTTTTAGTGTGTTCAGTGGGGTGGAAACTGCCACCGCCTCTGCTATGTCTAGTGTTGAGCCCTTTCTTGCTAGCTCATCCGCTATCTCATTGCCTCGTATGTTCCTATGACCGGGAACCCACATCAGGGTAATTTCAAACCAATGGCTGAGCAGTTTCAGCTCCTCTCTACACTGTAGGACCAGTTTGGATGAAATGTAGTTGGAGTTTAAGGTCTTAATAGCTGCTTAACTGTATGAGAAGATAGCTACTCTTGCACCAACTACCTTGTAGAGTTCTAGGGATTTGCATGCTTCTCTGATCGCTAAAAGTTCTGCCTGGAACACGGCGGCATAATCAGAAAGACGAATTGATTGAGATAGGTTGAGTGGCTCCGAATGGAAGCCAGCTCCCACGCCACAGTTCATCTTAGAACCATCGGTATAAATTTCGATATCGTGTCTTCCAATCACCTCTCCTTTGCTCCACTCGGCTCTCGGTGGAAAACGTACCGTAAAGCCTTTCTTGAAGTTGAGGTCGGGGACTGTGTAGTCTGATCCGTTTTTGAGCAGCGGGGGTCCCTGTAGGGGGATCTTGCTGTGACCGTACGGCCTTGTTGTCCAGCTTCCTATGTCTCTGAGTCTCACCGCGCTGCAAGTAGCTATTGTTTTAATGTGTAAATCTAATGGCAATAGATGTGTTAGTACATTGAGCGCTTCAGTAGGACTGGTGCTAAGCGCTCCTGTAGTTAAGATACACGCTGTTCTTTGTATCTTGTTCAGCTTAGTTTTGTTGTATTTCCTTTCTGTTGCAGGCCACCAAACTAGTGCCGCATATGTTAGTATTGGCCTTACAATGGCTGTGTAGGACCAGTTGGATAATTTTGGTTGGAGACCCCATTTTTTCCCCAACATTCTCTTACACGTGTAAAGTGCTATATTCGCTTTCTTTACCCTGTACTCTACGTTGGACTTCCAGCTGAGTTTGGGGTCGAGGATAACCCCTAGGTATTTTGCCTGTTTGGTTAGCGTGCGGCAAACGCCGTTTAGTTTTGGGAGATTAAAGTTTGGCACCTTGGTTTTCTTGGTGAATAGCATCAGTTCCGTTTTACTCGGGTTTACACTTAAACCACAGTCCGTGGCCCAATTGCTGAGTAATACCAGAGCTCCTTCCATAATCTCACTGATTGTGGTTGGAAACATTCCTGAAACCATAAGCACTATGTCGTCCGCGTACGCCACCACTTTAATTCCTTTTTGGTTAAATTTGGTGAGGATGTTGTTGGCGACTAGTAACCATAGCAGAGGGGATAAGACTCCTCCCTGAGGGGTTCCCCTGTTGACAGAGCGATTTATCGTGCTGCTGCCTAAATCACCGATGATTATTCTAGTTTTAAGCATGTTCTCTTTCCATTCGTTGAGACCAATGTCTATGCCTAACATGTTAAGAGCCTCAATTATAGATCTTGTGGTAACATTGTTGAAGGCCCCCTCTATGTCGAGAAATGCGACTAGTGAGTATTGCTTGTATGCTATGCTCCTCTCAATCTCACTTACAACCTCATGAAGAGCTGTCTCTGTGGATTTTCCTTTGAGATAGGCATGTTGCGATGGTGAAATCGTTGAGTTTGTAATCTTTTCCCTGAGATATACATCCAACAATCGCTCGAGAGTTTTGAGGATGAAGGAGGATAAGCTGATGGGTCTGAAATCTTTCGCTGTATCATGACCGCGTCTACCAGCTTTAGGGATAAAGATTACCTTAACCCTCCTCCAGCTTTTTGGTATGTGCCCTAGCGTAAGGCTTTTCCTGAAAAAGACCTCCAGCCAAGGAATCGTCGTTTCTCGAGTGTTCCACAGCATGGCTGGGAATATCCCATCTGGGCCGGCTGCCTTATATGGTTCAAAGTTTTTTATCGCCCATAATATTCTATCTTGGGATACGATGTGGTTGATTATAATGGGTGATATTTTGGATGTTTGAACACTGTCAGTATTGTTCTCAATGTATTCTGTGTTGCCTGGGAAGTGTGTATTTACAAGATGTTCTAGTGTGTCGGCCGATGATTTTGTCCACTCTCCGTTATCTTTCTTCAAGAAGGAAGGGCAGGAGTGTTCCTTGGATAAAAGCTTGCCTAGTCTGGCCGTATCTTTGGTTGATTCTATGGAACTACAAAAATCTCTCCAAGCCTCTGTCCGAGCCTCTTTGATTGCTTTCTTGTATTCCCTAAGGCAGTCTTTGTAGGGTTTGAAGTATTTGTGTTTGTAGCAGATGTTGAAGATTTCTCTTGTCATTTTCCTGAGTTGACTTAGATCTTCATTCCACCAGGTAGGATAAGTTGTTTTACCATATGTGGCAGGGCATGAAGCTTCAAGTCCTTTCGTCAAGGAAGTTTCGAAAGCTCTTACTTTCTCATCTAGGTCTTCCCTTGACGTTATGGTTCTGTTCAAGTGTTGAAGTTTAGACTGGGCCACTCTACGGAATGTGTGCCAGTTTGTTCTTCTAGGATTTCTATATGGGAAAGGTTTCTCAAGCTTGAGATTAATATCGAAGAGAATCCAGCTGTGGTCCGAGAAGGATCTCTTGTCGGATACCCTCCAATTTGGGAGTTATTGTTTGTGCATAGGGTAACGTCTAAGACCTCTTCCCAGCCAGGAAAGTTTGCCGAGCTCGGAAAAGTGAAGGTTGGGGTGGTCCCTACATTACATATGTCTAGGTTGGTGTTTAATAGGAATTCAAAAAGTGACTCACCTCTTTCATTCGTCTCTGAACTGCCCCAGAGCTCATTTCTAGCCTTTGCGTCACAGCCCATCAATAGTTTGTCTGTGATGTTTAGTGTTAAAAGGAATCGAGCCACTTCGTCTGGCGGCGCCGGTTTCTCGTGTGGCATGTACACCGATGCCAGGTATATCGCCGATTTCTGCAGCTCCACTTTCACCACCGTAAAATCAGGAGTACTAAAATTAGAACACAGAAAAGCTCTTAGGTGTTTTTTGGTGATTATGCATGACCGTGGCTTACCGTCTGCTTTGTTGTAGAAAATGTTGATGCTCTTGTTGTTTTGGAACCCCTTAATTTCGTTGTCTCTGACCCAAGGCTCCTGTATGAAACCGATGTCGATGTCCCCTTCCCTGAGGAAGACATCCAAGTTCTCTGTAGCACATTTCGAGTGCTGCAGATTCACCTGTATGGCTCTAGGAATCGGATTTATTGTCGTCTTCAGCTAGGTCCAGCTTTTCTAGCCTTTCTAGCTGTATGTTGTTGTCGACCTCATCTGGGTCTTCCTCATTTTCATTGCTGTCTGCTTTGAAAATTTTCAGTTTGGCCTTTCTTAGACCAAACCGCATTTTGTTGTCTTGTTGTTTTAGTATTGGCAGGCACTCATCGTTGATCTGCAGAACGAATGACATGCTGCTCTTTTGTGGTTTTTCTGCCTTCACGATTGCCCAGTCGTCCATCGGCACCGCAGGGTTGTGTGACTTGAGGTATTTCAGCACTTCTGCACCGCTCAAGTACATCACTGGTAGCCAAATGCGAGCGCGAGGAGGGCAAGGGATGTCCTTGGCCGGAATTAGCTGAAGTTTTAAGCCTTCCAGTGTGCTGCTGATCTCAGCAACACACCTTTCTAGGACAACCCTTGACCAGTCGTCGTCGCACTTGATGACCCTGCAGCCGCGAAGTACTCCTGCAGAATCGAAGGAAGGGAGAGTTCCGCCCTGTGCTCCAACCACATGCTTGTCTAGCACGAGCTTGGACAGTTTGGCCTCCACTTGCCCCCACTTCTGCAGGACCACTTTGCCACTGTTTGTGGTTTCATCGATTAGTGCATAGAGGAGGTTATCCTTAACCACCTCACTGAACGGTTGCTGCTTTGTTTCTTCGATGCTGCTGGACACCTTAGGTCTCTTCGGTGCCTGATCGATCACGTCCTGTGACCTGTTTCTCTTCAACGCATCGCCTTTTTTCCTGTCGTCTTCTTTAGAGCACCCTCGGATTTGTGCTTTTTAGCGACCTGACTCTCTCTCTGAGTGCCGTCTGCCGCCTTTTTCGATGCTTGTGGTAGAACTGTTTGTTGTTGTTGTTGCTTGCTTGGTAAGGGTGTGCTATGGCTGGTACTTCCCTTACTCTTTGCTGACTCAGCCGTATCTTGGCTGGAGGCCAGCAGGGTATCCTCCTCGGAGGATGGTATTGTGTCGCAGCACGGCACAAATTTTTTGTTTTTTTCATTTTGTTGTGTGTTCATTTTCATCTATTTCTTACGGTTGCTTCGCCTGACTACGTCAAGCTCCACAACCAACGAGTATTTAGAGGAAGTAATGGGGTCCTCCGCGGCAGCGCCCCTTACCGCGGTAAGGCCACAGTTACTCTCGAAGGCGGCCAGGTATTCGAGAGGGAAACTCCGTTCGCGATGCACATGTTTTAATTCCCTGCACCATTCAGTCCTCGGCACGATTCCAAGCACACCTTGACTTGGGAATGTGTTGGTACGGTACTCTCCGTATAGATGATTGGACGAGCATCCCACACGCCGTAGCGTGTAAGGGTGTTCTACCAATCCCCATACAGAGCTTCCCTCTTAGTTCATGACAGGTTAAATTCCTAAGAAGGAATTTAGCCTTCATTTAAGCCCCATCCCCGCGGCAAGGAGACCAACCACGATGACTCCTCCTTTTCGACTTCTGCTTTGAACTCATCTTTTTTTCTCTCATTTATGAAAGCACTGACAAATTCAATTACTCTTTGCTGTGAATACATTTTGTTTAATTGTAATGTAATTCTATTAAAAGCTTGGTGTTCATTTATGTGTGTAAATATGCCTATATGTATACATATATGTACATATTTTATGGTTTAAACGCGTAGGTAAGGATACTGAATTTGTGTTTGAGATATTTTACAAACATAATTTTGTTAACTATTTTTATGTTATACAAATTAAAGATTATCTTCGTTAATCGTTACTTTTATTTTTATTTAGCTTCAACTTATTTTGCTCATTGTTTTACAAATATGTTTTTGGTACAATTTTTTGTGCTATATGAGAAATTTCAATATTTTATGTACTTGTTTATCGTGTTGATTACTTTTGTGTTTCAATTACCAATAATTTCATTCATCTCTAAATTTTTGTTTATTTTTTGTTTATGTATTTTATACTGATTGTGCTTATTTTATGTACATATGTAGATTGATGAATAAGCGTAATGAGGAACTGTCCACCTAACCTCCATGATGGTGGGGAAAGTGATAAATCCTAAAGTTTGCTTAAAACGTAGCCAATGAATGTGTTTTCCAGTGCGGTATTACAAACGAATGTTATAAAAAATGTAAACTTTGACCGCGCTCTCACAAGAAAAAGAGTTTCGCTTTTCTAGCTATATACTTATTCATGCTGAATAGATTTTTAGAAGTGTTCTATGTGGCCGACCGTTATTCCGCTTTGAGCAAATTCGACATAATCGGCTGATGGGCCGACGTCACTTGGGACGTGTTCAACAAAATTTATGTTGTGTTAGTGATATACGAAAAAAGTCAACACAGCCAATGCTCATGCCATGGCAGCGGTTTGTTTACAAATGCGGTGAATACAGATGTACGCAAGTGCTTAATTTTATTCTGCGTCATTTGAAGTGAGTTTTTGTTTAATTAAAATTAACAGTCTTATCTAAATAAAGTGAGCGGTTTTAAATTGTGATAGCGTAATAGCCGTAGACAATCATTTTTTAAGTTTTTTGAGTCTCTCCTGCATGTAAGTCAAATAAAGCTGCAAAATGGTGCGCGAATTATACTGCTTATGGTTTTTGTTAATCCTTTTGTTTTCATTTCATTCATCTCTTCCAAGTGACGTGACAGCCAAAATTCCCCTCACATATTTTTTCACCATAGCTATCAAGCAAATCTTGAAATCGATCATCCTTGAGTTATCTAGGGTTCTGCTACGTTGATTTTTTCGTATATCTTCAACATACTTGTAATCTCAGTTCTTGCCAAGCTCTGTTGTAAACAAATGCTGTCATATCCTTTACTAGGTCAGTAAATCAGCTAATTTCTTCAAAATCGGTCTGATGTTGTCCACACATTCTGAATACCGCCTACCGTGTTGTGGAAGCAGGTACATGAAATTAAAATAACCTTTGTTTATTATAGAATTTCATTTATTATATGCTATAATTTGTTTAATTTACTCACAATCAATTTCGTACGCCATCGTTGTTTTATTTTTTCTTTATTTTAGTGACTTTTTTTGTTATTTCATGTGCATGATTCTCGTTTTCTCATGGAGAATCTGACACAGAAGGCCTCTTCTTTTCGCCAAGTGTTAGCAAGTCGTGAATAGATGAAGGAATTGGTATACGAGGGGGGTTCAATAAGTACCCGTGTTAGAAATGAAGACACAATTTTTCCCAAATTTTTTTTTATTTTGCATTTATCAACATAGTCCCCTTTTAGAAAGATACACTTCTCCCAACGCGCATGCCATTATTAAACCCCTCCAAAAAATACAATTTGTTGAACTCTCCAAAGTACGCCTCTGTCTCGGCGATGACTTCCTCTTTTGAACTAAATTTTTTTCTCCGCTACCCATTTCTTCATGTTAGGGAACAAGAAAAAGTCGCAGGGAGCCAGATCGGGGGAATATGGGGGTGCGGCAGCAATTCATAACGCAATTCATGTAGTTCGGCGACGAAAACTCCGGATGAATGTGCTGGTGCACCTTGTTTTTCGCCGAATGCAGCCGTGTCTCCTTCAATTTTATGTAAAAGCCCAATAACTCACAGTAGTATTTTTCAGTGATCGTTCTTCCTTTTTCTGAAAAATCCATGAGCATGACGGCCTTCGCCTCCCAAAAAACGTCCTTTCCGGCTGATGGGGCTATCTTCGCCTTCTTTGGAACAGATTCACCGGGAGAAATCCATTATTTTTTTGCTTAGTTTCTGGTGTGTAATGAGGAATCCAGATTTCATCAACGGTGACAACTCGACGCAAAAATTCCTTCGGATTTCGCTTAAATTGCTCAAAGCCGCATCGACTTGTTGTCCACCGTGAGCAATCGCGGCACCCATCGGGCCGACAATTTTTTCATCACCAACTTATCGTGTAAAATATTAATTGCCATTCCAGTCGACACGCGTATGGCCTCTGTAACTTCGCGCCCTTTCGTTCGTCGATCAGCGAGAATCATGTCGTGGACATTTTGAATGATTTCCTCGATAACCACGTCTGCCGGGCATCCTGGTCGCTACTCATCAAAAACGTATGTTCGCCCACGTTTAAATTGATTGAACCAAGATATAACTGGGGTCATAGATGGCAAAGCGTTCCCATAGACAGCTTCTAGCTTTGCGAATTACCGAACGATACTGCGGAAATCACGAAGCAATGCTTACTCGAATAACTGCCAAATCCTTACTAGCCTATCAATTAGTCTGAAAATTATTTTGCCGTCGGTGCTAACAACAACTTCTCTCAGAAACGCCCTCTGTCATCAAACACGTATACTTATTCAACCGAATATTACAGCAGAGTCGCTCTCAGAGAAGTGGCGAATAGAAGAGGCCTAAACGTATTGCCAATTAGATATGGTATATAAAGTGGGTTCAAATTAAGGTCTAAAACCTTGAAATATTCTTAATTTCCAATTAGGCACCTGTATCTAAGTACCATAAACCATAGTCTGACCGATTTTCTGTTGTCTAAGTTTAGAGAACAAGAATCCCTTTATATATGTACGCCGAACTCTATTAATTAATTTCCCCAACCCGGTGTCACTAATTTCTATTAAAATGTTTAAAAGTAAACACAAATGTTTCAATTGGCAGAAATATGCCAACAGTTATAATAATATATACTAAGATTCTTATAACCTACAATGTTAACCTTAATTAAATTATATTTGTATTTCCTTTTTCCTTACCCAGCTCCCGAAACTCAATTAACTTCGAAGGGCAGCCTACTTAGTGATATGTTTTCATTGGGTTTGGTAATATGTGCCGTTTTCAACAATGGACGTCCACTTATACAAGCCGGTAATATAGTTTCAAATTATATGAAGCAGTTGGAAACGGTAAGTAGTTTAATTTATTTTCTTTTTAATACCCTGCAATATTTAAAAAACGCATACATGTTTATACATATTTGAATAGCAAAAAAATATAGTAGGAGTAGACATATTTATGGTGATGCATTCATTTATCTTGCGTTGTCTTCTTAAACTGTTTTGCTACTCATATACATATACCTACATAGTAACAGCAAACTTCTACACCTTTGTAACTTCTATTCAGTAAAATTCACTTCCACAGATGCCGTTCATTTTTCTAGGCAAACACCTATCCCGAGTAGTGCGCCACTTATATACAAATGTAATCAACAATTTTCTTCAAAACCTAATTAGCTTTCTAACTTCATTTATTTAAACAAAAACAAAAAATGCTAGCATGAAGTAATAAATACAGGCTCAAAACTCAGAACTCGTAACACCGAAACAGTTCACAGTCTGTCTAATAAATGTGTAACCGGTAAAATTCAACCTTAGAGTTCCGTTATAAAAAAAATTTAAGCGCTGCTAAATAGGCGTATTCTCTCCGCAAAACGCGTTATGCAATTTGTTACTTTTGTGAGAAGTTTAGAAGACGTACGTTGTTTTTACAAAATGAGCTCCGCATAGTAAAACTATTGCGAGCAGTGTTCCCATGTATGATACACACCCTAAAGGTATGATATAAGAATATCACGTGCATCTTTAGCAAACTATTTGAAGAAGTCGAAGACGTTCATAACTAAGAGAGTCCATAGGGGTACTCCACAGCGGGGAGTATTATCTCCACTTCTTTGGTTATGTGTGATTAGCAATCTTATATCTTATATATAAAAATGGAGACGTTTTTTTGTGTTCGTTAGTCGCCGATTCACGCCTAAACGCATTCACCGATTTCAATCAAACTTTCACAGATCATTGTTATTGGTCCATAGATGATTTACGTGAAGTTTTAAAGAAATCGGTAAAAGTATGCGTGCGTTGTGTAAGTGTGAAAAATACAATATTTGCGTGTTTCACTTATACCCCAGCAAGATGAGTGGTGGTCAGGTTACCCTGCACATGACCGCCACGCGTGGTCGTTAAACTGTCACTAGCCCCGCCCCTTTACAATCACTTTGTTAAAAGCGTTGGGAAAATTGTGCCAAATTTTTTGTGTACGTGTGATTTTTTATTCCTTTCATACATATGGATTCGTTTGCCAGTGCCAGTTTCATATAAACGTAGCGACGAACAAAATAACTTTTAGGCCAGCGGCGACAGCACAGCGCGATAGCCCAGCGCCTAGCAATGTGGGCTTCCGATCCGAAATCCTTGGTTCGAATCACAAAAAAATTTTTTTTTTTTTATACATTTATTTCATTTTGTTTTATGATATGTTTATGAGCAGATTTTTTTCATGGTAGAAATACACTCGGTGTTTTGCCATTGCCTGCTGATGGGCGACCGCTATTAAAAAATGTTTTTATTAATTTTGCTTTCACCGAGATTCGAACTGACGTTTTCTCTGTGAATTCTGAATAGCAGTCACGCACCAACCCACTCGGCTACGGCGTTTGTTTACTTTGACTGATTTAAAAATGAGGAAAAATATATGAATGAAATTTGCTTACTGCTTACATATTTGCCAAAGGTTGACAATTTGATTCTCGGCCTACTTTGATATCAAAAAGAGAGAAAAGATATCTTTTTGACTTATTGCTTTGACAGCCACTTGCCGTTTTTTTTGTTTTTTTTTCTATTGATGCAAAAATGAGAAAAAATATATGAATGAAGTTTGCTTACTGCTTACACCTTTTCCAAAGGGGACGGAGCATCAAAAAAAAAGTCGATTTCCAAAGAAATACGAGTGCATATGTGTTTGTAACATATAAAAAAGTGTAATTGTGTTAGAGCTTCGGTCACGCAGGTTTTGCTGGGATTGTTTCGATGTCGAGTGACGTATGCGACTGTATTATTCGTAACGCAATAGTTGCCCTCTCTTTTCTTTCCTTTTTATGCATGCGTGACACGGCATCAAAGCACATTGCTTTTTTTAACACACTTTTATTAGGTCGGGTTGTATGTATGTATGTATGTATGTATGTATGTATGTAACGGAATCTTTGAGCTTAATTTTCACTGGCTTCTAAACATCTGATCGACTTGGAATTTTGCACACATATCAAGGACCGATGACAATGCAATAATTTCATAAAAGTTTTCCATTATCCTTATTGGTATTGCCAGGATTAATATTTTCTTTTTTTACCTGTGGGCAAAAAGTAAGGTGAATTTGGTTGTAAAATGAAAAATCTTTATTTATTCTTGTAAATCATTTTCATCCCCTTCAAAATAATGCCCTCTCGATGAAATACACTTATGCCAACGATTTTTCCAATCCCCGAAACATGCCAAATAGTCCAGTATAGACAATTGTGTGGTACCGTTGGCCTGCCTACCAAGCATGTCAACCATGTGTTGCTATGCAGAGGGTGGTTAGTTGGGCCAGACAACAATTGTTGTGTTTTGGTCTGCCTGCCTAACATGCTGTTGCCAAGCCAAGCGCAAGCAGTGATCACTGTTTGTTGTTATGCAGTGGGTTCCTTTGTGAGGCCAGGCGAGAGTCCTTCTACTTGCGCTGCCTGCCCAGCATGCTGTTGCTAAGGTAGTGATCATCATGTTTGTTGGTGTTGGGCTGCATATCAAACTCGAGCATTGATGTTGCTATGCTGTGATAATTTGTTGTTATTATAAAAGGCAACAATATCACAATGAATTTTGTTAGGCAGGTGGCGAGCATATTGGGGCTAGTGGCAATGGGGTTTTTGTAGGCAAGTGATCACATCATACTAGTCTGTTGTCAGGCTGCATCGACTGAGCTTAGATGTCAGCACTGGGCTGATAGAAAAAGCGGTAGGGTGTGTGAGGTATGTGCAACGAAATGCTGTTGCTATATTAGGTTTCGGTATCATGCCTTAACTTATACAAATTTACATAAACCAACACACAGTTTTCAATATAATTACATTATGTACATAAGACTAATTAAAAGTGGAAGTCGAAAAGGATATAACGAGCTTTGGATTCTACAAACTCACTTCAATTCTAATTATTACATTTCAATTGAATTAATTTTCAGACAAATAATTACAAACATTTCAACACGTCATTTCTCCATTAAGCATAAAAAATAGTTAAAAAAAAAACTAAAAAACACGCTTTTATTGCTAATCGAACTAAAAAGTAGAAAATAAAAAATAGTTTAAAAAAACTAAAAAACACGCTTTTATTGCTAATCGAACTAAAAAGAAGAAAATAAATTTTAATGACAAAGGGACCTATAATGAAGTAATAGCAAATCGAACGATCAGTCATAGTCAATTACCTCAGAACAGAATTATAACAAAAATTAAGATACAAATAGAGTAATTCAAATTAGAGTTAAAAGCGTGGGATGCATTTTGCTTCACTTTCATAACCCTCTGTTCTTAGGTAGTTGCCAATAGAATGATTGTAATATTTACTATATCAAGCAGTAGACAATTTTAGATGGGCAAACGTACGTTTACGAGATAAATGCCTAAAAGCAGGTATAACTAAAATAGCGCTCTCAGGGATTTCTGTTACAATACTTCTGTCAATTTCATGCTCCAAGTGTTCGAGCATTGGTATAGCGCTGAAGACAAATGCTCAGGATATAATACAAAAATGCATATTTACTTGATTTCACATAGTAATATTATCATTGTTAAAAGAGAACAAGTTTGTATTAGGTAATAATTAAATAATGCAACCTTATGTGCTGCTTTGACGAGTGGAAAAACCAAAATAAATAATTATATTTGTACGAGTATGTGTGTTTAAAAGAGTTGGATTATTTTGTGAGTGTATGCAGTTTCAAAACCAAAGAGTAGTTGCTACATTAAAAAGTACCTGAAACACATTTTCATTTAACAACTAAAATAGCAAATATGAGCAAAATATGTACTTTCTTCAATTTTCTTCTGTTGGCAACTTTCTGAAAAACGTGAATTCACCGCGATGCGATACAGAAACAAAAAGACAGCGAGAGGGCGCAGAGGGTTTTGAGCAATAATATAAATTCGTATCAAACAACGCATTAAATAGCCATTTTAGTATACTTTTGGTGTTTACTTATTCAAGTAAATGCATGTATTAGTTTTTCTTTAAGAAATTTCTCTAAAATTTGCAACTTTTTTTTTATGATTTCTAAAGATTACTTTATTTTTGCTAAAGAGCAACCTTGCGTACAGAAAATTGTGTTGTACTTAAAACTTCACCACTATAAACTTGGTTCTTATAAAGGACTTTCACCACAGTTTGTTTAGATAGGAAATGGACAATTTCTATTGATGCTGCTACTGGCTTAATCGCTTTGCCAGATAATTTTTGTAATTTCGCGCACACAAAACAAGAATTAGTTTCAAGTGTTTGTCCAAATATTACGCAAAATTATCAAAATCACAATTGGTTAGCTGAAAGAGCAATACTGGCTGCGAAAAATAAGGATGTTGGTCAATTGAATACGAGTATTTTAAATGATGTGCCTGGTGAGATTGTAACATTTGTAACATCAATTGATTTGATACAGTTATAAATCAAGATGACGCTGTAAATTATCCAACAGAATTTTTAAATTCCTTGGATTTACCTGGACTGCCAACCAATTATTTTACTTAGAAATTTAAATCAGCCACGATTGTATAACGGAACAAGATTAGCAGCCAAAAAGGTCATTAATAATCTTATTGAAGCAACAATTTTAAAAGGAAAATTCAAAGGTGAAGACGTATTGATTCCGCGTATTCCGCTGATTCCACCAGATTTAGCTTTTGACTTCAAAAGATTGCAATTTCCAATACGTCTTGCATTTGCAATGACAATAAACAAAGCACAAGGACAATCGCTGGAATTATGAGGAATTGACTTAGAATATCCATGCTTCTCCCACGGACAATTATATGTATCATGTTCACGTGTAGGAAAGCCATCAGTTCTGTTTATTTATACCACAACTCAGGGCAAAACAAAAAATGTAGTTTACGAAAAGGCTTTGCGTTAGTTTAAATTTAAAATTAACATTAATTTTATATTGTAAAAAAAGAATAAATACACATAGAGTGAATTTAAATCGAGTGTTCATTATTCATTTCTAATTTTGATATGCCTAGCGAAGCAGGCAGAGGGTCCGCTAGTAATATTAATAAAACTTAATAGAGGTGGGGTAAAAGCGGTGGCGTACACTGATCCTAATACTGTCCTAATACGATCAGTGGGATCATTCGAAGGGCATTAGGCGAGCTTAATTCTTGGGCAACGGGCTGTGGCCTAAGTTTAAACCCGCGTAAAACAGAACTTATGCTCTTTACCACCAGATATAAGGTACCAATCTTTACCCTACCAAATATTAACGGACAAACTCTCTCACTTTCACCCAGTGCAAAGTACTTAGGGGTAATTTTGGACTCCAAACTTAGCTGGAAATTAAACGTCGAAGAACGGGTAAGGTAAGCTGAAATTGCTTTGTATGCCTGTAAACGTATGCTTGGAAGAAGATGGGGTCTTCCACCTAAGCATACATTATGGTTTCATAAGGCGGTTGAACGACCAATTTTATGGTATGGTTCGGTAGTTTGGTGGAAAGCTCTAGGGAGACATTACAATATCAAATTACTCGGCAGAATACAAAGATCAGCCTGTGCAATAACGGTCGGTACAATCAGATAATGTCCCAGGGTGGCTCTCAACGCACTGACACACGTTATTCCAATAGACCTACACATTAAGAAGACGGCAACCATGAGTGCATTTAGGTTAAACGAAGCGGGTCGCTGGAAAGAAAAAACTTATGGTCATGCCAGTCTACTATTGCGACAAACTCAGTCAGTCCTCACTACATCGTCTCGACGGTAACATTCAATAGGAATTTTGCCACTCTCTTTCCATCTAAGGACGAATGGAATAAGGGATTCTCACTAAACAACTTCGACACTACAGTCTATATAGATGGTTCTAAAAGGGATTGTGGTGTTGGAGCTGGTATATACTCTCATAGACTTAAAATTTAAAAATCTTTGCGTCTCCCCAATGCCTGCAGTGTCTTCCAGGCGGAAGTACTGGCAATTGGGGAAGCTTGTAGGTTACTAATCGCAGATTTCTCTTTCAAGGGCAATATCGCTATTCTTTCGGATAGCCAAACTGCAATCCGGGCACTGGATTCAGCTACTACAAACTCTATGGTGGTGGATCAAAGTAGGAATAGTCTCACCGCCTTGAGTGTAAACCATAAAGTTACCTTAATCAGGGTGACGGGACATCGGAATATTGAAGGTAACGAAAAAGCAGATGAACTGGCAAAAAGGGGATCTGCCATGAATAACGCTCTTGCAGAATCGGTATTCACACCAATAGCAGAGAACGTAAATTCATAGAGAAGGCTCAGGAACGAATGGGCAGGTTAAATGTCAAAACACATCAAAACGAGGGTAGGAAGTTAACAGTAGAGAGTTAACATAGCGGAGCGTAGTCAACAGAAATAAATATAGCGTTTGCATTGAAATGTAAAATGCCATGATTTGATGTTAGAGAAAAGAAAATAACAGCAGACTTGTACATTTTTCTTTCATGCTTATTTGCCGTCGGCATTTTGCATGCGCAAATGGATTATTTCTTGTGAGATGAATAAATTATTTCTAAGCAACGCAATAGCACCGTAGGCCTAAGTAGCTAGAATGCCCTATCAGTTAGGGTTTATATTTCATATTTCTCTAATAAATAATAATAATAATAATTCTAAGTATATGCATGCATGAATATGAAATTTTAAGTATCTAATTGACTAAATTGTATTGAATTTAGGTATATTATCAAAATTATTCAAATATCATAACACAAAAAATAACTTTGTAAACCATTCATTTACATCAAGGTTTATTATTCAGCAAAGTGTTGAATTAATATAATATCTACCATCCATATTCATGTGGGCAGAAAAAAACATGACTTGCCTCAAAACCCAGCTCATACACCTCTCATACACATCTGCATATAAAGAATTCAAAGCAAATAGACAAACGTATGCAAACATATTTCTAATACACATATGTATGTGCAAAATTCACATTTCTCTTTCATGCTTATTTCCCGTAGGCATTTCGCATGCGCAAATGGATTATTTCTTGTGAGATGAATAAATTAATTCTAAGTATGTATGTATATGCAAATTATGTTTTTCCTTACTGGAATAACATTTTTTTAAAAAACACGTGCTTCAGTTGAAGACGGAGTAAAAACTAAACTTTATTCTATAAATTCCCTTATGTATATTCGCTCGGATGCGACGCAATGGGCGGTTTTATATGTGGGCCTCCACGGTCGCTCCGATGAAATATTTTTTTGTTGGCTGACACGTCTGGTGGCTCCTGATTGTACAATCCAAGTGAAAGTTATAGGTAAAGTTAAAGTAAAAGTAACCTCGCCGAACAACGTTTAACACGGTAAACGTTTTAACTGTTCGGCGGGGAAATGCCAGGATTAACGGCCTTCACGTTGCAGCGACTGGAAACGGTGGTTAGCAACAGTCGGAACGGTAGGCGCAGTTACCATTAGGGTGGCTAAAAATTTATATTTAATATTAGGGTGCGGCCTAAACATGCCGGCCCCCTTGCGATAAGCAATGATTATTTTAGGACGGAGGTGTCAGCCAACGTTCGGTATTGGTGAGACATCGGAGGCTGCTGGTGCCGTCAGAAATGCTGCAAAGATATGTAATTTTATGTACGTGGATTATTGCACACAAAAGGTAAAATTTATTATATTAAAATTTATTGATTCGTTATGTTCAAATCATTTAGGGCCGTGATACCTGGCGAGGCCTAGTCGCCAGTGTATTGTCGCCCGTCCTTTTATTTTGGCGCATTATCGTTGGTTGCGCATGTGGTCGAAAAGGCCTGGTTTCCGATCCACGCGCACGCCACTGTTCATGCTACAGCTGGGGTTGAAGAGG
The DNA here is from genome assembly GCF_027943255.1 of Anastrepha obliqua. NCBI lineage: Eukaryota > Metazoa > Arthropoda > Insecta > Diptera > Tephritidae > Anastrepha > Anastrepha obliqua. The sequence goes on from NC_072894.1 coordinate 53,290,078, forward strand.
CCTCGTCTCCAATCCCCTATCTTCATTGAGGCGAAAAGACCTTGTTTCCGCTCTGCTTGTTCAGGCGGAAAGGCCTAGTTTCCGCTCTGCTTGTCTAGGCGAAAAGGCCTAGTTTCCGCTCTAGACTCAGTCCTTTGTTTTGTTTTTTACAAACAAAAGGAAATTTAATTTAATTTGTTTTTTTTTTAACTGAAAATGTGTAGTGTGTACACGGCTTTATACATAGTTGCTTAATTAGCTTTAGTGTATTGTATTGGTAGTGGTGCATTTGGCTGGTCAGTGCAGTGCTGATCACAGCGAAGGAGAAGACAAAGGAAAATAATATATATATTTTTATTATGCACTAGGCATTTTAGTAGTTTTTTTTGTTATTTGGCGATGAGGAATTTTCATAGCCCTATGAGACACCCTGCCACCAAAACAAAAAATGTACCTAATTGGGTACAATCACATATTAATGTGATTTTAATATGTATGTTCACCGCGAGGGGGTGGGTACATACTAATGGTCATTGCAATATTCGCCGCATAGGAGGATCGTGTCTTGGCTATGTGTGGATCGTAACCAAGTACAAGGTGTCCTGCCGTGGTGTGCATGATATTTTGTTTTTTCTTTTGTTCTTATTATATTTTGGATATAATAAGAGCAAAATGATAAGCAAAAGAAGAAAAGAAAAAAATTATATATATATATATATAGATATAATTTTTCGTAGCATTTGCATACACAAGTGCATGATGTTAGAAAAACTAATAGTTTGCGTTACTTTACGCAAACTATCCCTGGAATGTGGAACCCATATATATCATTCCTGTAGGGTATTTTTGTTTTTGTTTCTTAATCCCTAATTTCCTTAATGGCCGTCACCATTTCCTTTTCAAGTGTAGACAGCGTGTGACGCGAACGTGCGGGCAAATTGTGGCTTTAAATAATTAAAAGTGAAGTGTCTGACAAATCCAAGCGGAATGGGAAGCAAAGGCAGCTAAAGCCAAGGAAGATTAGATGAAGCGGTCAGAGAATTTGAGGCCAATGGAAGATTGAAAAAACACGTTTGCACAAAGTTTCAAGTCACTCACATTAAAGGTAAAATAAAAATAATATGCGTAATTTTCGGTCGTTTACACATGCATTTATCGTATGAAAAGAATTTAGTGGTAGTGAAAGTAACAAAATAGAAACTTTGCATTTAATTTAATATAATAAAGTTAAATAAAGGCTAGAATTTAGTATAGTGCCGATCGCTTTGGAAAAAACGGTAAAAAGGGGGTGATAGAGGGGTGTATCCCCATCTTAAAACTGAAAACAGAACCTGCCGGAGGCTTATAGTTTTTAAGTAATTTAATGTTAAAGTTCTATAATTTAGCGAAAAGTTGGTGTTGCCATACACCTGAAATGAAAACGAAGTTCGCACGCAGGGATGTTCAGTGGAAGGTTCATTGTAAAACTGCAGTATTTTTTGCTGTAATTTAAACTTGAGAAATGAATTTGAAAATAAAAACATACAACTCATTTAAACTTAAAAACAATGATATTAAGCGTATCACAAAAAATAATAAGGTAATTAAAATTAAATTAAATTAATTAACACAGTATTTTTGCGTGGAACTCTTTATCGCGTAGGCGGCCTTCGGCCGCGCTTCATAAAAATAACCCTCATCAGTCCAACTCCGGCTACGCAATCCACAGTATTTTTGCGTAGAACTCCTTTTCGCATGGGCGGCCTTCGGCCGCGCTTCAAAAAAATAACCCTCATCAGTCCAACTCCGGCTACGCAATCCACAGTATTTTTGCGTAGAACTCCTTTTCGCGTGGGCGGCCTTCGGCCGCGCTTCAAAAAAATAACCCTCATCAGTCCAACTCCGGCTACGCAATCCACAGTATTTTTGCGTAGAACTCCTTTTCGCGTGGGCGGCCTTCGGCCGCACTTCAAAAAAATAACCCTCATCAGTCCAACTCCGGCTACGCAATCCACAGTATTTTTGCGTAGAACTCCTTTTCGCGTGGGCGGCCTTCGGCCGCGCTTCAAAAAAATAACCCTCATCAGTCCAACTCCGGCTACGCAATCCACAGTATTTTTGCGTAGAACTCCTTTTCGCGTGGGCGGCCTTCGGCCGCACTTCAAAAAAATTACCCTCATCAGTCCAACTCCGGCTACGCAATCCACAGTATTTTTGCGTTAAACTCCTTTTCGCGTGGGCGGCCTTCGGCCGCACTTCAAAAAAATAACCCTCATCAGTCCAACTCCGGCTACGCAATCCACAGTATTTTTGCGTAGAACTTCTTTTCGCGTGGGCGACCTTCGGCCGCACTTCAAAAAAATAACCCTCATCAGTCCAACTCCGGCTACGCAATCCACAGTATTTTTGCGTAGAACTCCTTTTCGCATGGGCGGCCTTCGGCCGCGCTTCAAAAAAATAACCCTCATCAGTCCAACTCCGGCTACGCAATCCACAGTATTTTTGCGTAGAACTCCTTTTCGCGTGGGCGGCCTTCGGCCGCACTTCAAAAAAATTACCCTCATCAGTCCAACTCCGGCTACGCAATCCACAGTATTTTTGCGTTAAACTCCTTTTCGCGTGGGCGGCCTTCGGCCGCACTTCAAAAAAATAACCCTCATCAGTCCAACTCCGGCTACGCAATGCACAGTATTTTTGCGTAAAACTCCTTTCCGTATTAAAACCATTGAACCCAAAATTAAAACGTCATATGCGTGTATGTAGTAAGCAGGCACAATAACCCCCATTCCCATCATTAACACTAAACTCAAGTACTTAATTTTTGTTTTCATTTGTAGGCATCCGGCAACACCATACTGTTGTAATTCCAACTTCTTCTTGTTCGCGCTTAAAATTGGAATGTGATTGCATAGGGAAATGAATTTGCATTTAATTTTAATAGATATAATTAGAATATTAGCATAAAAATCGGTACAAACACGCGTGTGAGTGTATATTTGGTGATTTATAGTGAAATGTTAAAAAATATAGAGTGTAATGTGGCAAATTATACTGATGTTCCCAAGGGCATTTTGAATGTAAATAATTAAAAAATTATTATTTCCCGATTAATTTAAAGTTATAAAGAGTGTTACTTAACACCTCACTAACATCTCCACCAAGTTTCATTAAAAAAACATTATAGTTTGCCAGAAATTCCAAGATCGGCACTGTTCTAAACTCCAGCCTAAATAAATATTGATCAAAATGAACAGTTGTGAAACGAAAAAATAAAAATTAATATTATATATGTGAAAAAAAAAATAAGTGACAAATGTGCCAGTGAGTAGTGTTAGAACTTGACGTTCTTCTGCCCAGTGAGAAATCGTCGCGCAAAAAAAAATTTCAGGTCGGGCTTTAGATTAATTACACAAGTGTTAAGTGATAATTTGTTGGCATTTCGGTTTTTTCGTGTGAATAAAGGCTGTATAAAAAGTGCGTAATGAATTTTATAATTAATTCTGTGTGTTATAGGTTCCGTTGTTGGGCAATCAACATCAAAAGCGGCTGTGCGTTGTAAGCAGGATTTGCCGAAGCGATCATCAACATATGTGCTGAAGCACAGAAAAGCTGATGTGACTACGACCATCCCATGTTGAAGCTATTAGGGATATAGCCAACTAGAAGGATATCTCTAATCACCTCGTTGCCGCTGCTAAGAGGTAAATATGTTAATACGTGAAAGTGAAAATGTAAATTTTATAAATAAAAATATATTATTTGAAACTAAAGGAACTGTAAATGAAACTAAGAATACCTATTTTTTGTCCATTTCATAGCAACTTTAATTTTCTACAACCAACTTCAGGTAGGGAATTACAATTGCAATGGTTGTCGATCACCTTCTAATAAAGGGTGAATCGCAAAGTGAAATTTGTTTCTACTAGAGAGGCGTTGGAAGATATTACGTTAGGTTGTAGGTGTGGATTTTTCCGTTTCATCTGGGTAAGGTGGAAGTAGGACCAATTTGACTAATGGTCTAGTCACCTGTCCCCTTTGTGTCGTGATGTCCACGACGCGTACCTGATTGTCGGGTCCAGGATGTAATTTTACTACTCGTCCCATTCTCCACTCGTTTGGTGGTAGGTTGTCCTCTTTAATTACGACAAGGTCCCCTACCTTGATATTAGGTTTTTGGAGTTTCCACTTCGTGCGTTTTTGCAATTCGATGAGAAATTCCCTTTTCCATCGCTTGCAGAAGGTTTGATGGAGGGCTTTCAATTTCTGCCACCGATTCACAATTGAGGCAGGATTCTCGCTGGTTTCTATTTCTGGCGGAGCTAAGAGATGTCCGCCAACCAGAAAGTGACCAGGTGTGAGAGGCTCTAGATCGGATGGCTCATTTGAAGAGGGACTTAAGGGTCGCGAATTGAGACAGGACTCAATTCGGCATAAGAGGGTATTAAACTCCTCGAAAGTGTATTTAAGGCCAGAGGCTGTCTTCTTGAAATGGGCTTTGAAGCTTTTCACACCTGCTTCCCACAGTCCTCCCATATGAGGGGCTGCTGCAGGTATGAAGTGCCATGTTAATGCCTGGTGGGCATATTTTGAAAGCGTGTTATTGCGTGCATCCGCAATAAACGCTTTAAATTCTGATCGTAAAGATCGAGAAGCTCCTACAAAGTTGGTACCATTGTCGGAGTAAACATTTTTTGGACATCCTCGTCTAGCAACGAATCTCGAGAAGGCTGCTAGAAAGGATGGGGTACTTAGGTCATTGGTGGCCTCTAAATGGATAGCTTTGGTGGCGAAACAGATAAATAGACAAACGTAGCCTTTGGAAATGCGACATCCTCTGCCGCGGAAGCTTTTGATGTCAAATGGACCTGCGAAATCTACACCTGTATTAGTGAAGGCACGCGAATAGGTGGTGCGTACCGAGGAAGGATTCCCATGAGTTGGGTTTGCGATCGTTTTTTATAGATCGTGCAGATCTTGCAATTATGAATGATGGATCGGATCATATTTTTGACTCGCGGAATCCAGTACTGCGTTCGAATTAAACGCAACATCAGCTGATTTTCCCCATGCAGTGATATTTCGTGGATGAATTTTGTTATAAGGCGAGATAACCTGCTATTGTATGGGAGGATAATAGGATGACGTTCGTTATATGATAAGTTAAGGGAAGCGGCCAGACGACCGCCTGCCCTCATGATGTCATCTTTGTCGAGGAATGGATTAAGGGGCAATAGCTCACTTTTTGTGTCAACTGTTTTCTTCTGCTTCAATTTCGCGTATTCTCCACCGTAATATTGCTTTTGACTGTTTATTATTAAGCGTTTTGTCGTTGCTTTAATTTCCTCAGGTGAAATTAAGCAAGACTTTGCTTGAAATGAAATCTTTGTATTAGGGTGGGTTCTTTGAGAGAATCTCATAATATATGATAAAACTCTCAAAGCCCTTGGTAAATTTGAAAAACGGTCAAGAATATCGCTGAAATTGATTGTTGCTGCTGAACATACCTTTACCTTTTTCTCTTCCATCGTTGTTTGATAATCACATTCTGATGTCGGCCATCGTGATTTGTCTTCTTGTAGGTAAGAAGGACCCTGCCACCACAAAGAATTATGAACCAGTTCCTTGGCCGGAAGTCCTCTGCTTGCTAAATCTGCTGGATTTGATGCCGAGTCAACATGACGCCAGTTATTGTTGCCTACCTTTTCCACTATTTTGGTTACTCGATGTGCCACAAAGGTGGACCACGAGCAGGGCGGTTTGCGAATCCATGCGAGGACGATTGTCGAATCTGTCCACAGATGAACATCCAAGTGTGTTAGGCTGAGATTTTCTGTGACAGTTTCTATGATATCCGCTAATAGGACGGCACCACATAATTCCAAACGTGGAAGGGATATCGTCTTAACAGGTGCCACTCTGGTTTTCGCGAGGAGTAGGTTGAGGTATACTTGATCCCGTTTCTTCACACGCAAGTAGACAGCAGCCGCATATGCCTTTTCCGAAGCGTCGCAGAACCCATGGATTTCGGCGTCGTCTGCTGGTGAATAGTGCACCCAACGAGGTATGCGGATATTGTCAATTTCCCCATAGTTCTGCATAAATGTCTGCCAGCGGTCTAATGTGACCGCAGATACGGTGTCGTCCCAATCAGTACCTTCTAACCAAATGTTTTGCATAATAATCTTGGCGGTAATTATTATTGGGGCGAGCCACCCTAGTGGATCAAAAAGTTTGGCGATTGCCGAGAGGATTTCTCTTTTCGTAAGAACATCGTGGTTTTTTATTGGCCTTGTCATAAAATAAAAATGGTCGCAATGAGCATTCCATCTTATGCCAAGTGCCTTTACCGAACTAGTGTCTTCGAAATCTAAAAAATCTTCATTGAGTAAATGGGCTTTTGGGATGCCCTTTAGAATATCGTTGCAGTTGGAAGTCCATTTTCGCAATGGAAATCCAGCGGACTGCAAAACTTGCGTAATTTCGTCTCTGGCTGTTATTGCAGAGTCGATGCTATGGCCACCGGCAAGAACGTCGTCAACATACATGCATTTCCGAAGTATGTTTGATGCTGTTGGAAAGGAGTTTTCAACATCATCAGCCAATTGAAGTAATGTCCTTATCGCAAGATAAGGAGCACAATTTATGCCGAAAGTAACAGTCTTTAATTCGTATAGACTAATTGGGTCTTTCGGGCAGGTGCGAAAAACTATTCGCTGATATTTGGTATGTGTATTGCTTACCATTATCTGACGGTACATCTTCTCAATATCGCTGTTGAAGACATACTTGTATAATCGCCAGCGGAGGATCAGGACAGTCATATCTGCTTGCAATACCGGACCTGGATGAAGGACGTCGTTGAGGCTCAATCCATTGGCAGTCGGGCATGAGGCGTTAAATACCACGCGCACTTTGGTGGAGGTGCTCTCATCCTTCATGACGGCGTGATGAGGTAGGAAGTAGTGGTCAGTTGCATCTGCAGGTATGTTGGTTGTGATTTTCTCCATATGACCTAGCGTTTCATATTCTGCCACCACTCTATTATATTCTTTTTGCAGGGACGGATTTTTCGCGAGACGCGTCTCATTCCGGAAGAATTGAGAGCAGGCGCTCTTGAGTGATGGTCCCAGCTTGATGGTTGATGGAAAATCCCGTTTGAAGGATAAGGTGACGACATACTTTCCATCTTGGTTGCGCTGCGTAGTGGTCCGATATAATTCCTCGCAATACACGTCATCTTCAGTCTGTCTTTCTTTTTTTGGGATGTCTTCTAATTCCCAAAAGGCAGCTAGTTGCTTGTCCAGGGTGACTTCGCTAAAAAGAGAAATTATTTTTGTTTTGGGTGGGTTGACCGTTTCGGCTCGACCAGTTAGTATCCACCCGAATACGGTCTCTTGGGCAAGAAGTGTACTTAGTACATTTTTCTTCAAACCGCTTAAAATAATTTGGGGATAAATGTCTCCACCAAGGACCAGGTCCACTGGTTCATTGACGAAGAACCTCTTATCCGCCAAAGTGAGATCTGGAAATGCTTGCCTTGTCATTGCGCTTACTAGGCAAGTCGGCAGATTTCCAGTTAATTGCGGCAAAACTAGCGCAATTGTATTTATTTTTACAAAAGGGTCGATAGGCGACCGCAGTTGTAATGAGCACGCTTGTCTTACCTGCGCAGATATCGAATTGTTGATGCCCGAAACTTGGGCATGCAAGCGTTTAGATGGCAGGTTGATTCTACGTTTGAGGCGTTCAGTGATGAACGAACACTCAGAACCAGAATCTATCAGAGCTCGTGCTGCAAAATTAACATTATTATGGAATATATTAACCATGGCTGTTCCTAGTAGAACCCCCTTGTCCGTATTGGAATAGCACGATTTAAAATTATGTGTTGTGCTATCCTTTGGCCTATTAGAGTCAAGTCGTTTTAGGGCCTCCTTGGATGTTGAGGGCAGGTCATCAGCGGGATCTCTGCTTTCCTTAAGAGCTGTTGCCTTTGGTTGAACTGCTGTAATGTGCAGGAGCGTGTTGTGTCTTGAGTGACATGTGCTGCAGTTATATGAGCTCGTACATCTAGACACCGTATGTCCTGACGACAGGCAGTTCAAGCAACAGTTGTTGCTCTTGACGCACGCGATGCGATCGGTGACCTTTAATTTCCGGAACTTCGGGCAACTTTGCAATTTGTGGTCGTCAGTGACACATAATTTGCACATATGTTTGGCGACACTTACCTGAAAGTTACCCATCCTTTTTGGTGTAGTTTCCGTATGGTGTTGTAAGATTTGCGCCTTGGGCGCTTTGTAGGCTTTAATCCCTTTTAAGCCTGACACTGTTTCAAGTGTCTGAAACCTGTTGGAAAGGAATTTGTCCATATCTGTCCACTTTGAAATTTCAGATTTGTTCTCTATCGTTTGTTCCCAAAGCGATAGAGTACTTTCTGGCAATTTCGTGGAGCATAAATAAGTAATAATTGCATCCCAGTTTGAAATATCTATTTGGTGGTTCTGTAATGAGGAAATGCAATTGTTAATGTCTCTTTGGAGTTTTTTTATCGAACTGCCACATTCAGTTTCGATTGTCTGTAGGTTAAACAGGATCTTCAGCTGCGTGTTCACCAGAATCCGTTTGTTTTCGTACCTTTCGCAGAGATTTTTCCACGCTGTAGCAAACCCGTCATTAGTGAGCGGGCACTTCCTTACAATGTCTCTGGCTTCACCCTGCGTTTTTTGGTTGAGGTGGAACAGCTTTTCGACCGGGGTAAGGCGCTTATTTAAAATGTATATGGCCGTGAACATATCGCGGAATGTTGGCCAAGATACGTAGTCGCCTTTGAAAATGTCGGTATCGCACGGTGGAAGGTGAATATTAAGTTCGCGTACTGCAAGCTCTTCGCCTTCCCGGTCTGCCTTTTCCAGCCTCGCAGAGAGGTCAGCCATCGTCGACATGCCGCGCAAATATGTGTGGTAACATATTTTATTTCTCTTCTTTATCGCGGCAAGATCCTTAGGAGAAGGAGTTTCTGTTGAAAGCAAGTGGTCGTACTCTGCTTTGGCTTTTTCCCACATTGCTTTCAACTCCTCCTGTTGGATCCGGAGAGAAAACTTCGAATGGTCACTTGACGGAGTGCCATTAAAGTCGGTTTCGAATTCCGTCACGGCGTCGACTAACCGAATATACGTATCCATATTGTAGGTATGGGATACAAAAACTTACGCGGTATTAAACAAAAAGAGATGCTCCTTCGCGAAATGGAGACGAATTCACAGCGAGACCCAAGCCCAAAATGCACCACCGAAATTAAAATAACAGTATATATTATGTATATTATGGAAGTCTGTATATATTTATTGAGCAAAAGGATAATATATTTAAATTTATATACGAAAATTTCGCCACCCACACAATAATCACCGATATGTATACACCTGTGCAAAAAGTGCGCTGGGATCGATTTCAATTTACTGCGGCGTTGTTTGTGTAGTTGTGTACTCAACTTCACAGCGGGAATGTACAAGTAAAAGGAATAAGAAAATTGAAAAATTCCCAACAACGCGCTGTTAGAGGGTTGATTTACTTGAAAATACCGCGCGCACTTGTATTGTCTGTTTGCGGACAGACGGAGTCGTTGACCCTTTTTGATTTTTTTTGTAGTTTTCTTATTTACACCAAAAAAAAAGGAGTGTGCAATAAATCCACGTACCTGTTTTTTCTGGAACGGATTGTTGGTGATTTGCTTGCTTGTGATTTGCTTGCTTGCTTGATCTGTTGGCTTGCTGCTGATCTGTTGGCTTGCTGCTGATCTGTTGGCTTGCTGGTGATCTTTTGGCTTGCTGCTGATCTGTTGGCTTGCTGGTGATCTTTTGGCTTGCTGGTGATTTTGGCTTGCTGCTGATCTGTTGTAAGTGGATCTTTTATAGCAATATCCGGCTCGAAGGACCATGTATATTCGCTCGGATGCGACGCAATGGGCGGTTTTATATGTGGGCCTCCACGGTCGCTCCGATGAAATATTTTTTTGTTGGCTGACACGTCTGGTGGCTCCTGATTGTACAATCCAAGTGAAAGTTATAGGTAAAGTTAAAGTAAAAGTAACCTCGCCGAACAACGTTTAACACGGTAAACGTTTTAACTGTTCGGCGGGGAAATGCCAGGATTAACGGCCTTCACGTTGCAGCGACTGGAAACGGTGGTTAGCAACAGTCGGAACGGTAGGCGCAGTTACCATTAGGGTGGCTAAAAATTTATATTTAATATTAGGGTGCGGCCTAAACACCTTATTTATATCTTTACAATTTGTTTACTTAAATCTATGTGTTTCACAATGATGGTTTGGCATTGCATCAGCCTGGTCAAAGAAGATATCAATTTCATTTTCAATTAATTTTTATTACGCAGCAGCATAATGCTGAGCTGGCGGATTTGTAAGATGCAAAATATGTTTTCTCAATTGTGTTTACATTTAGCATTGTAATGGGGTAAGTGGTCTGCCGTTAACTCCCCCTTCTCTAAAATGAATCGCCCTCGATTCAACGATTTCTTTTGATAGAATATTTATTTTATTTTGCAACTCAAAATATAATTTTTCTTGATTTCTTTGGAACTTTTCTTGCTTTTTCATTTGTATAAACAATATCAATTTATGAACTGTATATGCTATTATTGCCAGTGACATGAAGGTCAATAATGACATTGATTTGGGATTTTCAATATACGAATTTCCAATTTTTTCTAAGAAATTTATGTTAGTGAACTTTAAAGTGTCGTCATTTGAGTTTACAAATTCAAGTATTTCATAATTTTTAAAATGATTTTGTTTTATAAATTTTACAATTTTTCCTGTGGGGTTTTCATATGTTTTGTTATCTATATTCACACTTGTATTAAAAGTTATTAAATATGTACCATTTATTACAATTTTATTAACTGTATGTTTCCCTGAAACTAATATAGCCCCATCTCTTATTTTATCTATTTGTTTATTATTTTCTTTGATTTTAGTGCAATTAGCTGGCTTTTTATTTAACAAATTTATAAAACATGTATTTTGTAATTTTTGCTTACAAAAAATATTACTTATTTCAATTTTACATTCTTCAATAGATATAAATGTGTTATTACATAATGCTACTTCATTCTCAATTATTAATTTCCCATCATTTTGTGATATTGGTCTGGTTTCAAATAACGTACAAATATTATTTATTTTGGGATATTTAATATACAATATAATTAGATCTGATTTTTGTATGATTTTAAATGTTGAAACGTCTAATAAGTCTGTCAAGGTTACTGCTTGTAATTCGTTCTGAATTATTTCTCTTGTTTCATCTGTATGAAGTATATGTGAGTTTAATATTCCTCCTTTTGCTAATGTAATAGTTTGCAAAATATTTTGTAATTCATATATTATCATTTTAATTCTCTGTTTACGTATTATTCTTTCATGCGAAATTCCTGTGATACTGTTTACTAAATTCGTTAAACGTCGTGTTTCATTAAATATTTCAGAATTTGTCGTTAGTTGTTTATTGCTATTTTCAATTAAATCATTAATTTTATTTGAAATAATATAAAAAAATTTTAACTTTTAATGTTATTCTTATGTATTATTCTGTTTCTGTTATTAATTACTACCTTATTTGCTAAGTTCTCTTTTACTTGTTGTCTCTTATATCTGGGCTTTAACTTATTTCTTTCACCTACAATTTTTTCATATATTACCTGACCAGAGTGGTATTCCTTATTTAATCTATTTTTGTTATGAATCGCAAGCATTTTCTTTTGCGCCTGCTCAAGAGTATCATGTAATTTTTCATGATCTATTTTATTATGAAAAATATCTGTTGGTCGGAATTTTGTAACGGAATGTATTGTAATATTATATTGTTGTGCAGCTCTTAGAACTGTTTCTAAATCACTTACTATGTTGTATTCCTCTTTTATACATCTAGCTATCTCTATTATCGTAGAATGAACTCTTTCAATTTGTCCATTAGTAATACTATGCCTTGGATTGCAAAAATATATTTCAATATTTAATCTCTGCATTAACGATTTGAATTGAGGTGTTGTAAAACTTGGCTCATTATCTAACGTTATTCGTTTCACATCTGGGAAAGTTTGAAGAATTTCTAAAACCTTTTCCTCAATATTAGATTTGTCTTCTATATTTTTTAATATTAAAAATTTTGAAGAAGCATCAATACATGTGATAAACTTCAACCCCTGAACATAAAAAATATCTAGGTGAAGCTGCTCTCCCTCTTTTTCTGGAATTGGAGCCTCTTTTATTGGAATTTTTTTCGGATGTCGATCATATTTGTTCCTATTGCACGTTATGCAATTGCGTACATATTCCTTCATTTTCTTTCTCATTTCTGGCCAATAGTATAGTTTTTCTATCTGTTTTATATTTTCATTGTAATTTCGATGCGCTCTGTTATGGGTTTGCTCAATTATCCCTGCTTGATCTTCCCTATTGGGAATGTCCATAGGAAATAGCTTAGTATATACAAATTTATTTTGAAATGTTTCTTTTAGAGGTCTCTGTATCTCATACAAATCCTCTACTGTGCAGTGTATTGCTGTTACCAATTTAGGTTTTATGTATTCTTTTAAAATAGTAAGTAGATTCTCAACTGTATTTACTACTGTGTCCAAAAAATAAGGTGACATTTGATTTTAAACTGCGCGCTTTGAAGGATTAGGAGAATTCTGTTTTTTTTTAGGTTGGTAGTACTGTGAGTGACATCTATGTCAAATTTCATGTGAAATATTCATTTACTGTTTGAGATACGCGTCGTTTTGTGAGCTGCTAAAAGTGAGTTTCTCGTTTTTTGCAATGTCGAAATTTGTTGAGCAAAGAATTTGCATTAAATTTTGTTTGCGGAATCAATTTTCGGATACGTTGAGGATGGTGCAGAAAGCCTTTGGTGATGAGGCTATGTCTAAAAAAAATGTTTACAAGTGGTATAGTGAGTTCCAAGCCGGTCGTGAACGTGTCGAAGACGAAGAGCGTCCTGGGCGACCATCAACCTCAACTGACGAAGCTCACGTCCAACAAATCAAAGATTTGGTGTTGAAAAACCGTCGATTAACGATTAGAGACCTTGCTGATGATGTTGGCATATCGAAAGGCTCAGTCAATACCATTTTGAAGGATGTTTTGGGCCTCAAGCGCGTCAAATCTCGACTGGTACCGAAAACATTGAATTTTTTGGACTCGTAATTCGTGATCATTTCATCAAAAACTCAGCCCATATCGTTCCGCAACCACCGTATTCACCTGATCTGGCACCGTGCGACTTCTGGCTGTTCAGCAGGCTCAAAAGACCGCTCCGGGGACACCGTTTTGACACGATAGAGGAGATTCAAGCCGCAACGAAGACGGAACTGAAGGCCATCCCGGAAAGTGACTACAACCAGTGTTTCGAAAATTGGAAAAAACGTTGGCATAAGTGCATTGTGTCGGGAGGGGATTACTTTGAAGGGGATGAAATTGATTTGGAAGAATAAATAAAGAATTTTCAAAATAAATACAATGTCACCTTATTTTTTGGACACAGTAGTATGTAATTTCTATCATTTCATGTATAGTGAACCTATTTTTACATAATATAATTTGTTGTTTAAATTGATTTACAGGTTTGTATGTTTCCTGTATTTGATCATTTTCGCTACTTTCCGCTGAATGTTCTGATTCACTTGACAAATTGTTTATTTCAAGGCGTGATAATGCATCAGCCACAACATTCGTTTTGCCTGGCCTATATACAAATTTTGGAGAAAACTCCTCAATTAAAGCATGCCATCTTTTCATTTTAGAATTCGGGTTGCGCGTAGATAATGCAAATGTTAATGTGAATTTCAAGATTAGTTACTCCATAAAGATAATTACGAAGATTCTTCAGTGCCCATACAATCGCAAACAACTCTTTTTCATTTGTAGCATAATTTCTTTCTGTCTTATTAAGAGTTTTGGAAACAAAAGTAATGGGTTTATTTTCTTGAGAAAGGACTGCGCCTATTGCAACATTCGATGCGTCAGTAGTTAACACAAACTTTTTTGAATAATCTGGTTGCGTCAATTCCACTGCTGATGCTAAACTTTTCTTTAGCTTTTTAAAAGAAGATATCCCTGCTTCATCAATTTTCACTAATACCTTTTTTGACATATTTTTAGAGACTCTGCCATTTTCTGCGGATAAGTATTTTGTCAATGGCTTTGCAATCATTGCATAATCTTTAATGAATTTCCGGTAATAACCGGTAACACCTTAAAACCCCCTTAATTCCCGTAAACTTTTGGGTAGCGGGTAATTAAGCATTAATTCAATTTTATTTGGATCTGTTTTAATTGTATTTTGAGCTATAATGTAACCCAAAAATTCTATTTCAGTTCTGAAAAATTTAGATTTTTCAAGAGAAATTTTCATATTAGCGCTTCTTAATATTTCAATTATCATTTGCAAATCCTTCATATGTTGCTCTAAACTTCCTGAAAAAATTATTATATCATCCATATATACATGACATGTTTTTCCTATTTGATCACGCAATATATTGTCCATTGCTCTTTGAAATATTCTGGGAGCATTTTTTAGACCGAAAGGCATTCTTAAAAATTCATATTTTCCGTTATTAACGGAAAAAGCTGTTTTTTCTATGTCATTTTCCGACATTAAAATCTGGTGAAAACCTGACTCCAAATCAATGCTTGAAAAGTATCTTGATTTCCCTAAATTTGACAAAATTATATTCGTATCCGGGATGGGATAGCGATCGGGAATAGTATGAGCATTCAATTTTTTGTAATATATCACCATTCTAAATTTTGGTGAACCGTCGTCGTTAGTACCTTTTTTTGATACCACCCAAATGGGTGAATTATAAGGACTTTTACTAGGCCTTACAATATTTTCATTCAATAATCTTTCAATTTATTATTTATTTACGAAAGAATTCACAGACAGAGGATATGGGTACTGTTTACTCCATATCGGCTTTTCATTTTCTGTTCGTATTTCCGCTCTTATATCTGTTCTAAACGGAAAACTTGTATCAATATTTGCGTGTTTTTCCACTATTCTCTGCTTTATTAAAATTCTAAATTCCTCAAGGTTTTTACCCTGATTTCTCCTTTCTGGAGTTTTATAAGCTCTTACTAAGTGAGAGTCTTCACTGTTTTCATCAAAACTTTCATTGACTGCCTGATCTGAACCTTTTTCAGTTTTTATGGAATAGTTATCCCTTATATTACCTGAATATTCATCAGCTATTGCTTTAGGATCTTCAGGTGCCAAAGACAAACATTTATATGGCATACTTTTACCGGTAAATCCCTCGGTATATGCTGTAGAAATTTTCTGATCCACAGTGTTTATTTTATAATTAATTTTTTTATTATTTTTTCTTTTCTTATTGCCGGTATTTTCTTCGGCGGGCGCCTTAGGATCCTTTTGTCCCAAGGGGTTAAAATTTTCTTTTTTCTCATTTTTATTTTCATACTTTTCTTTTTTGTTGCAGGTACTATCATCTGCTGGCGCCTTAGGACCTTTTTGTCCCAAGGGGTTAACATTTTCTTTTTTCTCTGAGTTTACTCTTTCTTTATGGATGTTAATATTCATACTTTCATCCACCTTTTCGTTCTCATATTTTGTTTTGTAAATTATTTTGTTGCTACGTATATCGATACGTGCTTCTATTTTCTTTAAAAAATTATATCCTAAAAGGATGTCCGAATCCAAATTATCTATTTCATAGAATACTTGTCGAACTCCGAATAAATTTATTATATGGTAATATTTTATAATAGAATAACCATTTACAGTTCTCACTCTTTTATAAATGGCTAATTCATTTCTATTTTGATATACTCCCTGCTTAATATAACAAGAAGTTGCTCCGGTATCTACCAGTGCTTTCAGTCCTTTATTGAGTTTTTTATCATAAACTATGATGTAGGGGAGGTCGTTCCCCTTTTCCCTAAAAAATGTTCTTCATTTAAATTGTTTATTTTAGGAGTTTTTCCTTGCGGTCGAAAGCTATTATTACTTTCTCTTCGTCTCTTGAAGCCTTGCATATGTTGGTTCTGAGGCCCTGAACTTTGTTGAGTAGTATTTAACCCATTGCCTGAACTACTTGTCTGGGGTTTGTTATTCTGATTAAAATATCTGCCACCTTGTTGACCAAAAGGGTTGTAATTCTTATTGTATGACCTGGAGACAGATGGGAACCTCAAATTATTATTGGGACAATTTGTTGTCCTAGCTCTCCTTCTTTCATTTGCAAAATTTTTAGCAAATAATGCCCTTTGGTTGTTTGATTCTAGTTCCTGTGCTTTTGCCAAAGCATCAGGCAAATCCTGAGGATTGAGAGAAAATATTATGTCTCTTAAAGGTGCATTGAGACCAGTTACAAATATTCTTAAGGCATGATCCCTATTCTTTTTATTAAGTTCTTTGGCTATATCGGATGAGCTACTATGAGTCATTATTGTTTTATTTATGAGTAAGGTCAATTTTCTATTGACCAAATTATAATACTCGACAACTGTCATTGATCCCTGGCGTAAGACACTCAGTTCTTGTTCTATAATGTGTATCGGCCGTTTGTCTGAATAAGCAAAATCTAATCGCGCAATTATTGCATCAAAATTCAACACCGTACCATGATTTGTGAGCGTGTCATTCGCATCTTGTGTGATCTTGTTTCGCAAAATAGTAAGGGCTGCAAAGTATCTTCTACTTTTCCTTATATACAGGCTCATAGCATTATGTGCTGCCTCCCTCCAACTAACGTAAGAATTTAATTTCCCTGAAAAATCTGGAAGGGATTTAACAACATCAAGAGATTCTTGGCACTGTATATTTTCGTCAATAGACTCAGTCACATAATCCGTCACCCTACGAGTATCTATCTCAACTTGAGATCGTAATCGTTCAACTTCCTGCCTTAAATTTATTGTGCTCTCCGCAATCAATCTTGTAATTAAATCAACTGTTAAGTCAGCCATTTTTATATCTTATTCTTTTGTTCACTTTTCTTAAAATTTTTCTTAAATAATATAGGGCACTTTTCAATTTTATGATCCCCACTACATTAAATCAACTGTTAAATCAGCCATTCCTATATTTTATTATTTTGAATACTTTTTATTCTTTTGTTCACTTTTCTTAAAATTTTTCTTAAATAATATAGGGCACTTTTCAATTTTATGATCTCCACTACAATATTCACAATATAATAATTTTGAATATTTTATTTCACTGGGAGTATTCCCCATTTACTTATTATATGTATATGGTATAACTTACATATATCATTTTTTATCTTCGGTGCATTTGTGTCTCCTCTTCTGCGAAGAACGTGCTGCGACAGGAAAATGCTCGCTACAAGGAGCGCTGCCAAATCGGGCAAAAATGTCTTGTCGTTTCTATCACGGGGAGTTGCTGCAAAAGCTGCAAGCCAAGCCGCTGCTGGTGTTAATGGCAAAATTGTTGCTGTTATTGTTCTTTGCTATTGAGTCGCTGTTGGTAACTTCGCTGAAGCTGCTTAGTTGAACCGGAGCTCGATGCCTGCACTGCGATCACTTTTAAACGCTCTGGAAGTGGAGAACAAGGCCCTTTACGTTGGGCGCCAATTATGTTTTTCCTTACTGGAATAACATTTTTTTAAAAAAAGACGTGCTTCAGTTGAACACGGAGTAAAAACTAAACTTTATTCTATAAATTCCCTTATTTATATCTTTACAATTTGTTTACTTAAATCTATGTGTTTCACAATGATGGTTTGGCATTGCATCAGCCTGGTCAAAGAAGATATCAATTTCATTTTCAATTAATTTTTATTACGCAGCAGCATAATGCTGAGCTGGCGGATTTGTAAGATGCAAAATATGTTTTCTCAATTGTGTTTACATTTAGCATTGTAATGGGGTAAGTGGTCTGCCGTTAACTTGCATGCATGAATGTGAAATTTTAAATATCTAATCAACTATGGTAAATTGTATTGATATTAAGTGCATTATCAAAATAATTTCAAAATATTCACATAAAAAATTGGCTTTGTAAACCATCAACGGTTATTATTCAACAATATGTGTCCTTTTTAAATTTTTATATCCATATGTATGTATATTCATATACTAAATAGATATAACATCTACCATCCATATTCATGTGGGCAGAAAAAAATCTTGACTTGCCTCAAAACACAGCAAATAGACAAACGTTTGCCATATTCCTAACATATGCAAAAAAAGAAAGTGTGTGGTAGTTCACGGAACCCGCACGATTGAAGTGAAACTTCTTTTATCAACAAATCAATAATTTAACTATTATTTCAATATAATGCATGCAGAAGTCATGGAAAGCATGGAATGGAATTTTATTAAACAGAATTATTTATTTATTTTAATATAAAAAGAAATGAATTTATTGTACTCAATTACATTTGGTTCTCGGCATTGTCATTATCATTATTGGATTCGTTTTCCAAAAATGAAACAAGGGCTTTATGGTAACTGAAATACGTAAAAAATGATCTACATTCTAATCTATCAAGGTATCGATGAAATACTGCATCAATGGTAGTTCCGCATCTTGTTGTTGGTACTACAAATTATCACTTATCGTACAACCGGAGGATTCCCTGTCACGGTGTTCAACAGTAGCTCTTAATTTTTTACGCTCCAAATACTCACGTTGCCGTTCAGCACCTGTTTTCGGTTTCCGTTTTTGTTGATTTGATGCCATATTTAACAGAAATCAATCAACAAAACAAAATATGTTTGTAAGATTTGCTCAAAACTACACACACACTCTATGACGCGTCTCGCGTTACTAATAATATTGTGTTTGGGATAACTGTCAACTGTTTCCACCGAAATGCGTTCGCAAAGTGTATGGTCTTTGGTATGGTAAACAGATTTATGATACATTATTTTGCGGCGACAGCACAGCGCGATAGCCCAGCGGCTAGCAATGTGGGCTTCCGATCCGAAATCCTTGGTTCGAATCACAAGAAAATTTTTTTTTTTATACATTTATTTCATTTTGTTTTATGATATGTTTATGAGCAGATTTTTTTCATGGCAGAAATACACTCGGAGGTTTGCCATTGCCTGCCGAGGGGCGACCGCTATTAGAAAAATGTTTTCATTAATTTTGCTTTCACCGAGATTCGAACCAACGACCTCTCTGTGAATTCCGAATGGTGATCACGCACCAACCCACTCGGCTACGGCGGCCGTCAATCAAATGTCATATTTACAAATTACATTCGATAAGAATGCAATAATAAACGACCGCATTACATTCACGACGACACGCCACGCCAGTCTTTTAACAGATGGCGCTGGCATAGCGTGAGTTTTACGTAGTTTAGCGTAGTTTTACTCCTCACAGCGTTTCATCCACGCCACGCTTTTAACAGATGGCGCTGGCGTAGCGTCACATATCGATGAAACGCTATGGTTTTACTCCTCACAGCGTTTCATCCTTCGAGACAAAAGAAGTTTCACTTCAAAAACTCATCTGAACGGTATTCGCGTACATATACATATGTATGTATGTATGCATATACATATGAATACATATGTTGGGACAATGTACATATGTACGTAAAAGTTTCTATTCTAAGCAAAACAATGAATACTCGTATATACATATAACCGCACATACTTACTTTATGCCTCTACATGTGTATGCTTCCAAAACTAAAATTCTAAGCCTAGCGACTACAAGAACAAAATGCATTCCTAGGCGTAGCTGCTGCCGCCACGATTATTTACCCGCGACGGCGCTGAACAGTTTCAAATATTAAAAAGCACAAAAAAACAAATTCATTGATAAGTTCGAGCTCATATTTCTACGAACAAAGTACTTTCATTCATAAAACGAGCCGCTAATATGCCAATTTTCTCGACCATTCGAAAATAGTCAATATTGGAATATTTCGCGTTGAATTATTTGCCAATATTTGGTAAATCTTGAATTTTTGTCAAGTCGAGTGGCCGCGGCTCCGTACATATGTATGCAATAATATATGTATGTAAATATGTGTTCTAAATTCTCAACAACAATAGCAAATCGAAATATTTTTTCTGTCGCAAGTGCTCGCAGCCTCATATGTATGTATGTCTATGGAAGTTTGTATGCATGTATTTATGTATATGCGTGTTTTGCTTTTGCACGTCCATATGAACGATTTTTCATATGCAGATATTCATTTGATTTAGCTGAACGAATATATTGATTTTGTAAGGAAATCCTGTCGAATTAAATTATTGGTATATGTTCATTTAAGTTCTTCTTACCAAATAAATATTATTATCCTTTAGAAAATTGAAACACTAGTTTTTTTAATCTCTATTTTTTATTTTTACCAACAAGTAAGTTAACTACTCATATATCGTCCCCTTAGTATAACAATAGCCTATGTGCTCATAGGCTATTATTTTTTTATTGAATTTTTGGATTCTCCATCGTCGATTTTATATGTGGTCAAAATTTTCTCAAATTCTAGTTCCACAAAGTGGGTCAAAACGTCAGTCAAAAGATAATAAATATTTACAGACATAACGAGATTTGAGTGAGAGCTACTTTAGACAAAAAGTTTGAAATTCATTTTCTCAAAACATCAAAAAATTTATAGGCTATTTTAATACTAAGGGGACGATATAGTACATATATTTTACAATACTATAAATAGATATTTATTGTACATTTCCTGAAATGAAAAAAAATATATAAAATTGTGAAAGCACGAATTACGAAATTGTTCTTATATTATAACAATTTCTCACACGACTTCGATATTGACATCGATTAAGTCATATCAGATATCAATCGCGCTACTATGTACTGCACTTCGTGTGCTGTGGAATGAGTATTAATACCCTGACTAGCTCGGACCCGATAAAATAAATTTTCTAGACACTCTTGGTTTAACTTTCCAAGGAAAATAAATTTTAAATTTTAATGCTGTTGAAAAAGTTCCTCGCACAATTCCATCATCGATTTTATTGTAGTACGAAAGCCTTGGATACATTTAATAGTAGAATATGCACGCATATTGTAGACATTGGACTAAAGAACTCGAAGTAACTTAAAAGTCTTTCAACTTTGCCCCTATCATCCCGCTTCAGAGGAGACCTTAATGGATTTGTTGACTGGAAATGCTTTGCATAGAGTTCATCAAAAAGATCATTCATTTCTTTAATAAATATCTGCGTGGGCTTGGCAAAATTTATCAAGTTTTCGTCATTACCAAATAAATTTTGACTACACATCATGTAAATACCTGACGCTACCGAATTGCTCAATACTTGTGTTGCGGGTGAAACTCTAATTTTTTCGAAAATGCTTGGGTAAATATGAGCCTCCCTCAATTTTGGGCAAATTTTAAAATTGGAATTCTTTTGATCAATATCAAATAACTTCCTAATGACCTTAAAGCTTGCAGTGCCATGGGCGGTTGGAATATCATATTTCATAAATACATTACGGATGGACTTTATGAGATGGCAATAGTCAAACATGCAAAAATTTGATATTTATGCACGACAACGATCCCAAACATACTGCGGGACTGGTCAAAAACTGGCTTTCGCAGGAAAATATTACCCAGCTCGATTGGCCAGCACAAAGTCCGGATTTAAATCCAATCGAAAACTTGTGGAATGATGTGAAGACGATGGTTGGACAAAAAAAATTTAAAAATATCGATGAACTTTGGGAAGGTGTACAGGAAGCATGGAACTCTATTCCTTTGGACAGGTGCCAAAAGTTAATAGAGAGTTTACCACGCAGGTGTGAAGGAGTTATACAGAATAACGGCTATTCTACCAAATATTGATATGGTAAATAATAATAGTCAACAATCTTTTCTCATTTCTTACAAATATTTCATATTTTTTAGAGAAATCAAAACTGCGCCAAGTCTTTGTCCAAATCCCACTATGACCAAATAAGAATTACTTCTATTTTATAATATTTTTTCTAGGGAAAACTGTCTACTTTAAGTTATTTTGTCTTATAATAAAGTGTTAAATATATTTAGTTAAAAAAACTGGATTTATTTTGGTTTCATATCATTTAATCGAGCATTATATTGAACTCTTTTTAAGTGCGCTAAACGTTTGACCATAGCTGTATGTCCTATGCTAATATATGTATATAAACATGCATATATACAATTACGCGCAATTTTCATAAAAAGACCAAAAAGAACAAATCTGTAAACATGCATACAAATCATATGGACATATCAAATGAACAAATCTGTTCTGTACGCAAGCAAATGTAAGCTAATGTAAACTACATTTTTTCACACTTGCCTATCACTCTCTCCCTCTCATTTCTCTCCGGCAGCCATATTAATTAATTTCCTACTGTTAACGTGTGCTGATTTCATTTTCCTACCCGTATTTTGTTAGGAGGAACGGGCCGGGACTGCGCCTTCTCTATGAATTTACGTTCTCTGCCAATAGGCGCAGTCAAGAGTACAATTTCCCTAAAATACCTTCGAATCGCGGAGTGTTAAACGTTAAAGTTGTTAAACATGAAAGGATGGGATGCCTGGAGACTAACGGCAGTCATAACTGGCTATTGGTCTGTCAGAGAACAAGCAGCCAAAATGGGCATCCCTCACAACATATACTGTCATAGTTGTAAAGAACCGGAGAAAAAGAAAACAATCTTCCATTTCCTCTGTGAATGCCCTGCCCTATGGAAGGACAGAATGTTAACCCTGGGCAGGCCGCTATTCGAGAGTCTCGAACAACTATCTGGCTTAGATGTCAACGACCTAATAAGGTTCTTAAACCGCACAGACTGGATATAGTCATGCCGTAAATAACTGGTAAACAAGTTGGTAACCAGGATGTGGCAACAAAATGGTGCGGAAGCGCTAGTTAGATTCTGGAAGAATCACCACAAAAACCAACCAACCAACCATACCGAAGTTAAAAATGTAATTACTTCCCCAGAGGAGGGCAAAAAAGTTATTTACAAAATGTGAACAATCAATGGGTCGCATACAATTTGGATTCAAATAAGCTACGGGCGAAGCGAAGCCTTCAAGTTGTAGTACAAAACTGTACAGAAGTTCGGAAAGTTATCTTATATACTTCACTGACTATGAAAAGGCTTTTGATTAGGTACTGCCCACAAAACTATTTGACATTTTAAGACAAAGGGATATTGATAAAAAATAAATAAGGTGCATTTTCAACTCGTATTGTGGCCAACAAGTGATGTTGCATTCAAGAGGGGAGTTCGCCAAGGATGTGTTTTATCACCAATGCTCTTCAATTTGTACTCGGAATATAGTTTATATGTGAAGACGCTTTGGCAACAGCCAACTTAGAAATAAATAATAAATAACACCCAAAAAACCAAATTCAACAAATCACCGATTCAAACATTTATGTATAAGTTAACACTTTCTAGCGTCTTCATGGGAATCAGTACGTTCCAATATAAAACACTGACACTCTTGTCCGCAAATAACGCATAGCGAATATGACACCTGCGTATGCGCTTATGGGTAACATTTAGGTCCCATACTAATGCTGACGTTATGTCTGCGAAGGTGCGCGTGTTGGAAGTTACCTGCGGCAAGAACAACAACAATATCAACCTCATTTGCTGCTGCATTTGCTATCAATAAAATAAACTTGAGTTTAGGCTTAGTGTTTCGTCTTTTGCCAGACAAAATTAAAAATTGTAACTGTTTGAAACTTATAAAATAGTTATAATCGTTAGAAAAGAAAAGTCTTATGAGGAAATACAGCATTCCGCCTTGACTTGGAACCCGCAAGGAACGAGAAGAAGAGGCAGACCATTGATGACTTGGCAAAGGACTTTCCCCAATGAAACTGGAAAATCGTTTAATGAACTACGATGTATGTCTAGAAATAGACATGTTTGGAAAACTTTCCTTAAGCTGTCCTTAAGCTCCTAAAGGAGTATGGAATAACAATAATAAAAAAATCGTTATATATAGCTTATATAAAAATCCGCTCAAAAGAATATTGCGATTTAAGTATCTAGGATATTGGCTTAGCGGAACATGAACAAATGACAGATGAATTTGCTGTCGGATTGGAACAGCGAGAGAAGTTTTCTTCAATTACATGAAAGTTCTTTCCAATAAAAGCTTGAACATGAAATCACGCCTTTGGTACCTGAAATGTTACGTTTGGTCTGTTTTGTTGTACGGTGTGTGACACTAAAAGTTACGAATATGAATAAATTAGTGGCCTTTGAGATGTGGTGTTATCAGTTAGTAACAGAAAAGTCTTTACGAAACCTAGAAAAGATAGAGAGCTTTTATTTACGACAAAGTGCCTCATATCATATCAAATACGAGTTGTTGCAACTGATTGTGCAAGGTAAAATCGAAGGCAAATGAGAAATTGGAAGGACGCTACATAACATAAGACATGAAGCAGCACGAAGCAGACACAATTACCACATTATTATATCTCATATTTTGTAGTTTGGTTAAATGTAAAAACGAAGAAATAATCATTTAACAAATTTGTTGCAAATTAAAAAATTGTTTGTTTGTTACTGTGATGGCTTCATTCATTTGGTTAGGTTGTGGTGGCAGTCGGACCGTATGACTAACTCACTTAGACCTCACAGGTCCGTTGTGATATCACTGTGCGACACGGGAACCTTGTTTATTTACTTTCGTGAAACCATTTTGGGGCTCTTATGAAGCGCAGGATTGACCTAATCCCCGCGCCAGATAGTTCTGTAAGAGAATTGAAAAAGTGTTTAACCTAGACAACCTGCTCTGATTTTAGCTAAGGCTGGACAATTGCAAAGGAAGTGCTCTACTGTTTCTTTCTCCTCTTGATCTCTGCAGCTTCTACAATATTCATGGGAGAATACTTCTAGTCTCAACGAATGCCTTCCAAATAGCCAGTGGCCGGTGACACAAGCCACGACCTTCGAGATATCTTCTCTTGAGAGGCTAAGCAATTCCTTTGTTCTTTTCTTGTTTATTTGCGGCCATAGTAGCCTGGCTGTTACGCATGTATCTTCGTCTTCCCATGACCTATTGGCCTCTTGGATAATGTTGTTTTTTACTATTAATTTACTCGTGGCCAAAGGTATTCCAATGGTACTTTTATCACTGAGCAGTTGAAGAGCAGTACCTTTTCTGGCTAGCTCATCAGCTTTACAGTTTCCCTCAATATCTCTGTGTCCCGGAACCCAAATAAGGCTGACCTTGAATACGACGCTAATACGAGTATCATTTAGGGCTGCTCGGCATTCCTGTGCAACCTTTGATCTTAGTATAGCCGCATTCATTGATTTAATAGCCGCTTGGCTATCCGAGAATATGTTTATAGTCGTTTTTGTTACGGCATGCAAATTTAGGTATGTAGCCACTTCTTTTATACGTAGCTAGAACCTCTGCCTGATAGACGCTGCAGTAGTCTGGTAGTCGAACGTATAGTTCCAGTCCTAATTGTTTCGAAAATACTCCATAACCAACTTTATCGTCTAGCTTAGAGCCATCTATATAAAAATTTAAATCCCCTTTTCTCCATGGCCTTGGTGTTTGCCACTCCCTTCTTGACGGTATACTTGCCCTGAAGAGCTTGTCGAAGGTAAGTCTAGGAGTAGAAGAGTCTATTTCTTGTTTGTGGCTGTTTAGAGTGTGCAAAATACAGGCGTGGCCAAACCGCCGTTCTTTCCATAGCGCCATACTTTTGAGTCTAAGCGCCGAGGCGGCGGTCACGTTTTTCCCTACGAGATTTAGTGCAGGCAAATTGATTAACATTTCTAGCGCTTTGTTTGGGGTAGTCCTTAAAGCACCAGAGATGCATAAAAGAGTTGTTCTTTGGACCTTACTCATGATTTTAGCTTCGCCTTTAGAGTAGATGGCCACCATACAAGTATTCCATATATTAAGATTGGTCTAATTACCGAAGTATATAGCCAATGAGTAACGCGAGGTGTTAACCCCCATTTAATACCGACCGCTCTTTTGCAAGTATATAATGCAACGTTGGCCTTTTTTACTCTTTCCTCAATATTAGGCTTCCATGTAAGTTTCCTATCTAATATGCGTCCTAAGTACTTGACATTCTCTCTTAAAGGAATCTCTACACCCTTGAAGATCAGCGGGGAGATTATAGGAAGCCTATGTTTCCTTGTGAAGAGAATTATTTCAGTTTTTGCGGGATTTATAGCGAGTCCCATACTCTCAGTCCAGCTCCTAAGTGTGGTCATGTTAGAGCGCAGAATGTCCGTGAGCAATTGCTAGGTCATCTGCGTATGCAGTGACGTGGCAAACTCCTCTCTCCAGGATCAGCAATAGCGAGTTTACCGCCAAAATCCAGAGGAGAGGGGAGAGGACACCACCTTGAGGTGTGTCTCTGCAGACCTGTCTGCTTAGGGTAGTGCTGCCTAAGTTTGCCGTTACCTTCCTTCTGACGAGTATTGCTTCTATCAGGGCCTTCTACGAAGGCAATCATGGCAAACTCTTTATCTGATAAACATTTTTCCACCAACCCGACAAGCGAGTGTAAGGCGGTTTCTGTAGATTTCCCCTTAGTATAGGCATGCTGCGCTTGGGAGAATTTATTTGTTGGTATAGCGCCCCGTATGTACTCGTCCACTATCCTCTCTAGAATTTT
This sequence comes from Anastrepha obliqua, assembly GCF_027943255.1. NCBI lineage: Eukaryota > Metazoa > Arthropoda > Insecta > Diptera > Tephritidae > Anastrepha > Anastrepha obliqua. Next base: position 53,316,698 of record NC_072894.1, read on the forward strand.
GAGGAGGAAAGACGTAAGACTAATTGGCCTGAAGTCTTTGGGGTTAGTGCGTGAGGACCTGCCTGCCTTGGGTATGAAAGAGACTTTTGTCTCTCTCCGGAATGTAGCCCATGTTAAGACAACTTCTAATGATGATTTTAATGAACGGTGAGGCAATATCCCGTGATTTCTGCAATTCCACAGGATATATACCGTCTAGTCCAGTTGATTTATAAGGACCAAAAATGTTGATGGCCCTTTTGATCTATGCGTTTGTGACTAATAGACTTCCTAAGTTGGATTGTCTTTCATGATTAGCAGAATCATTTTGTTCCACCGGCTTGTTTCCTGGCAAGTGTGTTTCTAGTAGAAGACCTAATGATTCCTCGCTTGACGTAGTCCATGTATTCCCTTGACCTTGTAGATAGCCTAGGTTACATGGCGTCTTTGGAAGAATATTTCTTAATCTGGCCGCTTCTGAAGTTTCCTCAATTCCTTTGCAATAATTTTGCCAGGATTCACGTTGCGCAGTTCTGACTGCTTTCTTATACTTTTTCAGTTCAGCCTTATAGGCTTGCCAGTCCTCTGACCTTCTCGTGGCCTTGGCGAGGTTGAATAACGTTCTATGGTGTTTTTGTAGCGAGGTTAGTTGCTTGGTCCACCAAGGTGTCCAAACCCGAGCTCGAGGTCTGCTTGGAATTTCTTCCTTACTGTCCGCTTCGAGTTTGACTCCCGGCCTAACCTCTCCTATCCTGGCTACGGCCAACCTATAGAGCGTGGCTGACCTAACGTCCTCGCAGGCGATGAGCTTTGCTCTACCTTGATAGCAACCTGCGTCATGGCAAAATGTAGGGGGTCCAGAGTGTTCCTCTAGGATCTGGAGGTAAAATTCGGCGATAGCCTCCTCAATCCAACTCCATTTTTCCTTAGGAATGTTCCCTTCCTCCTCTCCCTTGTTAATGATGGCCAGTATCTCACCGCCGCCTTTTACGACCTTACGTTTCCACGACAGTCGGTTCTACGCTACCGAAACGACCCGGATTTATATCCGGCCAAGGACTGTCACTCCAGCAGCATTCCCCGTATATAAGTATGGGGAATGTTTATGCTGTTACAACAACAAATTCATACCGAAATTCACCCGAAATTCATACGATGTGAACTGACGGCCATTGTCGCTTACAAGTGTATCGACCAATCCATACCGCGAAAACATTTCTCTTAACTTCGTAATTGTGAACATTGTAGTTATTTCCCTCGTTTTGAACACTTCAACGAATTTCGAAAATGAATCGATAACAATTAGAAAATGAAAATTTCTTATAGGGCCAGCAAAGTCAATATGAATTCGACTCCATACATTACAACTTGGCGTCCACGGCATTAAACTGCTCTTCTCGGGGCTAGGGTGCAGTTTTTGACATGGTAAACAGTTTTTAATTAATTTTTCAATATCTTTATCAAGACATGGCCACCATATATATGATCTGGCAAGCGCTTTTGTTTTTACTATTCCTAAATGCGAGGAATGTAATTCATTTAAAATTTTTGTTCGCAATTTTTCGGGGATAATGGTTCTGTAACCCCACAATACACACCCATACTCCACACCGAGTTCAGTATACTTTTCACGATACGGAGTGAAATTATTATCCTTTAAGTTACATAAGGTTCCATCCAAAATGCATTCACTCGCACTAGCAAATATTATAAGTCCATAAAATACAGTTTGTGAGAATCGAATAGGTCAAATAGTTTCTAACTTATTGCGACTCCGATTCCATTAGACACACTGTACGTGTAAAAAACTGGCTGAAATATGTACCTTGCAGCTACTCAGTGTTATGAATATTTGTATGGCGACCACCGTAGCCGAATGGTTAGTGCGTGACTACCATTCGAAAGCGCGTAGGTTCAAATCTCCGTGCATGAAACACTAAAATAATAGAAGAATGGCAATGGCAAACCTTCGAGTGTATTTCTGCCATGAAAAATCTCCTAATAAAAAATATTTGCCGTTCGGAGTCGGCTTAAAACTGTAGGTCCCTCCATTTGTGGAACAACAACGCATGCCACAAATAGGAGGAGGAGCTCGGCCAAACAACCAAAAAAGGTTTAAGAGCCAATTATATTTATATATTGTATCTATATGCCAGATTTGTTTATCCAACTCGTTTAATATGATATTTCAATCCGTGGTTGCTGTTTGAATTTTTCCAACTAAAAAATGAACCAATTTTCGCGATATTTTTTCTTGGTGGCTAAATTGTTAGAATTCTTGCGTTTCTCTTTTATAAACATCTTCAAATCTTTGGTAAAATTTCTTTAAAGGTATCGGCCATCGATTTTTCATATTAATCGGTGAATTGAACGGTTGTGGCTTATTTATTCGCACGGATCTACAATTTCAGAAATCCTCACAAGAAAAAGTCTTGCGGGGTTTAGTGTTTCGAAGCTACACTTGTGCAGGGCAATCATCACAGTATGATTGCTGTGAGTGGATGAAGGGTTATGCAAGACAAACTTACTTTAATGACATCTTTTAAATTTTTTTGAAATTGAACGTAATACTTTAAGTTTTTTCTTTTTGATACAATAGCAACATGGATCCCCAAACATCTGTATCCTTCATCTCTCCTGCCGATTGAGTTACTTGACACTCTAGACGCTGGTATACATTTTGTATGCCCCAGCATAGACTCTTGCTTCGACTTAGGTTCATTGTGATCAATGCTAATTTCATCTGCAATAAAAATTCGGTTCGCGAGAACAATTTACCCTTTTTTTCCTTTGAAGTGGTGTCAGTATTTTTTATACCCATCTGTTTTTTAATCGAAGTACAGTTAAAAACACTATAATTGATCATATATCGAGCGGGATGAAAAATGATTAAATTACTAAAATGGCCATAAAAAAATAGGGGTTGGTGATAAAAAAGTAAACATTTAGGGTTGTATGTATTTTTAATGCCACATTATAAAAAAATAAAAACAAAAAATTTCGTCCAAAAATTAAAAAAAAATGTTTAATGGTGAACAACCCTTATAACTTAGGGGTATGGAAAATGGATAGTAGCCGATTCTCAGACCTACTGTATACGCATATAAAATTTGGTAAAAATCGGTAAAGCCGTTTCGGAGGAGTATGGTAACTAATATAAGGACATGGAAGTTTTATATATTAGATGAATTTTATTCAGCCTTTGCTTTATGTCTAGTTTCAATTACCTTCTTCTTGTTTATTGTAATTTCTATGGATATGATTACAAATATCAATTCCAATGAGTTTGAAACATGGCTATAAATACTTCATATTTCAATTAGATAAACCAGCTCCAATAAGTTGTTTTTAATTTCATTGACATGTGTTTATTTATGCATGAATTTATGTATGTATACCAAACAGATTTGAAAGTGGAGTGTGCAGAAAATTTCTGGGCACACTTCATCCCTTTAAATTTAACTTTTACAAAGTTTGCTCTCAACCGAATACTATAGTTCAAATTTAGTTCGTTTTTTAGAATTTAAGCTTTAACAGCAATCAATACTTTCATTCAACAATTCAGTATCAAATGTGATTGTTATTATATTATATTTCAAACTCATTCAATGCAATAACTGTTAAAAATATGTAATTTAGCTGGAGGAGTCTGTGCAGAAAATGCTGCCGCGCGTACCGGTACCACTACAGGCGGCCACCTCACGTTTGGTTAGTAAATATGCTACTGCCAGGCCGACGGCGAAACAAATGCAACTGATTAAGTACTTTATGTAAGTAAGAATGACAAGCAGTTACGTAAAAATATAATTATTATATACTTACATGTACTATGCATCAAATGCCTGTAAATATAATAGAAACTTGTACACATGCTATATGTACGCAATAATAGCGACTCACAGCCTCTTTAATTATTATATATACCCTTTTAAGGGGTTACATACATCCAGCAGCGCCAAAAATGTGCTAAAAGAAAAGCTGTTTTTAGAAGGGATAACAATAGAAATAAATATAAAAAAATTTTATCCATTGTTTATTAGTACTTAAATTTTATAAAAAAATTTGTTTAATTTTTTTCTTTACAAAAATTAGTATATAAAAAATCACGTGACACAATGTACAATGAAAAAACTTGACCCACGGTCTGCATCAATTCTTGTAAAATAAAGTTGTAGTTATAGTCTGTCGAGCCTGATTTTTGGATTTCGAAAAATTTTGCAATTTACGGCATTTTAAAAAAAGTATGCGTTTTAAGTCCTAAATGTCACATTTTAATTATGTTTATACAATTTTTTAATAAAAATATTAAAAATCTGGCTCCACAGACTATAGAGAAAACACTTGGAATATTAAAAACACCCGCATCAAACAATATTAAAAACTGTATGAGATATCATGCAGACCGTGCCGGAAAGAGTAGTTTCGAGAAAAACGAGTTTAAACTTTCAAGTGTATTTCGCTCGAGGTCGCGCGCATTTAAAGCTAGAACTTAAAATTAATTTTTTAATTTATTTTGTTAATTTACGTCTAATCTCCCATTCCAGCTTCATATTGTATGCCTTCCTGATCAGTAAGCAATTGTTGTTGTTTATTTTTTTCCAGTCGACGAGATGTTCTGCCCTCTTTTGTTGCTTTCAATGATCAATTGTTCGCTTCGAGTGATCAAAAACAGCTAACCTTTAGTTTCATAAACCTTAGCATATCGACCCTACACATACTCTCATAATGTTTTATAGATGTCCTTATACATACTTTAGAATAACAAAAGAACCGGCAGGATAAACGGAAGGACAGCTACCTGTGCGCATCAAACTCTCGTCGGGCAGTTACATTTTCTACCACAACTTTTTATCTCTCTATAACTATAAATAATCTGTAAATAAAAGAAATCAATTTTAAAATTTTGGACGAATGTAACCCCTTAAAGGGTGATATTAATTTTGATTTGAAGTTTGAGCTTTATCCTGGTCATATAAGATAACTCAAAATTCTTCATAAATATATGCTCGTGTATACCAAAAGCAAATCTATGAATTTTTTTTGTCATAAACAATATAGGCTTTATTTTATTCGAAAATTGGACTCATATCTTTCCCATCGCCAAGCAAATTTTTGTTTTCGTGGTTTCACTTGTTGTCGAACTTTTCTTTTTAATTTTTACAAAACTCAAGTACGCAATCAGATTGAGCTAAGTCTGTGCTGTATGTCCTAGCTAATTGAAGTTTAACTCTAGATATACCAACGGACCAAATTAACCGATTTAGAAATGATTTCTTAAATTTTCTCCATTAATTTAAGTTCTAATGTTTGATGTAGTTATATGAAAAATATTATTTATTTATATCCGATAATTATATAAAATATTTCTATTTATTATTGTTATTTTTGCTGAGATAGGTATGTGGTATACCTACACATACCAACTGGTCGAAATGGCCGGTGAACTGATAAAGCATGAATCCCGAGGAAGACCACAAAGAAGTATAGCTTTGGTTCTACAACATTTGCAAAAAGGCATGTAATTGAAGGAAAAGTTAGCAGCGCTTTTTCTTTGATAATAAGAATAATATTATAATAACACTTGGGCTGAAAAGTCCCAGATCTAACACATAGATGTTAGTACTAACCTTAAAGAGACATCTGTTGAAATTTTATGCTATTCTATTCATTATGTCGCGAGTTATTGTGCTAAGAGTGACGTTACTTTTGTTATTTTTCAGTGAATCATAAAGAATTTCGTTCTTTAATTTTACATTGCTTCTTGATGGGAAAAATACCGTTCAAGCGAAGCAATGGCTTGAAAAGTGTTATGGGAACTCCGCTCCATCAGAAACAATAATAAAACGATGGCTTGCTGACTTCAAACGTGGTCGTAGAGACATCGGTGATTCACAACGCAGAGGACGTCCAAATGAGGCGGTAGCACCAGAAAATATAAAAAAAATCTACAAAATCGTTTGATCGAAAAGTGAAGTTGCGTGAGTCAGCTGCCATCGTAAAGATATGTTATCAGAGGAAAGGCTTTATATTGCATGAGTATTTGACTATGAGAAAGTTCTGTTCAAAGTGGGTGCCGCCTTTACCAAAAACAGTCAATAAAAACAATGGAAAAACTACATGAATTGAACTTCGAATTACTCCCACATCCAGATTTAGCTCCCAGCGACTACTGGTTGTTCGCAGACCTATAAATCAGTTCGGCGGTAAGAAATTTCGCTGAAATGAAGAGGTTATCGCTGAAACTGAGGCCTATTTTGAGGCAAAAGATAAATCGTTCTACAAAAATGGTATTTAAATGGTAGATTAGCGCTAGAATGATTGCGTTGTTCTTGATGGAAATTACATTGATGAATAAAGCTAATTTTGAGCAAAAAAAAGTATTTTGAGCAAAATAAGGTCCGGGACTTTTCAGCACATATTCTATAGTAATAAGAAATTCACAGAAATGAAAGCTTCTACCATTCTTGGGGAAAAGTAGCTTCTCTAATTCCAAAATGTGGGAATCCTTTCACTAAAACTTATCAAATTTGCTATGTGCTAGGAGAAAATACTGCTGTTGATGAAAAATTATTTCTCACTAAAGCCAGGTGCAAAGTTCAACCAGTATATGTCGCATAAGCCGAATAAATTTGGAATTAAATTTTTGATCACAACGGATTTGGCAAGTAAATATTTAATATAGTAAGTAAATGCGTTTCTATACTACTGCGAAAATGGAAATAAAGCATCAATATTTTCGGGTGAGTTTTTTGTCCTAAAACTAATTGAGCAATTTATTGGTTGGGGTAGAAAGTGACAACTGATGTGTTTTTTACAAGCGAATCGAAGAAAATATGACTTTAGTTGGAACTATTTGTTCAAATGAAAAGGGGTTAACAAAAATTTCCAAACAAAAAAGGAGATAAATTGCCTAAATTTTCCAGTTTACTTTACAACGGTGTACAAAGATAAGTCAAATAACTTTCTTATTTCACTTAGCTCTAAGTTTATTTCGCCAAAACTTTAACAAACCCGAAAAAAGCTTCCTGAAACCATTTCATTGTACAACCGCACCAAATTTAGTGTGAATACAACGGACCAAATGGCTAAAAAATATAGTGTTAAGTCAGGATCCCAGAGATGGCCTTTAAAAGTATTTTTTAATATCGTCGACATGGCGGGAAATAGTTCTTGGATTCTGTAGAAATAACTCACGGGAACAAATATTGCCAGAAAGGAATTCTTTTTTCAATTAGCAGAAGAACTTTCTACTGGATATCAAGATTCATTCGAACCAAAAAACCAGAATTAACTACTGATGGCAGATTAAACAGAAAATTCTACAAGAAAATGCTGTCAAATTGGATTTGCAACGAAAATAAAGCCACACATATCTATGTGGGTTGTAAAAAACATGTTTGTAAGAAATGTGCATTCAACCAAATCTCAGCTTGCTTAAATTGAGCTAATAAAAGCTAAAAATCAAACTACTATTAGTTAAATTTATAAAAAATCTATGAATAAAAAATGAATTACATGACTCTAAAAACCCCAGTAAATATAAATAATAAATATTTTGTTTCAAAAGATGTCCAGGTCAAAATTAGCGTAAAGTATATATCAATGCTTGGTATGTCTATTGTTAATAAGAATTACACTCAGAGATTTGGACTAACGCCCCATTATTTGATACCAAGAATGATATAATACAAGATTCCGCCCATCAGATAGGCGTAACGTTATGCGGGTGCAGTTGCGTGAGAGAATTTGAAAATGTAAATAAAGAAGAAGAAATACACAAACAACACGCGAATAAATTGCACAAGTGTGTGCATCAAGTTTGTCAAATTCACAGCGAGGGGAATAGTGGTGTATTCTTCGCATTATGACGTAATGGTGCTTGAAGGTTTGTATATATTTATATATATTTATATACATATGCGTGTATGCGCGTTTGGCTTTCTGGATGCATCCATGGATATTAGAATATTTTCTCATCAATATCTGTATGTACATAAGTAGTTCAGATTTGACTGAAGAGATTAAATATAGGAATGCATATTCATACATACATATGATTGCCTTTATGGCTGTTTTACATATAAATCAATTCAAAAGAAGTATGAATAATGTTATATAGAAAATAAATTTCTCAATAACAGGTATTAGAAAAACCTGAATACACTATTTTAAATCAATTCTAATAAAACCAAATACAAAAAATTAAATAAAAATATCGAACAAAGAATAGTGTGTGCAGGACTTCAACCTGAGTCAAATATGGGACGATGTACTGCATACACGACACGTTTTTCACGATTGCGCTAAACTGTAATTACTAATGAACTTTTCTTAATTAGTCATTTACTCGATTCGCAGTTTTATATGCACATATTCTGCGTTAGTTGAAAGTTTGTATGCGTAATTATATGCATATGCATGCATCTGTGTATGCGCGTTTGGCTTTCTGGACGGATATTAGAATGATATTTTCTCATCAATATAATTTGGATTTGATGAAAGAGATTAAAGACATATGTACTTATTTTCTGTTTTGATTGATTTATATAAAAATCAGGTCATATCCAGTATGAACTATTTTATACCGAAAAGAAATTTCCATTTATGAAATATAAAAAAAACAGTATTTTAAAGAAATTTTAATTAAAATATACTCAAAAATTTTACCAAACTTTCCTGGTTTGAATTGTAAAAAAAAAAATGTGCAAGAAAAAAAAAATATGACTTCAGGACGCGAACCTGAATTAAATACGTGCCAAAAAACAAAACGAATAATTTCGCGGACTTTAGCTTCTGCACCACAAATTAATTACCGCGCGGCCTTCTTAATCGCAAATTTATTCGCTTCGCTGTGGCCATGAAATAAGTCAATTTCCTTAGTAGTGTGCCGAAAAATCTTATGAAATTCCTCAGTAGTTTGGTAAACGCAGAAAAAATCTGAATTCCTGTCCTAGCGTGGTAAGTAAATATAGAAACCCTCCACACGCGTCACTCGCGTGGTAAATATCTGCAATTCCCCACTTTTATTAGGACGGGTTGTATGTATGTATGTATGTATGTATGTATGTATGTATGTAACGGAATCTTTGAGCTTAATTTTCACTGGCTTCTAAACATTTGATAAAAATTTTCCATTATCCTTATTGGGATTGCCAGGATTAATATTTTCTTTTTTTACCTGTGGGCAAAAAGTAAGGTGAATTTGGTTGTAAAATGAAAAATCGTCATTTATTCTTGTAAATCAATTTCATCCCCTTCAAAATAATGCCTTCTCGATGAAATACACTTATGCCAACGAGTTTTCCAATCCCCGAAACATGCCAAATTGTCCATTTCCGGTAGTGGTCTCTTGAGTTTTGGGAATAGCCAGAAGTCACACGGAGCCAAATCAGGCGAATACGGTGGTTGCGGAACGATATGCGTGGAATTTTTGGCGAAATAGTCACGAAGAACGAGTGCAGTGTGAGACATGTGAGATAAATTTTCCATTATCCTTATTAGGATTGCCAGGATTAATATTTTATTTTTTTAACACACTTTTATTAGCTCGGGTTGTATGTATGAATGACTGTAACGGAATCTTTGAGCTTAATTTTCACTGGCTTCTAAAAATCTGATCGACTCGGAACACACAACATAGATGACTAGATGGGAAACTCTTTTTCTCGTGAGAGCGCTGAAAAATGTGCATTTTTTATAACATTTGCCAATATTGCCATACCGGTAGAAACATGAATTGGGTATTTTTTTAAACAAAAATTGGGAATTTTTAGTTTCCACACCACCATTGAGGTTAGTATTTAGTGTGCGGTTGTGTAATAGTATATTACTCGTAAACACCTACATATACTAAAAATAAAAAATAGTTAAAAAAAAACTAAAAAACACGCTTTTATTGCTAATCGAACTAAAAAGTAGAAAATAAAATATAGCTTAAAAAAACTAAAAAACACGCTTTTATTGCTAATCGAACAAAAAAGTAGAAAATAAATTTTAATGACAAAGGGACCTATAATGAAGTAATAGCAAATCGAAGGATCAGTCATAGTCAACTACCTCAGAACAGAATTATAACAAAAATTAAGATACAAATAGAGTAATTCAAATTAGAGTTAAAAGCGTGGGATTATTTGATTGTAATTTATTTGAGTTTGAGTCATAAGTGGCGTATGGCGCCCGGCAACAGAATTGCGGAAACCAGGCCTAATGAGCCTCGGAATCAGGTAAGGTTAAGTGAGGTTTTTGTAGCAGTCAGTTTAGAGTAGCCAAACTCAATTAGCCCATGTAGGTCCATTGTGGTACCACTGTGTAACACGGGAATCTTCCTATTAGTTTTCACGGAATCAGTTAGACTCTTTTATGAAGCGTAGGATAGGCTTTAACCCAACACCGCATAGTTCCGGAAGAGATTCAACCTTGCTCTACTCCTAGCTAAGCTGGACAATTACAGAGAAAGTGTTCTTCCTCTTCCTCGTCTCTACAACTTCTGCAGTATTCATGCGAAAGTATTCCTAGCCTGGAAGAGTGCCTACCTCACAGCCAATGACCGGTGACATATGCCACGACCATCGAGATGTTCTCCCCTAAGAGGTTAATCTACTCTCCTGATCTATTTGCGGTCAAATTAGCCTGGTTGTAACACACGTATTTTCTTCTCTCCATGACCTATTGGCCTCCTAGAGAATATCATTTTGTATCCTTAATTTGCAAGTTGCCATAGGGACTCCAATGTTGCCTCCTTCCATATCTCCATGTCCTGGAATCCATATAAGGCTGACCTTGAAGACGGTGCTAATATCATTTAGAAGTGCCAGACATTGCTGAGCAACCTTTGATCTTAGTATAACTGCCTTCATTGATTTGATGGCCACCTGGCTGTCCGAGAAGATATTTATCGTAGTCCTTGTTACGCCGTGTGTGTTGAGGTACACAGTTACCTCCTTTATGGCTAAGACTTCTGCCTGATAAACGATATAGTAGTCCGGAAGTCGAACCGATCATTTTTTTTGAAAAACTCCATAGCCTACTTTATTTCCTAGCTTGGATACATCCGTGTAGAAATTTATTTCCCCTCTCCTCCATGGACTTTGAGTTTGCTACTCTCTTCTTGACGAAATGTCAGTCTTGACGAGCCTGTCGAAGGAGGGCCCAAATCGACTGGGTTCTTACTGGGCATTGATCAATTGGGCTCATTCTGTGCAGATGTCAAATTTTATTGAGGAAACAAATGCGCTTTTCCAATTAAGCGTTGAATTTATTTTTCGTTATTTTAACTTAACCTTGTACAGGTATAACGGCCACCATAGCCTAAAGAGTTGGTTCGAGACTACCATTCGGTAGTGCTCCGGTTTCACCATTTGTGGAGCAACACCAAGACATGTACACAACGAATTGGTGGAGGAGCTCGGCCATTCAACCCACAGAGTTGCTCAGTGGCAATTAGTACAGTCGGAAGATAGGTTGCAGAATTTAAACGTGGTCGTACAAACCCTGAAGCCACTCCACGTCAAGGACGTACAAAAACAGCAACAATACAAGAAATACAAAATAAAATCGTCGAGTAACTGAATGAGATTTGGTAGAAGCCCTAGGCATCTCATTGGGCATTGTAAGCGAAGTATTGGGTTTCAGAAAGCTGTGTGCACAATGGGTGCCACAATGGAACAAAAATTCATTCGGATGTGACTTTCTCAGCAACATTTAAAGCGTTTTCGAAAGGACAAAGTGGATTTTGTGCGCCGATACACCACTATGGATGGGAGTTGGGTCTATCACCATGATCCTAAATCAAAACAACAGGCTAAGGAATTTTGTGAACCTAGTTCTTTGGTTCCGAAACGATTTCGGGTTCAGAAATTAGCCAAGAAAGTGTTGGCTTCAGTTTTTTGTGATGCAAAAGGAATTTTTTTATGGATTACTTTAAAACTAGTAAACAATAAATTCTGAATATTAGAACAACTGTAGGGAAAAGTTCGTGAAAAAGACCCAGTTTGCCAGAGAAAAAAATTCTTATTGTTATACATTGCCACATGAGCATTTTGGTAGAGGCTAAAATTCATGAAGTTCGAATTGTTGGAGCATCCATCGTATCCACCAAATTTGACCCCTAGCAACTTCCATCCGTTTCCAGACCCAAAAAAACTCATGCGTGTAAAGCGTTTTTCATCAAATGATGAGGTTACAACAGCTGTGGGAGCGTATTTCGCAGTAAACTTCCATAGGCAAGTAATATTGGCCCATACATTAAATAATATATTACAGACCTCTTCATCCAACACTGTCATTGAAAGGCCATTCTCATGTTTGGTATCACATAAAACAGAGTCACTTCGGTTGAGACCGTCTTGTGGGGAATTGAGCTGAATTGTAGGAGAGAGAATGAATTCTTAGTAAATAGATTTTTTTTATTACATGGTTACATACATAGAATATTTGAATAAATTATCGCAAAATAAAGCACAAAATCAAATGCTGCAAATGTTTATAAATGAAAAATGGTCGAGCTATTAATAAGCCATTGGAATACTAATGCTGTGAAATTTCTGATATAAAATAAAGTGGATATTATCGTCCCCTTAGTATAATAATAGCCTATGTGCTCATAGGCTATTATTTTTTTATTGAATTTTTGGATTCTCCATCGTCGATTTTATATGTGGTCAAAATTTTGTCAAATTCTAGTTCCACAAAGTGGGTCAAAACGTCAGTCAAAAAATAATAAATATTTACAGACATAACGAGATTTGAGTGAGAGCTACTTTCGACAAAAAGTTTGAAACTCATTTTCTCAAAACATCAAAAGATTTATAGGCTATTTTAATACTAAGGGGACGTTATGTTACTTTCAAAAACTCATTTTATAAACAAATATAATTTGTATATGCCAGGATTTAAGTTCTACGCTATAAATTAAGCTGATAACCAGGTTCATGGTGGCACGGCGATGCTAACCAGAAACGCCTTAAAGTCGTATGCTACAAACTACCAAGGAGGATAGATTACATACACAATGTACAGAATGCAGAGGTGCGACCAACAATAGATTATTTTTGAAAGATCTATCCGATTGGCTGATGTATGCGGGGTCATGACAGCGATGTGTTTACGAAAAATTTGAGGTTGTATTGGTGATATAAGAAAAAAAACAATACAACCACTACCCAGGTTACTTCGATGATATCTTAACCATAGTATAGAAAATTGTGAAAAGAATTGAGAAGGTGCGACCAAGATCAAACCGTTAACCGCTTCTCAGCGAGTTTGAAAGAATTAGCTGATTGGCTGACGTCACGGGGTCATGACAGCAGCTTGTTCACTAAAAAACTGAGAGAAAACACAGTAGTCGTTCATGTTGCTTCTTTGCTGTTAGAACAACGACTGATTGGACGAATGTGTGAATACGTGCGATACAAAGCGAATTGAGGTGGTGTCATCATGAAACAGTTACTTTATTTTTCGCGATGTTGACAAGTCTGACTCCTTTACCAATAGAAAACAAACAGAGGTAGGAGAAATTATTATTATAATTAAAATTGTAATAAAAATTCCATGAATAGTTTGGTAATATTGTGATTTGTTAGATTTAGATAAAACAAACAAATGAAAACGAAGTGCCGCGTGTTAAATTATGAAAGCACAAATTAATATTATATAAAACCTCCAAAGGAATTTTTTTATGCAGAAGACGCCGTGGGTTCATGGGTTCTGACGATATAGCGAATTCAGAATATAAGACCTTGTATTATATCATCCTTGCATGTGAAATGAACGTGCAGAACTCGGCTGCGGAACCCCCTGTGACGTGGTAGCCGAAGTTGGCCGCCCAATTTTATTTTTCACCATAGCAGATTGGCCAAACCGAGTTATCTATCATCCTTGGGCATGGACGACTAGATGCAAAGCTCTCTCATTTTATGTGACATTTCATTTCATTTTTCGTATATGACCAATATAACATCCGTTTTTGCACCAACAAATAATCTGATTCGTTCAAAATCGCCTCGAGTCGATTAACGGTTTGATTTTGGCAACAGCTTTGCAAAACGTTGTGACGTAGTAACGAAGGCCACCAAACATTCGCTTTAAGCAGAAGAATAACTCTTACGATTACGGTTTAAATGAGATATGTATATAGATACTAGAATTACGCTAATTTTGCACATCGCTGTTTTACAAGCGTAGAGGGTTATAGAAGGTCGTTCTTATTTTCCCTTCGCAGAAAGATGGTATAGCTTGCGAATTTATGCTGTTTAGTTCTTCTTTTATATATTTATATATAATATCAAGGCGACGATGTAGAATCTGTTGGGAAACGCAAAAAACATGAGGAACGTTTTGACGTTGTCTGATCTTGGAGCTCTGATCGGCAGAGCTCTCAGGGATTTCAAGTGAATTCTGCTGCATATACACATTTCTAGAGACAATAATGAAATCTTGGGTTGATTGTGTACGCGGTGATAGCCCATACATCTTCCAGCAAGACTCTGCCCCTTCATACATAGCGATGGCGACACAAGATTGGATGGCGGAAAAGTTCTATGACCCAACTCCCAGCCCTTAATCTCTGGATTACTAGGTGTACGACGTAGTTGGACGTGAAACCAATAAGCATCCCAATAACACCACATTGTCTCTGAAAGCTGCTATTAATACCGTTATGATCAATATGAATAAGTAGCAAAAGCTGGATTCGGACATACAATTGTTTTCGAACTCGGATTGAATGATTTTATGGATATACAATAATTTAATGTTGTGCGAGAAGTTTGTGAATTTTCATTAAAGTTTGTTAAAATTTGAAATCAAAAACTGTACGCATCGCAGGCGTTAGATGGCAAGGGTACCACGGGTACAATACAAGTAGGACTAGAGTGCGGTTTTGATATTCCAATATAGACCACTACCTGCGAAAAATTACAAAACTTAAAGGAAGAAAAACCATCTACAGCCATACAGTGCTGTTCATGTAGTGGAGGAGAGAAAAGGGATATAGGCTGGAGAACTGACTCAGTCTATTCCCAAAACGCACAGTAAGGAACCTCAAGTGCCTAGCCCCCAAACTCGGACTTTTGCAATGAAAGTGTTCAAAGGTCTCTTTTTTTGCTGAATCCCCTAGCTTCTGCAATGGGAGTTATACGAAAGTCCAAGCTTCTCCACATGCGTTCCGATTACTCTATGGCCGGGGGCCACCGCAATGAGTTTGAAAATTTAATGGAAAAGATATTCTCCTTTCCAATAGTGACCCTAAGCATTTTGCATGCTTGCAGGAGCGCGAAGACCTCTGCTTTAAAAACACTGCTAGTTTTCGGCAGTTTAAAGGTGACTGAAATATTGGCGACTGATATAGAGATGATATTGGCTCCTCTCCAGATCCCATCTTCGATCCGTCGGTAAAAACAGAGGTACGTATGTAAGTACAGACTCTCTCCTCCTTCCAATCCAGCCTGCTTGGAAAGATAGCCATAGCACAACTTTCAAAATCCAGTTTGCGGATCGAGAGATATCTACAAAGTACAGAGAAGGAAGAAGAAATCTGCCTCAAAATACTACCTCATCCTCCTGTATGCCAACCTCCTTCAACCCAATAATGCAATGGATTGAACTTGAAGATTAACGGGAAGTAAGTCCAGAATGACGTTAAGAGCGATCCAGTGATGCCAAGCCCTGTACTCTCTCTAATTTAGTAGTGTTACAGCCCTTCCGAAGAGCTATCCACCTAACTAGGAAACCACAATTTTTCCGTGTACTTACTAAAGTATAATTTGAGCATATTAAGACTATCTGCTCTCTTAAAGTGAATTAAAAAGTATTTCAAAACTATTTTTCGCAAAAAATCTGCATACCACCAGGTGAAGGTGGTACCATAATTCAAAGGAAATAATAAGTAGTCATTGAACATCGCATTGCCACTACACAGCCTCCTGTTATCCAAAAATTCACACTAGCACAAGTGGCACTAACAACATATGCATTTCGAAGCAAATAAATACATTGAAGCACGGCATAACTCCTCTACGCATATTCAAATAAAATTCTATCACTACATCTGCATATACATGCAGATGTACATATGTATGAGTATGTGAGGATACACTTACATTTTTAAATGGAATTTCCGGTGTCCATTCAGTGGTTGGTTCATCTTCGATAATTAATGCTTTTGGGTCGAGTGCGCTGGTCAGATTCTGTACACTAGTTGCGGTACCGTTAAATTTTAACGGCTGCTGGTGAACCACTGCGGGCTCAGTCATCGCTGTAGGTGATGACACCGTTGACAAGCCAGTTGAACCGCCGCCACCCCCATTTTTGCCTGTCCCATTGATGCCATCACCCACACGCCTGCCATTATCCAACGCTACACCTTCCATCACATTTGGCAATGAGTTTACCGAAATATTCTTCTTTTGCAGCGAAACAAGTGGTGGAAGTGGATTGGGTGTTATGTTTGTTTGTTGTTGCTGTTGCTGTTGCGCCTCGCCACCAGTTGTGGTAGATATGGATTTGGAGTCCATGCTGGCGGGTGTTGTGACGGCAGTAGGAGTGCTGGTATCCGAGCAGCCGGGCGCACTGCAAATGGTGTTGGCCAAATGTTGACTGCTGCGCGTGCCAAAGCGACGTTTTGGTCTAAGAAGAATAAAACGAAGGCGTTGAAAGTAAGGAATACTTAAATACTTTAGTGAAACAACAGCAAAGGTGCGAAAAATATCTTAAGATCTAATTGAAATGTAAATAATTTTCTGCGAGCTTACTTTACCTACGACGCGTAGAGTATGCGTTGGGGCACTTCAATAAATTATTTATTCCTTCACTTCACCTTTTGACACAATCACTCACCTTAATGGTTCGGTGCGCTTTATAAGATACGTTTTGATGTTCAACATTTTTAAGTGATTGTCTCGACTACCACCGTTGCCCGGCTCCACTTCGTAGGCCTCGTTGAGGCACTTAAGAGTGGCTTCTGAGATGTGTACACGTCTGAAAGAGGTAATTGAAGTAATTTTGGAAAATTCATTTAATTGCAATACAAAACGTAAAAGCAAAATCAAATCTACACACAACTATATCTCCCACTTCATTCAGATTTGACGTGGTTTAAAGTTCGCTTATTTAAGACGTAAATTTTATGTCATACAGGTGGAACAAAGGGCCTTAATGAACAAGTTAAAATTAGATTTATTTAAAGCTAAGAATTTGATTTGTCGCCAAGTGCGAAATGCTTCTAGCACTTCTGCTTCCACTAGTTGTCTCCACGTGTTGGATGGCCTATCTACATCTTCGACTGCATTGTGGTTTCCAGTCGAGGGCGGCTTTTGTGATATCTCCAAGTAATTTTCGCAGACTGTGACCGATCCCTTTCCACTTGCTTTGTGGGATTTTCAGATGAACGGGTGTCTACTTCGCTAATGCCGAGGGGTCGGTGTTAGTACCAGAATACGCGCACAAATTTGCGGAGTCTGTGATTGGTAAATACCTCACACCCATATAGAACAACAGACTTTACATAACTTTAGATATCAGAATTCATCTACTACTTCAAGTTTAGTGCCGATTATCTGAAAGGTTTGCGAACGCGCAGTGTTGACGCACAACATCTTTGCCTTCGCAATGTTGATTTTAAACCCACTTTCGCTGCACATTCGCTCACTGCAGCGATCTTTGACTATATATGTGAGTGTATTGCGCTACAGTAGACATATTTCGTCGGCGTAGTCGATATCTTCAAGGTAGCCGCGCACACTCCAGGATATACCTCTGCTAGCCACGGATGATTGACGCATGACTAGGTCCAGAAAATTTGATTTCATTATAGAACATTATTTGACTGTTACGCGGCCAGTGGGTTGTACGATTAATTTATATTGAGATAAAGTCACAAGGACTGTAGTTGTGTGCACTATTTGGTATTTCTTGTATTTCTTCACCCAATTTAGAAAAGGCAGAAGTAAAGGCGCTTTGTTCAGTGTTTTCTTTCTGTCTCGAGTAACGCACGAGAATCACCGGTTCTAGCTGAAACAGGAGCTTCATCTGCCAGATTGTTGATATAGCTCCTCTTGTCGTGGCACACGAAGCGTTGGACGGTCTTCCGGAGATGGCGATATCGTTCTTCTAGTTGGGTAGCTTGGTCGCCGCTTCGGTCCGTCACCAATGCTAATTTTTCCCTGATGGCCTTTCGTTGGCGTATTTTCTCTATTTACCTTTAGGCGTTGCGCCGAGAACGTTATCAGCACAAGTTTTCATAGCGGCTTTGACTGCGACGCCACTGATTCATCTGATGAATTAAACTAAAATGCTCTCCGCTAAGAAATTTTGCTCGAATGAAGAGGTTATCGGTGAAACTGCGGCCTATTTTGAGGCAAAAGATAAGTCACTCCACAAAAGTGGTATTGAAATGTTCGAGCGGGCAGGAATGATTGCGTTGTTATTGATGAAAATTACGTTAATGAATAAAGCTAATTTTTAACAAAAACAAAAAAAGGTGTTTTGTTTTTTGGGCCCGGAACTTTTCAGACCATGTGTTACCTACATATATATACCGACGTGTCGTTATTTTTAACGTCTTCAATATAAAAATCATCCGAAAACTTCTCAGGATCTACTTCAAGCCGTCATTACGGCGATGGCGAATCAAAATTCCCTGAAAATGTAATAACCGTTTTTTGTAGTATTTCTGGAATATATTTGAAATGCTTCGATAAAGGCAATGCACAGAGTTCACGATTGCACATGCATACATTTGCTTTGATATCACCGGGACAAACATCACGATCGATAGACAATTATTTCCTTCCAACGCGAGATGCAGTTTCACGCAAATTATATGCCAAAAAATCCCAATAAGTTTGGAATACAATTTTGGTAGGCATCTGATCTACAAAGTGAATTTATTGTTAAAGGATTCCCGTAATTGCGAAAAGACGAAACAATGCAATGTTGAATACTTGAGCTAGTTGTTTGTTTTAAAATTTATTGAACCATTTACTGGTGCGGGTAGAAATATTACAACTGATAACTTTTTTACCAGCAAATCACTTGCATCCAAATTATTAAAAAAACGGAACGACTCGTAGAAATAAAAGAGAATTGTCGAAACTGAATAAGCAAAAAAAAAAAAAAAACAATAATTTAACGTGATTTGCATCTCAAATTTATAAAACCGATAATTGCAATTTGACGGTTTATAAAGTAAACTCTCTAAAAAAGTAAACCCTCTAATACAGTCAAAATTGAAAAATACAGAAAAAATACCACACACTATTACATTTTAAAAGGGCCAGAAAATATAGTGTGAAGTCTGGATTTCCAAGATGGACTCTTCTTTTAGCATTCCCAACTTAGCGGCAATAAATGCATGGGTTTTGGGAAATTTGCATCAGAAATAAAAAAAATGGCAACACATTAAGGAAAAAGGACGGCAATGTCGCTAAACAAGCGCAGCGATGGAATCCATGTCAACAAATTGAAATCAAGCTGAATAGAGGTCTCTTGGATTATCGTGGAACGAGCTAAGATCGCTAGCACAAAACCGAAGAGGAGTGGTTGAAGCCCTAGAAATATGAGTTAAAGGATCATATATATATAATGAAATATATATATATATATATATATATTGTATAATGAAATAACCAGCGAAAATAAATCGCGAAACATTTTTTTGTTGCAATTAGCAGAAGAACTTTCCGCGGTGTATAAATCCATCTGAACAGAAAAACTTGAATAACACCTTGAACAGCCCTGAAAGTTTTAATATGAGAAAAACTTGCGAACTAGGTTTTCGTAATGAAAATACTGCTATGAAAATATGTGTTGGTTATAAAATTGTACATTGAAAAATCTCTATATGCAAAAATTGTGGGATCCAGATAATATCTACACAAATTTTACTACTTTTTATGTAAATAGATGTTTATATATGATGTGCCTGCAATATTTTTTATTTTATTTAAAACTTTTCTTTAAGTTATTGTATTTTACCCTCTAATTTGGTATATAACAACTGTTGGTAGTTCGAGTGTTAAAATGTCCATGTGGTATACTGAAATAAATATGCCAATACTTTATGTAAAATGATAGGAAATGGGAATCAATAGGTTAGGCTTTTAGTGTGCAAAACTATAAAAAGCACATTCCAGTTATGTATTTATTCATTAAAAAGAGTTTCTCATCACTCTGAAATTTTCATGCAGCATACAGAATTTCGGCCACAGTAGCCAAAAATCCATTCATAGAATTTTTTTTTATTAGCGATCGCCCCTTGTCAGGCAGTGTCAAACTTGTGTGTGTATTTCTGCCACGAAAAAGCTGCTCATAAAAAGCATCTGCCATTTGGAATCGGCTTACAACTGTAGGTCCCTCCATTTGCGGAAACACATTAAGAGGCATTTCACAAATAGGAAGAGCAGCTTGGCCAAACATCAAAAAAACTGTAAGCGCCAATGATATACATATACATATGGTATATAAAGGGTGGTTAAATTTTTAAACATCATGTTTTTTTCTGCATTTCATTTGACATTTTTCAATTTCAGACTAACTCAATTTAAACCATGGAAAGATACACAATCGAGCAACGCGTTAAAGTTATTCAGGCTTATTATGAAAACGGGCGTTCAAATCAAAATGCATATCGCGCACTTCGTGATTTTTTCGGCCAATTTAATCGTCCAAATGAGCGAACAATCGGAAAAATTGTGCAAAAGTTTGAGCAAACCGGGTGTGTAGGAGATGTGAAAACACCAGTGCATGCTCGTACAGCTCGTACTGCAGAAAATATTGCTGCTGTTCGCGATAGTGTGGTTGAAGAGCCGTCCACCTCAACTCGTCGTCATGCCCAACAATTGCACCTCTCACGCTCGTCGTTGATGAACATTATGCATAAAGACTTGCGCTTACACGCTTACAAGGTGCAATTGACTCAAGAACTAAAGCCTCTTGACCATTTCAAGCGTCGGCAGTGGTCAGAATGGTGGCAGGAAATGGCAACAGTGAATGACCAATTTTCGAAGAAAATCATCTTCAGTGATGAGGCACATTTTCACCTCAGTGGATTCGTCAATAAGCAGAATTGCCGCATTTGGGCGAATGATAATCCAAGAGTGATTGCCGAAAAACCAATGCACCCACAAAGAGTGACTGTTTGGTGCGGTTTATGGGCCGGCGGCATCATTGGGCCGTATTTTTTCCAAAATGAGGCCGGTCAGGCAGTTAATGTGAATAGTGTTCGCTATTGTAAAATGATGTGGCTACAAGAGCAAACTCCCGCTCATGTCGCAAACTCCGATAGGTAGTGGTGAGTATGGACGAAATACCCGTCATATTTGAAATTATGATGCATTGTTGCTTATATTCTGCGGTTTATCCGTAACATCCGCTTTGGTACAGTGTGTGTCAGAAAAAAGGAACCCCGATTATTCATGAAGTATAGAAGGTATATATTTAACATTCTTTTACATTAAAGTATGTACAAAACTACGAGTTCCAATTACTCAATAAGCCGTGTAGTCTCCATCGTTGTCAAGTATAGCCTGGCATCTTCTTCATGCTTTGAACCAGCTTTTCTGCGGAGCTCGTCGACAAACAGGACTAGATTTTGCGAGCTTGACGCACTATTTGCTTTAAATCATGGACTGATGCGTTTTTATAGTTCCCCACACATTTTCAAAGGGGTTGGCGTCTGCCGACTGGGAAGGCCAGTCCAATACTGTCATTTTCTTGTTTTGTTGTTTCTTAATGTGTTTTTCTGAGAGCAGTGGTTTTGATGATGTGGGGCGGTAGGATATGTTCGCCACCTTCGGTCGACGGTAGATGGTGTTGACACTCACATCTATTCCCTTTTTAGCGAGAGCTGATTGCGCTTGGTGTAGTCACCAAGAAGGGCCCCGCTTACGTCACTCGCTCCAAGCCGCGCTTTTTTACGTCACTCGCTTCAAGCCTTATACCGCTGATTCCACATCACAACAAACTTTTTTGATTTTTTAATTACTTTGCAGCCGCGGGGTACGATAATTTCGGCCTTTTCGAATGCGTGCATAAAAATACTGCCTCAAAACGCTTCGTACACTTCTCCGCGTGAAGTGTACGTTTACGAGAAAGTTTTGAACGGCACTAACCTGAGTTAGCATTGGGTCGTAGCCCTTGAGTGGGACTATTACGCAGCAAAAAGCAGAACAAAATATATCTTGAAGTAACAAGAAAAAAGCCGGTAAAAAACGATATGGAAATCTTAACTGTCTAGAAATATATGAAGCAGAACGCAGCTTATTTAAGCTTACGGCACATTTTTAAAGGCCAATCCAGCTTTGCAGTAGCCGGATGCGCTTGTAGTCATTTTTGAATCAAAATGATGTTCTGCGATGCCGAAGTTGACTGAAATTCGCAAAAGTCGTTCACGATGCAAGGCCTACTATCATCTTGCCTAAGAAGTAAATATTCCTCGACATTCATCGTGTAACGTTAGACGAATGTAATGAAAGTTGTTTTGCAATACCGCTATTGGTGTTGAACTCCCGTTTGTTATGTGATAATTCTGGAGATGCTGGTAATATAGATGTTCCTACTCCTGGTAATTTTATCATGGATAAATCGTGGGGTACTAAATTTATTGAGAAGAACCAAGGGTTGCCAACACTGCACAACTAGACTAGTGAGACGTCAGGCACTCTCTGTGATGGGCACAATCTCGCTTCTATCATTCTTGGGGGAAAAATGCGCACTCTCGACGTTCTTTTTTTATTCTTTGGAATATTCGAATTTCTTCCCCCAGCAAAAAAGCAGTAAGTGTTATTGAATAAAATACTCGTATGAATAGAAGGTTCAAAAACTGTTCGAATAACTTAGCCGAACTGACCGAATTTGGCATGCAATAACCTTCCTGGTGTAAGGATCACGTTTGGAAAGAGTTCGATGCCAAACACCAAGTATTTCTTCTTCATACAAAGATACAACAATTTATTAATATATTATTTCCTTTTAATTTAACAACTAATACAGGCTAATTGGTGGTAGGATTTTCGTTGCCATGCAACCTTTGTTTTTAACTTTTTAACTAGAGCTTTGGTGCAATTTATAGAATATCTCTTGAATCCAAGGAATATTGCTTAGGAATATTTTTAGATATCTCAGGGGTATTCAACAACGTGTTTAGGGTGGCTATAGTGAAAAGTTTAGGAACACTAGGTATAAAACCCGCTATTATATGTGGTCAAAAATCTATTAGGTCGCAAACGAAATAATTCGGAATGGCACTAAGCTAGGTTAGTCAGAGTAGTATGCAGGAGTTCTACAAAGGGTGGTGTGTGGTTACTAGTGCTTAACGGAATACTAAAGAAATGAGAAAGGCCCCAAGCTGATAGCATATGAGGATGATATTGCCCTCGTAGTAACGGGAAAACGTGCTACCATTAAGCAGAATATAACAAATACTCTCAGATCGTTACAGCAATGGGCAGATCAGGCAGAACTGGGCTTAAATGGGCACACGGAAGTCTAAGATCTCATGGTGGACACCCCCAACAGTGTATGCTTATTATATAAGAATCTCGGCCAGTGCGGAGTCCAGGAAATGTAGGGAGTAGGGCTCAAGTGAAATTGTAGAGCATTTCCTGTGCAGATGTCCGGCGTTATTAAAAACACGCTTAAAATATTAGGGGGCACCGCAGTTTGACGGATTGGAAATGTCTCTTTAAACTCGCAATAGAAACAGGTGATAGCGGGTGAACTATTTCAAAACGCATAACTAATGAACTTCATCTGGACCGAATCGGTCTATGCGTGACTGCAAACCAACAGTTCAACCCAACCTAACCTATTGGCGCAATTATACTGGTGTTTATGGCAAAATCTACACTCAGACGAATTGGTTTTTGTAAGCAGTGACTCTTTTGAAAATCTCTGGAGCAGCTGCATCTTTACGGAAGAGTATCTACCCATACATATAAGTATACCTAGAGTATAGATCGTATACAGCTGTGCATAAATTGGCAAGCTATGGTCCGAGTCCAAAAGTTTAAAACAAAAGTAAAAAGCAAGGGATATTTATGATGCGAATATTTGACTTTTGTATGCACATCACAGAAGAAAAAATCCAAAAAAATAATAACATAGGTACAGTTAGAAAGCTTAAGTGGAAATGCATCGTATTCATATGTGTGTATCCATTTGCTCTTACTTTTGCACCATTTTGCGCATTTGGCCACTAAGCTTGCTATTGGCTCTTATACAAAAACCTGGAGGTCGTTGTTATTCAATGTAAAATGCATTCTAAAGTGACTACCGTTGAGGTCGGAACCACTCAAGCTGATGGTCACGTACACGCCATATGTTATAAGCAGATTTGTATAGGTATATATGCCACATAGGTGGAATTTAGTATGGTATATATACGTATGTATATGTGTAGTGCGTGTTGAAGATGATTTGCAGACATTGGTGTTGCAGAATTTCAAGTTTGCATAGTTTTAGTAAATATTTTGAGTACTCGCCGACTACTGCAGGTATTGTCATTTTCCTACTCTCCATACTTAGTTTGCTTCATTTTTGTTAAGCATTCCATTTTATATTTTTCCAGTGCCGTAAAATCATTGCAATTTGGCAATTACTTATATTTATGTGTATGGGTACATACATATATCATTCTGTAAAGTGGTGTGTGTGAAACAGTTTTGCTGACACGCCAAAAAATGCATTCAAAGTGATTTACATGCAAATGAATTGTCAACATTGGCGCTGTTAGCGCGAGCCTTTTCTGGCAACAATGTGCTGTTGTAGAATATGTGCCTGAGAATATACGCATATAATTCCCATGGGCTGGTGTTGCATAGGTTGGAGCATTTAAAAAAAAAATATTTCAGTATTGTTGTGCTATCGGCTGAATAAAAACACAATGATGTCAAGTGCCGGTCATCAAAGAATCCACTTAGCCATCCTAACTGCCACATTGTCCTGCTGTGATTTTTTCGGAACACAACTACAAGTTGCATAAAAACACTGTTACGCCAAATGGCTTAGAATTTTAATTACTAATTTAATTTTATATATTTAATTTAATTTTAATCATTATTATTAGAATTTGTTAAATTCCATAATTTCTTGTAACGTTTCAAATTAAGTTTACTGTTTTCTAAAAATACTGTTCAATTTCGTACATAAAAATAGCACTATATATGTATAAACACCTATATTACATAAACGTAACAGAGCAATACATATTTACTATAATTACATAAATATGAACTTAATCCGTTAGGCTAAAACATTATAAAAACTTGAATTCTGAAATAAACAAATCACTTGTAAAGTTACCACCGAACGCGTTCGCATTTTATTTAACAGGCAATTGTTGTGTTCGCGCATCCTTCCCACGTAAAATAATTTCTCTTAAAAACGCTTAAGAATTTTCATGGCGCCCGAGCAGGGACTAAGTGCGTGAAAACATAATTATAAAATTAAACATAATTAATCCGCTTGTGCTAAAAAAAAAAAAAAATAATAATAAATTGGTCAACATAATCGGAAATTATTTCCAAATACACAAAACAATAAACACATAAAAACAATAAGTGCTTTAATTAATATAGTAACAACAATTGCCTGCGCGTTTATATTTTTGCAAGTCGGTTTTCGCGTCGAGTGACAAAAACAAACAAACAAACAAACATAAAAACCACCCTCACTAAAAAAGGTTCAGTGTCTAAATTAAAAGCAATAAAAAGTACATAGGTACAATACATAGTGTATATTTGTGAATACATACGGAGAGAAGCGGTATCAGCGGCAATACAGTGTCCCGTTTATGGAATAGGACACAGTAAAAAAAAAAAAAAAAATTCTTAAATTATAATAAATAAAAGAATAAACTAAAATACACAGTGCAAAGCTAAAACAAAGCTAAAACAGTGCAGTGTTCTCGGCCAAAAATAAGGCAATTTTATAAAAAAAAAAAAAACAGTGGAATTCACCGCTGCTCATTTGCAGTTCGTCGCCATCGTCAATATCAGTTACTGCCATACTCGCCGCTGCTCTCATCGCTGTAACCGTCGCTGCTACTCTGGTCACTGCTGCTGTCGTCATCGCCCGCTGTCGCTGCGATTCCTACCGCTGGTTCTGTCGCCGCCAGGAATGACCTGCACCTGCATCCTTTGCAAAAGGAAAGTTAAGGCTTCCAATAAGCCTATACAGGTAACAAGTGCAATAAATTGAAAGTTGTGGTTGTTGTTGATAAACACTCTCAATTTTTTGCATCCCCTTTTCACTTTCTTGCATATATATACATACATATATATGTACACACACCCATATGTGTACATGTACCATATATACAATTATCTATACAAATATACGTATATAAAACTCCGCGAAAGTGAAACAAGGGTACGTTGGGATTTGATAATAAAGGGTGTGACCTTAAATGCGAAATCGTCAATAAATTTAAAAAACAAAATTAAATAAATTGAATACCTTTTTTTCGAACAATAAGTTCAATTAAATTAAAATTATTATAAAGTTAAACAAATTTTTCGTAAATACGGATTATTTACAAGAAAATAATTCAAACAAAAATCGATTTTTCGCAAATCTGTTGAACAATTTTCGTAGTGTTGTGCTACTGTGCTTGCTCATCCTTTCGTGGCCTGACCACAGCCTTGTCCAACAGCTATTTTTCGTTTTTCTGATTAAGATTTGTGCAGGCTATTCAGCCATCTTTTCGTTTTCGTTTTTTCAGCCACAAACTCTCACAGATATTTTTTCGTTTCTGTGGACATTGAGCAAATTTTTCGGGAGTTTAAATAATTTAACTCAAAATGAGCAAGCCAAAGACAGCAGTTCCAAGTCTCTCTCCAAGTAAGGAGATTATGGAATTGAAATCACTAAAGCGCCAGCGAACTGTTGCGAAAAATAGTATAGTGCGCATAAAAACGGGTCTCCTCGATAAAACAATGTCGTTAGATCCAATTGAATTGGAGTGTCGACTGGACATTTTGAACTCTCATAGCGATAAGCTTATGAAGTGTCAGTCGAAAATTGAAGAAATCGACGAGGAAGACATAGCCCGTGGGGAGTTAGAGGACCTAATAGTGGAAACTTAGTCCGTTATAAAATCTATTCTGGCGAGAAATAAATCGTCAATAGCCGAAACATCATTTGTTGCACCTCACAGCTCGCGACTACCGAAAATGTCGCTACCGAAATTTAAAGGGGAATATTCAGAATTTAAAAATTTTATGAGTCTGTTCGAGAGTTTGGTGCACAACGATCCTACAATCCCAGAAATTGAGAAATTTAATCACTTGGTTAACTGTCTGTCTGGTGAAGCTTTGGGAACGGTAAAGGCCTTCCAAATGTCGGACGAAAATTATTCGAAGGCGTTGGCTAGTCTCAAAAAAGTTTATGACAATAAATGCTTAATATTTTTCGACACAATTTCCAAACTTTTTGAACTGCCAACTATCCCAAAGCCATCTGCGCTTTCATTGCGCACAATGATTGATACAGTGTCGGCTGTTTACGACTCGTTGCTGTCGTTAGGTGACGAGAAAAACATCACAAACGCTATCATAATTCATCTGGTAATGTCAAAAGTTGACACCGTTACTGGGTCAAAGTGGGAGGAACAGTTGGATTATGATAAGCTGCCATTATGGCGTGAGTGTGAGGCAGCATTAAATAAACGCTACCAACATTTATCTGCCGATGAAGCCTCAACGTCGAGGCTCAAGCCGTCAAGCAGTCACAGCATTCAGAAACCCCACCTTCATGCGGGAAGGACGAAAGCTGCCTTAGTGACTTCAAATATAAAACAGCCGGTGTGTCCGCACTGTAAATCAAATGATCATAGTATACCCGCGTGTCCTAGTTTTAAAACTCTCTCTGCTCAGCAGCGATTTGAGTTTGCTAAATCAGTCCCCTTATGCATAAATTGTTTGCGAAAGGGGCACTCAGTTTCAAAGTGCAAAGCGGATCGGTGTCGTGTTTGCAACCGTTCGCATCACACGTTGCTGCACCAGTACCCTGTATCCTTTGCAACTGCACCACAACTTTCGACCTCGCATGCCATGCACACGACGAGTACGCCAGATCGGGTTATGTTGGCTACAGCCGTAGTCAACGTAAAAGGTAGCTCCGGAGAGTACCTTGCTGCACGAGCCTTGCTGGATTCTGGATCTCAGGTGAATTTCATGACAGAGGATTTGGCGCAGAAATTACGAATTCGTCGCGAAAGTACGACCTTAAATATTATCGGCATCGGAAATGCAACCAAAAAAGTAAGGACGAAATTAAATACGTTTGTAAAATCGCGGGTCAATAATTATGAGTTTTCGGCACAGTTTTGGATAATGCGATCCATTTCAGCCAGCCATCCAGATCGTAACGTAAATATTAATGGCTGGAAAATTCCTAAAAACATTAGCTTAGCGGTCCCAGAATTTTATAAGGCTCAAAAGGTAGATCTTTTGTTAGGTGCTGAAACATTTTTCGAGCTTTTAGCTGTAGGCGAGATCAAGGCCAGCCCCAATCACCCAACATTGCAAAAGACACTTTTAGGCTGGGTTGTGTCTGGCAAATACGCCTCCAACCAACGTCCTTCTCCCACAGTCAGTAGCACATTATGCCATACTGAACAAGATCTAGCAAATATAGATTCCATTGTCCAAAGGTTCTGGGCAATGGAAGAAATACCTTCAGGGGCTAGTTCGACAAAATTCACACCTGAACAAATAGAGTGTGAAAAATTTTTCGTAAAAACTACTAAAGTTTTGCCTTCAGGAAGGCTTCAAGTAAGACTGCCTTTCAAAGATGACCGTAAGTTACTCGGTAATTCCTATGAAACCGCGTCTCGGCGGTTTCAGGCCCTGGAGAGAAAGACCTTGAAAGATCCAGAACTTCGTCAAATGTACCTGGACTTCATGAATGAATACATCGAATTGGGTCACATGAGCCCAACAAATAATAAGATCCCGAGTGAGCCACACTACTTCATTCCGCATCAATGCGTTCTTCGGCCTGAAAGTACGACGACTAAATTACGTGTTGTTTTCGACGCATCAAGTCGTACCTCTTCTCAAATTGCGTTGAATGAAATCTTGATGGTTGGGCCGACCATTCAAGAAGAGCTGTATTCAACACTTCTTCGTTTTCGCTTGCATAAATATGCATTTACGGCGGACATTACTAAAATGTACCGCCAAATTCTCATGCACGAAGAAGACAAAAACTTTCAGCTTGTAATGTGGAGACGGCATCCATCTGAGCCACTTCAAATCTTTCGACTTAACACCGTAACATACGGCACTGCGCCTGCTCCATTTCTCGCTACACGGTGTTTACAAATGCTCAGCGATGCCAATACACATATGTATCCACTCGGCTCAAAGGCAATAAAAAGAGATTTTTATGTAGACGACCTGCTTACAGGATCCGATAATTTTGAATCTCTAGATCTTATTAGAAGTGAGGTAGTTAAAATATTAAACTCGGCAGGATTCAATTTATCTAAGTGGTTTTCAAATCACCCATCATTTTTCGATTGTGAGAGTTCTGAGAAGGCCTTAAACTTCAATCACACAGACTCCACAAAAACACTTGGAATCCATTGGTTGCCGAAGGAAGATTTGTTTCGGTTTGTCTTAAATGACAACTTTACCAGTTTACGAGCCACTAAGCGAAACATATTATCAGTTTCGGCTCGTCTTTTCGATCCTCTTGGTTTACTTGCCCCACTAGTTACCAAAGCAAAAATCTTATTGCAAGAGCTTTGGCTGCAAAAACTAGATTGGGATGAGTCGATTCCATTGCACCTCGACACCAGCTGGGAAAATTTCAAAGCCAATCTACTGCAGCTACCATCAATAAGCATTCCTCGGTTTGTACACACCGAGTCGAGTGCAAGCTGCCAAATTCATGGCTTTGCCGACGCCTCAATACGAGCGTATGGCTGCTGTATATACATACGTAGCCATTCGGCTGGTGGAACGAAATGTACGCTGCTTACTGCAAAGTCTAGAGTGGCTCCGCTGAAGACTAAATCTCTTCCGCGTCTAGAGCTCTCGGCAGCCCACTTGCTGGCCAAATTATGGTCACGAATAGCGCCAATGTTGAGTAGGCCAATTGAAAATATAAACTTCTGGACAGACTCCGAAATTATTTTGCATTGGATCAAAACGCATCCATCTGTACTACAGACCTTTGTTGCAAACAGAGTGTCCGAAATCCAAGAGTTGACGGATAAAGCTACTTGGCGACATGTGCCAACTAAGCAAAATCCCGCGGATCAAGTGTCTCGGGGTTGTAACGTGGACGAATTGAATAATTCTATCTGGTTTAGCGGTCCACAGTTCCTCCTAGAAGACCCTGCGTTATGGCCAACAAACACCCACTTCCAGCTCTCTCCAGGAGACGAAGCATTAGAGAAGAAACGGAACGCAACAGTTTTAGTTGTTCAAGCAAATGAATCGCATCCAATTATGGAACTCACCAAAAGAGTATCTTCTCATCAAAAACTGCTTCGTATTGTCGCTTACATATTAAGATGGATAAAACGTATTAGAAACCCATCTGCGACATTCACACAAATGCTGACGGCTGAGGATATTAAATTAAGTTTCCTCAAAGTCATTCAGGTGGTTCAACATGTTGAATATGGTGAAGAAATTATGAAACTCACCAAAGGTACCACCCTACCCTCAAGTTTGCAAAAACTTAATCCATTTTTGCACAACTACTCGGAATTGTCGCTGTCGTTTAATTTACTCCGAGTAGGAGGCCGCCTATTAAATGCGCCTCTCCCATATGATGCCAAGTTCCCACTGCTCTTAAACAATAACTCGCACTTCGTTACCACATACTTACGGGACCAACATTTTCGAAATCACCATGCTGGAGCAAAGGCATTGGTAGCGCTTCTCCGAGACGGCATTTGGCTGGTCAATGCTCGAGAAGCTTGTAGTCGTACCGTTCGAAACTGCACACACTGCTTTCATTATAAGCCGAAGCTGCAAACCCAAATAATGGGAAATTTGCCTGCCGATAGGCTTCGTGCACTACGACCCTTTCTAATATGTGGAGTAGATTTTTGTGGTCCCGTATATACTACATTAAAAATACGAGGTAGACGCCCAGTAAAAACATATATCGCAGTGTTCGTTTGTTTCACTTCAAAGGCAGTACATTTAGAACTAGTAACAGACTTGTCTTCTAATTGTTTTATTTTCGCCCTAAAAAGGTTCATTGGACGCCGAGGAATGCCGCGGAAAATATACAGCG
The DNA here is from genome assembly GCF_027943255.1 of Anastrepha obliqua. Classification (NCBI taxonomy): domain Eukaryota; kingdom Metazoa; phylum Arthropoda; class Insecta; order Diptera; family Tephritidae; genus Anastrepha; species Anastrepha obliqua. Next base: position 53,347,931 of record NC_072894.1, read on the forward strand.
ACAACGCCACCAACTTCGTCGGCGCCGATCGCAAGCTTCGCGAGCTGAGGGATGCTTTCGAGGCCCAACAACCGGAAGTACAGAAGTACGCAACGGACGAAGAATTCACCTTCGCCTTTATACCACCCAGGGCACCGCACTTCGGCGGGTTATGGGAGGCGGCAGTGAAGTCCGCCAAACACCTTCTCGTGCGCGCAATCGGCAACGCGCTGCTCACCGCCGAAGAACTACAGACTCTGCTCGTCGAGGTCGAGGCCGTACTCAACTCGCGACCCCTGGTACCACTGAGTCAGGACCCGAACGATGGAGAGGCCCTAACACCAGCGCACCTACTAGTTGGGTGCCCCCTTCGAGCGCTGCCACCAGCCCAAGTATCGATGGACCCAATGCGTTGCTGCGACAGATGGCAACTTGTCTGTTGTCTCAAGCAACAGTTTTGGCGACTGTGGTCCAGGAACTACCTGTTGGGTCTTCAACAGAGGAACAAGTGGTTGCATCCGAAGCGCAACCTCGAGCTGAACGACCTCGTCCTGGTTCAGGAAGACAACACACCACCGCAGCAATGGGTGCTCGGCCGCGTCGCCGCAACCGTAACAGGGCAAGACGGCAAAGTCCGCGTAGCAGACGTGGCAACCAAAGCGGGCGTAATTAAACGCCCCGTTCACAAGCTCGCCGTACTGCCATTAGATGTTGAAGGACCATGAGCCTTTCAAAGTGGCCGGTGTTACGCCAAATGGCTTAGAATTTTAATTACTAATTTAATTTTATATATTTAATTTAATTTTAATCATTATTATTAGAATTTGTTAAATTCCATAATTTCTTGTAACGTTTCAAATTAAGTTTACTGTTTTCTAAAAATACTGTTCAATTTCGTACATAAAAATAGCACTATATATGTATAAACACCTATATTACATAAACGTAACAGAGCAATACATATTTACTATAATTACATAAATATGAACTTAATCCGTTAGGCTAAAACATTATAAAAACTTGAATTCTGAAATAAACAAATCACTTGTAAAGTTACCACCGAACGCGTTCGCATTTTATTTAACAGGCAATTGTTGTGTTCGCGCATCCTTCCCACGTAAAATAATTTCTCTTAAAAACGCTTAAGAATTTTCAAACACAACAAAGTGTTAACGGATGCTTTTTATAGTATAAATAGTAACGGGTGTAATATAAATGGGAGTTTTTTTGTTAAAATGTTCCATCAAATTGCGAAAGCTGATTTGGTGTGTAGGAATTTATATTTTGCCTCACCAAAAGTTAACTCTTCTACAAAAATACGAGAGTTAGTAAACGCGATTGGATGTACTATTTCCAATAGGGATTTTTTGACAAATCACGCGTGACTGCTGTAGAATTAAATACTTATACATAATTTTTTCAGTATCCATTGACATTTCATCATGGAAAGACTTACGCCTCAACAACGTTTTTAAATCGTACAATTGTATTATGAAAATCGATGCTCTGCGAAAAGTATTCATCGCGCGCTGAGGCCAACTTATGAAGTTCAGCGCATAGGTCTATTAATGACTTAATGGCTACGTAAATAAATTGCCGTATTTCGGCTGAAAAACAACCTGAAGCCATTCAAGAACAGTCATTACAACCATTGAAAACAACCGTTTAGTGTGGCCTACGAGCTGGAAGAATCATGGGCCCGTATTTCTTCAAACACGCGGCTGGCGCCAACGTAACAGTAAATAGTGAACGCTATCGCGCCATGGCAAAGCCTGTGATCTCCACAATATTTGGTTCCAACAAAACAACGCCAATTAACTTTTTTTAAACTGAAAATATATTTACGTGTCTGGTAGCACAAAAATAGCAAGTAATTATTGTGTTTTATCGAAACATATTTATTTTTAAATTTGAGAAGAAGTATGGGTGGAAATTTATAGGATCTTAATAAAAAACGAATTTTTCTTCGATACAATTTCAATTCTTTTTATGATATGCCTTTTGATGGTACTCAAACCCCGCGTTAAATGGTGTTTTCATCTTTTCTCAACATTTTTCTCATTTTACACGCATGTATTATCTATACAGATCGTTATAGATTCATAAAAAATTGTCTTGTACTGCATCTGAAATGAAAATTTGAAAACCTTTTGAAGAAATGTCAATGTACTGGGGAGAAACTAAATACGCAGATTTACTTAAATTGAGCTCTGATATCGCACAGTTTGATTTTTTCAAATTTTTTCTTAAACAAAAAAATATAATCTCAAATGATAAATAAATTCCCCAGAAACTATTAGGCTTATGGAAAATTGATGTTTGCACTGTTTAAGTTCAACTGATTCGTAAGATATACGCGTTTGACTGCAAAATTTAATTTTAATATTTAACCTTCAATATCCTTGAAGAAAAACCAAATACCCTATTTCCGTCAACGAAACAATGCATTTTAATAATATAGCTGCAGTTTATTCACTCTAACGCATTCTTGTATGAATTTTTTACGATTACTAAAAATAACCACTTTATAAATAAAACGTCACACAATTTCATACGGCCAGGCTATTTTAAATAGAACAATTAAGTGCAATTTGTTCAATTTATGCAGTTTATGAAAATATAAAAAATGCGTTCGAAAATATATATTGCTGAATATAACTGATTGCATGGCAAGTTTATGTAATTTATAATGTTCTTCGATTTAAATATTTTTGTTATGTATTTTTTTTCTTTAAATATTGATCATCACCTTATAAATCAAACTTTATATAAGTAGCAAATTTAGAAAATATTCAACAAATATCCATAAAAATGTTTAGTTTTTAGAAAACCTTTGGATGGGCTTGCAGTAAACAGGCACATGAAATTTTAGTAAAACAAATAAGTATTTTTACTTAAATAAGTGCAAGTTACAAGCGCCCAAAAATGGCTTTGTTTTTTTACATTTCTTCATGTCTCTGGTACCCTTATGCTATTGCATACAACTTTTGTGCCAACAAAATAAATAAAAAAAAAACAGTCAAATATTTTGACTTATCTCCTAAATATTTTTACCTTGGCAGTACTTTCATAAGAACCTTAAAAAAGTGAACTTCGTATGCTTATTCAGACCGAAAATCATCACACTAACAAAACAAAACTTCAAGTATTATGTATTATAGTTTACTCAATTTCGTTACGAAAGCACCGGCAAATACGCCGCCAAATGTTATGGTAGTTCAATAGAGGACACGAGAAAATGCTCGAATTTCAATAATCTTTAATCAAGTGGAACAATGATTTCATTTCTGGAAAACTATTTGGAGATGAAAAGGCAATCCGTAAATCATTACCGCCTTTTACGCATAATCGAAGAAAAACCCAATCGTTAGGCAACTTCGAAGAAGTAGTTGGCGATGTTCAATTGCGATCCAAATGGCAAACAGTAGACAGAGTGCCCTTCGCTTGGTGAATCGAAGCCAAAGAAAACAAGTGAGGGTTTGTTGGTCGGCAAAGAACAGTAATTGCAGCAGCTTCTTTTTTTAGGTAAAAGGATAACATGATCTAAGGCGCCTATTATGCTGAGTTTCTGGACTCATTCGACACCGATTTATAGCAGATACGAACGTGACTACCATTCGGAAATGTGTAGCTAAGTATTGAAACTTACTATGAAAATTGTCGATCTTTAAGAACATCACATAGTAGAATTCGTGATTTCTTTGGTGAAAATAACCTTCCGAATGAATCGACAATTGAAAGATTGCTGAAGAAATTTCACGAAACTTGTTCTGTAGAGAATAGAAAAAGGATTGACAGATTGATGGAAAAAGGAAGGACAGATGACTGATTGTATTGGTCAACTACGACTACTACGGCCCAAGTTTTAAACCCACTATGCGCATGAAATCCCAAATGATAGAGAAGGTTTTTTCTAATAGCAGTTACCGCTCGGCAGGCTATGTCAAACCCCTCTGAGTGCATTTCTGCCATGAAGAAGCATGTCATCAAAACCCATCTGCGTTCGGAGGTGGCATAAAACAGTAGGCCTCCCCATTTGTGGAACAAAATCAAGACGCACACCACTAATTGAAGTAAGGGCTTGGCCAAGCATTTAACAAGGGATATACGTATGTGTAAATTATACATACATATATACAATATAAGTAGCTGCTATGTGAACCTATTACCTTCTTTAACCACAAACATCCTCCTAAAATTATTGCAACAAGACTACATTCAAGTGTATATACGTTTCACACATACATACATACATATATACATAAAATTACAGAAAAATATACACAAATTCATATAAAACATTGTACTTACATGCGTGTGCAGCTGTACATCCTTGATGGCCTTTATCATGTGCAAGCCAGTCTCCACACTACATACCGCATGATCCGGTCGGGTCTTTCAATTGTCGCTTTCAAACTGTGACACGCAATAATAGCAATCGCCCAAAAGTTTCACACGCAAACAGTGGTTGTCCTGCGGTTGCGGTCATATAAAGCGAACGAAGTAGAGGCACCACATAGTATGTATGCAATAAAAACAACAGCAGCATCAGGGTTTGTGTATATGCGAGACATCCAGCGGAAGCATTGAAAGCGCAGTGCGTCAATGACCAGGGTAGAACCGGAAAAACGTAAAATTTTTATGTTAAAATTCGTGTCTTATCTGTCGCATTTTGGCTGGTTAGTCAATTATTTGTTTTTGTTTTTGCAAACATATGTATGAAGATACTTGTATAGGTGCCACTAAAGCAACTGCAAGAACTCAGAGTAAAATGTGTGCAAATATGTGTCAACAGTGACAGTTGATGCCGTCACTTAAGTGCACAATTTACTCCGGATCAATGTCTCTGCACTTGAGGCTAAGTGTCATATGTACAAGTTAACTGAACAAGCATTGGTTTTATAGACAATTTATGGTCAAGAGTCATCAAGAGCAGGTGCTTAGTGGCTAATAAAAATGTAAATTTAAAGTGTTTGGGGACATTCGGTGTACACAGAGGTCAGTAAAAATTTGTTGTTCTTTTTTTTATTTTTATTTTTATTTGTTGTTATATTATTATTTTTATAAATGACTATTTGTGCGCTGTTAGTTCTGACTTTTGACTTCTGAACCTAACTTGACTTTTCCAAACTGGATAAAGAAGCAAAGCGAATGGGTCTGGTGGTGAACGAGGACAAAATGATGTTCCTACAATCATCAAAAAAGTTGTCGGTGCACTCACGTACCCGTACCCCTGTCAGTGTTGACAGCTATGGTTCCGCTATGATAAAAAACTTCGTTTATTCGGGAACCAGTATTAACATCGATAACAATGTCAGCCTCGAAATCCAACAAAGAATCTCTCTAGCCAACAAGTGCTACTTTGGACTAAGTAGGCAACTGAGTAGTAAAATCTTCTCTCGACGAACAAAGTTAACACTCTATCGTGGACGATGATAATATTTGATAAAGCGTCGCTTGGACTGTGAGAGAGAAATTCTGTGAACGATTTTTAGACCCTTGCACGTTGGCGACGGCGAGTATAGTAGGCCATGGAACAATGAGCTTACGACGACATAGACATAGCGCAGTGAATAAAGATCCACCGGCTTAGTTAGCTAGGTCATATCGTCCGGATGGATACAAACATTCCGGCTCTGAAAGTATTCGATGCGGTACCAGCTGGTGGTAGCAGAGGAAGAGGCCTTCTCTACGTTGGAAAGATTCGGTGGAGAAGGACTTGGCTGAAGAAAGAAGCAACTGGCACGGTTTGTTAAACTTAGTGCGCTTTGTTACAATGTACTCTTAATAGTTCTTCTTCTTCTTGATTGGCGCGTTAACCGCTTACGCGATTTTGGCCGAGTTTAAGAAAGGACGCCAGTCGTTTTTGTTAATAGTTCAGTGTAAAGTTTTAAGTCATTTATGCTGAGGTTTAGGATTGCTCTTACCTTTATACCTTTTCGATTAATAAGTCTTTTTAATTGCCGAATGCCCTTTTGGGCTCTCTTGTACTCGATTAGAGTCTCATTGTTCTCGTTCACGTAGAAAGGCCCTTTTCCAACGGTTATTTATCCCGCAGAAACATTCATGGCCTATGAAGTGTGTTTGGAGTGTTTGCACCCTTTTTCGCTAAAATGTTCGCAATTTCATTTCCATCGTGCCATTCATGTCCCGGTAGCCACATAAGAGTAACAAAACTTCTTTACGCTAGAGTATCGAGAATTTTAAAACATTCCCAGACCTACCTTGATCGGAATGAGAAGCTGTCTACCGATGTTAGAGCTGCGTGACTGTCAGAGAGAATGTTGATATTGGCAACACGCGTGCCTCTACGACAACATTGTCTGGTACATAGCTTTAAGGCATGTTTTCCAAAATCGTCCAACATTAAAAAGTAATAATTGCACTTTTCCCACTTGCAAACGAATTGCTATTTTTATTTTTTCTAACAGCTTTTGACAACTACAAAGCACTTTCGAAGCACTTCCTAAAATATGAAAACAAGAGTGCTCATAGCGGAATACGGAAACCGAAATTGTCAAGTGTTGACTACTCCGGAAAACCACTCCCGGAGGCTATCTATTATAAGAGCGTGGCATAAGCGCACGACGGCTTTCACAGTCATTATTGTATGTATGAATGTTAAAGGTTCAAATATGAACAGAATCTTACCTCGGCGATGCGATCGAAACGAGCAAATAGATCATTCAAAATTTTGACCAGTTGTTGGGCGGATGTTTTACTTGCCAACTCAGTGAAACCCTGTAGGTGAAAAGTACAACATTTTCGTAAATTTTCAAGCATTTGCCAATAAAAATAAGAATTTTTATAAATTGCTTATAATAAAAATATAGAATGGGTTTACTTATACAACTAAAATACCGTAATTTTTCTCCCTAAATTTGAAGCTTTTTTGTAGCCAAATGATTGATTACCCGCTTACTCTTCAAAATATTGTCCATTGCTTGTTAAAATTTTTTAGTAATATATATTTCGGAAAGCATACAAGGAAATTTGTGTTGGAAAAATTTCTCGCTGAGCTGTTGTGGTATAAGGCGCGTGGTATACAACTTCCCATTTCAGTGCTGTCAGAAAGATTTTAATGCCTTGGGAAACATGTGGCCGAGCGTTGTTGTCTTCCAATATCACTTCGTCGTGTCTTTCCTTAGTTCTCGGCGCAAACCTTGTAGTTGCCTTGTGGCGAGTTCTTGCGTTGGTGTTAATAGGCTTCAAAAGCTTTTAATATCTTCTCGACAAATGAACAGCTTGAACTTTGAGCTATGCATGTTGCCTTGCCTCTAGTTGTTTATGCATAGCTTAGAGGCTTTTACGAATAATACACTTTGAATTACGTAATGGGTATACTTCTTATCACAAGTCAAACATGTCACTCGCGGACAATAGCTTTTTTTAGCGCCTCGAGACTGGTCAATCTTTTAGTTCGGACTTTGCTCTCTAAAATGTTCCAAAAAGAATAATTCATCAGTTTCACTTTTGGTGAATTTGAGAGACATTGTGTGGACGTTATGAAGTTCGGAACGTTGTTTTTTAGCCATTTTTGGTTCACATCAATTTGAAAATTTTCTCGTCAGAAAACACAATGTTCGGAAATTGAGCGCTTTCGGCCAAGCGAAGCAACTCCTTCGCTCTCTCAAGTCTGACTTGTTGCTGTTTTGGTGTGAGATCATGCACCTTTTGGATCTTGTAAGGCTTGACTTTGAGATCATTTTTCAGATCTCAAGTCTGACTTGTTGCTGTTTCGGTGTGAATCATGCACCTTTTGCATCTTGTAAGGCTTGACTTTGAGATCATTTTTAAGCATGTGGAGGATGCTACGGTCAGATATTTTCAGTTCTTTCGCCATTTGATTGGCACTTCGACGGGAATTTCGCTCAAGTCGCTTCTTCACATTTATTGCCATCTGAAGTTGCGGCTGTCTTGGAGTTAGCAACCCGCTGTATACTTTACTCATCTGGTCAAATAGTTGATGCAAGAGCAAGAGCTGACATTTCTGCTACCTAAAAAACTACAGCCTATACGACCTAATATCTGTTAAAGGATTATAGTTGATCGAGATGCACTTCCAGTATTTTATTCAACTCGGCAATTTTATTTTAAAGTAATTTTTTTTTAAGTGGTTGTTAATAGTTCACTTTGCTCACCTTGATATCGGCAAAAAGTATACTGACATTACCCATCGGATACACATAGAGTTTGTTAAATTGTGTTTCGACAGTGGGATCGGTGCCTTTATACATTTCAGCGCGAATTTGATTGTTCACAATATTCGGCAGTACTACATAAGAAAAAAGAAAATACATACATGCATATCAGTGGAAAAAGTATTTGAAATAAAGGTACCAAATGCACTAAACCAAATAATGAATGATAAAATAAATTCCAGATTTAAGTTCTTATATTAATTATGAGTTTGAGTTTCAAACTTTTCAGTTGTAACTGTAGGTTACATACAGACAGAATGCTGTGAGGCGCATAAATTAAAGCAATACATACTATAGTATGCACTAGGGCGGGTCGATTTAAAAATCGCTCACTGCTCTGTGAAAATCGTATTCTAGGGATCAAACTAAGAAACTTTGCCCAAGGAACCATACCTGTAAAACGAATTCTGATGTCCCCCAATTTAAAAATATCACCATTTTTGGCCTTTACATGAAAAAATCAGCTAAATGGCTATGTTTTTTCTTTATTTTTATTTATTTATAATAATATTTATTATCTATACTTCTATACTAATATTATAAAGAGGAAAACTTTGTTTGTTTGTTTGTTTGTAACGAATAGGCTAAAAAACTACTGGACCGATTTTAAAAATTCTTTCACCATTCGAAAACTACATTATCCACGAGTAACATGGATTACATTTTATTTTGGAAAAAATAGGGTTCCGTAAGATATTTGGATTTTTCGGACACAAACTGAAAAAAATCTTATATATAAAATAAAGTCAACTTTTTGTGTGTGTTCGCTAACCGGCCGTGTCTGCACCGAATTAAACCAAACTTACACACATTGCTAAGAAGGTATTGAAGATGGTTTCCGTATAGTTTGGATACCTATTGGTGGATAGGGCTCGAGATATAGGTCAAAACGTGGACCCGGGTAACCTTTGGTTGTGTATGTACAATATGGGTATCAAATGGAAGCTGTTGGTGAATGCTTTAGTTCAGAGTATTTTTCATGCCGCTCCGTGACTAGGGTCTCGAGATAGAGACCAAAACGTGGACCCTAGAATGTGTTTGTACAATATGGATATCAAATGAAAGCTGTTAATAAGTGCTTTAAAACGGGGTAATTTTCATACCTATTGATGACTAGGGTCTGGAAATATATGCCAAAACGTGGACCCGCCGTGTCTTTGCACCGAATTAAACCAAACTTACACACATTGTTAAGGAGGTATTGAAGATGGTTTCCGTATAGTTTGGATACCTATTGGTAGATAGGGTCTCGAGATATAGGTCAAAACGTGGACCCGGGTAACCTTCGGATGTGTATGTACAATATGGCTATCAAATGGAAGTTGTTGGTGAATGCTTTAGTTCAGAGTATTTCCATCCGCTCCGTGACTAGGGTCTCGAGATAGAGACCAAAACGTGGACCCTAGAATGTGTTTGTGCAATATGGATATCAAATGAAAGCTGTTGATAACTGCTTTAATACGGGGTAATTTTCATACCTATTGATGACTAGGGTCTCGAAATATATGCCAAAACGTGGACCCGCCGTGTCTTTGAACCGAATTAAACCAAACTTACACACATTGTTAAGTAGGTATTGAAGATGATTTCCGTATAGTTTGAATACCTACGAATACGATTTTAATGATTCTGGGTTCAAAATGATCATCATTACTTGCACGAGCGCCTTCATGTAGAAACAATTGCAAACACGTAGTTGAAAATTTTTATTTTGCAAAATATGTTTGCGTATGCAATCAAATCTCATGGGTGGGCTTACGGCTACATACTAAATGTAAGTTCACACCACCGATCATAACAATAATCTAGGAAAATCAGATAATAAAAAAATATATATATATGGGGCATTCTTCGCCAACCGGACACCCCCATCTGCCTAGAACAGTTTTTATAAGAAAAATTTTTCCCTATGCCGAAATAAAAGCTTATGTCATGTACTTTAATTTGTCATGTGGCACTTTTTAAATACTAAAAAGCCATTCCTTCCAAATCTCAAACAAAAAGGAAGTGATTATTAAAAGATTTTCCAATTCTCCAGAAGAAAAAAAAGTTTTACTGTGAATTCTCCTCAAACATGATGCTCGGGGGTTTCTGGGTTCGCTGCTGAATATAAATATTGAAGGAAATTGCTGAAATTGGAATTTTTTTTTCATAATACAGGATTTTTTTCACAGTAAAACTTTTTTTTCTTCTGGAGAATTGGAAAATCTTTTAATAATCACTTCCTTTTTGTTTGAGATTTGGAAGGAATGGCTTTTTAGTATTTAAAAAGTGCCACATGACAAATTAAAGTACATGACATAAGCTTTTATTTCGGCATAGGGAAAAATTTTTTTTATAAAAACTGTTCTGGGCAGATGGGGGTGTCCGGTTGGCGAAGAATGCCCCATATATATAGAGTTTGATTGAAAAGTAATGAACCTTATTTTTTTAAGCAGTTTTATCAAACCTTTTGGCTTATACAACTAATATTCTTCAAAATAGGACCCTTGAGCGTCAATACACCACTGGTAGCGGTCCTTCCACTGCAGGAAACATATTTTAAACTCATCCGCCGGAATCGCGTTCAATTCGGCTGTCACAGTTTTTTGGATCGCCTCGATGGAGTCGAAACACCTCCCTTCAGCTTTCTTTTCAGGCGCGGGAACAAGAAGAAGTCCGGAGGAGACAGGTCTGTAGGGCGGGTGGGGAAGTACCGGAATCCCCATCTTGGCCAATGCAGAGGTGCAGAGGAAGGCGGTGCGCGCCGGCGCATTGTCGTGATGAAGGGTCCATTTGTTGATGAGGTCGGGCCGAACTCGGGCGACGTGGTTTTTCAGCCGAAGGAGCACTTCTTTGTAAAATGCCGCGCTTAGAGTGCTTCCTGGAGGTACAAACTCCTTGTGGACCATGCCTCGAGATCGAGTAACGTTGCACCAACGATCGCTGCATTTTCGCTACTGCAAAATCCTAACACACTTTTAAAACAGCTTTCACGCGCGGAGCAATGTTGACTGCACCGCTGTTGCCAGCGAACTGGGGCCGGTTTCTAGTGGAAGGGGAAGGTCCAACGATCATTTTCCCCCACCAGCCAATTCGGTTGATCGCGTGGCAGACGCTCCGCGCGGGAAGGCTCATTACTTTTCAATCAAACCCTGTATAAACGCCTGGTTTATGTGTCTCATATGAGACATAGTATGTTTCAACCACACCTTTAAGAGATTGAAAGTCGGTTCGCTTTTTCACCCTTATAAAATATTTCGTTTAATAAATGTTTATATTTCAATATTGCTTAAATTTAATTTAAAAATTATTTACTCCTAGCGGCATTTTATGCATCTTCGTCAACTCATTCTGTTGTCTTTTGTTACTACGACGGGCTTGACGCCTCTACCTACGTCTTTATTAACTTATTTTCATTGATATTTTTTTATTAATATTTTTTTTGTTTTTCCTTGTTCACTCCTCTCGGGAGCATAGGGCCTCGACTAGTCTCATTATTGCGTTGGTTTTGTTAATCTATTTTAATTTTTGACAGGGTAAGTGATTAGCCTGCAGTCCTAAGTAGTGGGAATGCCCACCTGTTCTTGCTTAGGAACAACGCCTTCTTACTGCTTGAAACGCCATCTGTGTTCCACATTTTTCTGGCAAAAGGATCGCACAGATGGTTGAGGCGCCACTGATGCAATGCCACTGATTTTGCTTGCTTTAGCAGCCGCAATGCACGTACGAGTAATGCGCTGACTATTGTGCGGGAGTAAGGATGGAAAGGATAAGTTTCGGGTGTTGAGGAATGAATTTTTGTTGTTTTTTTAGAAACAGGGAAAGTAAATTAGGAAAAGTGCGAGGACCGTGATTTTTTATTATTATTACTTTATTTTTACTTCATTAACAAAACGCATTTTTTTTTTAAATAATATATTAAATTATTTATTAGTTCTTCTTGTTATTTATTAGTTGGCAAACACACAAAGGAAAAATTATGCATTTAAGTCATATCGCTGGCAAAAATGTAACCAATTTGTCGTTTTTTAGTCTGAAGTTTTTTGTTTCACTGCTATAAAAAATGTACTTTGCAACATTTTTTTCGCATTAGAAACGCACATATTTTTATATATTAATTACATACTAAAAATGTATACGGGGGAAAGCAAAATGTCAAACACGACTGAATTTGAATTAATTAAGTTAACTTATTTGCATAAATAAATAAATTGTATTATTAATTTTAGTAATCAAAAATGAGTTGCTACAGTCAAGGGCAATGCCAAATTTTGTAAGCAGTTTATTATTTTTACAAACTACTTTAGTGTAATTATTATATTATAATATTATATACATATAGTGCATACATACATACAAATATGCATAAACAGATATGAAATGTGTTGTAACACTTCGCGTATTAGTATGTTTTAGATATTCTTATATGGTAAATGTGCTCTAGCGAAGAACTTGTCCAAGAAAAAGTTCCTTAGGCCAAAAATAACTTAAAGCAAACTACACAAAGCACACCGCAAAGTACTTTACCTTACTTAAATTAGCTACAACTTGGTTATTGCAGTCTATTACAACAAAGCCAAACTACTTTATAAAACTAAAAACTATTTACAGAATTATGTCAACTCTTATGTAACACATACATATGTACTTCTAGTCGTAAAGAATGTAGTTTGATTACTTAATAAAATTTACACTAAAAACTGTACCTTCTCAATTAGCTAAAAAATTGAACCCGTCGGAAAAAAAGAATTTTGAACTCACATAATCTTTGACGTTTTTCTAATTGTCAAATAAAATGCATGCAAAATAAAACATAAAATATGTTATCTGTCACTTTTATAACACTCCATACAACTTTTTAGCTTTTTCTAAGTAAACAACTAACTTACAGATGTACAAATTACATTTTATTATTCCAGGTAGTAGTCGCTAGACGTAATACCTCCTCATTTAAACAGCTACAAATTACATTTATTATAGTTACATTTATTAGTATTTTTATTATTATTTTATTTTACATTTTATTTGGTATTATTATTTTATTTGATTACACTTGAGCTTCATGCTCTGCTTGAGTACTCTAAAAAGACTAACTCTAATTAGGCAAGCACAACATAATGAAACCTCGCTTAACTGCATTTATTGTTGACGATGCAACACGTGCGCGTCAGATTACCACAAAACACTTGGCACTGTTTCTGCCAAAATATCCGCTGTCGCAGACATAGCGTCAGCATAATATTTTGTGGGAATAAATAAATGAATATTTTAAGTGAAGTTAATTCGAATTGTTGAATACGTTAACTTACATGCAACAAGCAATTTCATTTGAAGATTGAATGAATCTTTTTGAGGCGTAAATTTAAACACGTACAAGTGATAAGAAAATCGGCGTGGGTTATTGTAACAAAGGAGAAGAGGAATTAATTAACATACAAATTACTACATTCATATATACTCGTACAAATTTGTGTCAACTCTTTTAATGTACGGAATAATATTTGAGTGTGTAATAAATGTGGACAAATATTTAAAGTGGTGCGTTTTAATTCTATCAACATATTAATTTTTTTTTTATTTGCAATGATATTATAATCTTTACAAGCAAGATCAACAATTGAAAAAATATAAAATACAGATTAGTATAACCCTACTTTATTTGGAATATGCAGAGCGTGCCCGCCCTTCATTATTGAGAAAATTTCTGTTCATCCTCTAGACATAAAGGGTCGATGCTACTTTTTTCTTTTTCCCTGCAACACGGCAGCTCTTTGTAGTTTTGTAATCGATTGTTCAGGAGCATTGTCGCACAATCGCCAACATTCGTATTGGCTTCTCCAACAAGAATCTAAAAAGAGAGTTTGTATAGACGAGTGTGACTTATTTTTATTTATTTATTTTATTTTATTTTCTTATCAAACACACAACCAAAAGTAATTTAACAGTGCAACAGTGAACTTATGACTACTATTCTTAATAATATCATAGCGTAAGTACACATAAAAGTAATGTATATGGATTTAGCAGTGGGTTGGTAGAGTCAGTAGGATATAAAATAAAGGGTGGTTAAATTTCAAGGGCCTATGTTGAATGCAAACCACACCTAAACGTCAAGTATTTTTCTGCATTTCAATTGACATTTTTCGATTTCAGACTAGCTCAAATTGAACCATGGAAAGATACATAATTGAGCAACGCGTTAAAGTTATTCAGGCATATTATGAAAACGGGCGTTCAAATCAAAATGCATATCGCGCACTTCATCTTCAGTGATGAAGCACATTTTCACCTCAGTGGATTCGTCAATAAGCAGAATTACCGCATTTGGGCGAATGATAATCAAAGAGTGATTGCCGAAAAACCAATGCACCCACAAAGAGTGGCTGTTTGGTGTGGTTTATGGGCCGTATTTTTTCCAAAATGAGGCCGGTTAGGCAGTTACTGTGAATAGTGTTCGCTATCGTGAGATGCTAACGAAACAATGGCTCTTTTGCAGCATAGAACGGCATAGAACCTCAATTATGCCTCAGCGTCATCGAAAATTTGGACCATCGGATGGAGGTGTGCCGCCGAGTCTGCGGCAGCCATTTGTTCCATACGTAATTGAACCATACCAATATTATTATAATAAAGAGAAATGACAATAATTTCTTAAAAAATTTTATTTTATTCAAAATCAATACCGGCCCTTGAAACTTAACCACCCTTTATAAAGAATGTTGAAGTTGTGAAAGTATAGAAATACAAGAGAAGAAAAAAGGTAAAAAGAAAGATATACATACATATTAGCAACTATTGGTAACAAAGGTAGGAGGTTGCAAAAACGGACCGTAAGGACAAAAAACTGTCGTTCTTTTACTAGACAACTGTATTTGAAACTAAGTAAGTTAAGAGATCGAGACGATTTTGCAGCAATTAAAGCAATCGAATTTTCACTGGGATAAAGTGCTGAATAGTCCATAATAATCGTAGCATACCATAGACTTTGTTTACTGCACTATAGAACAAAGTTTAGAATTGTTCAGTTTCACTTCATTTAAATGTATTTTAGTAAATAACGATGCACTGTGATTTGTTTGGATTTAATAGCAACCCGTTATCGCAGGCCCACTTGTTAACGTTTACTAAATCACTGTTGAGGTTATTAATACATTTACACATGGACGCAAAGGCACAACTAACATACAATTGAACATCATTGGCATAAACATGAATATTACAATATTTTAGTACTTCTGTAAGATCATTGACGGGCCAAGAATATAACCTTGGGGAACACCTTTATAAGCTGTGATTCGCACATACAGCTTACACACGCTCACTAAGGTATAATTTTATTAGACTCAATGCTGGAGCTGAAAAGTTGAATAATGATGTGTTAGGTAAAGTATACACGCTCCAACCGTTGTGTCAACATGGGCATATTGGATAAATTTGTATCATGGAAGTATGGTTGTACAACGGTTGCGTGAAAATTGAATTTTTTTAATTTTTGGTGGGCGTAGTTAGGGGTTGCACTATGAGTTGGAACGTGTATACGTAGATTGCACAACCAACTTTAGATTTAACATTTTTCTTTTTAGTTCTTTTCACAGAAAAAGAACTTAAAAAGAGAATTAAAAAAAAAATGTTAAATAATAAAAAAAATTTTTTAAAAATTAAAAAAAAAAAAATTAAAAACAAAACTTAAAAAAAATTGAAAAAACTAAAAAAACATTTTTTAAATAAAAGAATTTAAAAAAGAAAACAAAATTTAAATGTTAAAAAAGATTGATTAATTAATTTTTTTTACTTAAATTTTTTTAATATATAAAATAAGAATAAAATTAACAATAAAATAAACAATTCGATTATTATTATTGAACAAATTTCACTTGAATCCTGCATTTTGCAAAATGTTCTACACCACGCATATAATTATAATAAAGTTGGACAACGCGTTGTTTATCACGTTGAAACATTTATGGTATATTAAGCAACCGCCCAACTCATTGTACACCGGTTGGAGCGTGTATACTAGGCCGGGTCGATTTGTGGGGAGGCAAAACAATGGGGAGGCACATATAATGTAGGGTATACACTAGGGCGGGCCGATTTAAAAATCGCTCATTGCTCTGTGAAAATCATATTCTAGGGATCAAAATAAGAAACTTTGCCGAAGGAACCATACCTTTAAAACGAATTCTGATGTCCCCCAATTTGGGTCGAACTTTTTAGTTTCTTTTCTATAACTCACTGAAATTAAGTTTTTCATTTACATATGTTCTTAAGAGAAAAAATAGATATTATTATAAATAAATAATAAATATTATTATAAATAAATAAAAATAAAGAAAAAGCATAGCCATTTAGCTGATTTTTTCATGTAAAGGCCAAAAATGGTGATATTTTTAAATTGGGGGACATCAGAATTCGTTTTAGAGGTATGGTTCCTTCGGCAAAGTTTCTTATTTTGATCCCTAGAATACGATTTTCACAGAGCAATAGCGATTTTTAAATCGACCCGCCCTAGTGTATACCCTACATTATATGTGTTTTAAATTTGGCAATAACAAAACGATGAGGAGCGTGGGGAAATACCATCAATATAATAAGAATTTCCCACTTCATTTGTCACTTTAGCATCCTACAAAAATAAGTCTAGGATAATCAGCATATAATTTCATCGCATTTCCACCGACTTATGGTCATGCCAGTCTACTATTGCGACAAACTCAGTACACCTGAGAGCAGAGGACTGATTACATCATCCCGACGGTAACATTTAATAGGCATTTTAGCACTCTCTTGCCATCTCAGGAGGAATGGAGTAAGGGATTCTCACTACACAACTTCGGCACTACAGTTTATACAGAGCAGGTATATATTCTCATATATGACTCTAAATTGAAAAATCAGCGCGTCTTCCTAATGCTTGCAGTGTTTTCCTGGTGGAAGTACTGGCAATTGTGGAAGTTTAGTAAAATAAAGGTTTCATTATCACTAAATCCGCTTATTGCACTAATTATTTATTGAACTATACCCAACCCTGATAGCAGGCAACGTTAAGGCCCATCTACCCTTTCAAACAAACGCCAACATTGATAAACATGAAAAGACGGGACGCCTGGAGACTCACGGCAGTCTTAATTGGCTTTTCGACTATCGGGGAACAAGCAGCCAACACACACGAAACGATTTCACATTTCCTCTGTGAATGCCCCGCCTTATGGAAGCAGAGAATGTCGGCCTTGGGAAAACCACAATTCGAGAGTCAACGAACAACTGTCTGGCTTAGAAGTCAACAATCTAAGGTTCTTAAACCGCATAGACTGAATATAGTCATGCTGTATAATATCATTAAATCAGTTGGTAGCGAGGATGTGACAACAAAATGGTGCGGAAGCGGTAGTTAGATTCTGGATGAATCACCACTTCAACCATCCAACCATCCACCGATAGTGAGTTCTACGTTATCGGAACGACCCGGATTTATATTCGGCAAAGGATTATAACTTCAGCAGAATTTTCCAAATATTTGTGGGTACAAAGGTAATGTTAAGGTTGTTGGCCGTCGTATCTAACGGCACATAAAATTCTGCCTAAAAATCTTTTTAAAAACTATTTGGATAGGAAGGAGATGCATAGAACAGGTCGTAGCAGTGGAGCAAAAACAACAAGAGCAATGCATTTCGCGTTTGTTTTTGGTCCCTATAATATAAAAATCTATAAACAAAGATTGACAGCTTAGAAAAATAAATTGGAAAAATCAAATCAGCTACTGCTTCTACCTGTGCAATGGACCATAGATGGAGAGTATTTCAGGTTCGAAATTTTTTAAATGATTTGTTTTAGCAGCCCTCACAGTTCGATGCCGCTTATAAAAAACCTAACCTAGAACTGATTTATTTTCACTCTAGAAATACATATAGGTATAGTAAGACATTAAAATGTTGCTGAAAAATTAACAAAAGCATTAAGAATTGTTTCTTGCTGTGCTTAGACGTGCGGCATGCTTAACCCCTTGGTTATATTTAACGTCTGAGACACGTCATGCACTTGTTTGCCCTAGGAGCAGATAACTTGTTTTGTTTTTATTAATTTATTTTCGTGGTGCAATTCTAATTACCTGAACTCACTAAATATGTCAGTAATATTTTAGAAATAAATGAATTCTCACGTAAAATGTACTACTCCAAGCAATCCGTTCTACATGCAAATATTTTCTGAAATAAATCTGTACTCAAGGGGTTAAAGTAACTCGATCTGTATTTGAAATAAACAGAATAGCCGAAGCGACAACACACAACGGGGCTTCAGGCAACTTCAGTTGCATTTTGAAAAAAAAAAAAAAACAACGCACAGAAGCGTGTGATTTTGGCAGCTGCAATATTTGGTAAGTTTGGTAGTTAATAATATTATATAAGTTGCACAGCAAGTAGGAGTGATCCATAGCAATAAAATCAAACAGATATTTCTGCTATTTATATTATATTTTTTTATTTATTAAGTAAATTTCGAATTTGAACCTCTTTTAGTATTAGAAATATGTATTTAAAACGACACTCTATATTATTTGGACTAGAACTTGCTGGTTGACCAGAATGGCGAGACTATTGTAGAAGTCTAAATATGCTCTAATCTGCCCACAATATGTAGTAATATGTGTTTGTGATGCATTATTGCGGCTGTGATAAAGGTTAAGTTAATTTGAACTTTTATGGTTGACGGATCTATGTTTGACAACCAAAATGGAAACATTTCTTGAATTAATAAAACTCAACGAATCTTTATGGAATTTGGCACATCCGCTTTACAAAATCAATTGTAGACTCGACGCCCCATTAACTTTAATTTAAAAATGAAACTTACAAAGAGGAATTCAGAGACAACGTAGGTTCAAATCTCGGTGAAACGCCAAAATGAAGAAAACGTTTTTTCTAATAGCGATCGCCCCTCGGCAGGCCATGAAAAATCTCTTCAGAATAAATATCTGCCGTTCGGAGTCGGCATGAAACTGTAGGTCCCTCCATTTGTGGAACAACATCAAGACGCACACCACAAATAGGAGGAGGAGCTCGGCTAAACACCCAAAAAGAGTGTACGCGCCAATTATATATAATCATAAGATAAGTGTGCATAATTTACAGATTCGTCAGTATATGCAGTAATCAATATTATTGAAGATTTAACTGTCATTGCTTTCCAATATGTAAGATTTTAATCTAATCTCAAATTAAATATTTTCAGAGGCCTTAATCTTCTTTACATCTAGCAATTAAAAAACAGTATTACGCGAACTTTTGAAATGTTTTATTGCTTGTTTATTATCTTAATAATATACATTATTATAATAGAAAGTGTAATATGTATTTAATTTAGTTATTGAAGAAAAATCTACCAAAAAAAACTAATTTTTTAGAAATTTGTTGATATGAAGTTAAAAGTTGGCATCCCTGGTAAGAATTCATGAATAATTGCTCTCTCATTCAGGATACAAACACAGACACAACTCGCTCAATTTTTCTGTTTCTTCCCTGTGCTTTGTTATCTCTCTTCACCTATCAGAAACACACGCTGCTGCACAGTGCAAACGTGCTGAGTTTGCCCGTCACTAGCCTAGCACATACATATGTGTACATGCGTACAATTCGCAACAAATTTGTGTAATAATATATTCAAAAATAGATGGCGAAAGTAGAAAGAATGAATGCTTCAAGAATACAATAAGGGCTTTCATGTACCAGTATATTGACTTAACCGTAGTTGAGCAGAAGGCCTTCAGCCTCTCCAATGGTCCTAATGTCCTTGGTGAACAAATTTTTAACACTGGGGGGGATCGACCTATAGGAGTTGAAATATTTCAATGTCTGTTTGACCAAGGCCGGACCTTTACATACTATATATAAAACACGCGTGGACGTCTCATCATCCTCTTGTTCCAGTGGTACGATCGCATATCCAAATGGGTCGCGGGAAAATTCAGTCGATTGTAACCGGTTAGCGAGACAGAAAGCAACCTAATGTCAGTCCTATTAAATATAAAAAGCAAAAATACAAGAAAAAGAAGATGGTACACAAACACGAGTAAATTGCACAATTGAGACGTTACACACACATCGATTCCGTCAAATTTACTGAGAGCGGAATTACGGTATGCGATGGGTGTTGCCTTTGTATTCTGTACTTTGTCGCACCCAAACATGAATTCCGCTCTGATTTAACTACTCTGCAATTGGAGATCACGGAGAATAATGGTCCACCCCTTTGTTGATGCTTTAAAGGCTGCTTGTATCTGACAACGATTCTCATTGGCCAGGAACAAGGCTCGGTCCGTCATGAGCCGCGATGTCTTCATTACATTCACAAGTCATTTAGGCAGATCTTTGAGCCCTGCTTGGTAATTCGGAGGACTCGTTGACTTAAAGTAGTATCAAGCTCAATTAAATAACTTCTGGAACTTCAGAACTCTATAAAAGAACGCAACGCTCAACGCTCCTTCACCTAAAGGAAACTGTACACACGCTCTTGCATACCGATCTGCCAACTCATCGGCAACCTAGTAATAAATTTAGGGCTATGAAGCTTATCAACGCCACAGGTTTTAAGAGAATTTCCGTAATCAGATTCGCATCTTCTAGCACTCAATTGCTAATTTCAAACAACTGCTGTTGCATCTAAGGAATTCAAATGGGCATAGTTCAAGTGCGATTTTTTTTGAGTGGATCCTTACTTTAATTTAGAGCCATTGATCAAAGTTGGCATACAAATGCTACGAGCATGCCACTACTGGTCCCTCATTCGCTTTGCTTAGCAGACCACTTTTAATACATGGAGGGCAGGTAGAGCAGTTATAATCGCGGTTATTATTTTCATCCTACCTACAGAGCTTATAGGTAATTATTTATTTAGCTGTCTGTCTACCCGTCCATCCATCAGTCCATAGTTCGATAATGCCAACTAGAAATTAAGATATCTCAACGCAACTTAGTACAAATATTGCTCTTTTTCTAAAGTGTGTAGAACATGGGCGCATAAGACGATGAGGTCGAAGTGCAAACTTCATAAAGCAATGTGTGTAGGTTAGTATTGAAAGTTGAACAATAACCATACCCTTCTTCAATATGTACGATTTAAGATAATTTCCTGCAATTTAAATCACTGCATGTTATTTAAAAAATAAATACGCTTTTTTAACACATTTCAAAATGTTCTTGCCAATGGCCACCTTTAAGTATTTAAATCCATGGATTCCTAAAATCATTTTCATCGAACTTTTCGAAACTTGGAACATACATTGCCATACATACCTGATTATTGAAATCGACGAAAAACTACGTACAGATCATATATCAATGAATATCTACAAAAAAGTGTTTAATTTTCAAAAATTCACTGTTTATTCACTCAGTCACTAGTACAAATGTCAGAGGTACAGAATTGCCTGGAATTGGTACAGTATGATCTTAGGGACAGAAAAGCATGTTTCAAACGATGCTTCTGCGACTATAACTAAAGGTAACACAACATGGGCTGAAAAGTCCAGGGCCTAACAAAGAAAATACGTTTTTTTAACATGATAATGTCTTATATATAGTTCGATTTAGCCGGCTGCACGCACGAAAAATGTGTCGTTATCTTGCTCATGCGTTGTTACCTTGCTTGAACTGCAAGCGATAGCGCGGAACGAACGACAAAGAGCACAATCGGCCACCGCGTTCGGCAACGTTCGACATCTGACTCTCTCCTACTTGAGTGAGCATATATTATGAATGTATATGCCATGATTGAAAGAATAATGAGATAGCACCTATCGTGTTCCCGTTACTTTGCTCTCAGTGAATTTGACAACGAGTTACGTGATTTTAGCACCACTATGACCAGATTACCATTTTCGTAACTTGATTTAGCATTTTTTTTTGTTATTTAGTCTCGGAGTTTTAGTTCTTTCTTCATGACATTTTTCTAGCCTGTTCTAATTAAAATGTAATGTTTATAATTTGGTAAAATATAGATTTTTTAATAATTAGTTAAATAATTCACTCAGTTTTATTTAGCTTTACTTTTTTTTAACATCTGGTGGCATTGCCCGCGATTGCAGGTGTTGTTGGTGTTGTTGGTGTTCTTCTGCTTTCGGCAGTCAAATCTCTCTCTCGCTACTGCAGTGTTGCCTAGCTTTGGATATAAAAACGGACTAAAATGACTCTTTTGTTAAGGGAACGACTTATTTGCTATATTTGAGGTTATGTAACTAAAGAAAAGATAAGGTACTCTTTTTGTAAAAATATCAGTATGGTTTCTTTAGTATTTTCTGGTATTTTGTGGCTTATTTTTACAATTAATACACCTCTTGATGCCCTATGTCCCACTAAGGATTGATGGCCGGAAGAAACGATTACACCTCTATGGTTTTAATACGGATTCAGTAAATTCAAACGCCTTTTAAAATATGTAAAAAGGTTTTCAATCTTAAGAAGAGTTGAGAGAGGGATATTTAATATTCTTGCATAACCTTAAATGGAGCAAAAAATTAAATTCACACTTGCAAAATATCAAATTTTATAAGAACCAACTAATTTTCATTAGTACTAAAATCTTCTCAGATTGGCCTTTTTTAACCTTGTTTTGTATAATAATAGTTTTTTTTAACTTAAAGTTTAGGTAGCTTTAAATTAAAAACAAAAAGAAACAAACACGAAACTTCAAAATTTTTGCATTTTCGGTATAAAAAAGTACTAAATTTATCGCGAGGAGCAAATGGTTGGCAATACTGCACAGCTCGGAAAAACGTGACGTCACGCACTCTCTGATGGGCGCAATCTTCTTTCTATCATTCTTGTGTATATGCGCATATGTATATAAATTCACATATTTGAATTTGCATATGTCTTCTTCCTGTGTGCATGGTAATGAACCATTTCTCTGTTGAGAATAGGAGATGATAGGAAAAGTAGGAAATGAAAGGGGGTGTTTCGAGTGTAATGTGTCTTGAAAAAGGTAAATCGATGATGTTGCCTCTTAGTGTTGTTGATTTATTAACGTCTGATGCACAATCGAAATTGAACATATCTTTCATGAATTTGATAAATGTTTCGTCATTTTTCACGTTTGTGTAAATGCAACTTGACCTATGCCATTGCGATTCCATTTACCTCCTTCTTTGTATCCATACAAAATATCTATCAAACAAATAAAATTAAAATTTTTATTTGAAAATTGCATCCATTACATCACTATTTTCTTATGACGTTGTCACGTTAAACTATCGTCAGTAAACCGACTTTACAGACAATTTTTTTTTTTTGTTCAAAATTAGCTTTATTCATCAACGTAATTTCCATTAAGAACAACACAACTATTAAAAGCGCCGCTTTAACATTTCAACACCACTTTTGTAGAACGATTTATCTTTTACCTGAAAACTGCCCTCAGTTTCAGCGATAACCTCTTCATTCGAGCGAAATTTCTTACTGGCGTGCATTTTTTTTAGGTCTTCGAACCTACGGGTAGCTAAATCTGGCGAATACGGTAGATGTGGGAGCAATTCGAAGTTGAATTCTTGTAGTTTTGCCATTGTTTTGGTTGACTTGTGACACGGGGTATTGTCTGGATGAAACAAAACTGTGAGCAAACGCGGCACCCACTTTGAACAGAGCTTTTTGATAGTCAAATGCTCATACAATATAAAGCCCAAACTTTCCTCTGATATCTTTACGATGTCAGCTAACTCACGAAACTTAACTTCGATCGTTTAAAACGATTTTGTGGATTTTTTGGACTTTCTTTCTGTCTCTACGACCACGTTTGAAGTCAGCAAACCATCGTCTTATTCATGTTTCTGATGGAGCAGAGTCCCCTTAACACTTTTCAAGCCATTGCTTCACTTGAACGATATTTTTTCCCATCAAGAAGCAGTGCAAAAATTAAAACACGAAGTCCTTGTTGATCCATTGTTTTGAAAATAGCAAAAGTAGCGTCACTCAGTGCAATAGCTCAGGAACTAATGAATATAATATCATGAAATTTTAACACTTTTTTTTTAAGGTTAGTACTAATTGGAAAAGCGGTGAATGCAATAAAACTAGTGTCATTTATGTGTTAGGCTAAAGACTTTTCAGTGTTCTGACTATAATTATGATCTTCCAATCAAAGCTTCCATTCAATGTAAAATATTTTCAGTTTTACATGTACATATATATAGGGTTATAAACATACATAGCTTTAATTTATGCCCTTGAAAAATATGTGTACACAACATCGAGTTTACCGCACACATACGAGCATATGAGGCGGGGTATATGGAATGGATTGTAGTTTGCCATACATAGATACACATGTATACATACTTGCTTCATAATAGAAAACAGGCTTAACCAACTAAAGCGTCTGAGTACTAATTCCTAGGAAGTTAATATTGAACAGACCGTGAATGCGTATTGCGGAATGCCAAGGGTCAAGGGGAAAACGAACGCGTAACTGCATACATTCGCCAGTTTAGCTTTGCGAGGCTGTATGCTGAAGCTGCGTTCCCAGAAAGCAAGCAAAACGAACATCAACTACGACGACAACAACACGAAACACAAAATAATCAAGTTCAAAATTACTCACAACTTAAATGTGTACGTACGCAAGCATAAATATATATACCTGCAAGCAAGCTGATTGTGTACTAAAATGAGAGTTAACCCCTGGAGAGCGAGTATTAGCAGGCGCGAGAGAGCACGTATATACCATGGCCAACAATATTTAGAAGTCCCTGTAGTCAGCTGAGACCGAGAAGCTTTAATGAATGGGTGTTACGTTGCTGGCTGTTTGTATTTGAGTACCTTGACTCTACATATTTTTGTAAATATACATATGTATGTGTATGTGGTTGTTTCTCCGGCAAAACATGTTTTTTTTTTGCAAGAACTTGTAGTAGCAGCAGAGAATGTTAATGCAATGAGAAGGTGCAAATGTTACTGTGAGCTTTTTTTAGTACAATTGAGATCTGAAAGATTTGTAATAAGGTCATTTAGCACACCGAGTTTATAGACACCTCACTGACTTTTGCCCACACAAAAATTAGAAACACCACACATCTTTCACCTCAACACACAACACATTTCTCACCTCGACATTAAACCAATTAAATTTGTACTATTTTCGTATTTTTGAAATAATAAGCGAATACGTAAAATTTATTACATAATTTTTTTTTTCAATTACATTAAAAAAAAAAAAACGATTTTAAAAAATAAAATTTATAAAAAAAAGTTTGCACCGGGAATTGAACTCGAGTCTAACATGTGGCGAGGAAAAATAGGCGGTGCGTTTATTTCTTCGACTGCTTATTTTTTGACCATTTTGTTACTTTTGAAATGATAAGCGGATACATAAAATTTATTAAAAATTTTTTTACGATTACATTAAAAAAAAAAATTTAAAAACGAAAAAAAAAAAAATTTCCACCGAGAATTGATGGCGAGTCACGTGGGGAGGATAAATACATTAAACTAATTAAATTTGTACTATTTTCGTATTTTTTGAAATAATAAGCGAATACGTAAAATTTATTGCATAATTTTTTTTAATTACATAAAAAAAACGAATTAAAAAAAAAAAAATTTATAAAAAAAGGTTTGCACTGGGAATTGAAATCGAGTCTAACATGTGGCGAGGAAAAATAGGCGGTGCATTTATTTCTTCGACTGCTTATTTTTTTACCATTTTGTTACTTTTGAAATGATAAGCGGATACATAAAATTTATTAAAATTTTTTTACGATTACATTAAAAACAACACATTTAAAAAAAAAAAAAAAAATTGTCGCCGAGAATTGATGCCGAGTCACATGGGGAGGATAAATACGCAGTGCGTTTATTTCTGCGCCTGCGTTGTGAACCAAGGTTTTGTGCATGCGCGCGACGCGAATTAATTTTAATAAAGTTCTGAAAGTAATTCATGAAGTTTTTCATTACATACATTCATAAATGAACGTATACTCTATATGTACATAAATGATGGTATATGACAATATACATACATAATATGTATGTACATGTCAATAGGAGGTATTTGCATTAAGAAAAAAAAACGGTTTAAGATAAATCAACACTTATTTTATATTGTATGTCAATTTATAGTTTATGTATTCGACAGCATTTACATACATATGTAGGTATGTACATTTGTATATGAAAAACAATAATGCACAAGCGCAAGAACATCATCTTCCTTTCATACATATGTACATATGCATGTATGCCCAAATAACCTTGACTTATGTATGTACACAAGTCACAGCACATCACATTCTTACAAGACAAATACACATACGCACTAGCGAGTTTCTTCCTAACAAGTGCAAAAACAATTCTGCTCTATGTATGTATTATGTCCTAGCATATATACATACATACATATATACCTACTTGCCTTCTAAACTTCCTACAAAATAATTGTATTCATATCCCAGCAAAACCTGCGTGACCGAAGCTCTAACACAATTACACTTTTTTATATGTTACAAACACATATGCACTCGTATTTCTTTGGAAATCGACTTTTTTTTTTGATGCTCCGTCCCCTTTGGAAAAGGTGTAAGCAGTAAGCAAACTTCATTCATATATTTTTTCTCATTTTTGCATCAATAGAAAAAAAAAACAAAAAAACGGCAAGTGGCTGTCAAAGCAATAAGTCAAAAAGATATCTTTTCTCTCTTTTTGATATCAAAGTAGGCCGAGAATCAAATTGTCAACCTTTGGCAAATATGTAAGCAGTAAGCAAATTTCATTCATATATTTTTCCTCATTTTTAAATCAGTCAAAGTAAACAGACGCCGTAGCCGAGTGGGTTGGTGCGTGACTGCTATTCAGAATTCACAGAGAAAACGTCAGTTCGAATCTCGGTGAAAGCAAAATTAATAAAAACATTTTTTAATAGCGGTCGCCCATCAGCAGGCAATGGCAAAACACCGAGTGTATTTCTACCATGAAAAAAATCTGCTCATAAACATATCATAAAACAAAATGAAATAAATGTAATTATAAAAAAAAAAAATTTTTTTTGTGATTCGAACCAAGGATTTCGGATCGGAAGCCCTCATTGCTAGGCGCTGGGCTATCGCGCTGTGCTGTCGCCGCTGGCCTAAAAGTTATTTTGTTCGTCGCTACGTTTATATGAAACTGGCATTGGCAAACGAATCCATATGTATGAAAAGGATAAAAAATCACACGTACACAAAAAATTTGGCACAATTTTCCCAACGGCCTTAAGAAAGTGATTGTAAAGGGGCGGGGCTAGTGACAGTTTAACGACCACGCGTGCAGGTCATGTGCAGGGTAACATGACCACCACTCTTCTTGCTGGGATGTTACTACATCCATGCACGTTCATACATTCATGCATATGTATATGCGCGAGCACAGCGCTCCCTTCTTGCTTCCGTGTACTTTTGTCTTTCACCAGTCAATATTCCTAATATTGTACTTACAAAAACACGATATGTACTTTGATAGATGCAAAAGCAACAGCAAGCGCAACGCCATGGCCGCTTTGCCACCGCACATTCTAAAATGTTCTAGAACATAACAAAAACACATACCTCACATGCGCATGTCGCCCAAAGCTAAAATCTAAGCCTAGCGACTACAAAAACAAAATACATTCGTAGACGCAGTCGCAGCGGCCATGATTCTATCAGCGACGGCGCTGAACAATTTAGAACAAAACAAAAAGTTCATTCATAAGTTAGAGCTCATATTTCAATTTCATTCATAAAACGAGCCGCCCATATGCCAATTTTCGCGACCATTTGAAAATAGTCAATATTGGAATATTTCGCGTGGAATTATTTGCCAATATTTGATAAATCTTAAATTTTTGTCATGTCGAGTGGCCGCGGCTCCGTATGTATGTATGCACCCTTATATGTATGTAAATATGTATGTCTTCTAACTGTGCGACAGTCGCGAGTTAATGCGACTTCCAGCGAATCACACATTGCTGTCCGCAAAGCCGCATATATGTACCTTATGATCAGAAAGTACCGGGAATGTTTAAATTAAACAAAACAGAGTTAAATTTAAGGAAAATTTATATTATCTCCTTCAAAATATGACCCGTCTGAAGGAACACACATGTGCCAACGCTTAACCCAGTCCTCCAAACACTCCCGGCAGGCCGATTTGTATTCTCTTTGATCAGTGCGATGGCGCGTTATCACCATGCAAAATCTGAGAATTGTTTGCTCACATTTCCGGCGGTTTGCAACACACAGCATCTCTCTAAGGTTTCAAAACGAATAAATAATATTCTCTATTGACTGTCTGGCCCGATGGAAGGTACTCATGGTGGACTATGCCTTGGCAATCGAAGGAAGCAGTCAACATCACCTTCCCGGTTCTTTTTGCTCATAGGGTATACATATCCCATGTGTCAAGTGTGCGCAGAAGCTTGTGTTCTGGGTTTGTTAGAATGGTGGTAGTTTGTACATATATTTAACCCTGCAGTAGTCGCGCGGTCTACATATGTAATCCACCATTGTTAAATTTTAAATTTCTTGAAAATCGTGCATCGATTTCATCGGAGATTTTTGCTACTTGTAACTAACAAATTGAGAGTCACTCTCAGTTTTCCGCTGTTAATTGTCGCATGCAGTTGTGTCGCTAGAGGTTCGTGAAATTCATGGTCTACATATGTATGCCGCGCGACCGATTACGTAAGTATTTTAAATTAGGTTTTATGCTAATAGCTAGTTATACTTTGTAAATAAAAGTGGACTTTTGGCATAATTTTTCATTTTACAATTTTGTGGAACTTTTCTTATAATATTTACATATGTATGCTGCTCTGCTGAAATGACTTTGGACGAACAACTCTTGTCCTTCAGGGGGCGTTGTACTTTTCGGCAGTATATTCCAAATAAACCTGCTAAGTATGGACTGAAAGTTTTTGCACTTGTAGATGTTCATTACATATACACCTATAACTTAGAAATTTACGCCGGCCAACAACCCAAAGGTCCATTTCGGTTAAGCGACGAGAGATTTGATATCGTGATGAGAATGGTGCAACCAATTTTGAATAGACATATCATATTACTATGGACAATTGGTTTTCCTCTCTGAAAATAGCAAAGCAATGATTTGATAATGGAATTACAATGGTTGCTACCGTTCGAAAAGATAAAAGAGAAGTTCCCCGGGAATTTAGAATTGCCTCTAACAATATGCTCCTCAAAATCACTCACTCTCCATATACTCTGATTTCTTATGTACCAAAAGCCAACAAAATAGTAATAGCCATGTCTACAATGCACAACGATACAGCGATTGATTCTGACACCGGAGATCAACGAAAGCCGGAAATAATAACATACTATAATCGCACTAAAAATGGCGTTGATCTGGTTGACAAGATGTGTTCTCTTTATGACGTATCTAGGAATTCGAGAAGGTGGCCGCTGACTAAGTTCTATAATCTTGTAAACCTCAATGCTCTCAACGCATTATGCATTTACACTGCAAACAGTAACTATGAATCTGTCAAAAGGCGTGATTTTCTCATAGACTTAGCCTTGTCTTGGATGAAACCACTGGCTCACCAAAGATTAACACTTACCACGCTACCTAGAACACTGACATTTAAAATAAAAGACTTCTTGGATCTTCCACAAGTTGTAAGTCATCAAGGTCCTACGCACAATAACTACGTCGGTCGTTGCTACGATTGTGGAAGGGCCCTTAATAAAAGCACCCGTAAAGTGTGTAACGTTTGCAATAAATTCATTTGTCCTGATCATTCGAAGACTGTATGTTCGTCATGTTTCGAAAACAATTAAAACATCTCAATTATCTTCTGGTTATTTTATATATATTTTATACTTTTGTGAAGTATCTTAATTTTTTGTTAAAAAATGAAGTTTTGGTTTTTATTTATTTTATGTAAGAACAGAAAGTTTATTTATGTTATTTTTGATTAATATTAATAAATTAAACAATAACAAGAATACTTAAAACAAAAGCAATGGAAGAATTAAATATTTATCTTTTGTATTTTTAATTTTAAAATGGATTACATATGTAGACCGCGCGACCAATTACGTCAGTTTTAGGGGCGCGACTACTGTAGGGTTAAACACATATGTGAGTATGCGCGTTAGGCTTCCTGGATGGATATTAGAGTATTTTCTCATCAATATGTGTATGTAAGTAGTTCAGATTTGACTGAAGAAATTAAATATAGGAATGCATATTCATATGATTGACTTTATGGCTGTTTTACATATAAATCAATTCAAATGAATAATGTTATATAGAAAATAAATTTCTAAATAACTGGTATTAGAAAAACCTGAATACACTATTTTAAATCAATTTGTAGCATACGTATAATTTAGCATTAAGTATTGTAGCATACGTATTATTTAGCATTAAGTATGTATTACTTTTGTAGCAATGGCAACACTGTAAATAGAGATAAGCATTACATTCTACACGATGTTATGTAATCCACAAAAGCTGTAAGCAAAAGCTCTGTAGGCATAAGCTCTGTAGGCATAAGCTCTGTAGGCAAAAGCTCTATGCCTGAAGGTATAAAACAGCGCTCTCGTGTGATCGTCGTCCACTTTGCGAAATACGTCCACTCGAGAGGTAAGTCAACTAACAACGGTATAGTAGAACAGTTTTCGCTGGTCGCTATAACTGTTGTTGGTAATCTATATATTTAATATATATATACTGTGTTGTTGACAGTGTAATAGATTGGTGATGAGCTGGTCGTTACTACTGGTAACATATATGCATATGTACATATATACAAACAATAATAGTAATTGCAGGACTATGTATGTAATTGGCAGTATAGTAGAACAGCTTTCGCTGGTCGCTATTACTGCTAACACATATATATACTTATATATATATATATAACATATCACGCTTTTTTCTTTAAGGTTTCTTTTAGTGTACTTAAGAGTTTTGTACCCACGTACCCCCTTTATAATTGGCGCCCAACATCGTGGCAAACCTCTCGAGTAGTTATAATTATTATCGCCGAAGCGAAAGAATTGCGAAGCAAAATAATAAGATGGCTCAGTTTACTACTGAACAGTTTGAGCAGCTTATGCAAGCTGTCGGCCATTACAATGTACGTAGTGGTTCGTTGAGCAACTGTACTGCTCGTTATGCAGGTGAACGCGATTCCACAAAGTTGAGGAGTTCATTGCTGCTGTAGGGACGTTTAAAGCTGTCGAGAAAATAAGTGACGCGGATGCTATTACTGGCATGCCCATGATTTTAGAGGGTGACGCAGCAGAATGGTGGCGCGGTGTACAGCCAAAGCCCAAAGTTTTTGAGGATGTTGTGCGTATGCTGCGTGAAGCTTTTTGTCCCCCTAAGCCTGACTGGCGAATCTATGCTGAAATCATAGAAAGCAAACAAGCCAAAAACGAGCCGACTGATTCTTTTGTTCGAAGAAAACGTGCTCTCTTTTCCCAACTCAATAATGCTCCTAGTGAAATCGGCCAAATCGATCTTTTGTTTGGTATGATTCATTTGCAAATTAGGGATAGGGTTAGTCGTAAACGCATTACTACGTTCGATGATCTATTAAATGAAGCTAGAGAAGCAGAGATGACCTTGCGCGAACACAAAATTACTACCGCGAACGCCGATAAAGCCGTCGATAGTACAACTGGTCCGGTACGTTGTGGTTTTTGCCGCAAAAAGGGGCATTACACAGAAGTGTGCTTCAAAAAGAAAAACGAAGAGGCCAAAACAGCGCAAACACAAGCGATTGCAAATGCTTTAGTGACAAAGCCGTCGTATTCGTGTTATGGATGCAATGCACCAGGTGTTACACGCGCAAATTGTCCGAAATGTTCAGATAAACCGTCCACCAGCCATGGTTCGGTAAGTTTTAACTCGTTAACCATTCCAATTGGAAAAACGATTCCAATTGCTAATGTTCAATTGTTCGGTATGCCTGGACAGATTTATTTCGATAGTGGCGCTCGTACTAGTGTAGCTAGCGCAAACTTGAAACGCATAATGGATTTTAAGGGGTGCACTTACCGCAAAGTTGAATGCGAAATCACACTTGCCGACGGATGCACGAAACTCCAACGATGCCTTACAACTAAGTGCGATATAGTAATTGGTGGGCGTAGCTTTACTATTCAGTTCATGGTATTGCCTAATGCAATTGGAAACAAAACATTACTGGGAACAGATTTCTTAGAACAAGCGGAAATCGTATTAAATATGGGTCAAAGATACTGGTACTTTGAAAATAACCCAACGCAACATTTTGATTTCGTTGATCCACTGCCACTCGAATTAAATGTTATAGAACGTGTAAAAGTATGTGCGCTCGTGACAAAACGTAAACCGGAGGAGGCAGCAGTCAAAGAGATTGACGAGCCAAAAGTATATATGTCTGAGTTTGAGTACTATGGTCCTGATTTGCCAAACGATTATTCACCGCATACTATACAAAGTATCTTTAGAGATGCAGTTCCGCCTAACATGATTACACCCGAAAGACCTAAAGGACCGAAGTTGTTTACTGGTGTTGTTTACAATCAAAGCACTATTGATAATGTTGATTTGTTTTCGATTGATTTTCAAATTTTGAAAGAAAATGATGGTTTAGGACTAGAAGTGTCGGAGAAGATTGAGCTCGACAAAGTGCTTCAATCACATGTACACGTTTTTAGTACATCCTGCGAACCGACGCCATATGCACAGCATTTTATAGATACTGGCGAACACGAGCCGATTGCATCACCGGCGTATAGATTATCATTTTCTAAGTTAAAGGAACTTAAAGTCGAAATTCGCAAAATGCTTGAAAACGATGTGTTAGAAGAATGTGAGTCAGCGTGGTCATCACCTGTTGTTATGGTGCCTAAGAAAGATGGTGGTACTCGTGTGTGTGTAGATTATCGTAAACTAAATGCGATAACAAAACCCGACCGATACCCATTGCCTCGAATAGACGACCTTTTACACGCTGCAAAAAGCACAAAATTTATGACCACTTTAGACCTTCAAAGTGGGTACTTTCAAATCGCGGTAGCAGAAAGAGACAGAGATAAGACGTGCCTTATTACGCCTTTTGGTACATTCCGGTTGAAGAGAATGCCATTTGGTCTACGCAACGCACCGTCGACATTCCAGAGGTTGATTGACCGTTTCAAAGCAACGTTACCAAACATACATATTTTAGCATATCTTGATGATATTATAATTTGCTCACCATCATTCAAAGAACACTTAACCGATTTAAAAGATGTATTCCTGAAGTTAGAGAAATTCAAGCTGCGCATTAATTCTGCCAAATGTCGGTTTTGTTGTGCCAGTGTTAAATACCTTGGCCATGTGTTAACAACCGAAGGCATACAAGTTGGCCCAGGAAAGACTCTAGCGATTACGCATCGGAAAGAGCCAAGAGATATCAAAGAATTGATGTCGTTTATACAAACTTGCTCTTGGTATCGACGTTTCATTGACCGTTTCGCTGAAATTGCTAAACCGCTTACGGAATTAATGAAAAAGAATGCTGTATGGAGATGGGATACTCCGCAAATAGAAGCTTTTAACAAGCTTAAACAAGCACTCGTTTGCCCTCCAGTTTTGAAGCAAGCTGAAGATGATGTCCCTTTCATCATTAAAGCTGATGCAAGTGCATATGCATTGGGAGCTGTGTTAATACAGGGGGAGAAAGAATGCGAACACCCTATTGAATACGCAAGCCGACTTTTGACAGCCGCAGAGAGAAATTACTCGACTACAGAGCGTGAAGCCCTCGCTATTGTATGGGCATGTTCCAAATTCAGAGGCTATATAGAAGGAGCCGAAGTTTTATTGGTGTCTGACCACCAACCGCTAAAATGGTTATTAACCGTGAAGTCACCTACAGGCCGCCTAGCAAGGTGGGCATTGCAAATACAGCAATACAATTTTAAAATTGACTATACGCCAGGTAGAACGAATTCTGTTGCAGACATGTTGTCACGGCCTCCGTGCGATATTTGCGCTTTTCAAGTCGATATGCCACATAAAAAAGCTATCGAACTGCGCGAAGAGCAATTAAGAGACGACTATTTGAAAAATATAGTTAATGCATTGGAAGAATCCAACGAAAATGCCAATTTATGGTACACTCGTGGATATGTTTTAAACAATGGCGTGTTATACTGTTACGCAAATGAAGATGCTGACGATGCACAGCTCGTCGTACCTGACCACGAGCGCACAAGTATCCTAAAAATGTACCATGACGACAGCACTGCTGGCCATTACGGAGCAGAAAGAACCATAGCGCGTATTTTGAGTCGCTACTTCTGGCCAGGAATGCGAGCCGAAATTACAAAATATGTTAGGAATTGTATTGAATGTCAGCGATACAAGGCAAGCAACATGAAACCGATGGGATTGCTTCAAACAACAAGTAGCAAACAACGTTTTGAAGTTGTTGCTGTAGACCTATTTGGTCCTCTACCAAAAACAGAAGATGGCTACCAGTGGATCCTGATAGTAGAAGACGTTGCAAGTAGATGGGTTGAGTTATTTCCTTTAAAAGAGGCAACAGCCGAAAATTGTGCGAAACTATTAGTCGATGAATTTTTTCTAAGATATGGAGTCCCCAGACGTCTGAAATCAGACAATGGAGTCCAATTTGTGTCAGCGGTAATGCAGCAAATAGTTTACTGCATGGGAATTAACCACATTTTTACACCAGTTTATCATCCGGAAAGTAACCCAGTCGAACGAAAAAACAGAGACCTTAAGGCTCAACTAGCGATCATCGTTCAAAATCAGCACAGCGTTTGAAATATAGGCTTACCCTCAATACGATTCGCAATGAACTCAGCTAAGTGTCAATCCACTAGCTATACAGCAGCCTATCTCACTTTTGGAAGAGAGTTGCGCACATTCGATGACGTAGAACATGATATACGTACTATAACAGAAAACGAAAATTTCATTCCGCAAATTACACCATATTTGAAGAATATTACAGAAAGTTTTAAAAACGCTCGAGAGGTAGAATAAAAAGCCCAAGATCGTAATAAAACATATGTCGATAAGCATAGACAACCTCAATCTAAACTCGGTGTGGGAGACGAAGTATTGGTAACAACGCATGTACTAAGCCAAGCAGCGAAAGGTATCACCTCCAAATTTATACCAAAACGTGATGGGCCTTATCTCGTAATACGTAAAATCGGTGCAAGCACATATGAAATCGCATCAAAAACTGATCCAACAGTGCCACTTGGAACATACCACGCATCAGCCCTAACACTGTATAACGGTACAAACGCAAACCAAGAACCAACCCCAGTACAACCTATACGAAAGAGAGGAAGACCGAGGAAGAAGATGTAGATGTGTGATGACCGCTGCGGTTCCTTCACGTTCATCAAGGGGGAGACTGTAGCATACGTATAATTTAGCATTAAGTATTGTAGCATACGTATTATTTAGCATTAAGTATGTATTACTTTTGTAGCAATGGCAACACTGTAAATAGAGATAAGCATTACATTCTACACGATGTTATGTAATCAACAAAAGCTGTAAGCAAAAGCTCTGTAGGCATAAGCTCTGTAGGCATAAGCTCTGTAGGCAAAAGCTCTATGCCTGAAGGTATAAAACAGCGCTCTCGTGTGATCGTCGTCCACTTTGCGAAATACGTCCACTCGAGAGGTAAGTCAACTAACAACGGTATAGTAGAACAGTTTTCGCTGGTCGCTATAACTGTTGTTGGTAATCTATATATTTAATATATATATACTGTGTTGTTGACAGTGTAATAGATTGGTGATGAGCTGGTCGTTACTACTGGTAACATATATGCATATGTACATATATACAAACAATAATAGTAATTGCAGGACTATGTATGTAATTGGCAGTATAGTAGAACAGCTTTCGCTGGTCGCTATTACTGCTAACACATATATATACTTATATATATATATATAACATATCACGCTATTTTCTTTAAGGTTTCTTTTAGTGTACTTAAGAGTTTTGTACCCACGTACCCCCTTTATAAATTTCAATTAAACCAAATATAAAAATGAAATAAAAATATCGAATAAAAAACTGTGCACAGGATTTGAAGCTGAGTCAAACATGAGACTACGTACTGCATATACAACACGTCTTTCACGATTGCGCTAATCTATAATTATTAATGATCTTTTCTAAATCACTCATTTATTCGATTCGCAGTTTTTTATGCACATATTCTGCGTTAGTTGAAAGTTTGTATGCGTAATTAAATGCATATGCATCTATGTATGCGCGTTTGGCTTTCTGGACGGATATTAGAATGATATTTTCTCATCAATATAATTTGGATTTGATGAAATAGATTATAGACATATGTACATATTTTCTGTTTTGATTGATTTATATAAAAATCAGGTCATATCCAGTATGAACTATTTTATACCGAAAAGAAATTTCCATTTATAAAATACAAAAAACAGTATTTTAAAGAAATTTTAATTAAAATAAACTCAAAAATTTTACCAAACTTTCCTGGTTTGAATTGTAAAAAAAAAAATGTGCAAGAAAAAAAATATGACTTCAGGACTTGAACCTGAATTAAATACGTGCAAAAACACAAAACGAATAACTCCCCCGACTTTAGCTTCTGCACCACAAATTAACTACCGCACGGCCTTCTTAATCGCAAATTTATTCGCTTCGATTTCCTTAGTAGTGTGCCGAAAAATCTTATGAACGTCCTCAGTAGTATGGTAAACGCAGAAAATATCTGAATTCTTGGCCTGGCGTGGTAAGTAAATATAGAAACTCTCCACTCGCGTGGTAAATATCTGCAATTCCGACCTCTTCAGGAAAGTTGAATTTGAAATGACCTTATTATGAATCTATAAATTAGAACTCGAAAAAAGCTCTTTTAACATTTGCTCCTTCTCATTGCATTAACATTCTCTGGTAGCAGACACCAGTTGCAGACGCTTTAGTCAAATAAAAGTATGTATAAATGTATGGCGTTTGCATATACATATTTATGTGTACACCTATAGATGTGTATATGTATTTGTGCTTCAGATGCGCAACAGGGTGTACTCATTACTTATTAGTAATAAGTTATTACCTACTAACTAGATATATGTACATACAAGCGACCGCAAGCGACCCCCATCCATCCATCCGTATTTACGAGTACAAATGTATATAAATGCACATCCTTTCATCTATCTATTCATTTGTGTATCATCAGAGTTATAATGCTCAACGACGTGTCTCGAGGTGTCGTGGTGCTTCTTCAAATACGCGAACAAATAAAGCAAAGTGCAGGAAGTCCTTTTTTCGCTTTTCACCTTCTTTCGCTTACACTCTCACTTTTTGCCTCAAACAAAAGTTCAGTCATGCATATATTAGGTGCACAACTAAGTTCTCGCTGTTTTTTGATGAAAATTCAACTTTATTCTGAAAAAATGGTTACAAATGAATCATTGAAAGTATTGCCCATCGCTGGCTACTACTTTTTCCCATCTTTCTGGTAGATCTCGTATACCGTCGCGGTAAAACTGTTCATCTTGTGAGGCTATCCACGGATCAAGCAATTTTTTGATGTCTTCATATGAATGGAACTGCTGGTCAGCTAGACCATGTGCCATCGATCGGAACAGGTGATAATCAGACAGAGCAATATCTGGAGAATATGGCGGGTGGGGTAGGATTTCCCATTTTACTGTTTCCAGGTAGGTTTTAACGGGTTTGGCAGCGTGAAGCCGAGCGTTGTCATGCTGTAGAATCCCTTTTTCATGCCTCTCCGCCTATTGCGGCTGCTTCTCGCGCAGTGCTCGGCTCAATCGCATCAATTCAAGTCGATACCGATCCCCAGTGACGGCTTCGTTTGGTTTTAACAGTTCATAATAAATAACACCAACTTGGTCCCACCAAATACATAGCATAACCTGCGCAGCGTAAATATTCGGCAGAGGCGACGACGTAGAAGCATGACCAGGCAATCCCCATGACTTTCTTTTCTTTGTATTGCTGTAATGAATCCATTTTTCATCACCCGTTACGATGCGATGAAGGAAACCCTTCCTTTTTTCCGCTGAAGCAGTTGTTCACAGGCGAAAAAACGACCTTGAACATCCCTTGGTTTTAACTCATAAGGAACTCAAGTCCTCTGTTTCTGAATCATTCCCAAAACATGCAATCGCTTGGAAATGGATTGGCGGGTAACTCCTAATACTGAAGCAAGTTCTTCTTGCGTTTGACACGGATCCTCATTGAGCAATGCCTCCAATTCAGCGTCTTCGAAGGTTTTTGGCCTTCCTTTATGCGGACGGTCATCAACATTAAAATCGCCGTTTTTGAAGCGACGGAACCAATCTCAACATTTTGTTTCACTTAAAGTAGCATCTCCGTAAACTTTTTGTAGCTCTCGATGCGCTTCAACCGCCGTTTTCTTTGAATGAAAGACGAAAATCAACACTTCCCGCAAATGACGATTATTCGACACACACTCAGACATTTTCACCAAACCAAAAGTATATGTACCAAAACAAAATCACTAATGTATCGAAGCAATTTGTTTATCATATGTCTAAGCTTGGTTTATGACGTTTAGGTTATGTTAGAATCGACTAGCACACACTGTTGGCGACGTCTATTGACAACCAGCGGGAACTTAGTTGCGCTCCTAGTAGTATCAGCCAAAGAATTTCAGATATGAGTGCTACGGTTAGCCCGGGTGTGTATAGAAAGGACAGGATGTTTGCGCAGTTGGCCCCCAGGCACTTGTATTGATGCTTTGGTTTGATGTATGGACATTTAGAGATTGTTAACATTTGAAAATACGATTGTAATTTATTGACCAAAGATGATGACGATCATAACGATGGCAACGACCGCGACAATGGGTCGATGGGTGGCTAATTATCTGAAACTTTGAATCGGCTACATTGGGATATTTGTAGGTATAGGTACATACGCGTACACATATGGAAATGCACATACACATACACTGTCTCTACCAATAGCATTGACATTGGCCTTTATGACTTATGGATACATAACTACATACTAGTAGTTTTTTTTCGGATTTCGGATTTTCATGTTGGTGTCGTCAGCGTTGATGTAGGTGTCGGCAGCCACAACTTGTTACCAGCAATTCATCTGAATTCTATTTAGCACATGAAATTACCTTACATTTGATTTACGCAATGAGCTTAATCATTCCTTTCTCTGACTGCGATCAATAAGGAAGCGGCCAACAATACTTTAATAGCGTAGGTATCCAATAAAAGTTTGAAATTAAATACGCATTGGGTTCAAACTCGCTATACATTAGTTTGGGAAAAAGGAATCCATTATTTTTACGTAATATAACATTAATTAAAGCTTTAGCTTTTAGGCGGTGCCACGACTACTAACATGCCGGTAAACTTCGATTATTTCTGTGACATCAAAAATGCCCGAACGGAATCTACGATACCAAACTGCACGTAATTAGCTATTACATTATCGGCACCATAAACATCATTCACATTTACTTGCAATTTCGCTTTTATCAAAGAAAAACTGTAGAATATGCCGCATTTTCTCTTTGATC
Organism: Anastrepha obliqua; assembly: GCF_027943255.1. Taxonomy (NCBI): domain Eukaryota; kingdom Metazoa; phylum Arthropoda; class Insecta; order Diptera; family Tephritidae; genus Anastrepha; species Anastrepha obliqua. Next base: position 53,387,671 of record NC_072894.1, read on the forward strand.
ACTTCCATTACTAACGCAACAAACAAAAAACAACAAGCAATTTTTTTAGTGTGGAATATCTCCTTGAAAACGAGCATAAACTTTAAATTATAATATTTGATCCAAACTTTACAAGATATCGATCACTACAGCCATCCCTCGAGAAAATAATAGATTTCTAAAGAGAATTAAAGCATGGACTTTCTTTTTTTTTCTCTTTTACCACCAATTTGCAGATGTTTTATCTTATAAAAAAATTAATTAGTCGCGATTCTATAGACATTGCATGGAAATAAAGGGTTATTTTTTAAGAGCTATAGGCGGCCGCCGTAGGCTTGGTGCGTGACTACCATTCGGAATTCACAGAGAGAACGTTGGTTCGAATCTCTGTGAAACACCAAAATTAAGAAAAACATTTTTCTAATAGCGGTCGCCTCTCGGCAGGCAATGGCAAACCTCCGAGTGTATTTCTGCCATGAAAAAAGCTCCTCATACAAATATCTGCCGTTCGGAGTCGGCTTGAAACTGTAGATCCCTCCATTTGTAGAAGAACATCAAGACGCACACCACAAATAGGAGGAGGATCTCGGCCAAACACCCAAAAAGGGTGTACGCGCCAATAATATATATATATATTATATATATATATATTCCTATATATAGGTATATATCTATATAGGAAAGTTTTTCAAAAAAAACACATTTAAATTTCAGAAAAATGCATGAATTTTTTATTTAAATCGATTGTGCAGACCATATAATTTAATGTTTGAAGATTATTTCATGCAAATGTTGACCGCGACTGCGCTTCAAATGGTCCATCCGCTTAGTCAAATTTTGGCATATTCTTTCTAATATTTCGGCCGGTATCTCACATATAAATGCTTTAATGTTGTCTTCCAATGCGTTAATTGAAGGAGGCTTGTCTGAATAGACATGAGCTTTAACATAGCCCCACAAAAAATAATCTAAAAGCGTTATATCGCACGATCTGGGTGGCCAATTGACAGGTCCCGAACGTGAAATAAAATGTTCACCGAACTCGCCTCTCAACAAGTCCATTGTTACGCGTGCTGTGTGGCATGTGGCACCGTCTTGCTGAAACCACATGTCATGCAAGTGAAGCTCTTGCATTTTGGGCAAAAAAAAGTTGGATATCATTTCACTGTAGCGCTCACCATTCACAGTTACGTTACGATTCGCAGCATCTTTGAAGAAGTACAGTCCAATGATACCTCCAGCCCATAAACCGCACCAAACTGTGACCTTTTCTGGATACATTGCTAGCTTTTGCAATTCTTCTGGCTGATCTTGACTCCAAAATCGAAAATTCTGCTTATTTACGTACCCATTGATCCAAAAATGAGCTTCGTCGCTGAACGCAATTTTTCGTTAAAAAAAGTGGATCTTCGGCCAACTTTCCAAAAGCCCATTCACCAAAAATACTGCGGTGCGGAATCCTTTCGCAAAATTTTCCACGTTGTTGAATAACAGAGGCCCAATGGGTGCGAACGGCGACGAATCGATAATCATTAACACTGGCCGATACAGCTGTGATATTTTCTTCAGTACTCTACGTAAGCGTGTTGGTGGTTTGATGTCCAATAATGTAAATTCGGTTCTAAATTTAGTCACAATAGCTCGAATAGCCGCTTCAATGGGTCGATTAAACTGACCATAAAATGGAAGAAGCGTGCGATAAACTTTCTTAACAGAACACGCATTTTTATAATAAAATTCAATGATTTGCAAGCGTTGTTCGTTTGTAAGACGATTCATGTTTAAATTATAGACCAAACTGAAGATATTTGACAGTGAAGCAAAACACGAAACGTGCGTCAGCTGTTTAAACCAACTGTTTAAAAAGATAATAGCTAAAAAATCACCCTTTATATAGTCAAATGGGGTACTTTGCTCCAATAATTTCGCATTAGCTCCTGTGCGCCTCTTCCATATAGTTTGGAAATAACACTTTAAAAAGAGTACAATATTATACAGAGTTTCCGCTAGCAGATGATAAACCATTTTTTGTAGATCGAAATTGAAGACATAAGCTTGGGGGATTTGGCGCACCTCGCTACATAGCCCATATCACAATTGATTTTTTCCGCGCCATTAATAGTATCATCAGTCGGAGCTGCGATGTCGTTAGACTTTTTTGTAAAGTGCCGTAAAGTAAAATAAAAAATTTCCTAACTATAGAGCCATGGATTGAACCTATAGAGCCATGGATTGAATGGACAATGTATGATATGTATGTATATACATATACATTACATAATATAAGAGTGACTCTTAAATTTCAAGTTCAATATGTTTCCCATGTGGCATCACAATGGACTATGAGCCTGAGTGAGTCCTATAGTGGAAAACCGCTACAACTGAATTTAATCTACCAGCGAACATATAAATTGAAACTCATATCGCACTTGTTACGTTAAAGCGTAACAACTCAAAATTTCCAAATTTTAGTTTTTTGCAAGAAAACAATGTACAGTGGTCATCTCTACCCACTGTAAAAATCGTTCAGTGGTTTGTCTAGTCTTTCGTTAAAAAAACCGTTATGACTCTCTCTTTGTTTTCAGAATGACTTCTTTTGTCTCAACTAAAGAGTTACATTTTTAGTTGTCTCCAAGTGTTTGCACAAATTTGTGTCACATAAAGTGTAACATTTTGAATTGTGCTTGTTTACAACCAAACGGTTTGTTTAAAATATACCACTTAGTGTATAAAAAAATTTCAGAAAAAGAGTAACAACTCAAACATTTTTTATTTTAGCGCAACTACTAAACAAATAAGAATGAAACAACCGTTATATTGAACTTTCAAAAAATCGTTTTTTGTTTTGTCTTATCTTATTGTTTAATATTTCAAGAATATATTCCCAAAATTTTAAGCCGATCTGAGCAAAACTTCTGGAGTTATTGTCCAATTAGTCTTGCGTCTTAGCTCTGACAGCGTTCGGGAAGGCAAACTTTTAAACTCGTTTTTCTCAAAACTACTTTTTGAAAGTCGGTGATCACTGCCATTTAAAAACTTCTTGACCGAATCATTCCAATCTGGGCACACATTTTCTTCATATAAAATGCCTCCCCCCAACGTTTAGCTTATATATTTTTTTTTTTACATGAAGGGGGTTTCCCGCCCACAAAATGGCGGAAATTTTAGTTGAAAATAGAAGTTTTCACTTTAGACCGCCGCCAAAAATTTCTAAACGAAGAAAAAAATAAGCGGGCAACGTTGGGGGGAAGATTTAATGATACTTTGACTAAATTGGAATTGGTTTTGGTTTCCGATAATTTCCGACCGAGATATAGTGATCACTGCAAAATGTTTGTTTTTTTTCAAGACGTTCCCGGACATGGTCTGTCACCGGCTTATTTTTAAGTATTTCCGCATGAAAAAATTATAGAATATAGTTAAAAGTATTATTAATAGTGTACAAAAGGTTTTAATAAATTTGCTCAATCTATATTTAAGAAAAAAATTCCCAAACATAGTGTTTTTTTTTTCGCTGAAACCCATGCATGTTTAAACTATTCGGGTTCAAAAATAAAAATTTTATACACATGCACATATAATATCTACATATATATGTATGTGCCTTATAGTAGATTACTGGGTAATGAGTAAAATTTTCTTTTCGCGTATGAATTTTATTTTGCAAATTTACTTCCCCCTCCATACATTCATTCGCAAGTACATCGAAATTACACTCTAAGTGCCTTAAACACATTCGCACTCATTTATGTAACATTATTTGGATGTGCTTCAAAAATTTGTTTCCCATCTTAATCCCAAAAATCCAATGTATGAAGCCTGTTACTTGTTTTATAAAACGTAGAAAAATATGTGCATTTGTAAAAAACGGAATTAAGAGATTTTTCGAAATAATCAACTTTCCAAGTTGTTAGTGTTTTAGAAATGGAGGTATAAATAATACCCTTTAATTGCATACGTATACATATCCCGTATTCGACGTTACACTTTTAAATGGAATAAATAATTTTAAACTTTTTCATTTTAGAAGATTTTCTTAAATTTTATGGTCGAATTCCTCACTCAAATGTTTCCCCCCAGCTTGTTATACTTACGAGGGCGGCTTAAATTTTATTAGTTTAAGCAAGAATACTTGATTTTTTTCTTATTCGTTACATTATTGTAATTATTATAGTTTGTTTAAGGCCCTCGCCTCATAAAAAATAAATTTTTTTTGGCCATACGAGTTTCGTTCAAAAAGTTGTCAGCCTTCAAAATCCAAACAAATCAAAAATTCCAAAAAAGGTATGTCGCTGGCGACACGGATTCCGGGACTCACTCAAGACAAAAAGGTTTTTGTTCAGTATGAACGTCGTTATAGTGCGAACTACGATCTTTGAAAACAAAAAAATTGTACAACACACCGGACTTTCCAAGATGAAAAACCATTTTTTTAAAACTACTAAACATTTTTTTTTTTTCGAATGATCATAGTCCATATGATAACGACATGACATCAATTCTACGTAATTTAAAATTTTATTTTATCAAAATTGGTTCAGTAGAACCGGCTATATCTGCGTCCATTAACAATGGATCAATAAATAAAATACTGAAAACAAATTAAAGATCTTTTTTCATTTTCGTTTTGCACGCTTTTAAAGAAATACCCAAAAACACCATTTCAAATGAGGCGAGGGCCTCAAGCGTCGATTATGTGGCTCATAGTACCAAAGTTATTGATTTCCACTTCTTTCAATCGTTTGCGTTTTACCTCAATTGAGTCCAGGTAAAATAATTGCGGGTTATTTTGTCATGCAGGCTGCATCGCCAGCATCATCTTGGTCTACCCCTGCATCTATTCCCTTATGGGTAACACTCCATAGCCATCGTTGTTATTTCTTGGACTGGTTTTCTGATGGTGTGTCCAATCCATGCCCATTTCTCATACTGATTTCGGTGTCAAATGTAACTTGATTGCACCTTCTATGCAATTCAGCATTCGCTATGCAGTTTTCTGGTCACCAAGCGCGTACTACTGCGCGGAGACATTGGTTTACAAACGTTTCCAATTTAAGAACATTTTCAGCTGGTGTTGGTCAGCATTCACAACCATGTAATAAGACCGATTTGGTGTTAGAATTAAAAATACGTATTTTGGTTTTCTCCGTAAGCTGATTGGAATACCACACTTTTTTGAGCTTCATCGCTTCATCGCTTGCATCTATTCACAAAGAAAATTATCCACTTAAATCTCAAAAACACCCCAGGAAAGTCGGAAACAAAAAGTCATCCTGTAAATACACGAAGATTTTCGAAGACATATTTAAAAGAGAATGGGCAAAAACTCTAGGTTGAAAAGTTATCGGGTAAATTGGCTCCAACTCTACTTTCATAGTAATTCATTTCAAAAATGAAATTTAGAGTTTTACTTACACTAAGTCATTTCTCTAAGTTCGAAAAGGCCAATAGTTACAAAGAGCCAAATATGGTGAATAAAACGCTTAAGGAAAAAATCACTGGCCTTTGGCTATAAAACTGCTACTAAACATCTATTCTTCTTCTCAATTGGCGCGATAACCGCTTACGCGATTTTGGCCGAGATTAACAAATCGCGCCAGTCGTTTCTTTCTCGTGCTAACCGGCGCCAATTGGACACACCAAGTGAAGCCAAGTCCTTTTCCACCTGATCTTTCCAACGCAGAGGAGGCCTTCCTCTTCCTCTGCTACCACCAGCTGGTACCGCATCGAATACTTTCAAAGCCGGAGCGTTTGTATCCATTCGGACGACATGACCCAGCCAACGAAGCCGCTGGATCTTTATTCGCTGCGCTATGTCTATGTCGTCGTAAAGCTCATACAGCTCATCGTTCCATCGTCTACGATATTCGCCGTTGCCAACGTGCAAAGGTCTCAAAATCTTCCGTATAATCGTTCTCTCAAACGCTCGAAGGGACGCCTCATCGAATGTTGTCATATATAGAATATTAGGTTTGTTCGTTGAGAGAGGATTTTACAACTCAATTGCCTACTTAGTCCAAAATAGCACTTGTTGGCAAGAGAGATTCTCGGTTGGATTTCAAGGCTGACGTTGTTAAAGGTGTTAATGCTGGTTCCTAAATAATTCCTCAATTTTTAGGAGCTGATGATTGAAAGTACAGCGAACTCTATAAATCCTGAATTTGATTTAGATAACTTCGTTGCTTGGTGTAAAAGAAAAAAGTTAGATTTAATTTAATTTTGTTCTCTTTTACCCACTTCCTACCACATTGGTGGCTCTAGTTTATTAAATCGAAGTGAAATTATTGATCTTGGTGTGGTATTTGATTTTAAATTCTCTTTTCAAAGACATTTATATTGCAGTATTGCAAAATCATATCCTGTACTTGCTTTTGCTCGACGTTTTATTTCGGACTTTATTGATTCATATTTTCTAAAGTTGTTATATACCTCTCTCTCCAATGCATCTTATCCTGGAATGCAGCCTTATAGCGCGGAGAAGAATGAGACATCTTGGCTAACTGCAGCCAGAAGAAAGGCACATACGCTCAATCCAACCCAGCTCAATCCTGAGTTTAATAAGGGAACTGGATCTGGATGAGGTACTGTGATGAGGCCAAAAGGCCATGAGGTGGAAGTGCAAACCTCACAATGAATCTATCTAATCTAGGTACCTCTCTGGTGAGTTCGAAACTGGAATACGCTGTCTTTATTTGGAGGCCCAATTATGCTTGTCATATTAGAAGGTTAGAATGTGTCCAGAAAAAATATTTGTGCGTTAGAGGTGTAATCGTTTCTTCCGGTCATCAATCCTTAGTGAGACATAGGGCATTAAGAGTTATATTCATTGTAAAAATAAACAACAAAATACCAGAAAATACTAAAGAAACCATACTGGCATTTTTACAAAAAGAGTACCTTATCTAGTTACATAACTTCAAATATAGCAAAAAAGTCGTTCCCTTAACAAAAGAGTGTCGCTTAAAAAAACCTCATAAATTAAATTGTACATAAGCATGACACATTTATTAAAAAAACGCACATTTTAAAGACAATTTCTTACGCATACAAATAATTCACTCAGTTTTATTTAGCTTTACTTTTTTTTAACATCTGGTGGCATTGCCCGCGAGTGCAGGTGTTGTTGGTGTTCTTCTGCTTTCGGCAGTCAAATCTCTCTCTCGCTACTGCAGTGTTGCCTAGCTTTGGATATAAAAACGCATTAAAATGCCCATTCAAAGAAAATAACCCAACAAATTTTTATTGAATCACTTAAAGAACTTTGTATGCGTAACAAATTGCCTTTAAAATGTGCGTTTTTTTTAAATAAATGTGTCAAGCTTATGTACAATTTAATTTATGAGGTTTTTTTGTAAAGCGAGACTCTTTTGTTAAGGGAACGACTTTTTTGCTATATTTGAAGTTATGTAACTAGATAAGGTACTCTTTTTGTAAAAATGTCAGTATGGTTTCTTTAGTATTTTCTGGTATTTTCTTGTTCATTTTTACAATGAATATAACTCTTAATATCCTATGTCTCACTAAGGATTGATGACCGGAAGAAACGATTACACCTCTATGGTTTTAATTCGCATTCAATAAATTCAAAGGCTTTTTAAAATGTGTAAAAAGGTTTTCAATCTGAAGAAGAGTTGAGAGAGGGGCATTTAATATTTTTGCATAACCTTAAATGGAGCCAAAAATTAAATTTGCACTTTCAAATTATCAAATTTTATAAGAGTACAAAAATTTTCATTAGCACTAAAATCTTCTCAGAGTGACCTTTTTTAACCTTTTTTTTGTTTAATAATATAGTTTGTTTTTTAACTTAAAGTTTTGGTAGCTTTAAATTAAAAAAAAAAGAAACAAACACGAAACTTCAAAATGTTCGCATTTTCGGTATAAAAGAGCACTAAATTTATTGCGAAGAGCAAATGGTTGGCAATACTGCACAACTCAGCAAACGTGACGTCACGTACGCTTTGATGGGCGCAATCTTGTTTCTATCATTCTTGCGTCTGTGTAATATACGCGTTATGACGCTCATAATAGCAACCGCGTGTGCTGTATTGCGTCCGTATTTTTATATTCGTAAATATTTTCATTTTTAAATATTTACCGCAATTGCAGGCGGTGTTGCAATATACCACAATCAAAATGACGGTGCTCGTATTGTAACTCCACAGATAGATCTGAATCCACAGCAACTAGAATCACTGTCTGTTCAGCTCTCTAAAGTGGGAGAAATATGTGCATGCGAAACCAGATTGAGCAATGGAAAAACAGTTTTAATTGTGGCAATTTATATTTCACCGAATCAATCAATAAATAGCATCACGGAATTAATTCACGAACATTTAATAAAGTATACACCAGAAGTTTCGCGGATACTTAGAAAAGATTACGATAAAGTTCCAATGATTTTAAGTGGCGATTTTAACGTAAATTTTGCATTGGACACAGCGGTTCCTTTAATTGACTTTCTCAATACAACATTCAATTTAAAAATGTGTAACAATCGCACTGAATCGACAACACGATCAAAAACAACAATTGACGCGGTATTTCAAAGATATGTTGACAACATCGAAACCAAAGCATTTGTATCATATTTTAGCTATCATAAGCCACTCGTATCATTTGTTGAAATTGAAAACATTGAGGATGAATAATAATAAAATGAAGAAAATAAAATATGAACTTTATAGCAATATTATAATAAACCTATAACTATCCCGCTCCTAATGCTGATTTCGTCTCATTCTCTCTCAGTTTGTTTTACGGAAGACTCTAAAAGGAAATTTTACACAAAAAAAAAAATTTGGTCGTAATCTAGTGTGTGTGAGAGAGAGAGAGAGAGAGAAAGTGTGTATTTAAGAAGTACGATGCACAGCACAAGAGCAGATCAATGGAGGTAAAGGTTGCGCTTGTGAGCAGTACACTCAACACACGTATTCTTACGCTCTTTAAATCAATCGTAATTTTTTTTTTTTTTATTTACTTTCGTTTATTTGCAACCTATTTGTAAAATAATAAGCAAATTATATAACAATTTGACTTATATAGGGTTTTTCAGTAAGAGCGCTTCAACTTTTGAACTTTTTTGAATAAAACACAAACGGTATGACTTTTTTAACTAATGTTTTTTTTATTATCGAGTTTGAACATATACATTTAAGTATGAAATTCGATTTCTTTGGAATGACCACCGCGTGCACGTTTTACGAAGTCCAATCGTTGAACCCAATTTTCGACCACTCTTTTGCATAAATCGGCCGAAATTCCAGCAATTTCGCGTTCAATATTGGCTCTGAGCTCACAAATCGTCGGCGGCTTGTTAGTGTAGACCAATGACTTCACATAACCCCAAAACGGGACGGCTTGTTAAATGGACCGTAAAATGGCCGTAATGCTCTTAAAGTAGCAGCAACAGAACGATTATTTTCATAAAAAATTTGCACGATTTGCAATCGTTGCTCAAGTGTGTAGCGTTCCATGATGAAATGTATACTAATGAAGTTTACAAATGACAAGCGAAAAATAAAAAATACCTGTACTAGATTGGTTGCATCAATTGGGGACTGACTTGAAGCTAGTATAGCGGTGTCATCAGCGTATGTAGCCATTAGGACATTTTCGGTTTCGGGTATGTCAGATGTAAAAATCGTATAAAGTATAGGACCTACACTACCCTGTGGTACTCCAGCTTTTATGTATCTAATATCAGTTATTTCTTCATTTACCTTAACGTAAAATGATCTTTCGGTGAGGTAAGACTTTAGTGTTAGATAAAATTGTGCAGGAAGTATTCTTTTTAATTTATATAACAGGCCTTGATGCCATACTTTGTCGAATGCCTTTTGTACATCCAAAAATACGGCTGAACAATATTCCCTTCGTTCAAAGGACTCGCTTATGAAATTAACAACACGGTGGCATTGTTCAGGTGTACCATGGTATCGGCGAAAACTAAATTGATGTTCGGGTATGACCTTATTTTCTTTCAGTATTGGGAATACTCTGCGCAAAAATAGTCTTTCGAATATTTTGGAGAATATTGTCAATAAGCTGATTGGTCTGTAAGAGGATATTTGATTTTCAGGTTTTGTCGGTTTGAAGACCATAACTATTTCGGCGCACTTCCATTGCGTAGGAAAATAGTTTAATCTTAATATTGAGTTATATAACAGAGTTAAGAACATAACTCCTTTTTTCGGCAAACACTTGGCTACTTTGGCGTCAATTTTATCATATCCAGGAGATTTGTTGTTACACAGGTTTTTAATTTCAGAGCCTTAGCCGAAAGCCTCCGATGCTAGCGCTGAACTTTTTAGTTTGTATAATAATTTTATTGTTATGTAAACCTTTATAAAATAAAATAAATAAATAAAAATTTCAGAGCGAATTTCATTCGGTGTAATATGTTTGATCGGTAGAGATAGTTGACATGGGGTATCAAGAAATGCTAAGTGCCCATTTACACGATGTCTCCACTGGAAGGGAAACATTTTGTTCGGGGGTGAAGGACGGCCGGGGAAGAGGGAAGGGAATTTGTCTCCTGTACTGGCGACACGCTTTGCTCTTCTTATTCGTATTTCCAATCTTAAAGCAATTTTTGACAGTTGCTTCATTCGTTTTCTGCTTTTGTGGAAGAAAGTTCTAAGTTATGTGTTGGTTTTCATACAAACGGAAGAAAACAACGATGACAAACATCCGAACGCTGCTTGGGAAATGCACGATTATTTTTGGTAGTAAATTAGGTATAATTTAAAATAGTTATGGGACATGTTTATGTTGATTTCTAATTTTTCCCTGCATTTCTAGATACTCAAGTTAATTTTAAGTTAATTATTTACATATGAAGTATTTTTAATTTAATTTTTTTTATTCAAGTATAAGAATTTATAAATATATTTCAATAAAAAAAACAATAAATTATTTATTATTTAACCAGTTTGCATTTTTCATTCATATATTTAAGAAATTTTTGACGAACGTTTTCCGCTTTACATGTAAGCGCGTGCGAGAATACTTCCGAACAATACGATGCTAAAGTATTAAATGTCAAAATGTCGCCGAAAACAATTTTGCCCGTGCAGAGAACGTTAAATATAGAGAATTCTCACGAGCTACGAATAGTGTGAATTGTCAAAAATGAAGTGAAACCGCGAACACTATTTCACCTCGCTTAACTCGACAGCGGGGAAGTTCTTAACAGGGCTGATTACAGTGAATTATGTACAAGTACATTGGCTCTGCTCAGTTTTTGGTTTCTGTATGAAATCAAATTGACGAATGCCGACGGCATTTTGCAAGGCATTTGCTTGTGCATTTTTATGTTCCCTTGGTAAACGAAAATTTGTTCAATTTGTATTTTCAAACAAAGGTGATGAAGAAAAAATAATTGAATTTATTATATGCGCCAAATCAAATCAAAGTAACTTTAATATTTTGATTTAATTTAAAAAAATACATTATAAAACGACCTCTCACATTTGGGTATGTGCGTTTTAGTAAATTTAAAACTAAACAAATTTGATGAAAATTTTTACTAATTTTTTGAGTCGAAATTAATTCATAGCATACAAGTTAAAGATTTTCGAGTTGAAATATCTTTTTAAAAAAGATAGCGGAACGACCGCTCTTTATTGAATACAACTTAAAACTCAAATTACAAAATTTCTTAATCTAAAACCTAAACTTAAAATGCACCGAGCTACCTGTGGTGGCGTGCGCAATTTCGGGGAATCGCTGACTTGGGTTGCGCGTGCATTACATCCGGCCTACTTCAGTTGGGGTGTTGCTGCCGTTGGCTTTTCTGCTGACGGTGCGTCTGGAATTACTGTGGGAAGCGCTAGTTAAGCGCTGTGCATCCGCTGTACTCATGTTGCTGATCGGCGTGTGAAAAGTTAACATTTGCCATGTTAACACTTCCCCTCTTAAAAACGTTCGTCCTCGAGCGTTGTTAGAAATAGGGTAAGTTATTGAAACTTACATATCTTGATTGATCTATTGGCAGATCTTTGAGTTGACCCAAGTTGAGGCTTGCTGGAGGCATCTGGTTGCTGTCTAAGCTTTGTGCGATGATTATTTTGTTTTGAGTTTTCCTCCAAAATTTGAAAAATATTAGTGCTATGCAAGTAATAGCTGCAATTGATCCAAGTGAAAGTGTGCCAGTTGATATTGTTACTGTCTTTAGAAGATTTATTTTTCGGGTATTATTTATATGCAGTTCTTGCAGAGATTTTAGTGAAAGCAATTCAATCCGTTCGTTTTCGATTGGTGCTGGTTGTAGGACAGCTGGGATAGCTGGAGGAGGAATTGCCTCATAGTTGATGAATATCTGATTATTAACTTTCAATGTTGAGTTATGGAAGTTGATAACATGAGTTCCCGTCAAGTTCTGGGTTGTTGCGTCAGCATCTATTTTTCCCATAAAGCCATTAAGTAGTAAAATGCCTGATTTTATTTCTTCAATATGTGGAATATGGTGCCCGTTGCTTATGGTGCAAGTTGAATTAAAGCTATTAATTATTCTAGGTATACAATTACTATTAGTTATATTAACTATTTGTTTTTGTTTACAAATTTCAATTATCTTATAGTTATTACAATGAGTTTTTATTCCGTAAACTTGATTGTTTCCTTTTAATATTTCACTATATTCGACATTAATTATAGTGTTATTTGCCTTTATTACAGGTCTTATAATAATTTTTTGAAAATTTTCTTTAATTGTTAATGGTATTTTCACCATATAAAAAATTGTAAAATTTTTGCTAATAACATTAACTTCTGATATTTCTAATGCCTGTTCCGCATTTTTAAATGGAATTTCATCATTTTCTAATTTTTCAAGTGCAATTTCAATTTCGTTCTTGTTTAACAATAATGAGTTTAATATATCTCTCTTTGCCCATTGTACGGCATATTTAATATTTATTAATTCCTCTTTTATTAATCTAATTCTATTTTGTAAATTAATAATTATTTCATTTACTATACTCATATCTTTCCGTATATTATTAAAAAGTTTATTCACAATTTGTGTAACGTTATTAATTTTTCCATTAAAAATTTCGTTTATAAGAACTTGTTTATCATTATTGCTGTTAAGCTGGTTTAGATTATTTGATATTGCTTCTAGATCCTCATGATCGGGGGATTCGGCTATAAATTTCCAGGCAGTACCTAGAATATTTATTGATCTTTTTTGTCGTAAGTTTGCTGGTTTAAGGGTATCAAGGATTTGGAGAGATTGGACTAATTCGTGCTTTAGGATAGGTAGTAAAATGCTATCCTTAGGAACGTCTGAAGAAATGTATTCGTAAATGTCCGTTAGAAATTGTTCGTATTTGTTAAGGTCGATTATATGTATTAGCCTAAAGGCTCCGTTTTGAATTTTTGCTGTCCCGTCATTGATTGTAACCAGTTGAGCAGTAGAGTAGTCATAAATGTCTATTGTTGCGGTGGTCGAAATAAAGAGAGTTCTGAAAAGAAGGTTAGACGGTTTTATTCTAGTTTTTTATATTGCTTTTGTGAACTATTTTTCCCGATTCTGTTACTATGGTTGAGTGTTTATTCTCCTTTACTATTTCTTTTTTGAATTTTGGGGTAATTTTTGTGCCTAGCCTTTTGTTTATTTTTACGTAGATAGTTTCGCCTGGATGATAAATTTTTATGGTTTCCCTTTTTTTGTTGTGAAAACAAAGGTCTTTTGCCTGTTTATTTTTTAATTCTAAGATGTTGTCCTCCCTTGCCTTTTCGAACTGGCTTGGGTCTGTGGAGACTCTTCTCCCGAAAAATATCTCTATTGGTTTCTTTTTTGTTGTTGAGTGGATGGTATAATTATATTCATAGACTGAGTTATCAAGGAGTTCAGCAAATGAAGTAAAATTCCGTTCTGCTTTTAGGAAGCGCATTATTTCTGTTAAGGTAGAATGAAATCGTTCTACTTGGCCATTAACTGAACTGGTATAAGGCGGTGTTTTAAAAATTTTGATGTTGAGAGTGTCTTCGAGCAGAAATTTTATAGTTGCAGAATTAAGGGAAGTTTCGTTGTCTATAACCACTGATTCGGGTACGCCAAATTGGAAAAGCAATTCTCGTAGAGGTTCTTTTACGTGTTCTATTGCTCTCGATTTAATTATCTTTGTTTGTGCATATTTTGAGAATTTGTCTATTGCTGTCAATACTATATTTCTGTTGGTGATGTAAATATCAATTACTGGGGTGTCGGTCGTATTTATTTTCCTTGCATATTGAGCATTGCTGAATTATTGTTTTTATTTTCTTCGTCATTGATGGGAAGTAGTATTTTTCAAGGATTTGAGATTTATTTTCTCGGTGGTTTCTGTGTGCTCTTTTATGGGTTGTAATTATAATTTCTTCCTGTTCTTGCTCATTTGTAACGTCTTGTACTTGAAGTTGAGTAAATCGAATTTTATAGTTGCTAAAATGTATTGGGTATACTTCCTGAATTTTTCCCATAATGCGTTCTTCTGTCTTAATGCAATTAACTACGGAGGGATTTAGATATCTCTTAAGGAGGCTTATTAGATTTGCTGAATTGTAAACTGGTTCCTCTAAAATGTGTCTGTGATAAGTGGGAAATATTATTTTAAATTGATATGTTGAAGTTAACCCAGTGTTTAGAAATATTTGATTTTTGAAAACGTTTATCGGAGTTTCTACGTGCGGAATTAGATTATCGGATGAACTTTCGTCACTGTGTTGAGTTGTGGACAGAGCGTTTATTGGCTCGGTTATCGTTCTTGAAAGTGCATCGGCCACAACGTTTGTCGTACCTGGTTTATAATGGAGTTCATGATTGTATTCCTCCAGGATAGCTTTCCAGCGTTTCATTTTTGCATTATTGTTTTTGTTGCTTAGTGCTTGGGTCAAGGGTTGGTGGTCCGTAAATATATTGACTTTGGCTGAGCCATAAAGGTAGTTTCTGAAATTGTTTAGTGCCCATATTATGGCGAGAAATTCTTTTTCGTTTGTCGCATAGGATTCTTCCGTCTTAGTAAGTGTTCTGGATATAAAAGCTATGGGTTTCTTATCTTGTGCGAGGACTGCACCGATGGCATAATTGGAAGCATCGGTTGTTAGATGAAATTCTTTACTAAAATCGGGGTATGCCAGTATAACGTCATCGGACATAAGAGAGTTCTTGACTTTGTTGAAGGCATCTTTTGCTTCGCTGTTCAATACAATATTTATCTTGGCTGATTTAGTTTTTGAAATACGTCCCTCTTCCCCTCTTAAGAGTGAAGTTAGAGGTTTAGTTAGCATAGCATAATCTTTTATGAAACGGCGATAATAGCCTGAAAGGCCTAGAAATGAACGGAGTTGTTTAATAGTTTTTGGATATGGTATCTTCGCTATTGCTTCCACCTTTGCAGGGTTTTTCGTTATCCCTTTGGATGAAATTATGAATCCCAGGAACTCTACTGAGTCTCTAAAGAAATGACATTTGTCCAGCTGTATTTTCATGTTAGCATCTTCAAGCGTCTTAAAAATTTGTTGTAAGTGGAGGGCATGCTCTAATTCGGATTTACTAAATACGACAATGTCGTCGATATAAACGTAACAAATTTTGCCAATGTGATGGCGAAGAATGTCATCAAGGGCGCGCTGAAAAATTGATGGAGCGTTTTTGAGTCCAAATGGTAACCTCGTGAACTCGTATTTGCCGTTATTAATTGAGAAAGCGGTTTTCTCGATATCAGATTCTTTTAATGGGATTTGATGAAATCCGCTTTTTAAATCTAGGACTGAGAAATATTGATTTTTCCCTAATTGGGACAGTACCTCATTAATTTGGGGTATTGGATAACGATCCGCTATCGTTATCGCATTGAGTTTGCGATAGTCGATTACTATTCTGTACTGTTTATTGCCTTGAGAGTCCGGTTTTTTTGCTACAACCCAAACGGGTGAATTATATGGTGACCTTGACGGTCGAATAATGCCGTCGTCTAGCATTGTTTTAATTTGGGATTCTACCTCACCTTTTAATGCCATTGGGTAGGGGTAGTATCTTGTGTAAACTGGGGTATCTTTATTTGTCCTAATTTCGCCTATAACTTTCGTAGTGTAAGTAAGTTTGTCGTTAGGCTCTGCAAAGAGTTTAGAAAAGTTGTTCACTAAATTGTTGATTCTGCTTCGTTGGGTAGATGTCATATGACCTTCTGTAATGTTAATTGCGTTCGCTGAATTGGATTCGAGTTGCTTTATTTTAATTTTGGTGTTACCCTTGATTGACATAAAATTGTCTTTGATGTGGATAACAGCTTCGAGAATTTTAAGGCTATCGTTTCCAAGGATACCATGGAATGAACGTAGCGCTGGGAGAAGGAAAAATTTTAGTTTTGACTCTGTATTAAAAAGCTTTAGGAATGTATGTTCCTTTATTTCTATGTCCCCTGCTATTGATTTTGCGAAAAAGTTTGATTCATTTTTAATTGGATTAGGGACGATAGAAGGTTGAATATAGTTTTTCGTTGATCCCGTGTCAATTAGAAATTTCACTATTTTTCCACTCTCCAGTCTGCATTCAAAATAAGGCAGTGAAGAGTGAGTTAACCTAAAAAATGTATATCTGTTATGTCAGTCAGATCGTTGTCTTGTAATTCATCGTACTGGTCTATATAGTCATTTGTATGTTCTGCTATAGATTGCTCTTGATCATAATTTTGATCGGAATCTATATGGAAATTCCTTTGCATTTTATTCGGAACCGGTGGGTTATCGATCGGAGGTCTCTTACCGAAAAAGTCGTTAGCGCGTGGTCTGTTCATGTAATTAACATGGCGTGTACGTAATGATGGATCTATGTCCATTGGTTCCGGTCGTGGTTGAGGTTTCGGAAACGGAAACGGTTGCGGACGCGGTGTTAGGTTGTTTGGTTGCTGAGATATGTTGGGCTGATAATACCGTTGAAAATATGGCCTATGTCCTCTGTTGGGGATAGCCGGGTTTGGTCGCGACTGGGGCAAATATGCCAATTCAGGATAGAACTCATTGTTGGACCTTCTTGGTGGAAGGGGTGGACGAAAGTTGTGAGGTTTCCTGTTCTGGTCACTGCTTTTCAGTGCGTAGTAAGAACGAAAACTCTGGTTTTCCAGCTTCAGGCATAAATGAAGAGCCTGTGGAAGATCCGCTGGTTCTCTCATTCCGAGGAGTCTTGGCAGATCGCCTCTAAGTCCTCAAATAAAGGTGTCAAGGGCCTTATCCCGATAGGTACGCGTGATTAGATGCATGGCTTCTTGACTAACTTCCATGCTTCCGATTTTGTTAAGGATAAGTGAAAGGTGGGAATAGACGCGCTGATAAAACTCTTGGACCGTCAGGTTGCCCTGCACTAAGGAGGTCATTTGGTACTCAAGGGTACCGATGTCGCGTTTGTCCGCGTAATGTAAAGTGAGGCATCTGGAAATCGCTTTCCAGTCCAGAGGCGTGTTATACGATTCCAGGGCAATGTCGGCATTGCCCACAATCTTGTTACGTATGACGTTGAGGATTCCGTAGTATTTAGGCGTTCCTTTTTGCGGTTCGTAGATCTGCAAAATGCGATCTACGCTCTTTTTCCAGGAATTGAATTCCCCTGGGTTTCCCGAAAATTCACGCAAACATCTCACTACATCTGGAATTTTGTCTAACTCTGTAATATTGTTCGGTAGGCTAGAATCGATAGTCACGTCCGAAATGTCAGTAAAGTTCGCATTAGGGTTGAGGGCAGCTTGAACTAAGTTTCGTCCCTCTTGTTTAAGTATGTTACTTACGACTCCTGCTATAACGTTCGTCAATTGCTCCATGTTGAATGCATTTGCATTCGAGGAGGAAGGGACAGATTGTGGAGGAGGAGCGCTTAGCACAGGAGGTCTTACCAAGTTATTTGGATTAGACATGATAGTTTTCCTCTTTTTCCCTTGATTTTTATAATTTATTTTTTTATTTAAATTTTTGATTTTTTTATTTTTATTTATTTTTTTATTATTATTGATAAAGCTGGAGGGTCCCCCCGAAGGTGGTGAATCGCAGCTTTTGCGTGTAATATGTGGTTACTCCTTCTTGGAAGGAGGGATTTCGTACTCTGGAGGGTCCCTGGTGTTGGGAATCGCAGAGTTAAGCTATATTAACAATTTGCAATTTATTGAGTTACTGGCTGTACGAGCCGTTCTTTATGAATTTTATAATTATTATTTTTGTTTTACTCCTTCTTGGAAGGAGAGCTTTCTTATCCTGGAGGGTCCCTGGTGTTGGGAATCGCAGAATTAAGCTATGTTATTAGGTTTAAATTTTATTAAGTTATTGGCTGTACGAGCCGTCCTTTATCAAGCTTTATATTTGTTTTACTCCTTCTAGGAAGGAGGGCTTTCCTACTCTGGAGGGTCCCGTAGGAATCGCAGAGTTAAGCAATATTATAGTTTTATTTCTTTTATTTTTTTTTATTTTTATTTAGTTGTATTATTTTCTTAACCTTACTAAATTTCTATTTTTTAGATTTTTTTTTCCTAAATAAAATTTCTCTTGATTTTTCCTTTACTTTTTGTTTAATTGCGTTAATTTTCTTACAAAATTTCTCTTTTAGAATTTTTTCCTTATATAAAATTTCTCTTGAGTTTTTCTTCACTTTTGTTTAGTTGCGTTAATTTTCTTACAAAATTTCTCTTTTAGAATTTTTTCTTACATAAAATTTCTCTTGAGTTTTTCTTCACTTTTTGTATTTAAAATTTTAGTACAATAATATTTTTATATTTGATATCTTCAAGATTTTTACAAATGTATAACTTAAATTTATAGACTTACATAAAAGTGTGCAGGAACATTTTATTGTTGACCTTTACTTAAATGAAGATTTACTGATTCGGTGCGGCGGCTGACGGCTTGCGTCTCCCGTTTGCTTACGCTACTAGGGGGCCTCTTTTCCGTCACTCTTGGATGCGGCGGATTGTTGATGGTCCCTGTTTGTCAGGGAATCCCTTTTTCCGGCACTTGTTCTTAGCTGTTGGTGCGGCGGATTGTTGATGGTCCCCGTTTGCCAGGGAGTCCTTCTTCCGGCACACGTTCTTAGCTGTTGGTGGCACGGCTTGGAAAAGCCCTTTATGTCCACCAGGTTCGGGGGCCAATTCAGGTACCACTTCGCGAACGGAACACTTGGAGGCGGCTTCTTCTATTTTTAGGACACTATTACTGGAGACGGCTCCTTTTTTTTTGTTCACACCCGCGTTATGTTAACGAATTGGCCCCACGTTGGGCGCCAGTTAAAGATTTTCGAGTTGAAATATCTTTTTAAAAAAGATAGCGGAACGACCGCTCTTTATTGAATACAACTTAAAACTCAAATTACAAAATTTCTTAATCTAAAACCTAAACTTAAAATGCACCGAGCTACCTGTGGTGGCGTGCGCAATTTCGGGGAATCGCTGACTTGGGTTGCGCGTGCATTACATCCGGCCTACTTCAGTTGGGGTGTTGCTGCCGTTGGCTTTTCTGCTGACGGTGCGTCTGGAATTACTGTGGGAAGCGCTAGTTAAGCGCTGTGCATCCGCTGTACTCATGTTGCTGATCGGCGTGTGAAAAGTTAACATTTGCCATGTTAACATACAAGTGTTTTGGTATATCGACATATGTATTTACATTTGAACATGCATTTATTTGTTCCTTTGGCAAACCAAATCTTTTTCAATTTACATTTTATTACAGGGAATAATAATATACATACATTTGTATGTATGCATTTTCTAGATAGTATAAAACTTTAAAATAAATAAAGGAAAACTTCAAAGAAACGTATTTGCATATATGGGACAACTAAATTCAATTGCATCTTTATTAAATATGTATATGTTGCACGCATATGTGTGCACTGAAGCAACATGACCTACCTCACGAGCATCGCCTTATATTTCATGTAAATAACCTAATGATCAAATTCCTGCCTCACAAATGCTCATACTCATGTACATATTTGTATGTGCGTATGTACACTTGGTGCCCATATCCCTTCAAACAAATCAAAAAATTCTGTATACAAAACGCTTCATTACCAGGCACACAGAAAGATGGCATATGCAAATATAAATATTGAATTCAAGCAAAACAATGCTTATTAAAGTGGTGCACAAGTCGACATATATGTGCTTTCAAGTCATTTGCTAAATTCACACAACAATGCAGTGTTTTGTTCTCAACTAACAGTAACAGGCAATAGCAGCTAGAGAGAAAACCAAATCATGCTTTTGTATGACTTGTTTCTCTCTCAGCATTATCACAACACACATATTTCGGCAAGATAGCAAGAAAAGCAATGACACTGAAAGGCAATGAAAAACAATTCAATTCAAACAAGTGAATTGTGTCAAATGTGGATTATTTACTTACATGAATTCCTGATATTTTAAAATCAAATAGGCAGTTAATGTTTGGTATGATGGTTTTGTAGAATAAAAATTAAATTCTGATTAATATTTGAATGTAACTTACACTCTGCCGCTAATATACACTACGTACATACATACATATGACACCAATTCACACATTGTACTTGATGTCTTTCGGCAAAGCTTGTATGCGAATGTTTTTCTACCATTGCCATGCAAGCATATAGGCAGCGTCGTGCAATTCGTGCACTGTCGATAGAGCCGAAGTAGTATTGCTTGTTGAAGACAGTTTTTCTTCGTTGCTGTTCAAGTTGTGTGCCTACATTGCTTTTTGCAGAGAACGTTAAATATAGAGAATTCTCACGAGCTACGAATAGTGTGAATTGTCAAAAATGAAGTGAAACCGCGAACACTTTTCACCTCGCTTAACTCGACAGCGGGGAAGTTCTTAACAGGGCTGATTACAGTGAATTATGTACAAGTACATTGGCTCTGCTCAGTTTTTGGTTTCTGTATGAAATCAAATTGACGAATGCCGACGGCATTTTGCAAGGCATTTGCTTGTGCATTTTTATGTTCCCTTGGTAAACGAAAATTTATTCAATTTGTATTTTCAAACAAAGGTGATGAAGAAAAATGCGCCAAATCAAATCAAAGTAACTTTAATATTTTGATTTAATTTAAAAAAATACATTATAAAACGACCTCTCACATTTTGGTATGTGCGTTTTAGTAAATTTAAAACTAAAGAAATTTGATGAAAATTTTTACTAATTTTTTGAGTCGAAATTAATTCATAGCATACAAGTGTTTTGGTATATCGACATATGTATTTACATTTGAACATGCATTTATTTGTTCCTTTGGCAAACCAAATCTTTTTCAATTTACATTTTATTACAGGGAATAATAATATACATACATTTGTATGTATGCATTTTCTAGATAGTATAAAACTTTAAAATAAATAAAGGAAACAAAGAAACGTATTTGCATATATGGGACAACTAAATTCAATTGCATCTTTATTAAATATGTATGTATATGTTGCACGCATACATATGTGTGCATTGAAGCAACATGACCTACCTCACGAGCATCGCCTTATATTTCATGTAAATAACCTAATGATCAAATTCCTGCCTCACAAATGCTAAAACAAATTTCTTTTGAATACTCATGTACATATTTGTATGTGCGTATGTACACCTTTGTGCCCATATCCCTTCAAACAAATCAAAAAATTCTGTATACAAAACGCTTCATTACCAGGCACACAGAAAGATGGCATATGCAAATATAAATATTGAATTCAAGCAAAACAATGCTTATTAATATACACATATGCATGTACATACAAGCGCACACACAGGGCATTCGCTTTATTCCTCAAAATGCGTATGTCGTTCAAAGCTAAAATTCTATGCCTAGCGACTACAAGAACAAAATGCAGTCATAGACGCAGGCGTAGCGGCCATCATTCTAGTTGCCATAGCGCTGAACAGTCGCGGCGGCGCCGAACAGTTTCAACTATTGTAGTGTGCAACAAAAACTCATCTTCAAAAAATTCATTGATAAATTCGAGCTCATAGTTCTAAGAGCAAGAATTTTCATTCATAAAACGAGCCGCCCATATGCCAATTTTCTCTACAATTCGAAAATAGTCAATATTGGAATATTTCGCGTAGAATTATTTGCCAATATTTGATAAATCTTCAATTTTTGTCAAGTCGAGTGCCCGCGGCATCGTACATATGTATGCAAAAATATATGTATGTATGTAAATATGTCTTTCTAAATGCTCGACAGCCGCAGCTGCTGTGCGTCAAGTGCGCGCATGAGCATACAGTAAGTTGTAGAAGAAAACAAGTAGCTTAAAAAAAAGGTCTGATTCGGACATTTTAATACTAAGATAAAATTTGGAAACAATTATTTTATGTTAACTGATAGTAGGCAAATAGTTAATTAGTAGATTACTTTACGTATGTAGTTTTTCAATTGATAAAAAGTGCACAAAACATATGCATATATCTGCAGTTAGAAACTTACTCTGAAATCAGAGCATTTGAAGATGCCTGTAACATTTCAAGCTTACTGTACATACAATGCTGTGCCAATGAATGTGCGCTGCGCCATGAGTGCGCGCTGGATTTCTTGCGAAGTTTTACCGTTTTATCTTGAGCTGTGGCTGGTGAGCACACATACACACAGCATATACATATGCGCAAATGTATATAAATTTACAAATGTATATAAATTCACAAATTTACATTTGCATATGCCATCTTCCTGTGCGCCTGGTAATGAAGCGTTTGCTATAGAGGATTTTGATTCAGTTGAAGGTAATTCAACAAAGTTTTACAGACACCAGACAGACAGACATAACATATGTACATAATTTGGATGATTTGGAGAACTTCTCTATTCATTAACGTTCTCTGGCCCGTGTGCCCGCGAATGAGACATGAAAAGAGAATTTCCAGTGTCTCCATTCCAGATGTCTCCGTGTGTAAATGGGGTGTTAGTAAGTAGGTAAAACTAATTTCAATACATGAGTGAGCGAGAAGAGTAATGGGAAAGATTGAGCGAAATGAGTAAATTTGCAAGAACGTTATGCAAAGGCAAATTCCAATGTGCAGACATTGACCCGATTTACACGAGGAGACATCTGGAAGGGAGACACTGGAAATTCTCTTTTGAAGTTTCATTCTCGTTCACACGGGCAAAAATGTTTCGGCGACATTTTGACATTTAACACTTTAGCATCGTCTGGTTCGGATGTATTCTAGCACGCGCTTACATGTAAAGCAGAGAGCGTTCGACAACAGTTTCTTAAATATATGAATGAAAAATGCAAACTGGTTAAATAATAAATAATTTGTTGTTTTTTTATTGAAATATATTTATAAATTCTTATACTTGAATAAAAAAAATTAAATTAAAAATACTTCATATGTAAATAATTAACTTAAAATTAACTTGAGTAACTAGAAATGCGAGGAAAATTAGAATTCAACATAAACATGCCCCATAATATATTTTAAATTATACCTACTTTACTAGCAAAAATAATCGTGCATTACCCAAGCAGCGTTCGGATGTTTGTCATCGTTGTTATCTTCCGTTTGCTTGAAAACCAACATATAACTCAGAACCTTCTCCCACAAAAGAAGAAAACGAATGAAGCAACTATCAAAAATTGGAAAGATTGGAAATACGAATAAGAAGAGCAAAGCGTGTCGCCGAGTACGGGAGACAAAATCCCTTCTCTCTTCCCCGACCGTCCTTCGCCCCCGAACAAAATGTTTCCCTTCCAGATGTCTCCTCGTGTAAATCGGGTCATTATGATTCTGGTGAAATACCCAAAACAGAATACTCATACACTCACACATACACATACAGTACGCAGCAACATGCGCATACAGTGCGTGCATACAGTACGCTCCGACACGGCCAATCTGACATTTACACGTCCTCGTGTACTCAACATTTGATAAAATATTCAATTCAACATTTTTTTCATAAAAACTTTTAACATTTATTCTTAATGTTAACATAATCATTGTCCAAGGGTTAACGCATACGTTCACCTAAAGGTTGAAGGTGACCGCTATGACCCGATTTACACGAGGAGACATCTGGAAGGGAAACATTTTGTTCGGAGGCGAAGGACGGTCGGGGAAGAGAGAAGGGATTTTGTCTCCCGTACTCGGCGACACGCTTTGCTCTTCTTATTCGTATTTCCAATCTTTCCAATTTTTGATAGTTGCTTCATTCGTTTTCTTCTTTTGTGGGAGAAGGTTCTGAGTTATATGTTGGTTTTCAAGCAAACGGAA
The DNA here is from genome assembly GCF_027943255.1 of Anastrepha obliqua. Taxonomy (NCBI): domain Eukaryota; kingdom Metazoa; phylum Arthropoda; class Insecta; order Diptera; family Tephritidae; genus Anastrepha; species Anastrepha obliqua. The sequence continues at coordinate 53,411,855 of NC_072894.1, forward strand.
GATAACAACGATGACAAACATCCGAACGCTGCTTGGGTAATGCACGATTATTTTTGCTAGTAAAGTAGGTATAATTTAAAATATATTATGGGGCATGTTTATGTTGAATTCTAATTTTCCTCGCATTTCTAGTTACTCAAGTTAATTTTAAGTTAATTATTTACATATGAAGTATTTTTAATTTAATTTTTTTTATTCAAGTATAAGAATTTATAAATATATTTCAATAAAAAAACAACAAATTATTTATTATTTAACCAGTTTGCAGTTTTCATTCATATATTTAAGAAACTGTTGTCGAACGCTCTCTGCTTTACATGTAAGCGCGTGCTAGAATACATCCGAACCAGACGATGCTAAAGTATTAAATGTCAAAATGTCGCGGAAACATTTTTGCCCGTGTGAACGCGAATGAAACTTCAAAAGAGAATTTCCAGTGTCTCCCTTCCAGATGTCTCCTCGTGTAAATCGGGTCAATTTCATAGTAATATTACATCAGCCGCTAATTGTGCTGTGATTGGTTATTTGCATTTTGTCGCTTGAAGAGGAGCCGTTATAGCGCGACTACAGCGTGGTAGCGCTGTCGTCGAGTGTGGTTCGGTGCGAGGTAGAGAAACAAAAGAGAGTCAGTCTAATTTGAGATCGTAAAGCCTACGCACCAAAACTCTCTGCGCGTTAAAGAGGGAAAATGGAAGACGAGCGTTCCTTGTCACATACATACATATGTATGTAATTTGCCGTCGAATACATAAACTATAAATTGAAATACAGCATAAAATAAGTGTTGATTTATCTTAAACCATTATTTTACTTGTGGACACAAATACTTCCTATTAGCATGCACATATGTACATACATATGTATTATATTTGGTAGTGTTATACACTTTCATTAAGTAAATACATAGTATGTACATTCATTTGCGCATGTAATGAAAAAAAGTCTTGAATTATTTTTCAGAAAATCTATTAAAACTTATCAACGTCGCACGTAAGATATCCACAGCTTTGTATCTCAACGCACTGCATCTACATAAGTATGTATAGTATATCCCTGCCACATGTGTGACTTGGCATCAAGTCCCGGCCCCAATTGTTTTTTTTATTAATTTTTTTTTAATTTTTTTTTTTATTTTTTTGTTTAATGTAATCGAAAAAAAAAATTGTGTAATAAATTTTACATACGAGTATTCGCTTATTATTTCAAAAATATGGAAATAGTAAAAAAATGAGCAGGCGCAGAAATAAACTCACCGCGTATTTTTCCTCGCCACATGTTAGACTCGATATCAATTCCCGCCGCCAATTTTTGTTTTTTAATTTTGTTTGTTTTTAATTTATTTCAAAAAAGTTTTTGTTTAATGTAATCGAAAAAAAATTTGTGTAGTAAATTTTACGTATTCACTTATTATATCAAAAATAAGGAAATAATAAAAATTTAATTGGTTTAATGTGGAGGAGAGAGATGTGTTGTGTGTTGAGGTGAAAGATGTGTGGTGTTTTCAATTTTTGTTGTGGAAAACTCAGTGTGGTGACTTAAAATCCTTTACTACAAATCTTTCAAATCACAATTGTACTAAAAATACAGGGTGTAATTGAAAAGTAATGAGCCTTATTTTTTTAAGCAGTTTTATTAAACTCTGTGGCTTATACAACTAATATTCTTCAACATAGGACCCTTGAGTGTCAATACACCGCCGGCAGCGGTCCTTCTACTGCAGGAAACATTTTTTAAACTCATTCGCCGCAATCGCGTTCAATTCGGCTGTCACAGATTTTTGGATCGCCTCGATGGAGTCAAAACGCCTCCCCTTCAGCTTTCTTTTCAGGCGCGGGAACAAGAAGAAGTCCGGAGGGGACAGGTCTGGGCTGTAGGGAGGGTGGGAAAGCACCGGAACCCCCATCTTGGCCAATGCAGAGGTGCAGAGGAAGGCGGTGTGCGCCGGCGCATTGTCGTGATGAAGGGTCCAATTGTTGGCGAGATCGGGCCGAACCCGGGCGACGCGGTTTTTCAACCGAAGGAGCACTTCTTTGTAAAATGCCGCGTTTAAGGTACTTCCTGGAGTGTTTAGCTTTACGCAAAATTTGATCGAGTAACGTTGCTCCAACAATCGCTGCATTTTCGCCACTGCAAAATCCTAACACACTTTTAAAACAACTTTCACGCGCGGAGTGATGTTGACTGCTGTTGCCAGCGAGCTGGGACCTGTTTCTAGTGGAAGGGGAAGGTCCAACGATCATTTTCCCCTACCAGCCGATTCGGTTGATCGCTTGGCAGACGCTCCGCGCGGGAAGGCTCATTACTTTTCAATCAAACCCTGTAGTTAACAGTAACATTTGTGCCTTCTCATTCCATTAACATTCTCTGATAAAACTCTCTGATTTAGACTAAGAGGTAAAAAGTAAAGTTCGATAGACCATTAACATTCTCTGGTAAAGCAAAATTGCGTATATCAGTATTGTTTGAGTGAATGGGGAGAAACCCTCTGTCTTGATCGATATAAAGTAGATACATTTATTTACAGACATACGATTATATGTAATTGCTCTTCAAATAAAAAGCTTTGAAAACATATGCAGCAAAAAATGTAGCAGGAGTAAACTTATATGTAAGTTTTCGAGATATTCGATTTTAAAATTATTAAAAAAATTAAAAAGTTTTTGGTTTTTTTGCTTGTACGTTTACTGTAGGCTTGCTTTCAAATTCCTTCTTAGCTTATAATCTTCTATACTATAAAGGTGAATGTCTGTACGTTGTCCGCGCATCACTACGAAACGACAACACCAAATGACATAAAAATTTTTATACATTCATATTTTCACCCAATGAAGGACATAGGCATGTTTTTATGATGGAACTCCCTTCCCACAGCCCCCAGGCGGTGGCGCGGCCTCTCATTCGTCACTAATTATAATTATCGAAAATTTGCTTCAATTTAATCTAAAAAATCTTAGTTTTTCCTATTTCCCACTATTTATAGCATCCTCTAGACTTCATAATCCGCATAAGCTGTTCAACTATGACCCAAATGCAAAGTTCAAAAACGGTTTGAGATAGAAAATTAATAAAAATAATTTTGCTTGATATTTTTCTGATTGGTTGTTTTGATTTTATTCAACGAGGCATAGCAACGGATGCTGGGTATTGTAATATTATGGTTATTAATAAAAATTATTTTCTATGAAATTATTGTTTGTAATTCTTTTATATACATATCCTAAATCCCTCAAAACTACTCCTACGCGAGCGAGGCCGTGGGCTTTTGTACAGAATCGTCACGGGAGATGAAAAATGATTTCTATACATCAATATGGAGCAAAGAAAGGATTGAGTGATATATGTATGTTTGGTCGGACTGGGAGGGCACGGTGCACTGGGAAATGCTCGAAAAGAATGCCACAGCCAACAAGGAGCTCTACATTGTCCAGCTACACCGCGGGAATGAGGCACTATTGGACTGAAAAGGCCTGATCGACATGATCAAACCATACTCCTTCACGACAACGCCAGGCCCCCCCCATATTGCACAAGTCGTCAAGGCCACACTCCAAGAGGTCTTTCAGCATCCGCCGTATTCTCCGGACCTTGCACCAACTAATTACCATCTTTTCCTCTGTCTGTCAAACCATACGAAGGGCGTTATTTCTTTGACACCAGACCCGGCGATTTTTGGCGGAATGGCATCAACAAATTACTCTGGAGGTGGAGAGAAGCTGTAAACAGCAACGGCGAATATGTAATTGATTAACTTATTGATATAATTTTTGTTTTTTGTTTAAATAAAATACTTCGGTAAAAATGCAACGAACTTATTCCCCAATCACACACAGAAATATAAAGGGTGGTTAAGTTTTAAGGGCCGGTGTTGGTTTTGAATAAAATACAATTTTTTTTAAGAAATTATTGTCATTTATCTTTATTATGATAATATTGATATGGCTCAATTACGTATGGAGCAAAATTGGAACAAATGGCCGCCGCGGCCTCAGCGGCACACTTCCATCCGATGGTCCAAATTTTCGATGACGTTGAGGCATAATTGAGGTTCTATGCCGTTAATGAGCCGAATTATTTTATCCTTTAGCTCTTGAATTGTTGCTGGCTTATCGACGTACACCTTTTCTTTCAAATAACCCCAAAGAAAGAAGTGCAACGGTGTCAAATCACATGATCTTGGCGGCCAATTGACATCGCCGCGACGTGAGATTATTCGGCCATCAAATTTTTCGCGCAAAAGAGCCATTGTTTCGTTAGCTGTGAGACAAGTGGCACCGTCCTGTTGAAACCACATATCATCCACATCCATATCTTCCAATTCGGGCCATAAAAAGTTCGTTATCATCTCACGATAGCGAACACTATTCACAGTAACAGCCTGACCGGGCTCATTGTGGAAAAAATACGGCCCATAAACCGCACCAAACAGTTACTCTTTGTGGGTGCATTGGTATTTCGGCAATCACTCTTGGATTATCATTCGCCCAAATGTGGCAATTCTGCTTACTGACGAATTCACTGAGGTGAAAATATATCTCATCACTGAAGACGATTTTCTTCGATATGCATTTTGATTTAAACACCCATTTTCATAATAAGCCTGAATAACTTTAACGCGTTGCCCGATTGTGTATCTTTCCATGGTTCAAGGTGAGTTAATCTGAAATTAAAAAATGTCAAATAAAATTCAGAAAAGGACTTGACGTTTAGGTGTAGTTCACATACAACATCGGGCCTTGAAATTTAACCACCGTGCGTTATAATAAATATGAAAACTTGTAGTAGGTTCAGAATATTTTTGGACAAGCGAGTAGGGCCACGCACTTGATGCATGATATTTTGTCCGTACCTATGAGACTGAGCTGTTTGCGACGACCACTTCTGACGGTTTTTCCCACGTAATATAGTTTGCGAAAATGTGATTATATTAGACCTTTCACTCCAAATATTCGGCGGGATATTATTTTCGCCTTAAGAAGAATTTTATCTTCAGAAGAATTTTCATCTTCACCATCATCCGTTCTAATAAACTCATCGACGTCAGTCAGAAATTTTTCAATTCCCTCGTCGCTTAATGAATATTGTTTTATCATATTAACTTAAATAAATAAATAAACTATAGCATATGTGTAAAAACACACGTACAAATGTATAATAAAAGTCAATTTGATTTGTTAGCAAAAGTCACACAAAAGACATTGTTCGTCGACACAAACTTTTTAAAACTATACTTATAAGCAACTAGCGCAGCTGAACGTGCGCACACAACTTAAGCTCACCAAAGAGTAAAGCTGTATAAAAATTAAAGAAGAACATTGAGGAAACACAATAATAAAATGTAAACTTCTATCGAGCGTCGTCGAAATGAAGGAAGAAGACGAAGAATGTACGTCTAGGCTTAAGTAGTTTTATAAACTTAGTAATAACTATAGTTTTACATATAACACATGGGCTTGAAAGTTCCGGGGCTAACAAAGAAAACACGTTTTTTATTGTTCAAATCTAGCTTTATTCATCAACGTAATTTCCATCAAGAACAACGCAGCGCCGCGTTAACATTTCAATACCACTTTTGTAGAACGATTTATCTTTTCCCTCAAAAAAAGAGCTCAGTTTCAGCGTTACCTCTTCATTTGAGGGAAATTTCTTACCGGCGAACATTTTTTTTAGGTCTGCGAACAATCAGTAGTCGCTGGGAACCAAATCTGGCGAATACGATGGATGTGGGAGCAAATCGAAGTTCAATTCATGTAGTGTTGCCATTGTTTCACCAGAGAATGTTAATGCAATGAGAAGGTGCAAATGTTACTGTAAGCTTTTTTTAGTACAATTGAGATCTGAAAGATTTGTAATAAGGTCATTTAGCACACCGAGTTTATAGACACCTCACTGACTTTTGCCCACACAAAAATTAGAAACACCACACATCTTTCACCTCAACACACAACACATTTCTCACCTCGACATTAAACCAATTAAATTTGTACTATTTTCGTATTTTTGAAATAATAAGCGAATACGTAAAATTTATTAAATAATTTTTTTTTTTTCAATTACATTAAAAAAAAAAACGATTTTAAAAAATAAAATTTATAAAAAAAAGTTTGCACCGGGAATTGAAATCGAGTCTAACATGTGGCGAGGAAAAATAGGCGGTGCGCTTATTTCTTCGACTGCTTATTTTTTGACCATTTTGTTACTTTTGAAATGATAAGCGGATACATAAAATTTATTAAAAATTTTTTACGATTACATTAAAAAAATAAAAATTAAAAACGAAAAAAAAAAAATTTCCACCGAGAATTGATGGCGAGTCACGTGGGGAGGATAAATACATTATACTAATTAAATTTTTACTATTTTCGTATTTTTTGAAATAATAAGCGAATACGTAAAATTTATTACATAATTTTTTTTAATTACATAAAAAAAAACGAATTTAAAAAAAAAAATTAATAAAAAAAGGTTTGCACTGGGAATTGAAATCGAGTCTAACATGTGGCGAGGAAAAATAGGCGGTGCATTTATTTCTTCGACTGCTTATTTTTTTACCATTTTGTTACTTTTGAAATGATAAGCGGATACATAAAATTTATTAAAAATTTTTTACGATTACATTAAAAAAAACACATTTAAAAAAAAAAAAAAAAATTGGCGCCGAGAATTGATGCCGAGTCACATGGGGAGGATAAATACGCAGTGCGTTTATTTCTGCGCCTGCGTTGTGAACCAAGGTTTTGTGCATGCGCGCGACGCGAATTAATTTTAATAAAGTTCTGAAAGTAATTCATGAAGTTTTTCATTACATACATTCATAAATGAACGTATACTCTATATGTACATAAATGATGGTATATGACAATATACATACATAATATGTATGTACATGTCAATAGGAGGTATTTGCATTAAGAAAAAAAACGGTTTAAGATAAATCAACACTTATTTTATATTGTATGTCAATTTATAGTTTATGTATTCGACAGCATTTACATACATATGTAGGTATGTACATTTGTATATGAAAAACAATAATGCACAAGCGCAAGAACATCATCTTCCTTTCATACATATGTACATATGCATGTATGCCCAAATAACCTTGACTTGTGTATGTACACAAGTCACAGCACATCACATTCTTACAAGACAAATACACATACGCACTAGCGAGTTTCTTCCTAACAAGTGCAAAAACAATTCTGCTCTATGTATGTATTATGTTCTAGCATATATACATACATATACACCTACTTGCCTTCTAAACTTCCTACAAAATAATTGTATTCATATGTTACTACATCCATGCACGTTCATACATTCATGCATATGTATATGCGCGAGCACAGCGCTCCCTTCTTGCTTCCGTGTACTTTTGTCTTTCACCAGTCGATATTCCTAATATTGTACTTACAAAAACACGATATGTACTTTGATAGACGCAAAAGCAACAGCAAGCGCAACGCCATGGCCGCTTTGCCACCGCACATTCTAAAATGTTCTAGAACACAACAAAAACACATACCTCACATGCGCATGTCGCCCAAAGCTAAAATCTAAGCCTAGCGACTACAAAAACAAAATACATTCGTAGACGCAGTCGCAGCGGCCATGATTCTATCAGCGACGGCGCTGAACAATTTAGAAGAAAAACAAAAAGTTCATTCATAAGTTAGAGCTCATATTTCAATTTCATTCATAAAACGAGCCGCCCATATGCCAATTTTCGCGACCATTCGAAAATAGTCAATATTGGAATATTTCGCGTGGAATTATTTGCCAATATTTGATAAATCTTAAATTTTTGTCATGTCGAATGGCCGCGGCTCCGTATGTATGTATGCACCCTTATATGTATGTAAATATGTCTTCTAACTGTGCGACAGTCGAGAGTTAATGCGACTTCCAGCGAATCACACATTGCTGTCCGCAAAGCCGCAAGTATGTACCTTATGATCAGAAAGTACCGGGAATGTTTAAATTAAACAAAACAAATTTATATTATCTCCTTCAAAATATGACCCGTCTGAAGCAACACACATGTGCCAACGTTTAACCCAGTCCTCCAAACACCCCCGGCAGGCCGATTTGTATTCTCTTTGATCAGTGCGATGGCGCGTTATCATCATGCAAAATCTGAGAATTGTTTGCTCACATTTCCGGCGGTTTGCAACACACAGCATCCCTCTAAGGTTTCAAAACGGATAAATAATATTCTCTATTGACTGTCTGGCCCGATGGAAGGTACTCATGGTGGACTATGCCTTGGCAATCGAAGGAAGCAGTCAACATCACCTTCCCGGTTCTTTTTGCTCATAGGGTATACATATCCCATGTGTCAAGTGTGCGCAGAAGCTTGTGTTCTGGGTTTGTTAGAATGGTGGTAGTTTGTACATATATTTAAACACATATGTGAGTATGCGCGTTAGGCTTCCTGGATGGATATTAGAATATTTTCTCATCAATATGTGTATGTAAGTAGTTCAGATTTGACTGAAGAAATTAAATATAGGAATGCATGTTCATATGATTGACTTTATGGCTGTTTTACATATAAATCAATTCAAATGAATAATGTTATATAGAAAATAAATTTCTAAATAACTGGTATTAGAAAAACCTGAATACACTATTTTAAATCAATTTCAATTAAACCAAATATAAAAAATGAAATAAAAATATCGAATAAAAAACTGTGCACAGGATTTGAACCTGAGTCAAATATGAGACTACGTACTGAATATACGACACGTCTTTCACGATTGCGCTAATCTACAATTATTATAATATTATAATGATCTTTTCTAAATCACTCATTTATTCGATTCGCAGTTTTATATGCACATATTCTGCGTTAGTTGAAAGTTTGTATGCGTAATTATATGCATATGCATCTGTGTATGCGCGTTTGGCTTTCTGGACGGATATTAGAATGATATTTTCTCATCAATATAATTTGGATTTGATGAAATAGATTATAGACATATGTACATATTTTCTGTTTTGATTGATTTATATAAAAATCAGGTCATATCCAGTATGAACTATTTTATACCGAAAAGAAATTTCCATTTATAAAATACAAAAAACAGTATTTTAAAGAAATTTTAATTAAAATAAACTCAAAAATTTTACCAAACTTTCCTGGTTTGAATTGTAAAAAAAAAAATGTGCAAGAAAAAAAATATGACTTCAGGACTTGAACCTGAATTAAATACGTGTAAAAACACAAAACGAATAACTCCGCCGACTTTAGCTTCTGCACCACAAACTAACTACCGCGCGGCCTTCTTAGTCGCAAATTTATTCGCTTCGATTTCCTTAGTAGTGTGCCGAAAAATCTTATGAACGTCCTCAGTAGTATGGTAAACGCAGAAAATATCTGAATTCTTGGCCTAGCGTGGTAAGTAAATATAGAAACCCTCCACTCGCGTCACTCGCGTGGTAAATATCTGCAATTCCGACCTCTTCAGGAAAGTTGAATTTGAAATGACCTTATTATGAATCTATAAATTAGAACTCGAAAAAAGCTCTTTTAACATTTGCTCCTTCTCATTGCTTTAACATTCTCTGGTTTCACTACCATCAATACATCCTTGTTTTTGTTCAACAGTGAGCAAACGCGGCACCCACTTTCAACAGAGCTTTCTCATGATCAAATGCTCATGCAATATAAAGTCATTATACCGTACTTGTTGGTTTTTAATTACTTTATTATTTTTTGTGATACATTTAATATCATTCTTTTCAAGTTTCGATGAGTTGTGTGCGTATATAACAAATCACGACAATCGCATAATTTTCACCTGCGACGAATTTTTCTATAAAAAAAGTTTATATTTTCAAAAATGTTTCTCAATTTTAAACTAAAGCAAAAAATATTGCAGATTTACAAACATCCTTCCAGTGAACGCCTCTACATATGCTTTGTTCTTATTTGATGTATCTGGCAACACCAAATTTTCGCAAAATTACATAATTTTAATAACAAATTACTTAAAAACTATAAGCCTCCGGAGAGTGCGGTTTTCCTTTTTAGGATGGCGATACACCTCTCTATCCACCCTTAACATCCTTTTTATTCAAAGCGTGAGGCATTATTCTTTTTCCATTTACTCCATATTGGCTATGTGAATAGACGAAATATTCGTTTAATTTTATTGCTAAAAAAAGAGGTTGTCTGTAAAGTCGGTTTACTGACGATAGTTTAACGTGACAACGTCATAAGAAAATATTGATGGAATGGTTGCGATTTTCAAAACAAAATTTTAATTTTATTTGTTTGATAGATATTTTGTATGGATATAGAGAAGGAGGTAAATGGAATTGCAATGGAATAGGTCAAGTTACATTTACACAAACGTGAAAAATGACGAAACATTTATCAAATTCATGAAAGATATCTTCAATTTCGATTGTGCATCAGACTTTAATAAGTCAACAACACTAAAAGGCACCATCATCGATTTGCCTTTTTCAAGACACTTTACACTCGAAACACTCCCTTTCATTTCCTACTTTTTCTATCATCGTCCTATTTTCAACAGAGAAATGGTTCATTACCATGCAGGCAGGAAGAAGGCATATGCAGTATGTGAATTTATATATCTACATATGCGCATATACATACATATATATGCTCACTCAAGTAGGACAAAGCCAGATGTCGAACGTTGCCGAACGCGGGGGCCGATTGTACTCTTTGTCGTTCGTTCCGCGCAGTTCAAGCACATTAGCTTACATTTGCTTGCGTACGGAATAGATTCGTATATTTGATATGTCCATATGATTTGTATGCATCTTTACATATAGATTTGTTCTTTTTGAAAATTGCGCGAAATTGTATATGGGCATTTCTCCAATGTCGAATGCGACATTCGTACGCATTCAAAGTGAAAAAAAAACATATACCAAAACATTATTTTATTTTGACAAAAGGCGAAAGCTATAGCACTTGATTAGCACTATGATTGGTGCTAAGGTTGATTTTGGGAAATTGTTCGTTTTCAAAATAATTACAAAAAATCAAGCCATTCGCATGCGACAAAAACAGAAGTCGCTTTCAAAGCAAAAAAATCAAACACTTTTTTCAGCGAAACCTGAAGAAATATATTAATGCGACTAATTTTTAAATGTTATACATTGATGTATCTTAATAATGCTTTTTATTTTATTCAAAAATATTAAGTAGTTTATTGTTTATTTAATTTTAATCACTGTCGCATGCGACATGTTCCATCATACTTTTTGTGTTTATTTTTTTACTTTTTATGTAATTAGACATGCAAAAGATGATTATAAATGATTTTTAATATATTCAATATATTTGTTTTCACAACCAAAATTATAAACTTAACAAAATATCTTCAATAAAGAAAAACAAAAATAAGTATATTAATCTTATATATATACTATGTAAAAACAAAGAACGGAAACTAACTTAACTGAGAATAGTACTACTAATGACAAATAAAGTTCTTTTAATGGAACATGCAGTCCTAGCTGCTTCTAACTGTTGGCCATCGCAAGAAAACGAATGCAACTGGGATATACCTGGAATATTTTTCACTTCCTTCCATTTTTCGTCCAACTTATAATGAAGAGACAAATTTTCAATTTGAGCAGATGGCATAAAATAAATTTTAATTCCATTTGTGTTGTTTTGTGCACATTGATAAAGCGATAGTGCATCTGGTAAAACAACGTTTTTAGATTTTGTTATTTGCCACACTTTCCGTGAGAACTGGCACTACTAGTCATTAACATAAAGCGCTTAGCTACTAATGCTACTGCTTATATTTTTTTACCAGGACTTCAAGAACTTTTAGCCTTCTGTGCATGTCTTTTGGCATCGCTTTCTCCACTTTTTTAACAGCTTTCGCCAAGGTTTGTCTACATTCGTAAGATGCGTTTTGGCTTTGACGTGCATATGACATTCCATTTTCTACTATCTACATTCAAAAATTTTATATTTTGTATTTACATATACTAATAAAGATATTTTCGAACGAAAATTTATTTTGAATCTGTACATTTTACACTTACGATGTCGCACGCTACAAGCTTTAAATAAGTAAAATAGAGCAAAGCGCTGATTATTTTGCATATTATTTTGTTTATTTAATTAGCAATAAAAATATCTATTTGCTACTAATATTTGATGGAAATTGTGCAAATACCTTCGACTCACTGATAACAAATGTTCTTTTTCAATGTCGCACGCGACATCGAGTTATACGGTAAATCAAAGAAAAAATTTACCGTAATTGGCAATCGCATCGTTCCTTTTACATTTTTCTTACATTCTTTATATATAAACCGAGATTTAAAAAAGCAAATGTCACGGCATAATATATCTTATCAAGATCATTAATCAAAACAAAACATGCAACAGAAATGTTTAAAATGGAACTTTTGCACTGGTTCGACTTTGCATTCGAATATTTCAAAATGTGGTTTGTACAAATGTAAAATCTGTTTACATTAGTTACATTTGATAGATTCCCTATAAAAATATGTTAAAACAACATAATTTTATAGACTTTGAATTTTTTGGCTTCGGTTGACATTTCTGTGGAAATGCCCATATGTATATGCATGTTTATATACATATATTAGTATACAACATATCTTATAAGGTATGTGGTAAATATTACAATACCATATATTTTTTCCTTCATATATAATAAAAAAATTAATAATAATAACATTAAAACAACAGGTATTATTAACAAACTTGGTTTTATTTTAAATTCTTCAAGTAAATCAAATTAATAATAATCAATAAGAAGGCATATGCAAATACAAATACGTGAATTTATATATGTACATATGCGCATATACATACATACATATATACGCTCACTTAAGTAGGAGAGAGCAAGATGTCGAACGTTGCCGTTCGTTTGCTTTGTTTGCTTTGTCGTTCGTTCCGCGTTTCCGCTTGCAGTTCATTCAAGGTAACGACAAATGAGCAAGGTAACGACAAATGAGCAAGGTAACGGCAAATGAGCAAGGTAACACTAATGAGCAAGGTAACGACACATTTTTTCGTGCGTGCAGCCGGCTAAATCGAATTATAAGACGTTATCACGTCAAAAATCACTTGCTGCCACTTGCTGTGCAGCACATTTTATTACTTTTTATGCCGCAAAAATAAACATTCCTGCTGCAGGATAAACCGCCGTCGGTTGGTTTTGCAAAATTGTTTTCAAAATGCTGCAATTGCAGAAGTGTGCGGCAGCCTTGTCGTGCGAAGTCACTTTTACTATTCGTTTTGCTCGCAGTCAAATCAACTGTCTTCTATTCGTACTGTAAAGTAATGCTTGTGCTGGTGCTATCGCTGTTTTCTTTTTAAAGTCAAAACAAGAATCAAGCCATTACTGCAGAAAGTATTGGAGCAATTTCAACTACAAAAAAAGAAAACAATTGACCAAAAGCCGTATTTTCTTGAAGAACTAGGCAGCTAGTTATGTCATAAGTAGTTCATCGTTCACAAAATATGCGATGCACACGTCATTTGTTCACTAAAAATGGTATTCAAGCAATGTTGAATAGCAAAAGTATCAGTGGTCCTGAACTCTCGGAGAGACCTTCAAACAAAATTGCTTCTAATCTCTCTGGACTCGACTACGAATGATAATGATAATACACACAGAATTGCGCACAAGGGTAACCGTTACATTTTTACAAAATGCCGTTCAATTAGAAGATTCTGCATTACTTGCAACAAAACAACCATTGTCTTCCGCTCTCATCGGAGCTAGGTAGCTTGGAGTCATGCTTGAACCTGTTGACGTTGACAAAAAATTGGTTTTAATAAAAAGTTCCACCATCTTCGGCCAGCAGTATTGCTTTTGTTATCTGGAATCAATGCCAAATAAGAGAGAGAATGTCGTTTTCAGAGTATAAAAATCTTTCTCATTCATTGATATAAAAAAAAATTGAAAGAAGATAAAGATTTATTAAACAGTTTTTTTATTACTTATTACTTAGAATAAAGGTATGAATAATTCAATGTATTTGAAAACAAAATATTGTTGAATGAAATGCTTTTAAGCCATTTTTCTTTGAATTACTGCACTCATTTCGCACCTTTTTCGCAATTATTATGCTAATAATTTCCATTGATGGTTTAATGCAGCGTTTCGGCTACATTTGCGATTCGATAAGAAAAACACAATTTTGTGGTTTGAGATACACTTTATGTTATTATTTAGTCTCCTTGAACATCAATACCTCTTCTTCCAACGAGATTCCAATTTACGTATTCCATCCCTGAAGTGAGAATCTGGAAGGACTGCAAAATACATTTCCACAGCTGTTAGGAGCTCACCGTTTGATGAAAAACGCTTTCCCCGCATGCATTTTTTTAGGTCTGGAAACAGATGGAAGTCGCTAGGGGCCAAATCTGGTGAATATACAGTGGATGCTCCCAAAATTCGAACTTTATTTCATGGATTTTAGCCTTTATCAAAATGCTCTTGTGACATGGAAAAAAATTTTTTTTTCATTTGCAAACTGGCTCTTTTTCACGATTTTTTTCCTACAACTGGTCTAAAAGGTTACAGTTATAATCACAATTTATTGTTTCACCGGTTTGCAGTAATCCTTAACAAACAAAATTCCTTTCACATCACAAAAAACTGATGCTAACACGAACTCGTTTTGGAGCCGAAGAACTAGGTTCACATTACTCTTTGGCCTCTTGTTTTGATTTAGGATAGATCCCAGTCTCTTCCAAAGTAATAAATCGACGCATGAAATCTATTTTATCCTTTCGAAAACGCTCTAAATGTTGCTGAGAAAGTCGTATTCGAATGTGTTTTTGTTCCATTGTTAGCGAATGGGGCACCCATTGAGCACACAGCTCTCTGAAACCCACTACTTCTGTCAAAATATTATTTAGAATGCCCAATGAGATGACTAAGTCTCGTACTAAATCTCTTTCAGTCACTCAACGATTTTTCAATCGATATTTGGTATTTTTTCTACGATTTCTGGTGTTGTTGCTGTTTTTGTACGTCCTTGATGTGCATCACCTTCACGACCGCATTTAAATTCAGTAACCTATCTTTCTACTCCACTAATTGATGGCGAAAAGTCCTTATACACTTTCAACATTCGTTCGTAAATTTCCTCTGCTTTTAAACCTTCCAAAAATAAAAAATTCAATCACTGCACGATACTTGATATTTTCCCGTGTAGAAAATATTGTGACACGTCGGTACTAAATGGCTTGTAAACAAAGAATAAATTGCCAGATTGAAATGAAACTTCACATATGTACGTTTATATGAGGAGTGTACCAATATAACATAAAATTTAGTGTAGTAGCAACGCCTTCTCTTATCGAACCGCACAACTTATTGAACAACCTAGTATTTCTGCCATGACAAAACTCATCATAAAAAACCAGTCGGTCTGTCCACAAGAATAACGTCTTCCGAGCCGTTCGATAATAAAAAAAAAACAATTTTAACTTGTTTAATTTTAAAAGTGACTTTATTGAACACTAATTATCGACTGACTACAATTTATTTTTGTCAAAGGTAAAATCGGTGTTTGAAAAAAATCTTGCCGATCCAAAAATTGTGCAAAATGTTCTCATCTGCATTGAAGGGCTGATGGATAAACTGAAGCGAGCTCAGGTGAATAATACTTGCACATAAATATGTAACTTTTCATTTATACTTATGCTAAGCAGCCTGTCTGGTAAGTTCTAAATATGTATGCATATGTGTATATGCAAATGATTGTAAGTCGTAGGTAGAGCAGAAAATGCACACTCGCGGTACTCTTGCATAAATACCCGCATATGTAAATGTAAATATATAGGTGCTTGCACATATGTATTTGTAGTCTGCATCATTCATACCTACGAAAAATGTAATCCACATACCTCACAATCAGTTTTCTGTTATTTATATGCCAAATCATTTCCTTCAATATCAATATTGCTGCAAAAGGTTATGAAAGAAGTCCTGCAGCTGCTTGGTGATGTTCGCATACGTGATCCGGATATTGTGATGCGTACAGTTCGTAAGTATTTAACAAAATAACAGTATAAGCAATACATAAACATATGTAGATATGTATGTGCATAGTATGTAATATTGGATCATCATCATTACTTTAAAGATTTTACGGGATATCTACATGTATATTATTATAGGACGTTCCATACCTTGTGTTCACACAAGACAATGCTCCAGACACTTGAAAATAGGTGTTGGCTGTCAAAAAAGATAAAAACTGTTTGTGTTAAAACGTGAGAATGTGTTGCTACTGTGTTTGCAAAATTGTCTCATGTAAAAGTCAAGAAACTTAAACACATTAATTCTCGATGAAGAGTTACAGTTTTTAGCTAGAATTAAACAAGATCCAGTGGAAGCTGGCCTATAGTTACTGCGGCTAAAGCTATTATTGGTTAGTTGTCTCCAAATAATTGCAAAGGGTTTTCCAATAACAGGTGTTATTATTGAAAGGATTGCGTTATCGAGATGTGATTAACGATTTTTTATGGCCGGAATTGGATGGTGTTTTATTTTTATAATTTTTATTTTTAATTTGATTTTTTTTGTATCTGGAAATTACTTCCTTAATAATTTGCTTATGTTAAAAGTATGACCACACCTGTTGACGTCCAAAAGAAAAAGGAAGGTTTATTTTAGCTAACATAAGTTAGCTGCGGTTCAATATTAAACCTCGCTCACATATTACAACATCTCGTTCAGAGGAGATAATTTTATTGTATGTGACATGAACAGGTGGTATTGATCGGGACCTCGTTTATTTTCAACAATAAGGCGCTACGTGCCACACAAGTACGAAACCATTGATCTTTTACGAGAAAAGTTTCCGGAACGTGTTATCTCTCGAAGAGGTGATCATAATCTCAAAGATGGAATTCGTGAGGCTATCGAGGACATAGGGCAGCCACTTTGCAATTCGGTTATGGAAAATTTCATGAAAAGGATATTGTCCTGTAAGAGTGGTCGTGGTGGTTGTTTGCCTAATGTTATTTTCTTCTATTAACGGCATACCTTCCTCTTTATAATGAAATAGACAACCGATTATTTATATTAAAAAATATCACTTTTCGTGAATATCAAAGTAACACCTCTTATTGGAAAACCCTATATTTATAGTTTCTTTTGACGTGATAACGTCTTATAATTCGATTTAACAGGCTGCACGCACGAAAAAATGTGTCGTTACCTTGCTCATTACTGTTCATATGTAGTTACCTTGCTCATATCTAGTTACCTTGCTCATATGTAGTTACCTTGCTCATATGTAGTTACCTTGCTCATATGTAGTTACCTTGCTCATATGTAGTTACCTTGCTCATATGTAGTTACCTTGCTCATATGTAGTTACCTTGCTCATATGTAGTTACCTTGCTCATATGTAGTTACCTTGCTCATATGTAGTTACCTTGCTCATATGTAGTTACCTTGCTCATATGTAGTTACCTTGCTCATATGTAGTTACCTTGCTCATATTAGTGTTACCTTGCTCATATGTAGTTACCTTGCTCATATGTAGTTACCTTGCTCATATTAGTTTTACCTTGCTCATATTAGTGTTACCTTGCTCATATGTAGTTACCTTGCTCATTGCATTGAATGAACTGCAAGCGAAAGAGCGGAAGGAACGACAAAGCAAACAAAGCAAACGAACGGCAACGTTCGACATCTTGCTCTCCCCTACTTAAGTGAGCGTATATATGTATGTATGTATACATATGCGCATATGTACATATATAAATTCACGTATTTGTATTGGCATATGCCTTCTTATTGATTATTATTATTTTGATTTACTTGAAGAATTTCAAATAAAACCAAGTTTGTTAATAATACCTGTTGTTTTAATGTTATTATTATTATTGACGTGATAACGTCTTATAATTCGATTTAACAGGCTGCACGCACGAAAAATGTGTCGTTACCTTGCTCATTACTGTTCATATGTAGTTACCTTGCTCATTGCCGTTACCTTGCTCATTACTGTTCATATGTAGTTACCTTGCTCATATGTAGTTACCTTGCTCATATGTAGTTACCTTGCTCATATTAGTGTTACCTTGCTCATATGTAGTTACCTTGCTCATATGTAGTTACCTTGCTCATATGTAGTTACCTTGCTCATATGTAGTTACCTTGCTCATATGTAGTTACCTTGCTCATATTAGTGTTACCTTGCTCATATGTAGTTACCTTGCTCATTGCATTGGATGAACTGCAAGCGAAAGAGCGGAAGGAACGACAAAGCAAACAAAGCAAACGAACGGCAACGTTCGACATCTTGCTCTCCCCTACTTAAGTGAGCGTATATATGTATGTATGTATATGCGCATATGTACATATATAAATTCACGTATTTGTATTGGCATATGCCTTCTTATTGATTATTAGTATTTTGATTTACTTGAGAATTTCAAATAAAACCAAGTTTGTTAATAATACCTGTTGTTTTAATGTTATTATTATTATTTTTTTATTATATCTGAAGGAAAAAATGTATGGTAATATTTACCATATCTATACTAATATTATAAAGAGGAAAACTTTGTTTGTTTGGTTGTAATGAATAGGCTCAAAAACTACTGGACCGATTTTAAAAATTCTTTCACCATTCGAAAGCTACATCACGAGTAACATGGATTATATTTTATTTTGGAAATAGGGCTCGAGATATAGGTCAAAACGTGGACCCGCGTAACCTTCGGATGTGTATGTACAATATGGGTATCAAATGAAAGCTGTTGATAAGTGCTTTAATACGGGGTAATTTTCATACCTATTGATGACTAGGGTCTGGAAATATATGCCAAAACGTGGACCCGCCGTGTCTTTGCACCGAATTAAACCAAACTTACACACATTGTTAAGTAGGTATTGAAGATGATTTCCGTATAGTTTGAATACCTATTGGTAGATAGGGTCTCGAGATATAGGTCAAAACGTTGACCCGGGTAACCTTCGGATGTGTATGTACAATATGGGTATCAAATGGAAGCTGTTGGTGAATGCTTTAGTTCAGAGTATTTCCATCCGCTCCGTGACTAGGGTCTCGAGATAGAGACCAAAACGGGGACCCTAGAATGTGTTTGTACAATATGGATATCAAATGAAAGCTGTTGATAAGTGCTTTAATAGGGGGTAATTTTCATACCTTTTGATGACTAGGGTCTGGAAATATATGCCAAAACGTGGACCCGCCGGGTCTTTGCCCCGAATTAAACCAAACTTACACACATTGTTAAGGAGGTATTGAAGATGGTTTCCGTATTGTTTGGGTACATATTGGTAGATATGGTCTCGAGATATAGGTCAAAACGTGGACCCGGGTAACCTTCGGATGTGTATGTACAATATGGGTATCAAATGGAAGCTGTTGGTGAAAGCTTTAGTTCAGAGTATTTCCATCCGTTCCGTGACTAGGGTCTCGAGATAGAGACCAAAACGTGGACCCTAGAATGTGTTTGTACAATATGGATATCAAATGAAAGCTGTTGATAAGTGTTTTAATACGGGGTAATTTTCATACCTATTGATGACTAGGGTCTCGAAATATACGCCAAAACGTGGACCCTCCGTGTCTTTGAACCGAATTAAACCAAACTTACACACATTGTTAAGTAGGTATTGAAGATGATTTCCGTATAGTTTGAATACCTATTGGTAGATAGGGTCTCGAGATATAGGTCAAAACGTTGACCCGGGTAACCTTCGGATGTGTATGTACAATATGGGTATCAAATGGAAGCTGTTGGTGAATGCTTTAGTTCAGAGTATTTGCATCTGCTCCGTGACTGGGGTCTCGAGATATAGGTCAAAACGTGGACCCGGGTAACCTTTGGTTGTGTATGTACAATATGGGTATCAAATGAAAGCTGTTGATAAGTGCTTTAATACGGGGTAATTTGTTATGTTATGTTATGTTATGTTATGTTATGTTATGTTATGTTATGTTATGTTATGTTATGTTATGTTATGTTATGTTATGTTATGTTATGTTATGTTATGTTATGTTATGTTATGTTATGTTATGTTATGTTATGTTATGTTATGTTATGTTATGTTATGTTATGTTATGTTATGTTATGTTATGTTATGTTATGTTATGTTATGTTATGTTATGTTATGTTATGTTATGTTATGTTATGTTATGTTATGTTATGTTATGTTATGTTATGTTATGTTATGTTATGTTATGTTATGTTATGTTATGTTATGTTATGTTATGTTATGTTATGTTATGTTATGTTATGTTATGTTATGTTATGTTATGTTATGTTATGTTATGTTATGTTATGTTGTGTTGTGTTGTGTTGTGTTGTGTTGTGTTGTGTTGTGTTGTGTTGTGTTATGTCATGTTATGTTATGTTATGTTATGTTATGTTATGTTATGTTATGTTATGTTATGTTATGTTATGTTATGTTATGTTATGTTATGTTATGTTAAAGTATATGTTATGTTAATGTTAACTCATACTCTATATCCATACAAAATATGTATCAAACAAATAAAATTAAAATTTTCTTTTGAAAAATGCAACCATTCAATCAGTATTTTCTTATGACGTTATCACGTTAAACTATCGTCAGTAAACCGACTTTGCAGACAACCTCTTTTTTTTTTTATTATATCTGAAGGAAAAAATGTATGGTAATATTTACCATATCTATACTAATATTATAAAGAGGAAAACTTTGTTTGTTTGGTTGTAATGAATAGGCTCAAAAACTACTGGACCGATTTTAAAAATTCTTTCACCATTCGAAAGCTACATCACGAGTAACATGGATTATATTTTATTTTGGAAATAGGGCTCGAGATATAGGTCAAAACGTGGACCCGGGTAACCTTCGGATGTGTATGTACAATATGGGTATCAAATGGAAGCTGTTGGTGAATGCTTTAGTTCAGAGTATTTCCATCCGCTCCGTGACTAGGGTCTCGAGATAGAGACCAAAACGTGGACCCTAGAATGTGTTTGTACAATATGGATATCAAATGAAAGCTGTTGATAAGTGCTTTAATAGGGGGTAATTTTCATACCTATTGATGACTAGGGTCTGGAAATATATGCCAAAACGTGGACCCGCCGTGTCTTTGCACCGAATTAAACCAAACTTACACACATTGTTAAGGAGGTATTGAAGATGGTTTCCGTATTGTTTGGGTACATATTGGTAGATATGGTCTCGAGATATAGGTCAAAACGTGGACCCGGGTAACCTTCGGATGTGTATGTACAATATGGGTATCAAATGGAAGCTGTTGGTGAAAGCTTTAGTTCAGAGTATTTCCATCCGTTCCGTGACTAGGGTCTCGAGATAGAGACCAAAACTAACCCTAGAATGTGTTTGTACAATATGGATATCAAATGAAAGCTGTTGATAAGTGTTTTAATACGGGGTAATTTTCATACCTATTGATGACTCGAAATAAATGCCAAAACGTGGACCCGCCGTGTCTTTGAACCGAATTAAACCAAACTTACACACATTGTTAAGTAGGTATTGAAGATGATTTCCGTATAGTTTGAATACCTATTGGTAGATAGGATCTCGAGATATAGGTCAAAACGTTGACCCAGGTAACCTTCGGATGTGTATGTACAATATGGGTATCAAATGGAAGCTGTTGGTGAATGCTTTAGTTCAGAGTATTTCCATCTGCTCCGTGACTAGGGTCTCGAGATAGAGACCAAAACGTGGACCCTAGAATGTGTTTGTACAATATGGATATCAAATGAAAGCTGTTGATAAGTGCTTTAATACGGGGTAATTTTCATACCTATTGATGACTAGGGTCTCGAAATATATGCCAAAACGTGGACCCGCCGTGTCTTTGAACCGAATTAAACCAAACTTACACACATTGTTAAGTAGGTATTGAAGATGATTTCCGTATAGTTTGAATACCTATTGGTAGATAGGGTCTCGAGATATAGGTCAAAACGTGGACCCGGGTAACCTTTGGTTGTGTATGTACAATATGGGTATCAAATGAAAGCTGTTGATAAGTGCTTTAATACGGGGTAGTTTTCATACCTATTATGTTATGTTATGTTATGTTATGTTATGTTATGTTATGTTATGTTATGTTATGTTATGTTATGTTATGTTATGTTATGTTATGTTATGTTATGTTATGTTATGTTATGTTATGTTATGTTGTGTTGTGTTATGTTATGTTATGTTATGTTATGTTATGTTATGTTATGTTATGTTATGATATGTTATGTTAAAGTATATTATGTTATGTTAATGTTAACTCATTCTCTATATCCATACAAAATATCTATCAAACAAATAAAATTAAAATTTTCTTTTGAAAATGCAACCATTCAATCAGTGTTTTCTTATGACGTTATCACGTTAAACTATCGTCAGTAAACCGACTTTACAGACAACCTCTTTTTTAGTTAGAAGTTGCTGGAACTATTGCAAAGTTTTTCTTCTAGCGAAATCATAAACAGTTTCAAACTATCTAACCCGGCTTCTGACAAGGCACGTATTTTCCTTCTTCTGATTGGTGCGATAACCGCTTACTCTATTTTGGACGAGTATAATAAAGCGCGTCAGTCATTCTTTCTCGTGCTAACCGGTGCCAGTTGGACGCACCAAGTGATGTCAAATCCTTCTCCACCTGATCTTTCCAACGTAGAAGGGGCCTTCGTCCTCCTCTGCTACCACTAGCTGGTATCACATCGAATACTTTCAAAGCCGGAGCGTTTGTTTTCATTCAAACGACATAACAAACCAACAAATCCGCTGATATAGCAAAAAAGTGAAAGCCAAGATCTCTGCATCTTACTCCAGCGAAAGCAGAGTACCTGAAGATAAGGTGCTGAGAAGATTCAATCTCATCCTCCATACATCTTCTTATTGAACAATGGCCGGTAAAGATGCCCAGAAAACTCGAGAGCTGCGGCTTGCTTTGTTAGCCTTAGCCTCCGATCTAACCTAGCGCTTGCTGAGTTGACGGAAGCTTCTCTTTCCAGGAACAGATCACAGGTTCTCAGGTTAACCCCTTTACTCTCATTTCGTGGTGAAACCGTCTCAATGGTCCCCTGTCTAACTAGCTCATCAGCCCTGTAATTTCCATCTTTGATACTGTGACCGTGAACCCGAATGAACCTAATATCAAAGTATTCTGATGCAGTCGAGAGGGAATTCACTAGTTTCGAACGTACCAACGAAGATCCCTAATTGCTGCTTGGTTGTCGGAATAAATATTTACTTCCCTTAATGTAGTTACAGAAGTAAGCCATTATTCCGCTGTTGCTTTAATTGCGGCTACCTCCGGTTGGAAAACACTACTGTGGTCCGATAGCCTAAATTTGAACTTGAAGGCTATGCTGGCAGTTACATTCCGAAAATTCCTTGAAAAAAATACTTGAACTCGTACACTAGTTTAATTTAAGCTAATATCTATTTGACGATCTTAGAGAAAATTGCCAAATATGAGACTATACTAGTAATTGACACAGCAAGGAGAGCTTTGGTTGTTGTAACTGCCATTTTCTATTTTTGTTCTAATCTCATTGAAATGTTGGCGCTTTTAAAACATTTATGCTAACTCTTGTGTATGCATTAACAAGTGAATAATAAAATATGAAAATCAATACGTGCTTTAAATATTTTGTATTTAATAACAAGCAACTACGTTTCAATTGCTTGCAGATATTTATCACAAAATGGTTGCCGATAAAACGTATGTGCTGACGGTGGAAACGGTGGTGATACACGTGCTTCCATTACTGATACCGCACACCGTTAATCCCGGCTTAAATCTCGAACAATATTGCATGCTGGTCGAGGTAAAATATATTTTTGCGCAAACATTTTAACCTTGAATAGTATTTACTCGTGTGTTTATGCATTTTATATAGTATTTACATGCAATGTTGCATGGTGTTCAACGCTGTAGTAAAAATTTGTGATGAAAAAGTATATCAGAAGCAAATGCAAAGCTATTACGCAAACACCATCTGGCAGATTGCGTTCAAGGTTGTTTCGATAATTGTTGATGTTTTAAAAACTTTATTATATACGGCAACCAGATTAGATCGATAGGAGAAGAAATTAAAATAAAGCAAACATATAAAATTGACTCTGGCTTTATTTTGAAGCTATGATACAAGCAACGTCATGGAAATAACCTCCTCGGCTTCGTTGGTAGTACTTCAAGCGGTCGATCCAATTTTTGATAGCTGAGTCCAATATTTGCAGTGTTATTTCGGCAATAACGTTTTGAACGTTGGCCTTAATCTTATTGAAAGTATTTCTGTTGTCAGTGTATAGTGAAGACTTGAAGTACAACCAGAGAAAATATTCGTGCGCTCTCAAATCGTATGATTGCGATATCCAATCGATGAACGTTCGCCATGATATGACCCAGTATTCAAATTTCTCCTTCACAACTTCGAGTGTTACGAAAATCGGTTAATATGCTCTGTGCCGAAGACCATTGACCATTAACGGTAACGGTGTCGCCTTCCTCATTTCGAAAGAAATAAGGACCAAACAGGCAGTCCTTATAAATACATTAATGATTGAAGGAACACTCGTATATTATTCTCGCTCTAATAGCGCCAATGTTAACATAACCGCCTAAGCCGAAAATATGCCTCCTCGGAAGAATAGTTTTAATTGCAACTGAGCCGGAATTTCGACCATATTTTTTAATAGTTTCTTGGAGTCCGGTAAGGGTGAAACGACAGCAATTGGCAGAACTACTGCTATCTAGTCGCTTTATGTTATATTATTATCACTAGAAACTGTGAAGACTAAACTCGGTAGATTGGGCTTCTTCTTTTTGATTGGCCTTCCTCTTCCTCTGCTACCACCTGCTGGTACCACATCGAATACTTTCAGAGCCGGGGTCTTTGTATCCATTCAGATGATATGACCCAGCTAACGAAGCCGTTGGATCTATATTCGCTGCGCTATGTTTACGTCGCCGTAAAGCAGAAATCTTGTGCAGAATCTTTCTCTCAAACACTCCAAGCGACACGTCATCGGATATTGTCATCGTCTACGTTTCTGCGCCATAAGTTAGTACGGAAATGAGGAGAGTCTTCTAGAGTGTTACATTTGTTCGTCGAGAGAGGACTTTACTGTTCAATAGCCTACTTAGTCCAAAGTAGTACTTATTGGCAAGAGAGATTCTACGTCGGATTTCAAGGCTGACATTGTTATCGATGTTAGTGCTGGTTCCTAGATAAACGATGTCTCTCACAACCTCGAAATCGTAACTGTCAACTATGACGTGGGTGCCAGCATGCGAGAGCGCCGGCTGTTTATTTGATGACAGAAGGTATGTACTTCGTTTTGTCCTCGTTCACCACCAGCCCCATTCGATTTGCTTCTTTATACATATTGGAAAAGGTAGAACTAACAGCGCGTTTGTTAAGGCCGATGATATGAATATCATCGACGTACGCAACAATTGTACGCTCTTATATAAAATTGTGCCTGAGCGATTAAGTTCTGGTGCTCGCACGATCTTCTCCAGCATCAGGTTAAAGAAGTGATACGACAGAGGGTCACCCTGTCCCAAACCTCGTTTGGTATCAAACGGCTCAAAGAGGTCCTTCTGACGACGCTGCTGGTATTGAGCAACCTCATTTTGCATAGTCGTATTAGTTTTGCGGGGATACAAAATTTAGACATCGCGGCATATAGGCAACTCCTTTTTATCCTGTCGAATGCAGCTTTAAAATCGTCAAAGAGATGATGTGTGTTGATTCTTCTTTCATGGGTCTTTTCTACAACTTGGCGTATTGTGAATATTTGGTCGCTTGTAGATTTTCCAGGCTTAAAACCACACTTATAAGGTCCAATCAATTGGTTGATGATGGGTTTCAGCATTTTGCACAATACGCTCGCTAGAACCTTATGGGCTATAGTTAGAAGACCGATCCCCCTGAAGTGGCCGCCGAAGCCGAATGGGTTGGTGTATGGTAGTCACACCATAGATTGTAGTCGGAACTCGGACTACATAGGTTCGAATCTCTGTGAATCCCCAACATGAAGGAAAATTTTTGTCTAATAACGATCGTCCCTCGGTAGGAAATAACAAACCTCCGAGTGTATTTCTGCATGAAATAGCCCCTCATAAAAAAAATATCTACCGTTCGGAGTCGGCTTTATACTTCATTTGTGGAACAACATCAAGACGCACGCCACAAATAGGAGGAGGAGCTCGGCGAAAAAGGGTGTAAGCGTCAATTGTGTGTATATACATTTATGTATATATATAATTCCCCCTGTAATTGGATTGTAGTATCACTCTTCTTATAGAATGGGCAGAGCACACTTCAATTCCAATCAGTAGGCATGCTTTCCTCCGACCATATTTCGCATAGAAGCTGATGCATGCACCTTACCAGCTTTTCGCCACAATGTTTGAATAGCTCAGCCGGCAGTTCGCCGGCTGCCATGGCTTTGTTTCTCTTTAGCTGCGTTGTTGCTATTCTCACTTCGCCATGTCGGGTAGTGGAACGACAGTTCCGTCGTGAACCATTAGGGTATCGAGATCTTCACATTCTCTCAGACATGCGCAGCTATCACTCTTTAACAAGTTCGAGAAGTGTTCCCTCCATAATTTAAGCACGCTCTGGATGTCAGTCACTAGTTTTCGTGCATTGTTCCTATCGGCCAGCATCCCAAGCTTCTTCTTCGGCGGAGGTACGTAAAGAGCGAGAAATTTTGCTGCATTGCTCTTGTACTTTGCTCGAAAAAAAGATTTATCAGGATATTACTCGACTCAACGGTATTTCGCAGCAGTAAAACTTCAGCAGCTCTAATATTGTGCATGATTTATTGATTACTTTGAATAAAGGTCAAAGCTATGGCAGTTCTGCCTTTGTAGTTCTTACCATAGGAGGCACCTTGTTTCACGTAAAGATCCACAATGATTGGACTTCGACTAATCTTTTTGACAATCTCTCTGACGTCAAGATATCGATTTTTCTTTAGCATCCATTTATTCCATAAATAATGTAGGCAAACTGAGTGCCTCTATTCAAGTGAACCAATAAGGCAAATATAATGTTACATGTGTTGAAGTTTTACTGCTGCGGAAAACCGTTAGACGGAAAAATATTTGGATGCATATTTATTTTCGACAAAGCACAGTCTTCATTTGAATTATCAAAATCCTTGGCTCACTAGATCAAATACGATTGCTTTAATATCATTCCTTAAAAATGATTGCATATAATGAAGTGAACCCGACTGTATGTGTGTAGGTGTAGGTGTATGTTTGTTCATGAATACAGTGTCTGATTTGCCAAATCGTTAAAAGCATACAGAAATTCCAATTAGTGTTTTTTTCTTGCATTTCTTGTTTATACATATTTACAAACATGCATATGTGTGGAGACATGTATATGTACATGCATTTTTTTTATCGAAACTCGCTTCATCAACTATTCGTTTTCCATTTCAATCATACCATATTCCATGTACATATGTACTAACAGATGCTGCAAGAGATGCTCGAACAAATTGGCCGACAGCAACGTAACAAATTGAAGCTTGACAATCTGTCAATACCATCACCGGAACGTCATCATCCATTGAGACATCAATTCTCTTCGGATAACATGAATGCACCACAATTCAATTTACCCAATTTGCGAATCGACCAGCGAAGGATATGCTGAGGATATGGCACAGAAGAACTCTGGAGGTATGTACATACATATAACCATATAACACACACTTCTTCCCACATACATACATGTACATAAATGCATTCGAGATGAAAAGCAAATGCAAATAGGCATACTCAAATACTTGTTAGCTCGTACAAATGATATGAATTCGTACCATACATACCCATATATGCTTACGCCGATTGTGGGAAAACAAATATGCACATGCTTGTATGTACATATGTGTATGTATAGCACATATGAATATAAGTACACTACAAAACAGACATAAATTTGCAGTTTGTGTGTTTGTAAATACATTTGAAACAAAAACAAGAAGCGAAATTTTATCAGATTTTGTTCGCTATATGTCCACCTTTTTAACACACTTTTATTAGGTCGGGTTGTATGTATGTATGTATGTATGTATGTATGTAACGGAATCTTTGAGCTTAATTTTCACTGGCTTCTAAACATCTGATCGACTTGAAATTTTGCACACCTATCAAGGACCGATGACAATGCAATAATTTGATACAAATTTTCCATTATCCTTATTGGGATTGCCAGGATTAATATTTTCTTTTTTTACCTGTGGGCAAAAAGTAAGGTGAATTTGGTTGTAAAATGAAAAATCGTCATTTATTCTTGTAAATCAATTTCATCCCCTTCAAAATAATGCCCTCTCGATGAAATACACTTATGCCAACGAGTTTTCCAATCCCCGAAATATGCCAAATAGTCCATTTCCGGTAGTGGTCTCTTGAGTTTTGGGAATAGCCAGAAGTCACACGGAGCCAAATCAGGCGAATACGGTGGTTGCGGAACGATATGCGTGGAATTTTTGGCGAAATAGTCACGAAGAACGAGTGCAGTGTGAGACATGTGAGATAAATTTTCCATTATCCTTATTAGGATTGCCAGGATTAATATTTTATTTTTTTAACACACTTTTATTAGCTCGGGTTGTATGTATGAATGACTGTAACGGAATCTTTGAGCTTAATTTTCACTGGCTTCTAAAAATCTGATCGACTCGGAACACACAACATAGATGACTAGATGGGAAACTCTTTTTCTCGTGAGAGCGCTGAAAAATGTGCATTTTTTATAACATTTGCCAATATTGTCATACCGATAGAAACATGAATTGGGTATTTTTTTAAACAAAAATTGGGAATTTTTAGTTTCCACACCACCATTGAGGTTAGTATTTAGTGTGCGGTTGTGTAATAGTATATTACTCGTAAACACCTATGTACATATACTAATATAAAAATAAAAAATAATTTAAAAAAAACTAAAAAACACGCTTTTATAGCTAATCGAACTAAAAAGTAGAAAATAAAATATAGCTTAAAAAAACTAAAAAACACACTTTTATTGCTAATCGACCTAAAAATAGAAAATAAATTTTAATGACAAAGGGACTTATAATGAAGTAATAGCAAATCGAAGGATCAGTCATAGTCAACTACCTCAGAACAGAATTATAACAAAAATTAAGATACAAATAGAGTAATTCAAATTAGAGTTAAAAGCGTGGGATGCTGGATATAGTAAATATTACAATCATTCTATAGGCAACTACCTATGTACAGAGGGTTATGAAAGTGAAGCAAAATGCATCCCACGCTCTTAACTCTAATTTGAATTACTCTATTTGTATCTTAATTTTTGTTATAATTCTGTTCTGAGGTAGTTGACTATGACTGATCGTTCGATTTGCTATTACTTCATTATAGGTCCCTTTGTCATTAAAATTTATTTTCTATTTTTAGGTCGATTAGCAATAAAAGTGTGTTTTTTAGTTTTTTTAAGCTATATTTTATTTTAATTTTAGTTCAAGTATCCGATTTTGTAACTATTTTTAGTTAATGCGACCCTGCCAAGCATGACACAAAATTGTAGAACATTTTTTGACGTGATAACATCTTATAATATTTAGCCGGCTGCACGAACGAAGAAATGTGTCGTTATCTTGCTCATTCGTCGTTATCTTGCTCAATCGTCGTTACATTGCTCATTACCTTGCTTGAACTGCAAGCGAAACGAACGACAAAGAGCACAATCGGCCCCCGCATTCGGCAACGTTCGACATCTGGCTCTCTCCTACTTGAATGAGCATATATGTATATGCATGTATATGCGCATATGAATATAAATTTACATATTCGTATTTGCATATGCCTTCTTATTGATTATTATTAATTTGATTTACTTGAAGAATTTAAAATAAAACCAAGTGTATCATCATCATCCTTACCGAATTTATAATTAATGACGACTAATTGTTAATAATACCTGTTGTTTTAATGTTTTTATTACTACTTTTTTATTATATATGAAGGAAAAAATGTATGGTAATATTTACCACATACCTTATAAGATATGTTGTATAGTAATATATGTATATAAACATGCATACATACCTACATATACTTTGATGCAATTTTCATAGACTAATATACATATGTCCTATGCCAAAACATATAAACATGAAATTTTGCGCAATTTTCAAACAAAAAAAAAAAAACAAATCTATATGTAAAGATGCATACAAGTCATATGGACATATCAAATGTACGAATCTATTCTGTACCCAAGCAAATGTAAGCTAATTGCTTGAACTGCAAGCGAAAGCGCGGAACGAACGGCAAAGAGCACAATCGGCCCCCGCGTTCGGCAACGTTCGACATCTGGCTCTGTCCTACTTGAGTGAGCATATATATGTATGTATATGCGCATGTGTATATAAATTCACATATTTGTATTTGCATATGCCTTCTTCCTGTGTGCATGGTAATGAACCATTTCTCTATTGAGGAAAAGTAGGAATGAAAGCGAGTGTTTTGAGTCTAATGTGTCTTGAAAAAGGCAAATCGCTGATGTTGCCTCTTAGTGTTGTTGACTTATTAACGTCTGATGCACAATCGAAATTGAACATATCTTTCATGAATTTGATAAATGCTTCGTAATTTTTCACGTTTGTGTAAATGTAACTTGACCTATTCCATTGCGATTCCATTTACCTCCTTCTCTATATCCATACAAAATATCTATCAGACAAATAAAATTAAAATTTTGTTTTGAAAATTGCAACCATTCCATCAGTATTTTCTTATGACGTTGTCACGTTAAACTATCGTCAGTAAACCGACTTTACAGACAACCTCTAATAAGGGTCGCTCCTCGGCTGACAATGACAAACTTCCAAGTGAAACAACTTCTGCCTAAATCCATCTATCGTTCGAAAGTGGCATAAAACTCCATTTGCGAAAAAACGGCAAAACACCCCCCTTAAATAGGAGCAAGACTTCTGTCAAACACTCAATGAAGGGTGTATATAAAAGGTCTTTCAAAAGTGAAGCCTAGATGTTAAAAGTGAATAATTCCTAGACGGTACCTTTTATATGTTATCTTTGATATTTGTCCAGTAGGAGGATATACAATTTTAAACGATAGCAAAGCTTAAAGCGCATTATTGAACCTTATTGTGATCTATGAAAATGATCGATTTTTCAGAAGAGCATATCGTAAAATTCATGATTTTCTTTATGGAAATAATTGTCCGAAAGAGCCGGCAATCCAAAGGTTGATTAAAAAATTTCAAGAAACCAGTATTGTCGGGAATAGAAAAAGGCTCTTACTGATTTTGCCTGCAGACGTGATCATGGTGGGCATTTGAATGATGTAATTTTTCACATATAATTGTTAAGAGCCGCGTATGAATAAAAATAGTGAAACCTGAAATAATCTTAGTTTCTACATGCATTTTTTTTAAACAACACCTAGGCGCGTCTTTTGAGACATACTACACATATACTTATAAATGTGTCAATTAATAAAAAATCTTTTTCACATCATTAAAAACGGGTATGTCTTTCGGCTATGCAATTAAATAGGCGCAGCATAACGAAGCATGGATTCCAAACACTACCTGTTAACTGCCTGGCATAATTGAAAATGTCGAAAAAAGTCCACTGAATCAAAAACTAAAATCCGCAGATTAAGGACAAAACGAGGATTAAAGCATTTGAAAAAATATAAAAATTATTAAATATTATTAAATAAATACAAAACTCATAAATATGATGTCATGTTAAGCCACCTTAAATTGCTCCTTCTGACACCCGGACTGGTGTATTCTCTTCCAAGCTGAGATCTACGCTATATACAAAGCAGCAAAAACGATGCAACTAATTGACTTACCACCAGCTAACCTTACACTTTTTGTTGAAGTGCTTGCTC
Organism: Anastrepha obliqua; assembly: GCF_027943255.1. Taxonomy (NCBI): domain Eukaryota; kingdom Metazoa; phylum Arthropoda; class Insecta; order Diptera; family Tephritidae; genus Anastrepha; species Anastrepha obliqua. Next base: position 53,443,788 of record NC_072894.1, read on the forward strand.
CCGCTTATCCAACAACACAACATCACACTTTGTTGGGTTCCCGGCCTCTCTGGAGTGGAGGGAAATGAAAGAGCGGCTGAGTGTGCAAGGAAAGGCTTTGAGCTTTTCCTTAAGCGAGTGATAGAGGACATAAGCATTCTTCTAAACGAACTATACACTGCGATTGACTTGAGCGTAATAGCAGAAACCAATAGAAGGTGGTCTCTGACGACTAACTGCAGGATTTCCAAAGCACTTTGAACAAAACTGAATCTAAAAAGGACAAAATGTCTGCATGGATGCCATAGATCTACTACCAGCTTCCTCTCAGGTGTTATAACTTGTCACTGCGCTAATAAATGTACATCACAATGACTTCTGCAGGAGCTGTGAAGATGAAGAAGACATTGATCGGTACAACACCTCCTCTGTGATTTTTCTGCACAAAATAGCCGTACTAAATATCTTGGTGATTATTTCTTTGAAGCCGTGGAAAATATCTGAGGAGGGACTAGTTACCTTCTTAAACAGATCCAAGTGGTATAAACAACTTAGTTAGAGGATAGAAGTCAGATGCGGGTATCATAATGGGCCTTAGGGACACCGGGTGCTTTGTCTTTGTTGGCTAATCCAACCTAACCTAAAGCACTGAAAGGACTGTAAAATCAAAGCGAGCATATGACTCCGCTAGACTTTTTCTTATGGGGTTTTGTGAAGTCGTAGGTTTATATCAATAAGATGTAATAGCCCAGTTCATTGCAGATTCAGATAGATTTATGCAGCAGAGTCATGGTAAATTATACCTTTTGGATACGCGCTTTTAATGCAATGGATTTTTAAAACAAGTAAAAGTCATAACTTTATCACCTACTAGCAGTATGATTTCAAGTTATTCCGGGCTAATGGTCCTACAGTGCATATACGTAATCAATTGCTTATTGCAATACAATTAAAGCATGCGATGCAAAAGATGGTAATTCGTGCAATACGTGCACGGTACAAAGGTTCTGCAAGGCTAAGTGCATCGCACCACTGTATTCACTCTTGCAATATCAATAAAAGTGTCATTGTAAAATGGCCTTGTAAGGTCAAGGGCAAAGCAAAGGCTTAAGCTGATCTCCCTTTTGAGCTTCATCATAATTTTTGTAAACACACTATGAGGTTGCGATATAACAGGATAAGAGGTATTTGAAAAAAAAAAAATATATATATATGTATATATGTGACTTTTATCTCAATAATGTCTTAGAGGTTATTTATTTAGTAAATGATAAAATATTGTATTAATTTGAAATAAACGATTTTACAATGCATTCCTTTTTGAGTTATTGTACCTTCTCCAATAAAACTCGCTCAAACTTCGTACACGTATTGCTCCCCACCTCAGTTAAACTCAATATCAGGTATTACCGTGCACCCGTATAAACTGCGGAACAATAAGCCACAGAATGTGCTAAAATTCTGAAAAAGCCTTAAAATATAGGGTACCTCAGCAGGCTTTGCACAGTACATCCCTTTCAGTAGCAGTGTGCAGTAGCCTAATAATAATAATATCGGTTCAAGAAGGCCCTGACAATCAATCAGTCGAGAGACAAGGTGTAAAACAACAATAAGCAAATGGACATATCTTTGTATCTTAAGGAATTGTAGGCTTATAAATTTAAAACAATTATAGTAGAGTGGCATCGAATAAAAGAAATTGAGTGGTTTAAGAGCGAAAAGAAAAGCGCAATTCTGGAAGAGAGTGTAGAGTTTTTTTAATTGGTATTCATATAACAGATATGTATGAAAAACTAGCCAAACGGCTGAGTTCTGTTTAATACAAAATATGATAATGACCGAAAATCTGGCATTTATAACAGACGATGAACGGTACAGGAACATGGTTTCGTAACAGTACAACCAAAAGAGTAAGCCAGGCCAAAGTACCAAAAGTGTTTATGGTGCCGCTTTGGTTTCGTCGATTCTGTTTAGGCATTTTTTATTTTTTAAAGAAAATATCGATAAGACCACAGAAATAATCGAAGTTGACCGGTATGTTAGTAGTCGTATCATCGCCAAGGAGCTGAAGATCGAACATAAGACAATTTTAAACCATTTTCGCAAATTTTTCCGTAAAAATAATTTATTTCTTTTTCTCCAGACAACACAGACTAAAGCGGACGGTACAATTTTTCATTGCGACCTCGGTTGTTAGGTTGAAGTGGCAGTCGGTCTTTAAATCAACTCACTTAGAAATTTGCCGATCCATTGTGATACCACAGTAGCTGTTTATCTGCTACTCCTCGTTAAATCATTCATCGATTGACTTGAATTTATAAGCGTTTTTTCAGTACCTTTCATGTTATTGAACTCATTGGCAATTTTCATCATCTGCGTTGTAAAACATACATAGGTCAAATGAGTCCTTGATAAAAGAGATACGAATCACAGCAAAAAGAGTAATTCAAGTTTTCCTAATATTATATTTTATTGTCTTGCCCCAAAAATTTCTGTTATAGTACAAATCTTTAAAACCAAAACATAGCTGAACATCACAAAAAAACTAATTTGTATTTATGGTCCAAGTGACTGTTTCGGCTATGAGCAAAATTCTATTCAAAATGCTACGGTTGCCTTGCTTATAAGTAAAAGGTGATCAGATTCGATATATTACTTCTTATAGGACCATTTCTGACAGATCTCACGTGACTACTGTCAAACTAAACTATTGACATTTCATCATGGAAAGACTTATGTCCAACAACGTTTATAAATCGTACAATTATATATATTACTAAAATCGACGCTCTGTGAAAAGTGTTCATCGAGTGCTCAGGTCACCCTACATTTTTGGCTTTATGGCTACGTCAATAAGCAGAATCGCCATATTTGGCCTGAAGAGCCCCCCGAAGTCAGTCAAGGACAGCTATTGAAAATAGATGCTGCGTCATAAATGCTTTGTGGATAAACAAACTTCAATTGAGACATTTTAAGCCAACATTACAAAAGTTATTCACGGGATACCGTCCGAAATCCTCCTCTTGGAGTCATTCAAAATTGGTGCTTAGGGATGACCCAATTACCGATCAGTTGCCGCCAACATTTGAAAGGGATTACTTTTAAACCATAAATGTCATGAATCGTTCTACACAAAAATAATAAAAATTTAAAATACGATACCTCTAAATCAATCACCCTTTATTTATTTAGTACTACAATGCACGGCTTACTAATGATCATCGGATGGCCCTTTTTCTTTATTTATTTAAATGTGAACTCATGGTATTTAGGAATTGTTAGAAACATATTTTAATAATACTTGCCATTTAGAAAATACAGGCCATTTTATATTGATATCCTCATGGAATGACCTTAACGATTCAGAAGCGTTAACTGATTTTATTGTGGCAGAACAAAAATAAACAATTCAAAATTTAGCTACAGAGCTTCGAACAACTGATTCTTTTTTTATGTAACAGCAAGAATTGATGATTTTTAACCATATTTTTGAACATAACCGCGCCCTCTTTAGAGACTCCTTCAAATTCTGTTAAAATCTTTCCGAATAGCTAAGCTTTAAAATGCAAAAACCCCTCGCAAGCCGGAGCATTAATTTTTTTTCTTGCGCTATTGTTTAAATGGCGGAATAAAAGTCCAGGGTATTCCATTTAATTACATTTTTTTTTACATCAAACTGTACTCGTCTTCTGTTATAACTTCAGCTTCTTCCAACTGTACTCGTCTTCCGTTATTAGAGATAGGCGCATACGCCATAGTCGACTGTTGCTTCGCGAAGTTAATGCATTACCTACGTATGTATTTCAGGGCTTAATTTTGTTTAGGGACTTTGATGTGTCGAGTATTACTTACTACTAACAGGTTCAGGTACTAATTACAGGTTCAGGCATGCTGGGAGGTTCGTGGTTCGGTTGCTCGCTATCATCGCCCGATAGTAACTTCCCGCGTGTTGCTAATGCATTCCCCAACTGGCGTCTCTCGGATAACACTTTGATGAAACCGAAAACACGCATAGCGCCATCGTGTGCATCCTCGCCTGGTGGAACGCCAGGCTCTGGACTGCCAACACGCCGGCACTCGAGCATTGGACCAAAGGAACGACGTGGCTCGATAATCAATCTGTCCCCGCCTACTGTAAGTAGCCGCCTTCCTTGCACCACATCCAACTCCAATTCATCTTATAGCGTCTACATTTGTATGCGCGCTCGCTGTTTTATATTTTTGGACCCTGTTCATTGAATTCAGTTTGTTTTCTATTGATTCGTTTTTCTATTTTGTTTGGTGAATCCATTGCAAAGATGCTTAATGAGTTTAAAATTTTTGTTTTGCCTAAGTATGTAGTTATAGGTTGGGCGGGGTTACTTTGTGCTACTTTTATTGTGATTAATAAAAAAAAAATTGTTCATAGATGTATATTGTTTGTAGTGAAATTTTACTTTCTCAAAACAAGTAGATTTATACATATACATGCATAAATAGTTCGTCCATTTAGTGAATTCAAAAAAAAAGTTGTACATTCTATGCAAACGCTTTACTACCGCATAGCCCCATAAATTGTTCATATAAAAACTGTTTTTTTATTTTTGAAGCAGCTTACACGCAGATATTTTTTAGTTAGTTAGACGCTACTTTTTATTGTTTCTGTAAAAAAAAACGAAAAGAAGAAAACTAAATTTATCATCAGTATTGAAATTCGGAATTATTTTTCTCATTTACTTACTACTTAATATTTCACCACATAACAACTACATATACGATACGGTAATTGGTAAATGGTAAATGCCTTCTACACTTCCTCCTCGAATAGACGTCTGGTTTTGGTGCTCGCGGTAGTTCCGGATCGAGGTTTTCGGTACCCTCTTCGTCGGCCTATGTTGTAAGTCTAAAAAATGTCTCAACAATTTTTGCCATTGAAATCACTCTTCAGGACTTTTGTGCGAGGGCGTTGCGTTGTTCGCATATACGAATATTCGCATAAATAAGTGTAACTAACCAACATTGCTGCTTTGTTTTTGTAATGTGTGAACTACTAAGCAAATGTGTATCTTGTTCGTTTCATACCATTAATGAAAGCTCATATTCGCCTTCGCACGCTCGTCAAACGATAAAAAGTTACATACTCCTACATTTAGTATATCTTAATCGTTTTCGTATAAATAACTCGAAGGAAGCCTTTATCTTTCTAATTTTAATAAAATCAAAACGTACTATATTAACTGTTCATGGAAGTTATCTTATTTCCTATGACGGATGAAGTGGTTAGTGGAGAGGTGGTATTGGTGGCGTGAAACTGTTTAAAGTTAGTTCGGAAACCTTTTAATAAAAAAATGTCAATCCTATAATATTATATACACCTATACCGCCAGTTACAGTAACCGCTGCATAATTATATATTCTTACTAGCAAACCCGGCCCCTTCGCTGGGCACACTAAAATAGAATAGATATGGTTTAGAACAGAAAATATATGATTTTCATATTATTTATTTCTTTATTCTTTATTCAAGCGCTTTGGCATAAACAATATTTTTTGTTTTTCTATTCGTTTTTGAGTAAATATAAAATATAAATTGAAAATCACGAAAAAAAAGATTGTTTTTAAATTTCAAATCAACGCATATGAATAAACAATCGTCTTTTTTCCTGATCATCCATGAATTTTTCGTTTCAATTTATATGTTTTATTAAGCATTGGAGCTTTTTTAACCATTATCCATTTATATTTTTCAAAAAAAAAAACGAAAATAATTTTTTTTTCCACGAACACATAATTTCATTTCAACATTCGAATTTCACATTAAATTCTCAAATTTCGTAAGAAATTATTCACTGTTCCAAAATCCACTCCAAAAAAATTCACAAACAATTTTTACATGTTGCACTTACGTTTTTTCCTTATGGCATCCAAATCAGAAAGAAATATTGACACATTGTAACTCACACTGTCAATTTGACAGTTCAGTTCCGCCCCAAGCGTTAAAAAAGTAAGCGACATTATGGCTGGTTCAAAAGAACGCTGTACCCGTTGCCAGTGCTCCGAATTACAACCAAACTTTACGAAACCCATTTTCAATACTTACTTAACAATGTGCGTAAGTTTGGTTTAATTCGGTGCAAAGACACGGCGGGTCCACGTTTTGGCATATATTTCGAGACCCTAGTCATCAATAGGTATGAAAATTACCCCGTATTAAAGCACTTATCAACAGCTTTCATTTGATACCCATATTGTACATACACAACGAAAGGTTACCCGGGTCCACGTTTTGACCTATATCTCGAGACCCCAGTCACGGAGCGGCATGAAAAGTACTCTGTAGTAAAGCATTCACCAACAGCTTTCATTTGATACCCATATTGTACATACACGTCCGAAGGTTACCCGGGTCCACGTTTTGACCTATATCTCGAGCCCTATTTCCAAAATAAAATATGATCCATGTTACTCGCGGATGATGTAGCTTTCGAATGGTGGAAGAATTTTTAAAATCGGTCAAGTAGTTTTTGAGCCTATTCATTACAAACAAACAAACAAACAAAGTTTTCCTCTTTATAATATTAGTATAGATATAACTCTATAAATATATTCAAAAATTTAACCTTACGGCTCTGGGAAAGAGGATTGTTCATAACACCGCGTTACACACATTCTGTCCTATGAACCAAATATACTTTTCCGGAAAGGGGATAAAAAATAAAAATACACGTGTATCGGCGATTTTCATGTACGCGTCACAATTGTTTTTTTTTGTATTTTATAACTTTAAACGAGCAATTCTTGTATGCATATCTGTATAGCCACACGATCTCAGGATTAGCTTAACGGATTTGAATGAAATTGGGCACACAGATAGTGTATCACATTTCTAGACTTTTCACCTAGGTGTTGCCACTGACAATGTTTTACAGGGTTACCACCTGTTCGAAATTAAAAAAAAAATTGCATGAGATATGCCGTTGTGGGTATCAAAAGAAAGATATTTCACTCCGCATTTCAATAGAGATATAAAACCCCGAATTTTTTTTATTAATTTTATTATATTAAAATTAAAAATTGTTACATTAAAAATGTTAATGCTTTTAAAGAAACTTAGGCATTTTCTTTTTGCGTTTGTTAGCATTTGTGTCAGTATCGCGTGTTATTTTAAAATCAGCCGCCACTATATTCCACTGCTTAAAGCGTGATGCAAAGAGTTCGGCTGTTCTCTTTGACAAATTTCCTTCTCGTACAAGGTCATTGAAGTCGGCGTGCGTTACTAAATGCGGCACTGCAGTCCCAAGTTCACTGGGTGTTGGTACAAATTCCGATACTTCTGGTTCCCCGCATCTCGGATTCGATGCAAGAAATGTTGATAGCATTGTTGGTGCTACTGTTGGTTCTCCATCCCTTAATTCGGTAACATCATCAAAAATCTCCATTGAAGCCGCTATACGTTCTTCTGGTGAGTACAGAACCGCTGGAATAACCGATTCTACATTAGCGTAGCGAATTTTGTTGCGGCGAAAGTATTGGTACCCTTTAGTTTGAGTAAAAGTTACGCAAAAGTAGCACAGTTCACTGCAGTGCTCCGTACGTGGTAGCCAAATTGTTGGTACAGAGTACTTTATTGTTGACCTTCCATCAGTAAACTTTCGTAAATTTCTATAGCAATAGTCGCACACGACTTCCGGAGTATACCACAAGTAAGGAACATAAGCAGTCTTGAATATTTTCTGAAACGAATTAACCATTGTTTTCGTAATATTTTTAAAGTTTTTACTTGGTGCGAATAAGCCACAAACGTAACAAAAGTAATTTCGAGTCGGGCACTGCATTTTTCGTAAGATGAAATATACAGAAAGACGTTTTCGCGCAACAGAACTTAAAACAATTGTCAAAGTATACGTCTTCTAGTAGCGCAACTGTCAGATGATCGGAACTTCCGGAGCTGTAACAAACGCACAAACGGCACAGAGTGTGTTGTATGAAATAATAAATTAAAGGTTAATAAGTTGTTTAAAAATTTGGAGTCCCTTCAAGTTATGCCGAAAATTTAAAAAACAATTTAAAAAAAAAAAAATAAAAAATTCAAGAAAATCTGAGAATTGATAAATTTTTTTTTTATTGTAATTTTACATAATGAAAACATTTCCACGAGTCTGCCTTCAGCGCAATTGGATCACGGAAAAAGGGTTAAAAATTGATCCAAAGTTTTTCACACAGGCGGATTACGAGCTCTATATTTTATACATAAAAAAAAAAATTCTGACGTGTACATGAAAATCGTCGATACACGTGTATTTTTATTTTTTCTCCCCTTTCCGAAAAAGTATATTTGCTTCATAGGACAGAAAAAAAGTTCGTTTTTGTAACGCAGTGTAATCAGTAAAGTAAAGTAATTGGCGCTTACCGCCTTTGCTGGGTCTTGTTTCGATCCTTCGCCCATTTGCGGTGTGCGTTTTGATGTTGCTCCACAAATAGAGAGGCTAAAATTATAATGCCCCCTTTAATCGTCCAAAGGCAGATGATTTTTTATGAGGACCTTTTCATGGCATAGTGTACTATACTCGGTGGTTTGCTGTTGTCTGCCGAAGGACGACCACTATTCGACCTTTTAGAGTTTTTCTCTCATTTTGGTGTTTCAAGCCCTAGGTTTCAAACCTGAGCACTACCAAATAGGAGTCACGTAATAACCCATTCTTCTACCTCGATCTTAGTAATATAAACAAAATGAAAACCACAGCTCCGCAACGACACGTATTCATGTTTTATCAGACTGTAGGTGGTAACAGAATGCTGCCGTTGACTGTCGTTTAAAGATGTGATATTGTCATACAGAAGGTTTGACTGTTTCTATACTCATGCACCTTCTATCATAGGAACTTTAGAGCTTTAATTAATTGCATAAAAGTGCGAGATCTCAAAAGCCTCTCACATTGTACTAACCATTAAAGTCTTATCGTCTCATATCATATCTCAAGGTCGGTCAATGAGCGGAGAAGGTTCATATGTTCAACTTATGTAAGAATGGTCATGGGGAGAAACTGCCAGAGTATGTCATACCTAAGTTCTCATATAGAAAGACAGAGCATTTCTTCGTTTCTCATTTTTGGTAATTCTGTAATATCCATATGCACCTCTGCAAGAGATACAAATAACCAAATTTTGCCGCGATGACTGGAAAAACTTGCTAAACGTTTCTTTTTTCTTCTTCTTAATTGGCACGATAATCGCTTACGCGATTTTGGCCCAGTTTAACAAAGCGCGCCAGTCGTTTCTTTCTCGTGCTAACCGGCGCCAGTTGGACACACCAAGTGAGGCCAAGTCCTTCTCCACCTGATCTTTCCAACGCAGAGGAGGCCTTCCTCTTCCTCTGCTACCACCAGCTGGTACCGCATCGAATACTTTCAAAGCCGGAGCGTTTGTATCCATTCGGACGACATGACCCAGCCAACGAAGCCGCTGGATCTTTATTCGCTGCGCTATGTCTATGTCGTCGTAAAGCTCATACAGCTCATCGTTCCATCGTCTGCGATATTCGCCGTTGCACACGTGCAAAGGTTCAAAAATCGTACGTAGAATTTTTCTCTCGAACACTCCAAGCGTCGCTTCATCGGATGTTGTCACCGTCCAAGCTTCTGCGTCATACGTTAGGACGGGCATGATGAGAGTCTTGTAGACTGTTAGTTTTGTTCGTCGAGAGAGGACTTTACTGCTCAGTTGCCTACTGACATTGTTATCGGTGTTAATCCTGGTTCCTAAATAAACGAAGTCTTTTACAACCTCGAAATTATAACTGTCTACAGTGACGTGGGTGCCGATACGCGAGTGCGCCGACTGTTTGTTTGAAGACAGGAGGTACTTCATTTTGTCCTCGTTCACCACCAAACCCATTCGCTTTGCCTCTTTATCCAGTTTGGAGAAGGCAGAACTAACAGCGCGGTTGTTAAGGCCGATGATGTCAATATCATCAGCATACGCCAACAATTGTACGCTCTTATAAAATATTGTGCCTGAGCGATTAAGTTCTGCGGCTCGTACGATGCTCTCCAACATCAGGTTAAAGAAGTCACACGACAGCGAGTCACCCTGTCTGAAACCTCGTTTGGTATCAAACGGCTCGGAGAGGTCCTTCCCAATTCTGACGGTGCTGCTGGTATTGAGCAACGTCATCTTACATAGCCGTATTAGTTTTGCGGGGATACCAAATTTAGACATAGCGGCATACAGGTAACTCCTTTCCGTACTGTCGAATGCAGCTTTGAAGTCGACGAAAAGATGGTGTGTGTTCGATTCGCCTTTCATGGGTCTTTTCCAAGATTTGGCGTGTTGTGAATATTTGGTCGATGGTAGACTTTCCAGGTCTGAACCCACACTGATAAGGTCCAATCAGTTGGTTGACGATGGGCTTCAGCCTTTCACACAATACGCTCGCTAGAACCTTATAGGCGATATTTAGAAGACTAATCCCGCGGTAATTGGCACAAATTGCAGGATCGCCCTTCTTATGGATTGGGCAGAGCACACTTAAATTCCAATCGGCAGGCATGCTTTCATCCGACCATATTCTGCATAGGAGCTGATGCATGCACCTTACCAGCTCCTCGCCGCCATGTTTGAATAGCTCACCCGGCAGTCCGTCGACGCCCGGGGCTTTGTTGTTCTTTAGCCGTGATATTGCTATTCTCACCTCGTCATGGTCGGGTAACGGAACGACAATTCCGTCGTCAACGATTGGGGTATCGGGATCTTCACATTCTCTACGACATGCGCAGCTGTCACCGTTTAACAGGTTCGAGAAGTGTTCCCTGCATAATTTAAGATTGCTCTGTACGTCAGTCACCAGATCGCCGTCTTTGTTCTTTTTTACATTTAGTTAAAATCGTCGGAGAATTCTATCATCAGAGGAACTGCATTAAATGTCCTAATCAATCAATATTTAGTAAAAGTCTTGATATTTTACCGAACTCAGTGGCCGATTTCATAAAGAAGAAAGCTGGCATGTAAAACATAAGTCCGGTATAATTTGAGCCCAAGCTCTTCTGGCCGTTAGTTTCATAATGCAGCCAATCTTAAGTTACAACAGCTCCAACTGTTTCGTTCGTTCAACCAACACAAATAAGTAAAAATATAAATAAGATCAGAAGAATGCTAGTTTGAATATGGACCATGGCGTCGTCAGGGCCTTGATCACGGCTTGAGTATTAGAGAAAATGTTAATATCTCCCTTGCTCCCACGTTCCTTAAGCCTTTTGCATGTTTGCAGGATCGGAAAGACTTCTGTCTGAAAAACACTAGCAGTATTTGGCAATTGTAAGCAAAAAGATAAATTGGCTGATTTAGAGAAAACCCCTGCTCCGACTGCCGATTCCAGCTTGAAGTCGCCAGTTAAGACAGAGGTACCAGCTTCGATTCAGGTTTTCTCCTCATTCCAATCTTGCGTACTTGAAAAAATTGCCCTGGCACGACCCTTAAACACCAATTTGCAGATAGAGAGATCTGTTCGAAGTTCAGAGAAATTCGGTGTTAACTGCCCAAAACTGCTACCATGTCCCTTGAGAGATTGCCTCCAGAGGGCAACCTCCTTTAACCCGATTGCACTTTGACCAGCGATGGAAATAACGTAAAAGAGATGAGAAGTAAATGCAAAACAACACTCAGGGCAGCACTGGGGCAAGTTCTACATATGTCGGTGCTGCCAATAGCTGGTAATATGTATAGAATCTGGTCTGGTTTCTGAATTTTAAGAAACTTGGTAATGGTCATGGTGATTACTGAATAGCATTCTTCGCTAAGCTGTAATTTTTCCCTATCTGCCATAAGTTCTGTTACAAGTGTAGGAAAAAAGGTGGTTCGTTATCTTTAAACACGTTTACTCTTTGTCTTTTAATATGGAACTGAATCCAATCTTTTATTTCAAAAATTACTTAGGCTAAATACATGCTGCTTATACATAGAGTTCTGCCGCTGAGAGCAGCGACAGAACGGGAGAGCGTAGTATGCAAGTATGTATGTATGTTATTGTATATACATGCAGAAGGCATATATATAATGCGCTGGGACCGAACGGTCGAAGCGTCAAAGTGCTTGCACTGCAGATCCCACGCTGCAGGCCAGTCCGCATAAGTGACGGATCATGTTGGTGCACTTATATATTTGATTGTATAAACATAGCAACAAAGTGTCGCTATGTTGTGAGTATGGCATATGATCACTTGATGTATTGTATACTCTACAATAATGTGGGCATATGCTTATTAGGCATACAACATAATATACTACACCTCCCTTTTTAAAAAAATAACGTAATATTATGGAGTTATTTAATTTTATAATTATATGTATTGTTAATTATATATATTTAATGTATTATTATTATTTTTTTTTTTTTCAAATCTTTTTATTTATATATAACGTTTTTGTATATATATGTATGTAAATTTTTAATTTTATTTAGTATTATAAATTAGTGGAAATATTATTTGTATATATATATATATTTTCTTTTTTTTTTTTATTTAATATTCTTTTTTTTTTTTTTTTGGTTGATCAGACCTTTTTCTTGTCTTTATTTATTTATTAAACAATTTTAACCTATCTTTATGAACTTTCTGTTCTTTATTTTTGTTATTTCTTATTGTTATATTATCTTTATTATCTATATCTATGACCTCAAATGGTCTTATATATGAAGAATCTAGTTTGTGTCCTGCTTCATTTTTTTAACCAAACTTTATTTCCTATTTCTATGCTTACATCTGATATTTTATTGTCATAAAATTTTTTATTTCTGGCTTTACTATTCTCTAGTGCTATTCTTGCTCTTTTATATGCTATTTCTAATCTAAACTTAATTTCTTTAGCGTAATCCTCTTCATTATATAATGGTTCTATTCTAGTTGTATTATTAAAATCTGTGAACTGTCTTGGTAATCTTCCAAATACTAGTTCGTATGGACAATAGCCGTGTGTTACCGAGGGTGTTGTGTTGAAACAGTATGTAAAATATTGTATCCAAACATCCCAATCGGTTTTGTCTGTTGATATGTACGAACGAACGTAGTCATTAAATGTTCTATGACTTCGTTCTACTGTTCCTAAAGTCTGGTGATGATGTGCGGTAGACGTTATGTTATCTATCTTTAAATATTTGCACAAATCATTTATTATTGAATTCTTATATTCTGTTCCCATGTCCGTAATGGACGTCTTCATTGGACCGTACTTTAGAATAAAGTTTTCAAATATAGCTTTGGCAACAGTTGTTGCACTTTTGTTTGAAATTGGAATGGTTACTAAATACTTTGTTAGATCGCATATTAGCGTAACTGCATATTCATTGCCATTCTCTGATAGTGGTAATGGACCTATAGTATCTACAATTACCCTATCAAAAGCTATAATTGGTGTTTCAGTTAATGTCAATGGGGTCTTTATATGTTTTGTTGTTTTGGATTTTTGGCATTTTGGACATTTACGTACGTACTCTTTGACATAACGAGTCATGTTTTTCCAGTAGTAATGTCTTTTTATTTTAGCTAGCGTTCTTGTAATGCCATTATGACCTCCTTGAATTGGATCGTCATGAAATTTAGACAGTATCGCTTCTTGATCTTTTTCTTTATCTATTAGGGTCACCGGCTTGAGTAGCGCTACTCTTAAAATATTCAGAATTTTATTGCCCATATTTTTAAAAGATTCAATTGAAACTAATTCAAAGATCTTTTCGCTCGGTGCCACTTTGAGTTGGCTAATCTTAAGTATACCGGCTTGCATTTCAAGCCTTTGGAAGAACTGACCTAAGTCAAGTTTTCCATTGGTGTACAGATCGCTAACATCAATTCTTGCTATAATTGTTCTTCCACGTTTCAAAAAACATATCTGATTTTTTATTAGCAAGCCACTACTTTTCGTACTTCGTCATTACAAATGACTTGGGCTTAGAAGCGTTGCCAAGAGTTTGCGTAGGCAAATCTACTTGTACATTTCCTGCGCAGGAATTTTTCTGTCTATATTGTTGCCTGGTAGTGACTTTCAGGACTTTTCGGTTCATGTCAATTAGTTCGGATATTGTTATCCTTGATAAGGCGTCTGCCACGAAATTATCTTTCCCTCTCAGATACTCTACTGTAAAATCATACTCTTCCAATTCGAGTCGCATGCGTGTTAGTTTTGAACTTGGATTTACCATAGAAAATAAATATGTTAAAGGTCTGTGATCAGTTCTAACTTTAAAATGTCTGCCATATATATATGGTCGAAAATGTGTTATTGCCCAATGTATTGCTGCTAGTTCTTGTTCTGTAGTACTCTTATTGCTTTCACCTTTAGTGAATGCTCTAGATGCATTGTTTGCCTGCATCTGTGATTATGCAAAATTCTTTGCTAAAATCTGGGTACTGTAATAAATTTGGTTGAACAAGTTTATTTTTTAAGTACTGGAATGCATTTTGGCATTCCGCAGTCCATTCGAAAGGAACGTTCTTTTTACATAATCTAGTTATGTGCCGTGAATAATCGGCGAAGTTTTTAATGAAACGTCGGTAATAATTGCAAAATGCAAAGAATCTTCTAGCGCTATCTGCGTCCGTAGGGACAGGATAATTATTGATAACATCAAATTTTTTGTCATCTGGTAGGATTCCTTTATCTGTGCATCTGTGACCTAAAAACGTCACCTCGTGCATGAAAAATGAACATTTTTCTGGATGCAATTTTAGATTGTTTTTTCTACAAAGTTTAAAAACATCTGTTAAATTTATAATCATATGTTGTTCAGAACAGCCAATGACGATTAAATCATCCATATAAAGGAATGCTTGTGAAGGCTCTAGGCCTGAGAATGCTATTGTCATCATTCTCTGAAATGAGTTAGGCGCTATTTTTAAACCAAATGGTAATCGCGTGAAGCGATATGAACCATTGCTTGTTGAAAAAGACGTTATGTTTCTTGAGTTTTCCTCAAGTTCAATTTGGTGGAAACCTGACATTAAGTCAAGGCATGAAAAATATTTAGCTCTACCCAATTGATCGAGAATATCGTCAATTCTGGGGAGTGGAAATTTATCTGACAGCAATTTTTTATTTATTTGGCGATAATCAATTACTAATCGCCATTTTTTCTCTTTAGAGCCTGGAAGAGCTTTCTTTGGGACTAACAAAAGTGGGCTATTGTATGGTGAGACAGACGGTTCAACAATATTTTGTTCAATTAATTTTCCAACTTGATGCTGGATTTCTTCTATTTGGCTATGCGGACATCGATAATTTTTTACGTATACTGGCTCATCATCCTTAAGTCTCAATTTTTGCTTATAAAAATTGTTTGTTGTGATTGGTTCGGTTTCAAGTCCGAACACATCACTATACTGGGTGCATATTTCTTCAAGTGGTTTCTTAAACAAAACTGGAAAATTTTTCTTTAATTTATTAATTACAGACTCCTTTCTTTTTTCTTTTGGATTTCGAACAAAATCGTAGTTCGAAAGTGATTCAAATTTTAAGTTGTTAATGCCTACTACTTGGCATGTATCTGTGGTATTTAAGAATCGGACAAAAGTATTTTGGGCTGTTGCAATAGTGTTTGCAACATAAACACCCGGTTTAATTTCCTGATTTGGAATTAAAATGTTTTCTTCTGCTGAAGACAACTCTATTTTGCGTATCACTTGGGATCTTGCTGGTAGAAGTGTCGAGTTAGTACCAGAACTAAATGTTATTGGGACGTAGACAGGATACGTTAGGTTTTGCGGTCTAATTATAAACCAATCCTTTGAACTATTGTAATCTAATTGGCAATTAAATCTTTTTATGAAATCTAATCCTATTATTCCATCGCAGGGGATTGCGAAATCTGAATGAAGTAGATGAAATTTGTATGGAATAATGTATTTGTCTGTTTGTAATTTCATCGAGACTAGTCCTTTGGAGTTTATTACTCCTTCTCCTATGCCTCGAATGTCTATAATTCTATTGATTTGGATGTCATGAAAGACATCAGAATTTTCTTTTATAATTGAAATGTCTGCACCTGTATCAATCAAAAATGTTATCTTTTTATTTGTTGCAACATTTTTGAATGATACGAAATTGTTGAGACTTAAGTTAACAGTATATATTTTATTATTTAATTTTGTGTATCTGGAGGTGTCTGGGAGTTTCCCGAAATATTTTGGGCAACTCGGACATTATTGTTATTATAATTATTTCTGTTTTGGTCGTTGCCTCTGTTAGAATAATTTCTACCTCTGTTATTACCTCGACCTCCTCTATTGTTATATCTGTTATTGTTATTATTATAACCGTTGTTTTGGTAATTACCTCTTCCTCGGTAATTACCTCGGTTACCTCGATAATATCCATTTTGGCGCTGTTGGAAGCGCAGTACAGTATTTGACTGTCCTGTTGCTTCGGTACAGCTGTTCACAAACTTGGATATGGCATCATTCATATTATTGAATGTGCCTGCCTGCATGATAAGTTTTACCTTATCTAAAGCGCAGTTCTGTGTCATGGCCTTGACAGCAAGCGTTGTGCTGTATTTAGTGGCTAATTCAGGTGACAATCCATCACTGATATAAGCTCCCTCAAGAGATTTAGTTAATTTTTCTACCTCCTAGGTATACTGATTAGCTGTTTTACTTTTTTGTTGCAGATTTAGAAGTTTGGCAGATATTACTTCTACCGATTCTCCTTTCACTACTTTTGACAGTTGCGCAACTATTGCAGCTACTGTGTCTTCATTACTAATCAAGTTTCTAGCATGACCTTTGAGCTTTGTCTTTATTAGACTTATAGCTGCTGCTTCATGTGTGCCTTTAAGGGAATCTACTAGATTCAGCGCATCTATGAAACTTTGTAGGTTTTCGGCCTTTCCATCAAACTCAGGTATGAGTGATGAGGCTAGCTTAAGGAATTCCACAATTGTTTGTGCCATTGCTATTGTTGTTTCGCTTTCTTCAAGTGTATCAATGTCGCTTTCCGCTTTACCCTCTACTTCAATTATTGGTTTTGATTCGTCCAAATTTTGGAATTGATTTGGGCCAAACTCAATTTGATAGTAGGGATTTGTTGGTATTTGTAAGGTAATTTTGTGTCTTACACTTACATTTTCCAATCTTGTTTGTAATGAGCGTAATATTTTAAGACATTGATCTACATGTAAACTTGATATCTTGTATTTGTAAGAGGATGCTAATTGACTGATATTGTTATATTCAGCTACTAGAATGGTTGTATGGTGGATTAGCGTATTTACACTTATTGTTGTATCTTTGTTAATACATTTATAAGATTTTTCAAATTTTTCCTTAATTGAATTAATTTGTTTTGCTAATTCTTTCCATTCCATCACTCTTAGCGATACAACTTTACCAAAACTATTGTTGACAGCAATGAATTAATATATTTTGAATTTGGAAAAAAAATTAAATCAGTAAAATGAATTTTAGACTTTATCTAAGTCGTTTGCACGGCTTAGATATCGTTTTTTTAAAGTACGTTTGTACATTAAGTAAATTTTGATTAATAAATTTGCTGCCGAAATTGCTACTATTAAAGCAAGAAGAACAATTTGAATGTCTAAATGATTGGTTGTATCGACAACTGATATAACATTCAGCACATTGGCTGTGTTATCCTCAACTTTGGAAGTTTTTCCTCCCATTTTTAAAATATCTATTTGTCTTCTTTAAAATTTTTTTTTTGTTTTAGTTATGGATTTGTCATTTCGTTTCTTCTATATATATATATATACAATTTATTAATCCCTTTTTTTTTGTTTTTCAATCAATTTTTTTTTCATTACTTATATTTGCTGTTTTTACAAATATATTTTTATATATTTTTACTTTAAAAAAAATTTTTTGTTATTATTTTATTCACTCGCAGGTGAATTTACAATGTTTCCTGCCTATATTTTGTACAGCCTTCCGACATGTACTCTAATCGGGCGAGTTCTCGCTCAATTTTACAATGTATTTTTTTTTATTATAATAATATATGAAAATTAAAATATATTGGTGTGCGCACTTGGGAGCGCTGTCGGTCCTCGGTGGTGTCCTTGTCCTTGGCCTAGCTTGTAACGCTAGGCGGTGCCGGTGCTGGTCGCACAGGCTGCTGTGCAATGTTTGCACGTGTAGTTGCAGAATGGGCTGTCCAGCGGTCCCTCGCAGTCATCCGGGCACTGTCGCTTGTATTCTGGGATAGCTGTTGGTAATGGAGGTATTATTTTCTTTTTCAAATTTTTAATCTGGTGGTAGGTGATAGATGGATTTTTGTTTTTATTTATCAATTGCACTAGTTGTGCTTCGTGAAACGAGCGCTTTTCATGCATGGAAACAGAATCGTTCCATGCTGGCGGGTTGGCTTGATTGCTCAACTCTTTGCTGAGACGGTCAATTTCCGACCTCAGTTTTTGTTTTATTCCGCCGCGCTTTTTTTTTGTTTCTTATTCCTATCCATCTACACTCTACTCACTCAGATACTAATTTTGACATCCACAGCTATCCCTCCATCGCCGTCGTCTGTCGCTGACTGGCGCCCCCGTTTTTTTTTTTGTGTGTTGTTGTTGTAGTAGCTGTTGTTGTCCACTTTGCTTCACACCTCCCACTACGACTTTGGGCACTTTAAGTATTTTGGCCAAATCATTTGGTTGAAATTTAATTTTGTTGTATGTTGGCGCGCGAACGTTTTAAACGAAAACTAAAAACTTGTCACGGTCGCCATGTAGGAAAAAAGGTGGTTCGTTATCTTTAAACACGTTTACTCTTTGTCTTTTAATATGGAACTGAATCCAATCTTTTATTTCAAAAATTACTTAGGCTAAATACATGCTGCTTATACATAGAGTTCTGCCGCTGAGAGCAGCGACAGAACGGGAGAGCGTAGTATGCAAGTATGTATGTATGTTATTGTATATACATGCAGAAGGCATATATATAATGCGCTGGGACCGAACGGTCGAAGCGTCAAAGTGCTTGCACTGCAGATCCCACGCTGCAGGCCAGTCCGCATAAGTGACGGATCATATTGGTGCACTTATATATTTGATTGTATAAACATAGCAACAAAGTGTCGCTATGTTGTGAGTATGGCATATGATCACTTGATGTATTGTATACTCTACAATACTGTGGGCATATGCTTATTAGGCATACAACATACTACACAAGTTAAGCCCCTTATAGATATGAGATTATAATACTTTCTTCAATGAAGTTAGTTTTATGTAAATGTTCATGTAAATATTACAAAAAAAAAAACAATTTTAAATTTTCATTCGAAATAGTCACCATTTGCTTTTACACAAGCCTTGAAATGATTAGGTTTTTCAGTTTTTGCAGCACGCACGGTTTTCATGGATGTTGACGTTGCTGCTCGAACTAAAGATTTTGAGTCTCTCAAAATTTCTGTAAGGTCTTCGACAGGGCATGTTCTCCATTTCAGACCCCAAACTGTAGTCCAATGGATGCAGATCTGGACTTCCACACGGCCAAACTTCTGCGGCTATCAACTCAGGTTTATTGTTTTTTATCTACTGCTGGGTGGTTTTTTCCTTATGACTGGAGCGAAATCTTGCTGGAAGATCCTACGCTCTCCATTGAAGAGAGTACTGCTCAACTGCTTCACCACATATCTGCTTCTAAGACATTCTCCTGGTACACTTATGCACCAGTCCTAACCCGTTTTGACGTGATAACGTCTTATAATTCGATTTAACAGGCTGCACGCACGAAAAAATGTGTCATTACCTTGCTCATTACTGTTCATATGTAGTTACCTTGCTCATATTAGTGTTACCTTGCTCATATGTAGTTACCTTGCTCATTGCATTGAATGAACTGCAAGCGAAAGAGCGGAAGGAACGACAAAGCAAACAAAGCAAACGAACGGCAACGTTCGACATCTTGCTCTCCCCTACTTAAGTGAGCGTATATATGTATGTATGTATATGCGCATATGTACATATATAAATTCACGTATTTGTATTGGCATATGCCTTCTTATTGATTATTATTATTTTGATTTACTTGAAGAATTTCAAATAAAACCAAGTTTGTTAATAATACCTGTTGTTTTAATGTTATTATTATTATTTTTTTATTATATCTGAAGGAAAAAATGTATGGTAATATTTACCATATCTATACTAATATTATAAAGAGGAAAACTTTGTTTGTTTGGTTGTAATGAATAGGCTCAAAAACTACTGGACCGATTTTAAAAATTCTTTCACCATTCGAAAGCTACATCACGAGTAACATGGATTATATTTTATTTTGGAAATAGGGCTCGAGATATAGGTCAAAACGTGGACCCGGGTAACCTTCGGATGTGTATGTACAATATGGGTATCAAATGGAAGCTGTTGGTGAATGCTTTAGTTCAGAGTATTTCCATCCGCTCCGTGACTAGGGTCTCGAGATAGAGACCAAAACGTGGACCCTAGAATGTGTTTGTACAATATGGATATCAAATGAAAGCTGTTGATAAGTGCTTTAATACGGGGTAATTTTCATACCTATTGATGACTAGGGTCTGGAAATATATGCCAAAACGTGGACCCGCCGTGTCTTTGCACCGAATTAAACCAAACTTGCACACATTGTTAAGGAGGTATTGAAGATGGTTTCCGTATTGTTTGGGTACATATTGGTAGATATGGTCTCGAGATATAGGTCAAAACGTGGACCCGGGTAACCTTCGGATGTGTATGTACAATATGGGTATCAAATGGAAGCTGTTGGTGAATGCTTTAGTTCAGAGTATTTCCATCCGTTCCGTGACTAGTGTCTCGAGATAGAGACCAAAACGTGGACCCTAGAATGTGTTTATACAATATGGATATCAAATGAAAGCTGTTGATAAGTGCTTTAATACGGGGTAATTTTCATACCTATTGATGACTAGGGTCTCGAAATATATGCCAAAACGTGGACCCGCCGTGTCTTTGAACCGAATTAAACCAAACTTACCCACATTGTTAAGTAGGTATTGAAGATGATTTCCGTATAGTTTGAATACCTATTGGTAGATAGGGTCTCGAGATATAGGTCAAAACGTTGACCCGGGTAACCTTCGGATGTGTATGTACAATATGGGTATCAAATGGAAGCTGTTGGTGAATGCTTTAGTACAGAGTATTTTTCATGCCGCTCCGTGACTGGGGTCTCGAGATATAGGTCAAAACGTGGACCCGGGTAACCTTTGGTTGTGTATGTACAATATGGGTATCAAATGAAAGCTGTTGATAAGTGCTTTAATACGGGGTAATTTGTTATGTTATGTTATGTTATGTTATGTTATGTTATGTTATGTTATGTTATGTTATGTTATGTTATGTTATGTTATGTTATGTTATGTTATGTTATGTTATGTTATGTTATGTTATGTTATGTTATGTTATGTTATGTTATGTTATGTTATGTTATGTTATGTTATGTTATGTTATGTTATGTTATGTTATGTTATGTTATGTTATGTTATGTTATGTTATGTTATGTTATGTTATGTTATGTTATGTTATGTTATGTTATGTTATGTTATGTTATGTTATGTTATGTTATGTTATGTTATGTTATGTTATGTTATGTTATGTTATGTTATGTTATGTTATGTTATGTTATGTTATGTTATGTTATGTTATGTTATGTTATGTTATGTTATGTTATGTTATGTTATGTTATGTTATGTTATGTTATGTTATGTTATGTTATGTTATGTTATGTTATGTTATGTTATGTTATGTTATGTTATGTTATGTTATGTTATGTTATGTTATGTTATGTTATGTTATGTTATGTTATGTTATGTTATGTGATGTTATGTTATGTTATGTTATGTTATGTTATGTTATGTTATGTTATGTTATGTTATGTTATGTTATGTTATGTTATGTTATGTTATGTTATGTTATGTTATGTTATGTTATGTTATGTTATGTTATGTTATGTTATGTTATGTTATGTTATGTTATGTTATGTTATGTTATGTTATGTTATGTTATGTTATGTTATGTTATGTTATGTTATGTTATGTTATGTTATGTTATGTTATGTTATGTTATGTTATGTTATGTTATGTTATGTTATGTTATGTTATGTTATGTTTTTTTTTTTTTTTTTTTTTTTTTTTTTTTTTTTTTTAGGGAGGTTAAAATCAAAATGTCAGAAACATCATCACAGGTGCCGTCGCAACAGTGGTATGTGGGGCATGCTCCCACTAACACTATAACAACCCTCCTTATCGGCTGAGTTCCACCCTGGGACCGTGGTAACATTACGTCAAGGTGGAGCCGCGTGTATGTCTATTGACACAACAGGTACCTGCGTCCAGGTTCCTCTTTCATGGGCGTATGGAGGTTATACGCTATCGATAATATCCATTGCGTTCACATCACAAGTGGTGCTGCAGCAAATGGAACATCGGAAAAGGTGTCGTAATTATTACCGACATGTCGTAGTCTGATACCGTCTTGAGCACTAAGCTCAGGCGTCTGTGATTTGTCGTCAGTTCGTAGGCAGTCTACCTCCGGTCAAAAGCTGCTGGTGAATTCTTCGCTGCATGTTGCGTTGCCACTCTGCGCGTTGAAGATATAGCCCTATCATTGTTGCAAAATTTGTCACTGCATTCCACCAAGCATTTGATGCGAGCATCTTGGTGATCAGATTTTTCGGGCACAGCTGTCCACCCAGAAATGCTTCAAGCGTTAGGCGCTCCTCTCTGAAACGATCGCAGTAGAAGAATACGTGTTCCGCATTTTCTATCGCGTCGTTGCAGTTTGGGCAGAATGGGGTGTCCTCCAGATTAAACCGATGGAGGTACTCCAAAAAACAACCGTGGCCACTCAGTATTTGAGTGAGATAATAGTCAACGTCTCCGTGTTTCCTGGTCACCCATTGGCTAATATTTGAGATAAGCCTATGAGTCCAACGTCCGTTAGTTGACGAATCCCATCTGATTTGCCATTCTTCTATCGAATGAAGTCTCTCTTCAGCTTTTTCTTCTAATGACGGCTTAGCCCGTCGCCTGCCATAGAGACGGCTCAATTCCTTTGCCTGAATGTCAGCTGGTAGTTTGCTCGCGATTACGCCTATCGCGTCTCTCGAGACCGTTCTGTAGCCACAAGCTACCCTTATTGCACTTCGGCGAAGTACCTGTGCTGCATAATGTATGCTGGACGATTTAGCTCCTGCCCATATCGGGGCAGCGTAAAAGAGTACGGAGTCTACCACTGTCGATAAGACACGCCTTCTGCTGCCTTGCGGGCCACCAATATTAGGCAACATTCGTGTTAGCGCTCCATTGATGGCATCAGCTCTTGCGCTTACTGCAGATAGGTGCTGCTTGTAGCTAAGTCGCCTGTCTATTATCACGCCAAGATACTTTATCGACGCCTTAGAGGATATTTCATGGGTGCCGATACGTACTTTTATTTCCTCCTTTTTTCTCCGCCCACTGATGAGTACCGCCTCGGTTTTTTGGGCTGCCAATTCCAATCCGGATTTTGCCAACCATAGCCTTACCCTTGCTGCTGCGTCATTGCTTTTTGCTTCCAGGTGGTCTATATTTCTATCCGTAACTACAAGCGCAATATCATCTGCATAGCCTACGATAGTAGCACCGTCTGGTAGTTTTAGTTTGAGGACCCCGTCGTACACTACATTCCATAGTGTTGGACCAAGGACAGATCCTTGGGGGACCCCGCCAGTGATTTGATATGTTTTTTGGCCACCGTCTGTATCGTATTGCAGAATTCTGTTGGTGAAGTAGCTACGGATTATGCACAGTAGATAACCCGGTACTCTTAGTTCTTTGAGAGACATTAAAATATTGCTCCACTTTGCAGAGTTGAACGCGTTTTTGATGTCCAATGTGATGATAGCGCAGTACTTCATATGCAAGTGCCCACCGCTGATTGCTTCGTGCGCAATGTCTGTCACCGTCCTGATTGCATCTACCGTTGACCTCGCCCTTCGAAAACCATACTGATTGTCCGATAGACCAGATGGGCATTCGAGATAGGCTTGTAGTCGGTCGCATATGATACGTTCGAATACTTTTCCTACCGTATCGAGCATGCACAGCGGTCTGTACGCTGATGGTTCATCAGGTTGCTTTCCTGGTTTGAGGAGCAGCACAAGTCGCTGAATCTTCCATCTATTTAGGAAATTTCCCTCTCTAAGACAACTTTCGTACAAGCTCGCAAAAAGGTGTGGTTTCGTCTGTACAGCTGTCTTAAAGGCAGCATTAGGTATACCATCTGGTCCTGGGGCCTTTCTGTCTTTAATGCGGTTCAGTGTACCTAGCACTTCATCTGTTGTTACTGAAGGTATATTCGGCTCTAACTCGTAGTTGTCCGCTGAGTTATCACTGTCTTTCTGCGGCGGAAAGAGCGTTACAACCACTTGTTGTAATAGCCGTGGGCACGTTGGTTGAGATGATTGCGGTCCCTTCACTTTCCGCATGACAGTTTTGTACGCTAAGCCCCATGGATCTACATTTGCCGCGTCTACCATTTCTCTAAAACTTCTGATTTTGCTTTGCTGGATTGCTAACTTCAGATCGCGTTTACGAGCCTTATAGGATGCATAAAGATCTTCATACGATGATCGGCGCCGTGCTCTTTGTGCCTTTCTTCTTGCCATTAGGCATTTCCTCCGGATTGATGCAATTTCATCGGTCCACCAGTAGGCTGCTTGTTTGTGCCTACCGACTCCGCACCTGGGCATGGTTGCGTCACAGGAAGCTTCCATTTGAGAGGCAATTTGTTCCGCCAGAATTTCTGCATTAACTCCGTCAATATGAACACTTTCCCAAGTATTTTTAAAAGTTTCAGTGTTGAAAGCTGATTTTTTCCATTTGCGGACACTCGTTTTGTATCTACGTACTATGCTGTACGTTTGTATCATAATAGCCAGATGGTCGCTATGCGAATGGATGGCCTTATCTACCGTCCAGATGGTTGTATTCGCAGTTAGCCGGTCCGCAAAGGCAAGATCAATGATGGAGTTTCCCTTTTTGCAGTCGTACGTATATACGCCAGGAGTGTTCAGAAGAACAAGGTCGAGCGCTGCGACGGTGTTCTCAACCAGCCGACCCCTCTGATTGGTATGTGTACTGCCCCAAGTTCTTGACCAAGCGTTGAAGTCTCCTGCAAGCAGGATCGGCCTCTTTCCCCTTAATTCAAGTTCCAGCTCTAGCATCATTTGCTCGAACTCCTGTATAGACCATCGTGGTGGTGCATAGCAACTGGCATAGAACACATCGTCCGTTTTTATCCATGTAAATCCGTTGCGGACTGTCGACATTTTACACTGGGCAGTTTTATTGCCCACCAGCCAAACCGCCGCTCCCATGTTACTTTCAGCAAGCCAATTGTGAGTGTCAATGTTTTCAAATGGTTCAGAAAGTAGAACTATGTCAATGCTTTGTTCTGCTACAGTCTGCCATAGCAGGTCCTGAGCTGCTTGGCAATGGTTTGCGTTAAACTGAAGAACTTTCATGTTTTTCTAAGACGCACCGCCTCTTGATAGCGCGGGCACTTTGCGCTGCCAGCTGCATGTGCTCCAGTACACAGCGCACATTTTTCATCGTTTTTGCAGCTTGCTGCTTGGTGGCCTTCTTTTCCACATCGTCTGCACAATTTGGTGCGATCGGGTTCTTTACACGCGGTTGCTACGTGATCGTATGCCCAGCATCTGTAGCACCGTCTCGGTGATGTAACTTCTGTTACTCGACATCTTACCCATCCTACTTTGAGATGTCCTAGCTCCAGCACCTTTTTGGCATCATCTGCACGCAACGATAAATACATTGACTGTGTACCTCCTGGAATGGTGCGTGTGCTTCGTATCGCCGACATCTTTAGATTTTTCACCTGCGCCTGCTGAGTAATCGCTTCAAGTAGCTCCTCCTCCGTGTTCAGGTCAGTGATAAGACCTTTACATTGGATTGTGACTGTATGCGTCTTCAGGTTCACCGACGCTACACCGTCCAGCGCTTTTTCAATAGCCATTTGGTAACTACTGGCCTCAACATCCTTGCTCCTTTTAAATTCTATAAGAAGGCCACCTTTTTTTGTAGGTCGCATCGTCTTAACTTTTTCGCTAAGGTCCTTCAGTTCTTCGCTGTGCTTTACTGCTCGCAGCATATCCGCATATGATGTACCGCCCGCCTTTTTCTCGATAATAATGGCGTCCGACATTGGCCTGATGGTGACTTTTCTGTTTTTCAGCGATTTCTTTTTCTTCTCTACCTTTTTCCACTCTTCCCTCTGCATGGGTTGATTTACAGTTTGTGGCCGGGAAGAATCAGAGTCGCTTTTCCTCTTTTTAGCAACTGGAGACTTTGTTGCAATCTGGGTTGCAGCTCTTGGGCTTTCTTTGGCTCTAGTTCTCTTAACCCACTGAGGAGTGTTTTTCCCTGCTGTCGAAACAATTTGCACCTGTTTAGAGGTAGACAATTTTCTTATGCAACGTTCCATTGAATCCGTTTCAATGAGAACGTCTGTGTGAGCTCTTTTGATAATACTGCACATTCTTCTTATGTCACCGTGGACATTACGGCGTGATTCCACGTATTGAATAAGTGCATCAATTTCTTTTCCAAGGATGTCGATCAATTCACATTGCCTGCTTTGTTTTGCATCAGTGCTGCAGGAAGTAGGGTTTTGCTGCGGCTTGGGAGAGTCAGTGACTTTTTTGATGATATGGGTTGTCGGCGTCCCGGGCGTGCCTTCTCGACCTTTCATCTCCAGTGTTGATACATCTGTCCGCCGCTGGGTAACCGTTGTTGGCAGGCTGCTCTCCGTTGTGTTGTCTGTTGTTGCTGCTGCTTGTGGAGGGGTCCTTGCAATAACGGAACTCCTCCTGAAAGCCTCCATAGCTTCTCCTGTTGCCATCTTGGCAGTGCTGTTTTCATTGTTGTTTTTGTTTTTATGTTATGTTATGTTATGTTATGTTATGTTATGTTATGTTATGTTATGTTATGTTATGTTATGTTATGTTATGTTATGTTATGTTATGTTATGTTATGTTATGTTATGTTATGTTATGTTATGTTATGTTATGTTATGTTATGTTATGTTATGTTATGTTATGTTATGTTATGTTATGTTATGTTATGTTATGTTATGTTATGTTATGTTATGTTATGTTATGTTATGTTATGTTATGTTATGTTATGTTATGTTATGTTATGTTATGTTATGTTATGTTATGTTATGTTATGTTATGTTATGTTATGTTATGTTGTGTTGTGTTGTGTTGTGTTGTGTTGTGTTGTGTTGTGTTGTGTTGTGTTGTGTTGTGTTGTGTTGTGTTGTGTTGTGTTGTGTTGTGTTGTGTTGTGTTGTGTTATGTCATGTTATGTTATGTTATGTTATGTTATGTTATGTTATGTTATGTTATGTTATGTTAAAGTATATGTTATGTTAATGTTAACTCATTCTCTATATCCATACAAAATATGTATCAAACAAATAAAATTAAAATTTTCTTTTGAAAAATGCAACCATTCAATCAGTATTTTCTTATGACGTTATCACGTTAAACTATCGTCAGTAAACCGACTTTGCAGACAACCTCTTTTTTTTCGCAGAAATGAGTGATGTAACGCCTTTACAAGGCACTCCCCACCAAACCATTACCGAGGCTGGATGGTGGCCAAGTTGAACACTCGGAACAAAATTTTTCGCGTCTTTAGAAGTTTTAGCATAGATTTTGTCGTTTTGTGTATTAAAAACTTCTTTAACAGTGAAAGTTTTCTCATCTCTGAAAAGAATATTTCATTCAAGCGCCTTGTTAAAAGATAACCAGTTGAGCTACGAAAGGCTTTCATGTGAAGATTATTTCTAATTATTCTTCGCATGGATCTGGTTGATACATTTATTTCCATGATTGTCTGCTTTCCAAGGAGATTTCTGCGAATTCTTTCTCACTGCAATGCGAGTTTCCTTAGCTCCCCACTCCACTCACGAAACTGAATATATTTAATGGGTAGACAATGTACATATATGAAGAAAAGCAAAAATAACGGAATTCTTATCTGCGAATTTGTCCTCGCGGTATGCATTGTACATTTTTTTACAGAATTTATGGCAAGTCTAAGTATATCCGTGAGCTTTTGACAAAGCAACTTAACGGACTTTAACAGGATTTGTTTTTTACCAACATATAAATATTTTTAGCTAGAAATTGTTCATACAAGCATATATAGTTTATATGTGCTTATCTGTGAAGCTAAAAGTGCTAAGTCGACATGGGCTGTTTTGTCAAAAGTTCAAAGAATTGTAAACTCACTCTGTTGCATATAAATACGTTAACTTACAATTTGATAAAAAAGTTATTTGCACAACTCGCAGCAATAATGTAGTTTTCTACTGATGCTTTTGTAAATATTTTCTTCTAAAAAATTTCACCTATACACACAACTATTTTTTTATTGTTGCATGCAAAATTTATTAAACTTAAATACAATTGTTATATGAACATTTTAGTTTCTGCCTATCTGACAATTGCACCATGAAAAAAATTCCGATTTTTTTTTGCCAAAGAGATTTTTCTATAAAAAAAATTATCGAGCATTGCTTTGAATTGATAAAATAAAAACACATTCATAAAAAGTAAATTTTAAAAATATTTTAAATGAATGAACAAACTAATAAAATTTATATATCAATAAATCATCAAGTATTAGTTCGCAAATATTGCAAATGGATTGTTTAAGGATATGATTGACTGACACTCACGGCCCAAATCACATATGTATGTACGTGTGTTCTATAGCACAGAACCACACATAATACCCAGTTATGGACCTGCTTACATACGTTCATATGTTCATATTTGAATGCTTGAACCAATTATATAATAAGTCTATTTGGCTACTTAGTTGCGTAATGCTGCTAAACATAATGAGATGGCGTAAGCGTAGTCGTAAGCGCTTAGCGATTTGGAAAATTTCGTTAAAAATCGTTTATTTAAAATACTAGGTATGTAGGCAGGATGCTTTGTAAATTTAAGTAAGTAGTATATGCTACGCACTCTTTCGAAACAGATTACGATTTAAGCAACTCGCGTTTGCACGTTATACTGTTGATATGCATCCAATCGACGTACATATAATACAATTTAAATCATATAACATTTCCTCTATAGCTCAATACTTTGCTTAATATATTTTCTTTACAATATTTTAGTTGAAAAATGCATTGTTCCTAGAACGACTTTTGCAGTTGCAATGCATACATATGTAAATCAACAAAAACATTAGTAATATTATGCGAAATGTATGTAAATGCATATTTAAAATGTAATTAAGTGTCTTCTCAACTCGGAACGGTCTTCTATCACATGCACATATTTTTAGTGCTCGTGTGCATACATAAATACTCGAAAATGTTTTTAAATTAATATTTACGTACTAATTATATTATATAAATATGTAGTTAATCTTATTAAAATTCGTATATGTAGTAAACGAGTTGTTGTGAACTTTTCTAAGCTATATTAATAGCACCTTAGTTAGGTTTGTCGTAGTATATGTATAATCTTCCTGTCGGTTAGCGAACTCGATGGGTTTTTTGACATTTCGCTTTCATCTATTCACAATTTTCTTATTTTCATTCAAGTGGTCTTAGACTCTCGCACTGAACAGACGAATAGCCAAAAAAAATTATCCACTTAAATCTCAAAAACACCCCAGGAAAGTCGGAAGCAAAAAGAAGCACGAAGATTTTCGAAGACATATTTAAAAGAGAATGGGCAAAAATTCCAGGTTGAAAAGTTATCGGGTAAATTGGCTCCAACTCTACTTTCATAGTAATTCATTTCAAAAATCAAATTTAGAGTTTTACTTGCACTAAGTCATTTCTCTAAGTTCGAAAAGGCCAATAGTTACAAAGAGCCAAATATGGAGAATAAAACGCTTAAGGAAAAATTCACTGGCCTTTGGCTATAAAACTGCTACTAAACATCTATTACCACAGAAAAATTATGAAATATGGCATACCCCCAAATTTTGTCGGTAATTAAAAACGGTTTCTCGTCAGCAGAACCACAATTGAGTGGGCAAAGGTCCTGCGAAAACCCTTATCTGTCGGTTTTACTTCGGCATTTATTCCCCTTAAAGAGCACATCCAAGAATTAAATGTAAATAATTAGCGCCTACCCTTCTGTTAGGTATTTGGCCGAGCTTATCCTCTAATTTGTGTGGTGCGTCTTGATTTTATTCCGCAAATGGATGGACCAACAGTTTTAAGGCAAATGGTTTTTATGAGGAACAGAAATAATCTTGAAGGTTTGCCAATACCTACCTATTAGAAAAAACTGTAGTAAACATGTTTTAGTAAATGCATCGACGGCATTTTTTCTGAACCTCTCTTCGTCTCCTCTAGGGCTCCTCAACGGAGTCTACTTGCTGGTTTGTTTTGTTAATAAAAATTGTTTGCTCTATACTGACGATTTAAAATTATTTTCGAAAATTATGAATCCCGATGATGTACTTAAGCTTCAAAGTACATCGACAGATTTCAACTATAGTGCGTAAATTCTCCGCTTTATTTAAACACCAAAAAGTGCTCTACTCGTGCGAGCAGTATACATAACACACGTATTCCTCTTCTTCTTCTTCTTCTTAATTGGCGCGATAACCGCTTACGTGATTTTGGCCGAGTTTAACAAGGCGCCTGTCGTTTCTTTCTCGTGCTAACCGGCGCCAGTTGGACACACCAAGTGAAGCCAAGTCCTTCTCCACTTGATCTTTCCAACGCAGAGGATGCCTTCCTCTTCCTCTACCACCAGCTGGTACCGGAACTAATACTTTCAGAACCGGGGATTTTGTTTCCATTCGGCCGACATGACCCAGCCAGTGTAACCGCTGGTTCTTTATTCGCTGCTCTATGTCTATGTCGTCGTAAAGCTCATACAGCTCATCGTTCCATCGCCTGCGATACTCGCCGTCGTCAACGTGCAAAGGTCCAAGAATCTTCCGCAGAATCTTTCTCTCAAATACTTCAAGGGACGCCACATCGAATGTTATCATCGTCCGAGCTTCTACACCATACGTCACACGTATTCTTACGTTCTTAAAATCAATCGTTGTTCTTACACCAACGCTATGCTCATAACACCTTGCCGTCATCTTATAACATTTCTGCTATGAAAAATCTCCCCTTAGAGAACCATCTACCGTTCGGAGGTAGTATAAAACTGTTCCATTCAATTCAATTCCTCCATTTTGTTGAAAAACATCAGGACGTACACCACAAATAGAAGGAAAAGCCTCGCCAAAAAAACCAACAAACGATGCAAGCGCCAATTATACATATATACCTACATATATATATAACTTAAGAAGATAATCCTCTCAATCATTGAAGTGCGAAACTTCTCCAACAGGGCACTGCAAGAGTAATACTATTATTGTGTATGTATTGAAAACTCTCTCAAACTGACACCGCAACGGGCAATTAACTCCTTTATTGTATTTTCGCAGACCAATGTGGACCTATTTTGATTTCGTCATGTTTCGAAAAGTTTACTGCTTCTGCTCTTTTGATGGATGCAAGTCTTGTGGAAAGTCATTATTTGCACGTTCTGAAATTATTATACAATGTCCTTTTTGTCGGCTGAGAAAGAAGGCACCTGAACCATTGCCAGAATTCGGATGCAGATGCGTATATCCTTAGTAATCTTACGAACTGTTGGTCGTCCATTAGTTTATTAATATTTGATTGATTTTATCAGCCATGTCTGAAATGAAAACACATCTTATTTGACGTTCACGACGTGGTTTTCCCATAAATAGTGAACAATGCGCTAACGACAAGTTTTTACGTGAATACTAAAGTGCATTGATTTAAACACCATCTCCCAAATAAAGCATACCATAAATACACAGAGTGACCCAGAGGTCTGAACATTAACTTAAACCTTTTATCGACCAAATTTATTTTGATCTTATAATTCATAATAAAAAATAATTCTAATAAAAATTTGTTACGTGAATTATTTTGGAAAAATTGCAATATGTTACAACACATAATAAATTCAAAATAGTCAAACTTCAAAAAAATCAACATACATACATACGTATATGACAGCTATCAGATAAAAGCTGTCGCATCGATGTACCTCCGTAAAGCTTTTGGATTCCCCTTATGAATTTGAGGATATTTTCTCTTAATATAAAGGCATAAGTCATGTATTTCTGTATATAAAGTGTAAATATGTGTACGTATTTATATGTACTTCTAAATTTATATAAAACTCCTTTGGTGTAGTTGCTCACTTCCATTTTGCATGACTCTTATAAACCTTCTTAACATTACCCAACGTACTAATAGCAGAGAATGTTAATGCAATGAGAAGGTGCAAATGTTACTGTAAGCTTTTTTTAGTACAATTGAGATTTGAAAGATTCGTAATAAGGTCATTTAGCACACCGAGTTTATAGACACCTCACTGACTTTTGCCCACACAAAAATTAGAAACACCACACATCTTTCACCTCAACACATAACACATTACTCACCTCGACATTAAACCAATTAAATTTTTACTATTTTCGTATTTTTGAAATGATAAGCGAATACGTAAAATTTATTACATAATTTTTTTTTTTCAATTACATAAAAAACCAACGATTTAAAAAAACAACAATTTATAAAAAAAAGTTTGCGCCGAGAACTGAACTCGAGTCTCACATGTGGCGAGGAAAACTAGGCGGTGCGTTTATTTCTTCGACTGCTTATTTTTTTACCATTTTGTTGCTTTTGAAATGATAAACGGATACATAAAAATTATTACAAATTCTTTTACGATTACATTAAAAAAAAAATTTTAAAAACGAAAAAAAAAAAATTTGCACCGAGAATTGATGGCGAGTCACGTGGGGTGGATAAATACGCAGAGCGTTTATTTCTGCGCCTGCGTTGTGAACAAAAGGTTTTGTGCATGCGCGCGACGGGAATAAATTTTAATAAAGTTCTGAAAGTAATTCATGAAGTTTTTCATTACACACATATGTACATAAATGAACGTATACTTTATATGTAAATAAATGATGGTATATGATAATATACATAAGTACATAATATGTATGCTCATGTCAATAGAGGTATTTGCATTCAGAAAAAAAGAACGGTTTAACACGTTCCCCACAGACGGCAACGTTTACATCTTTTCGCTCTATCGGAAGCGATTGCAGGTTATATAAAACGAAATTTTTTCATAAGGGTAGTCGTTTATGGCTTCTCATCTCATAGGTACCGTCTAATAAAGTACCATTGGTGGTACACGCCATCCCATGAAGCAATCTTGTGCGGGCCACCGCTGGTACACGCCGCCTCATGAAGCAATCTTGTGCGAGCCACCGGTGGTACGCGCCGGTGTGAACGTGTTAAGATAAATCAACACTTATTTTATATTGTATGACAATTTATAGTTTATGTATTCGACAGCATTTACATACATATGTATGTATGTACATTTGTATGTGAAAAACAATAATGCACAAGCGCAAGAACATCATATCACATATGCAAGTATGCCCAAAAAACCTTGACTTATGTATGTACACATGTCACAGCACATCACATTCTTACAAGAAATCAAATACACATACGCACTAGTGAACGAGTTTCTTCCTAACAAGTGCAAAAACAATTCTGCTCTATGTATGTATATATACCCACTTTATGTCCTAGCATATATACATACATATACGAGTATACCTACTTGCCTTCTAAACTTCCTACAAAATAATTGTATTCATATGTTACTACATCCATGCACGTTCATACATTCATGCATATATGCGCGAGCACAGCGCTCCCTTCTTGCTTCCGTGTACTTTTGTCTTTCATCAGTCGATATTCCCAATATTATACTTACAAAAACACAATACTTTGATAGACGCAAAAGCAACAGCAAGCGCAACGCGATGGCCGCTTTGCCACCACACATTCTAAAATGTTCTAGAACACAACAAAAACACATACCTCACATGCGCATGTCGCCCAGAGCTAAAATCTAAGCCTAGCGACTACAAAAACAAAATACATTCGTAGACGCAGTCGCAGCGGCCATGATTCTATCAGCGACGGCGCTGAACAATTTAGAACAAAAACAAAAATTTCATTCATAAGTTAGAGCTCATATTTCAATTTCATTCATAAAACGAGCCGCCCATATGTCAATTTTCGCGATCATTCGAAAATAGTCAATATTGGAATATTTCGCGTGGAATTATTTGCCAATCTATACTAATATTATAAAGAGGAAAACTTTGTTTGTTTGTTTGTTTGTTTGTTTGTTTGTTTGTAACGAATAGGCTCAAAAACTACTGGACCGATTTTAAAAATTCTTTCACCATTCGAAAACTACATTATCCACGAGTAACATGGATTACATTTTATTTTGGAAAAAAATAGGGTTCCGTAAGATATTTGGACTTTTAGGACACAAACTGAAAAAAATCTTATATATAAAATAAAGTCAACTTTTGGTGTGTGTTCGCTAACCGGCCGTGTCTGCATCGAATTAAACCAAACTTACACACATTGTTAAGAAGGTATTGAAGATGGTTTCCGTATAGTTTGGATACATATTGGTGGATAGGGCTCGAGATATAGGTCAAAACGTGGACCCGGGTAACCTTCGGATGTATATGTACAATATGGGTATCAAATTGAAGCTGTTGGTGAATGCTTTAGTACAGAGTATTTTTCATGCCGCTAAGTGACTGGGGTCTCGAGATATAGGTCAAAACGTGGACCCGGGTAACCTTTGGCTGCGTATGTACAATATGGGTATCAAATTGAAGCTGTTGGTGAATGCTTTAGTACAGAGTATTTTTCATGCCGCTCCGTGACTGGGGTCTCGAGATATAGGTCAAAACGTGGACCCGGGTAACCTTTGGCTGCGTATGTACAATATGGGTATCAAATGAAAGCTGTTGATAAGTGCTTTAATACGGGGTAATTTTCATACCTATTGACGACTAGGGTCTCGAAATATATGCCAAAACGTGGACCCGCCGTGTCTTTGCACCGAATTGAACCAAACTTACACACATTGTTAAGGAGGTATTGAAGATGGTTTCCGTATAGTTTGGATACCTATTGGTGGATAGGGCTCGAGATATAGGTCAAAACGTGGACCCGAGTAACCTTCGGATGTGTATGTACAATATGGGTATCAAATGGAAGCTGTTGGTGAATGCTTTAGTTCAGAGTATTTCCATCCGCTCCTTGACTAGGGTGTCGAGATAGAGACCAAAACGTGGAGCCTAGAATGTAGTTGTACAATATGGATATCAAATTGAAGCTGTTGGTGAATGCTTTAGTACAGAGTATTTTTCATGCCGCTCCGTGACTGGGGTCTCGAGATATAGGTCAAAACGTGGACCCGGGTAACCTTTGGTTGTGTATGTACAATATGGGTATCAAATGAAAGCTGTTGATAAGTGCTTTAAACCGGGGTAATTTTCATACCTATTGATGACTAGAGTCTCGAAATATATGCCAAAACGTGGACCCGCCGTGTCTTTGAACCGAATTAAACCAAACTTACACACATTGTTAAGTATGTATTGAAAATGGGTTTCGTAAAGTTTGGTTGTAATTCGGAGCAGTGGCAACGGGTACAGCGTTCTGTTGAGCCAGCCATAATGTCGCTTACTTTTTTAACGCTTGGGGCGGAACTGAACTGTCAAATTGACAGTGTGAGTTACAATGTGTCAATATTTCTTTCTGATTTGGATGCCCTAAGGAAAAAACGTAAGTGCAACATGTAAAAATTGTTTGTGAATTTTTTTGGAGTGGATTTTGGAACAGTGAATAATTTCTTACGAAATTTGAGAATTTAATGTGAAATCCGAATGAAATTATGTGTTCGTGGTAAAAACAATTTTTTTCGTTTTTTTTTTTTTTTTTTGAAAAATATAAATGGATAATGGTTAAAAAAGCTCCAATGCTTAATAAAACATATAAATTGAAACGAAAAATGCATGGATGATCAGGAAAAAAGACGATTGTTTATTCATATGCGTTGATTTGAAATTTAAAAACAATCTTCCTTTTTCCTGATTTTCAATTTATATTTTATATTTACTCAAAAACAAAGCGCTTGAATAAAGAATAAAGAAATAAATAATATGAAAACCATATATTTTCTGTTCTAAACCATATCTATTCTATTTTAGTGTGCCCAGCGAAGGGGGCCGGGTTTGCTAGTATTTGATAAATCTTAAATTTTTGTCACGTCGAGTGGTCGCGGCTCCGTATGTATGTATGCACCCTTATATCAGAGAATGTTAATGCAATGAGAAGGAGCAAATGTTAAAAGAGCTTTTTTCGAGTTCTAATTTGTAGATTCATAATAAGGTCATTTCAAATTCAACTATCTTCACGAGTGGGGAATTGCAGATATTTACCACGCGAGTGACGCGAGTGGAGGGTTTCTATATTTACTTACCACGCTAGGACAAGAATTCAGATATTTTCTGCGTTTACCAAACTACTGAGGAAGTTCATAAGATTTTTCGGCACACTACTAAGGAAATCGAAGCGAATAAATTTGCGATTAAGAAGGCCGCGCGGCAGTTAGTTTGTGGTGCAGAAGCTAAAGTCGGCGGAATTATTCGTTTTGTTTTTTGGCACGTATGTATATAATTCAGGTTGAAGTCCTGAAGTCATATTTTTTTTCTTGCACATTTTTTTTTTACAATTCAAACCAGGAAAGTTTGGTAAAATTTTTGAGTTTATTTTAATTAAAATTTCTTTAAAATACTGTTTTTTTTTGTATTTTATAAATGGAAATTTCTTTTCGGTATAAAATAGTTCATACTGGATATGACCTGACTTTTATATAAATCAATCAAAACAGAAAATATGTACATATATCTATAGTCTATTTCATCAAATCCAAATTATATGGATGAGAAAATATCATTCTAATATCCGTCCAGAAAGCCAAACGCGCATACACACATGCATATTCATATAATTACGCATACAAACTTTCAACTAACGCAGAATATGTGCATATAAAACTGCGAATCGAATAAATGAGTGATTTAGAAAAGATCATTAATAATTACATTCGAAGTTTAGCGCAATCGTGAAAGACGTGTCGTATATGCAGTACATCGTCTCATATTTGACTCAGGTTCAAATCCTGTGCACAATTTTTTGTTCGATATTTTTATTTCATTTTTTATATTTGGTTTAATTGAAATTGATTTAAAATAGTGTATTCAGGTTTTTCTAATACCAGTTATTTAGAAATTTATTTAGAAATTTATTTTCTATATAACATTATTCATTTGAATTGATTTATATGTAAAACAGCCATAAAGTCAATCATATGAATATGCATTCCTATATTTAATCTCTTCAGTCAAATCTGAACTACTTACATACACATATTGACGAGAAAATATTCTAATATCCATGGATGCATCCAGAAAGCCAAACGCGCATACACGCATATGTATATAAATATATGCAAACCTTCAACGAACGCAAAATGTATGCATACAAAAAACAACAACTGCGACCGTCTTCTTGTCCGTTAGTGAAAAGATGGGATATGTATACCCTATGAGCAAAAAGAACCGGGAAGGTGATGTTTACTGTTTTCTTCGATTGCCAAGGCATAGTCCATGAGTACCTTCCATCGGGCCAGACAGTCAATAGAGAATATTATTTATCCGTTTTGAAACCTTAGAGAGATGCTGTGTGTTGCAAACCGCCGGAAATGTGAGCAAACAATTCTCAGATTTTGCATGGTGATAACGCGCCATCGCACTTTCAAAGAGAATACAAATCGGCCTGCCGGGGGTGTTTGGAGGACTGGGTTAAACGTTGGCACATGTGTGTTGCTTCAGACGGGTCATATTTTGAAGAAGATAATATAAATTTGCCTTAAATTTAACTCTGTTTTGTTTAATTTAAACATTCCCGGTACTTTCTGATCATAAAGTACATATATGCGGTTTTGTGGACAGCAATGTGTGATTCGCTGGAAGTCGCATTAACTCGCGACTGTCGCACAGTTAGAAGACATATTTACATACATATAAGGGTGCATACATACATACGGAGCCGCGGCCACTCGACATGACAAAAATTTAAGATTTATCAAATACAGTGCACTCGCGGTAACTCGAATAGCCGCTAAGTCGAACGACGTGCTAACTCGAACACATTTTTTCCCCTATTGACTTCTTTGTAACTCGAACAATAAAAAAGCGCTATAACTCGAACAAAAAAACAAATTTATTTGTACACACATTCTTTTCAAACATGTACATTTTGTACACAGATACATATGTAATAGTATATGTATATAAATTATATGTATACTAGTGTATTGTCCATATGAATATTTCGGCGTTAATATCCCGTTAGTTTTCTGGGAACAACATCTTGCATTGACCAAATTGCTTTAAATTTGTCATATGTGGTGTATCAGTGCACGTGAGTAATGGATCGTAAAAGGTTGAAGTGTTTAACATTAAAAGAGAGGGCTGAAGTCCTTAACAAAATTAAACGTGGACGTAGTGTTACTTCTCTAGCGAAGGAATATGGGGTAGCCAAGTCCACCATAAGTCTTATAAAAAAGAAAGATAAGGCAATTTATGGCTTGCACTAACGCTACCGGCAACCATAAGCTTAAACTTCTCGTTATTGACAAAGCAAGAAATCCTCGTGTTTTCAAAAATTTTAACTGTCCGGTGGAGTACAAAAATTCCAAATCAGCCTGGATGACTTCGGCGATTTTCAAAGACTGGTTTCATAATTCGTTCGTGCCGCAGGTAAAATCCAGATTCATTAAAACAATTTTTTTAACCAAGTTAAATGACTTTAATATTTAGGTAAGAAAATATTTGAAAGACCTGAGAAGGCTCTTCTTCTAATTGATAATGCCCAATCACATCCCAACGAAATCGAATTAAAGTCCGAGGATGGTTTAATTTTAACTATGTTTATGCCGCCGAATGCGACACCATCGATCCAGCCAATGGACCAAAATGTAATTCGTATAACGAAACTATACTACAGAAATTTTCTGCTGGCTTCCATTTTCAACAATCGATCGAAAAATCGATATCGATGACTGTTTTTTTAACATAGCACACTCAATTGATAAGTCGAACAAATTCGATAAATCGAACAGCGCCTGTTTTAATTAGTTCGAGTTATCGCGAGTGCACTGTATTGGCAAATAATTCCACGCGAAATATTCCAATATTGACTATTTTCGAATGGTCGCGAAAATTGGCATATGGGCGGCTCGTTTTATGAATGAAATTGAAATATGAGCTCGAACTTATGAATGAACTTTTTGTTTTTGTTCTGAATTGTTCAGCGCCGTCGCTGATAGAATCATGGCCGCTGGGACTGCGTCTACGAATGTATGTTGTTTTTGTAGTCGCTAGGCTTAGATTTTAGCTTTGGGCGACATGCGCATGTGAGGTATGTGTTTTTGTTGTGTTCTAGAACATTTTAGAATGTGTGGTGGCACAGCGGCCATCGCGTTGTGCTTGCTGTTGCTTTTGCGTCTATCAAAGTATTGTGTTTTTGTAAGTACAATATTAGGAATATCGACTGGTGAAAGACAAAAGTACACGGAAGCAAGAAGGGAGCGCTGTGCTCGCGCATATGTATATGTATGCTTGAATGCATGAACGTACATGGATGTAGTAACATATGAATACAATTATTTTGTAGGAAGTTTAGAAGGCAAGTAGGTATATATGTATGTATGTATATATGCTAGGACATAAAGTCGGTATATATACATACATAGAGCAGAATTGTTTTTGCACTTGTTAGGAAGAAACTCGTTCACTAGTGCGTATGTGTATTTGATTTCTTGTAAGAATGTGATGTGGTATGACATGAGTACATACATAAGTCAAGGTTATTTGGGCATACTTGCATATGTGATATGATGTTCTTGCGCTTGTGCATTATTGTTTTTCATATACAAATGTACATACATACATATGTATGTAAATGCTGTCGAATATATAAACTATAAATTGACATACAATATAAAATAAGTGTTGATTTATCTTAAACCGTTCTTTTTTCTGAATGCAAATACCTCCTATTGGCATGTACATACATATTATGTATATATATTGTCATATACCATCATTTATGTACATATAGAATATACGTTCATTTATGAATGTGTGTAATGAAAAACTTCATGAATTACTTTCAGAACTTTATTAAAATTTATTCCCGTCGCGCGCATGCACAAAACCTTTTGTTCACAACGCAGGCGCAGAAATAAACGCTCTGCGTATTTATCCTCCCAACGTGACTCGCCATCAATTCTCGGCACAAATTTTTTTTTTCGTTTTTAAATTTTTTTTTTTAATGTAATCGTAAAAAAATTTGTAATACATTTTATGTATCCGCTTATCATTTCAAAAGTAACAAAATGGTAAAAAAATAAGCAGTCGAAGAAATAAACGCACCGCCTATTTTTCCTCGCCACATGTTAGACTCGAGTTCAATTCCCGGCGCAAACTTTTTTTTATAAATTTTTTTTTTTTAATCGTTTTTTTTTAATGTAATTGAAAAAAAAAATTATGTAATAAATTTTACGTATTCGCTTATTATTTCAAAAATACGAAAATAGTACAAATTTAATTGATTTAATGTCGAGGTGAGAAATGTGTTGTGTGTTGAGGTGAAAGATGTGTGGTGTTTCTAATTTTTGTGTGGGCAAAAGTCAGTGAGGTGTCTATAAACTCGGTGTGCTAAATGACCTTATTACGAATCTTTCAAATCTCAATTGTACTAAAAAAAGCTTACAGTAACATTTGCACCTTCTCATTGCATTAACATTCTCTGGCCATAGTGTATGTATTTATGTACATATGTATTTTGTCTTTTTAGTAATTCATGTTAGAGTAAATAAATAATAGCTGTGTTTTTTACGCGCATATGTAACTGCGCTTAAAGCTTGCTTGCACGAAGCATTAAGCGAAGTTTCATGTGCACTTATGAAATAACTGCGGATAAAATGAACGTTTTTTATCTATTTTACCACGTGACAAAATTCACCTCTTTTACTATCCATGAAAAATGTTAAGTGGACGTGTAAGTATAGTTTTGACGTGATAACGTCTTATAATTCGATTTAACAGGCTGCACGCACGAAAAAATGTATCGTTACCTTGCTCATTAGTGTTACCTTGCTCATTGCCGTTACCTTGCTCATGTGTCGTTACCTTGCTCATTGCCGTTACCTTGAATGAACTGCAAGCGAAAGCGCGGAACGAACGACAAAGCAAACAAAGCAAACGAACGGCAACGTTCGACATCTTGCTCTCTCCTACTTAAGTGAGCGGATATGTGTATGTATATGCGCATATGTACATATATAAATTCACGTATTTGTATTTGCATATGCCTTCTTATTGATTATTATTAATTTGATTTACTTGAAGAATTTAAAATAAAACCAAGTTTGTTAATGTAATACCTGTTGTTTTGATGTTATTATTATTTTTTGACGTGATAACGTCTTATAATTCTATGTAGCCGGCTGCACGCACCAAAAAATGCGTCGTTACCTTGCTTGAACAGCATGTTATGTTATGTTATGTTATGTTATGTTATGTTATGTTATGTTATGTTATGTTATGTTATGTTATGTTATGTTATGTTATGTTATGTTATGTTATGTTATGTTATGTTAAAGTATATTATTATATTATGTTATGTTAATGTTAACTCATTCTCTATATCCATACAAAATATCTATCAAACAAATAAAATTAAAATTTTCTTTTGAAAAATGCAACCATTCAATCAGTATTTTCTTATGACGTTATCACGTTAAACTATCGTCAGTAAACCGACTTTACAGACAACATCTTTTTTTTATATAGAAATGATGCATACTCAGTTATTCATTTTGTCATCAATTTAATTTTGAAATGGGTTTGAAGTATCAAAGAACTTAATTTTAAAAAGTTATTCTAAATACTTATACTCACTCAGTGATATTAATATGGATATGAAACGAAGGAGAATTTAAAATTTAAAAATTGCAAGAACACTTCTCTTTACTTTTCGCCAGGTCAAATAAGATTTTTGATAGTATCCATTGGGTGACCTTATTTCATAGAAGGAAGGTGGCGCTGGCTGATCTGTAAAAAGATCTCACTTAGGCCTCTAGTGCCCATTGCGTTACCAGTGCTATGTATGATATTTGGAGTCGAATTATTATCATAGAAGGAAAATTCAACTATTTTTGTGCGTTATTTTTGTACGTTTTTATAACAGCAAGAAGAACAAAGTTGAAAGTAAACCATTTCTTTTTGTATCAGCTGCATATATTTATATATGTTTTCTCTTAATATTACTATCAAGGAGTGAGTAAAAGTATTTAGAACCACTTTCTGAAAATTTAGTTTGAAACTTTAAGGGCTTTTAAAAATTTAATGCGAAAATGTTTTTGTATTCATAATAATTTCAGCCGAATAATGAGGAAATGAAAAACTGAATATGCAGCATTACTAACATATGTAAAATCTATACTTTCACGCCCACATTAAATTTTTCCTTAATAACTTTTACTGTCGCAATCGCGAATGAGTGTTTTTTTTCGGATACATACATATGCACGTAAAAAACCAAAGCTAATGTGCTATTTTGTACGTATCTATGTATGTATGTCAAATAGAACAAATAGTACAAATTTTAATTAATTTTTAACTGTTTTCTGTGTCAAAATTTATATCCAATGCATACCTTTATAGGCAACTCAGTATATAAGTTTGATTTTATAGCATACATACATATGTATATACTTAAATAAATAGGAGACATCTACGGTGGCGAGAATACAGTAGCTGGCGACATTTGCGAACCGCTATCGCGCTCTCAGTGAAACTGATTTGCTAACGTAATAATTGAATTTTTGTTTTAATTTTATTGTTGTATTATTTTTAATTCTTATAATTATTAATGAGCGAATTTATTGCACTACGCCGTTCTCTTTATTGTTTGTCCAATTCTTACATCAAAGCTAGAAATGTTCTCACGGATGGCGCAATTATTGTTGGGAGCCATCTATACTTTTGTGCTTTCGTACAAGTATCTGCTCAAAAATTAACAGTAAGCATCTCTCTTGGTTGATTGCGCGTTCTATTGTTCCTGAGAAAGTACTGGTATGTACCACAGCGCATGGGTGTCTGCGATTTGTCTTAAAAATACGAAACTTCACGTAGCCAGACAGAAGATAGTCGAGCTACAGGAAATTGCACGCATACCTACATGGAAAACGAACTTTCTTAGAGTCGAAAAGAATTGTATTTTAGATTGTTAACTACTTCTCTACCGGATAAAGCGCTATCACATTCTTGAAAAAAAATTGATTTGCCACTTTTTCGCTTTATATTGACAATCAGATGTTTGATATGCGTTTTAATAACACGGGACACATCCGGTTAACATTTTGATCTTCTAGGGATTGTTACAAACCCAATTTGTAATCCATATATAAGTACATATGTACACCAAACTCTTTTTTCATACGGAAGATACGTTACTGAGAAAAGTATGCAAAAAAATTTTGTAAAAAATACATGCCACAAAAGTCTGATGTACGACGCCATATAAAAGAATTATAAATCTTGGGTGATATATTTTGCACCACGTTGTACTTAACACTACTGGAAAATGCAAATTTACCACCATTGGTCAAAAATTATGCTCCTAAAAAATATAAAATAGTATCGCCCAATACATGGAATTTATACAATTTCACTTCGTGTTTTTACACCAACGATAACGAAGGGTTAGCAACATAAAGAGTTTTCCAATAACAGGTGTTACTTTGAATAGCCCTCTATTCCGGTAGATGTCACTTCTTAAGCTGTGATTTTTTGATATTTGACAAGTAGAAATTACGCCATTAATAAAAATGGAACGATACACGCTTAAACAACGCATTACAATTATTAAAATTCACTATAAAAATGGTGAAAATTTGGCAGAGACGGTTCGTAAAGCTCTAAAATTTTTGGGTCATCGTGAATCACCTTGCCGGACAGAAATTAGTGAAAAAATTCGAGCTGTTGGGATAAGTTAGTGATGTGAAGAATAAAACCCGTGCGCGTCGCTCAAGAACAGCCGAAAAATGGAAATATTGCTGTTTTAGCCGACGAGTTGAAGAAAACCCAGGTTCGTCCATTCCTCGTCGTTCTTTGGAACTAGGCATTCCACAAACGTCATTAAACCGTATTTTGTATAAAGATTTGGGTCTTAAGGCTTATAAAGTCCAGTTAACACAAGAACTTAAGCCGGCCGATCATCAACAACGTCGAGTCTTTGCTGATTTAGTTGAAATGCATGAAAATGATCCGGAACTCCATCGAAAAATCATCTTGATTGATGATGCCCATTTGCACCTCGGTGACTTCGTCAACAAGCGAAATTGTCGGATCTGGGGCTCAGAAAATTCAATAGTTATAGTTTAAAAACCTCTCTGTCCTCAACGTGTGACTGTTTCTT
This sequence comes from Anastrepha obliqua, assembly GCF_027943255.1. Taxonomy (NCBI): domain Eukaryota; kingdom Metazoa; phylum Arthropoda; class Insecta; order Diptera; family Tephritidae; genus Anastrepha; species Anastrepha obliqua. Next base: position 53,488,297 of record NC_072894.1, read on the forward strand.
GCGGTTTATGGTGCGGCGTCATTGAACCTTACTTTTTCGAAAATGAAGCTGGAGCAACAGTTACGGTGAATTGATTGCACTATCGAGAGATTATTAACAACTTTTTATGGCCGGAATTGGATGGTATTGATCTGGACAACGTTTATTTTCAACAATAAGGTGCTACGTGACACACAAGCAACGAAACCATTGATCTTTTACGGGAATAACACCTCTTATTGGAAAACTCTTTATAATGCTTTCGATTCTAAGAAAAAATTCGGAAGTTAAATCTAAAAAATTATACAATAATGCTGCGAAGGAAATTTAAATTATTGGTTTTATTGTAAAAAACCCACGCTTATGATTTCTGAAACACTAAGTGTGGAAACTCGTTATAGTATCTTAGACTCATTTACTCGTTTTTAAACATAAAGATATTCTCCTCGGCTTTCAAACACTTCCTCTCAATAATACCTTGAGCGAGCCTAGACGATAATGTTATACTAAACTAGCGTACCCTCGCCCGCTTCACTAGGCGATAAATTCAATGATTTGCTGAAAGAGAATAAAATTAATACGGAACAAAGCAAATTCTTTGATACAATTTCATTCGAACTTTATTGTAACACTTTTTGGTAGACCACGTGTTTGGTTTTTCCATCTTTCGCGTAAATGAATAATGACGATGGTTTGCCTACTCCTGAGCAAGCTACATACAATTGTCCATGAGAAAAAAATTGGGTATTCTAAATTAATACCGCACATTTGTAGAGCCTGTCCTTGCCAGTGGCGGCGCTAGACCAAATGTGTACGTCGGCGACATCAACTTCGCGAGGCCTCTTTACTTCGCAGTGAAAGAAAACGTAAAATTAAGTGAGCCAAATTATAAAATAATTTATGAGTATAACGAGTTTTATTGTAAATAAAATGATGACAAAAAATAATTACACACAGAAATTAAAATAGTCGAACTTTTCGTCTTTTAGCCTCACTGAATTTTTTCAGGATTGAGTCGTAGTTAAGTCTAGCCGCTATTTCAGCTTCGATTGACAGAACTGATAACGAGGATAGTCTGTCTTGGCTCATTGTGCTTCTCAAATGGGTATTTATCAATTTCAACTTTGAGAAGCTTCTCTCAGCGGAAGCTGTTCTGACCGGAACTGTGAGCATGATTCTAATTGTAATATAAACATTTGGATATATTTCTTCTAAACTATTTTCTAAAATGTATTGGATGAGTTGTTTCGCGTCGTTGATAGAGTCTAGTGAATTAGTTTTAAAAAGCTGAGCTTCTTCATATAGTTCGAAAGTCTGTATGTCACTGTTTTCGCCTTCCCGAAGTCTTGTACCTAAATCAGTACAATGTTTGAGAAGATCCTCTTTTGGCATAGATTTCAAATAATTGATATCATAAATAAAACCAAATTGCTCAAAATATTCATTGAACGCTGTAAGTCGACATTCAGTATCGACTATTATAGCATCTACCATTGTGTTAAAATAATTAACTCTGAACTGCATTTCAGGAGATTCAACTGGTTCATCAGTATGTTCGTAACTAAGCATTCGTTTTTTCCTGGCTATTCTTTTTTCCTTAAACTGAGACTGAATTTCATAAGTACTTTTCTCCACAAATAATCTAGCTTCTGTTACGCTTTTTTCAAATCCTGTATTTCGGAATTCGTGAATCCAGCTACAAAATGAGCGTAAAGTATCAATAGCGACTTGCAAGTTGACTTGAACGGATTGCCATAGTTTACTTATATTGTTTACACGTAGCAAAACCTCATACCACACATGTAATGCAACAATAAACTCAAAAGTTAATATTTCCTTTAGGACTGCTTCACTGTCGCTTAGAGTTTTGGAATCATCAGTTTTATTTTTCAGTTCATTCACATATTCGATGGCATCATCAAATTGTAACAATGTTGCTTTTACTGCTCCGATTCTACTCTCCCATCTCGTTTCAGACAGAGTTTGTAAAGTCAATTTTAATTTATTTTTTACTATTTAGATTTTCTTGACAAAGCCGAAAAATGTTTTGGCTGTCGTTGAAGAGTTTGCTGCATCTATCAAAAGTAAATTCCAACTGTGGCATCCGCATGGTGTAAAGAATGTTCTTGGATTTATATTGAGTATTCTTCTTCTGATACCTTTGTTAATTCCGGCCATATTGGCACCATTATCATATCCCTATCCTCGACAGCTTCGGATATCTAGATCATTTCTTTCCAGTTCTTGTAATATTGATTTTGTTAAATACTCTCCTGTTGTTTCTGCCACGTGAATAAACCCAATGAAATGTTTTTCTACAGCTCCAGTTGACAAATTGCAAAATCTTAATATTATTGACATTTGTTCAACCCCGTTTACGTCCCTGGTAGAATCGAGCAAGATGACGTAGTATTTTGCTTGTTTAACCCTGTGTATAATTTCGTTCATAACTAATTTAGACATTAAAGTAATTAATTCGATTTGGATGTCGTGGCTCAGATAATGTTGAATAAGTTGTTTGTCTATACTAATATTATAAAGAGGAAAACTTTGTTTGTTTGTTTGTTTGTTTGTAACGAATAGGCTCAAAAACTACTGGACCGATTTTAAAAATTCTTTCACCATTCGAAAACTACATTATCCACGAGTAACATGGATTACATTTTATTTTGGACAAAAATAGGGTTCCGTAAGATATTTGGATTTTTCGGACACAAACTGAAAAAAATCTTATATATAAAATAAAGTCAACTTTTTGTGTGTGTTCGCTAACCGGCCGTGTCTGCACCGAATTAAACCAAACTTACACACATTGTTAAGAAGGTATTGAAGATGGTTTCCGTATAGTTTGGATACCTATTGGTGGATAGGGCTCGAGATATAGGTCAAAACGTGGACCCGGGTAACCTTCGGATGTGTATGTACAATATGGGTATCAAATTGAAGCTGTTGGTGAATGCTTTAGTACAGAGTATTTTTCATGCCGCTCCGTGACTGGGATCTCGAGATATAGGTCAAAACGTGGACCCGGATAACCTTTGGTTGTGTTTGTACAATATGGGTATCAAATGAAAGCTGTTGATAAGTGCTTTAATACGGGGTAATTTTCATACCTATTGATGACTAGGGTCTGGAAATATATGCCAAAACGTGGACCCGCCGTGTCTTTGCACCGAATTAAACCAAACTTACACACATTGTTAAGGAGGTATTGAAGATGGTTTCCGTATAGTTTGAATACCTATTGGTAGATAGGGTCTCGAGATATAGATCAAAACGTGGACCCGGGTAACCTTCGGACGTGTATGTACAATATGGGTATCAAATGGAAGCTGTTGGTGAATGCTTTAGTTCAGAGTATTTTTCATGCCACTCCGTGACTAGGGTCTCGAGATAGAGACCAAAACGTGGAGCCTAGAATGTGTTTGTACAATATGGATATCAAATTGAAGCTGTTGGTGAATGCCTTAGTACAGAGTATTTTTCATGCCGCTACGTGACTGGGGTCTCGAGATATAGGTCAAAACGTGGACCCGGGTAACCTTTGGTTGTGTATCTACAATATGGGTATCAAATGAAAGCTGTTGATAAGTGCTTTAATACGGGGTAATTTTCATACCTATTGATGACTAGGATCTCGAAATATGTGCCAAAACGTGGACCCGCCGTATCTTTGCACCGAATTAAACCAAACTTACACACATTGTTAAGTAAGTATTGAAAATGGGTTTCGTAAAGTTTGGTTGTAATTCGGAGCAGTGGCAACGGGTACAGCGTTCTTTTGAGCCAGCCATAATGTCGCTTACTTTTTTAACGCTTGGGACACTGAATTGTCAAATTGACAGTGTGAGTTACAATGTGTCAATATTTCTTTCTGATTTGGATGCCATAAGGAAAAAACGTAAGTGCAACATGTAAAAATTGTTTGTGAATTTTTTTGGAGTGGATTTTGGAACAGTGAATAATTTCTTACGAAATTTGAGAATTTAATGTGAAATCCGAATGAAATTATGTGTTCGTGGAAAACACAATTTTTTTCGTTTTTTTTTGAAAAATATAAATGGATAATGGTTAAAAAAGCTCCAATGCTTAATAAAACATATAAATTGAAACGAAAAATTCATGGATGATCAGGAAAAAAGACGATTGTTTATTCATATGCGTTGATTTGAAATTTAAAAACAATCTTCTTTTTTCCTGATTTTCAATTTATATTTTATATTTACTCAAAAACAAATAGAAAAACAAAAACAAATTTAGATAACAACTTAACTAAGTATAGAATGTGATATTGTTACTATTACGTAATATTGAAGTTACTTATATGTATTAATGATACCATTTTGCTTAAAATAATAATTATGTTATTTTATTAACAATTTTGTAAATCCTTGCAAGTACGTACTTTCGGAAGGAGATCAAGAAAAGTAGTAGTTTACTACTCGGCTTCGTCTCAGCCACCATCTCACACCCGCCAGGAAGTCCAACTTTCTGGCCTTGGGTTGTAATATATTATCGTTTAAGTCGTTAAAAAGTTGAAGTTTAAAGTTGGCTTACCTTAACATTAGGTATGAAATTAATAACAAATAACGTAAAACTTTTATCCACTAGAACGTCGGGGTGATGACTTTACAATACAATAAAAAGAAACTTTGCGTTTGCGAGTCTGCAAGTTACCGCATGAAAAAAATTACTCTCACAGACAAATGAAATATAGATAAATAAATTAAACAACACGGGGATTCTCCGTCCAGAGTCTCGTGCGCCGTGCGCGAAATCGAGCGTTTTCGCACTACCCGATAATACGATATTGGTATCGGACGCTCATAATGAAGAGCACACACGCACATTATGTTTGTATATATACGTATAACTGATTTATTTATTGCATTCAAAGGTTTACCTACACCCATGAATTCAATAAATAAATAAATGATAAATGCCACACACATTACTTACAAACATTTTCACCCAATACAGATATCGTGTCGGGCAGTGTGTGTGAGAACGCTCATTAGGGCGAAGCCAGGATGATTGGCGAAACGAATATAAATAGGTAACTCGTTTTTCTGCGAGGCCTTCTCAGGCGCGAGGCCGTCGGCGGTGGCCGACGTCGCCGACGCCTAGCGCCACCACTGATCCTTGCGCCTTATTAATTGTCATAGCGAAGGCAAGGCGAATAGGGAACTGCAAACGATTAAAATCGAATGGTAAATCCGTCGGAATCAGTGCAATTCTGGGTACCAAAACGTCTTCTCCTTTGTACTTCCCTTTCAAAATTGTTGCTTCGATAGCGTTACCCATTAGCTTCTTCACAGCGAGTCTGGTACTGTTGCAAAGTCGTGGCACATTAATGTTGCGCAGCATAATAATCGGTGCTCCAATTTTTAATCGTAAATTATGAGGTGGTAGGCCTGGCAAATCGAGTGAGTTTAAGAATTCAGTTGGATAATCTACAACATCATCTTATTTTTCCCAGCTAAAATTGCTCTTTCGCTGAGCCAATCATGGTTTTTGTAATGTTGAACTATGTTTGGAAATACTCTCTGTACCAATGCCTCTTTAGACTGTGCAAAAGTGCCGAAATTGTTAGGAAATGTAATCATTCCTGTTCGGTCGACAGACATTTGGCCATTTCCGATTTTCAGTAATTGGTTTGAAAATTCAGCTGCTGACGGATCGTTCTGTAGTTGAACACGTAGAGTACGTTTGTAGCAAGTGTAAGCGTGTTTACATGTCTCCATAAATACGATGATTTTAAGCATGCATTGATTTCATCTGCAGCCGTAGATTTTGGGATCACAGGTAATGTTTGCCTGAAATCTCCAGCCAATAAAATCATGGCACCTCCAAAGACTGTTTGGCTTCCTCGTAGATCTTTCAAAGTTCTATCAAGTGCTTCCAATGGTTTCTTGTGTGCCATAGTACACTCGTCCCATACGATAAGCTTACATACTTTAAGACCTTTTGCCATTCCAGATGTTTTCGAAATATTACATGCTGGTGTTTCATTTGCCTGCATATTCAAAGGCAACTTTAGTGCAGAATGTGCTGTGCGACCGCCTTCCAGTAAAGTAGCCGCAATTCCGGAAGAAGCGAATGCCAATGCAACGTTATTATCTGATCGAATTGTTGCTAATATCAATGAAATCAAAAAGGTATTTCCTGTTCCCCCAGGAGCATCCAAGAAAAACAATCCACCAGTTCCATGGCTAACATTATTCATGATTGTATCATAAACATGTTGCTGTTGGTCATTCAATTTCGTTAAATTTGATGTTACAAATGTATTTAGTTCATTACAATCATAATGGTATTCACGCTCCAGTTCTCGATTGAGAACTTCGGATTGTGTTTTCGTTTCGTGATGAACAATTTCCGTCTTTGACTCGTTGTTCGTTGAATTTTCGTCTGAAACAACAATCACATTGTCCTCATCGATCTGAATTCCCATGTCTTCAAACACGCTCATATCGTTGGAGTTATCTGAATTTTGTATATTCATGTGTTCATCCTCTTCGGTAAATAAATCCACAACTTTATTTAAATCTGCCATTCCGAAAACGTAATGGTATTTTTTTTCAATTCGTATCAATCCGGGAACAATGTATTCTATTGTAATCTTATCGATGTGAATACCCAAAGAAAACTGTCAACACACAAGGTCTATAGATTTACCAGGTCTGCTTGAAACTGCAAAAACAAAAAAAAAACAAATTTTTTCTGCCACATCACATGGGGAAAGGTATAAAGTGGTGTGCTCTGGTGTGCGGTATTCGTAAACAAACCGTTTGAACATTTCCTTTGTTCTTACAAAATGTATATCTCGTTTGACGTAAACCCAAAAACAACTTCTGTCAAATTCTCTGAGAGCGGAATAACTGCTTTCTTGTCTGGCAAACCTTGTAAAATCTATCACCCCGCCTCGTTTGACGTAAACCCAAAACCAACTTCAGTCAAATTCTCTGAGAGCCGAATAACTGTTTCTTGTCTGGCAAACCTTGGTAAATCTATTATCCTTGGTCAACATACTTGTTGCTCTCACAAATGAACTGCACACAAAACACAAATCAGTAGTTCGGCGTTCGTGTATGTGTACTGCATTTCTCTTCATAAAGGGCGTACAAACCTCTGTGTTTACGTTTGCAACTTAGCAACACGACACAAATCGTTTCACAATAACGAAAAATTCGTATATTTATGCAAAAAAAGTTGTACACATAAAATGAATGTTAATTCGAAACTTAATCTAAGAATCGAGCAAGTTCTGCGGCAATTTTCACTAAAAGCACAATTTGTACAATATTTTGATTTTTTGTTTTTTTATATGAAGAAAATATTAAAAAAGAATTTTTTTTTTGCTAAAAACCTTCCCCTAGTGGATCCCTATAATATGAAAAAAGAACGAATAAAATTGGTCTCGTATCGGCCCAAAAAAATGCGTACAAACGAACATCATTTCATTTTTATATATATAGATTTCTTTGAAGCTTTGTTTCGGCTTTTTGTTTCTATTTCAATTATTTAAAAAAATTCTAAACAATATCAATATGTCTTATCTCCTAATTTTATCCTTTCTTTCGTTTCAGGATTTATAAAATTTTGCTTTTAATATTCAATGATTTATTTTTCCACAATATTTCTTTATTTAATTCGTTATGACTTACGTTAGAATTTCGGCTATAAATTTCATAATGCTGCCTTAGATGATGCACTCAGTTGGTTGTTTCTGGTAATGCCGCTACGTTGATTTTTATATTCCGTTGGTTGCTTTTGATAATTTGATAATAATGCTGCATTGATGATGCACTCAGTTGGTTGTTTCTGGTAATGCCGCTACGTTGATTTTTATATTCCGTTGGTTGCTTTTGTTCAAAGTATATTTTGTTTAGCTTTTTCAATGGCGTCGCGCCTTGACTTTGATTCGCCTAAATCTTTTTTTTCGGTTGGTTGTTAGAGTAATTCTAGCTTTTCCCTCGCACGCACTGAACACACTAGTACCGTTATAAAAAATGTTTGTTCGCGGGCAAGGCGGCTTGCGTTCAAACGCGTCCTTTTTGTTTTTTTCTTTTTTTATCAAAATTACTTAACTCTACACCTACGAATAACTTAATTCTACAGGAAGGCGTTGCTCAAGCCAGACGCTACGTAAGCATTATTTATTTTCCCAAGTTTGAATTAATAAGAATTTTATTGCAAAAGAATTGACAACGATATTGTGAAACAGTAAACGCTTCCGCTTTGAGGGTTTGCGCTACTGCTGAGTGAGTTTGCTACGTAAGCATTATTTATTTTCCCAAGTTTGAATTAATAAGAATTTTATTACAAAAATAATTGACAACGATATTGTGAAACAGTAAACGCCATAATAATAATAAAAAAATATCAATGAAAATAAGTTAATAAAGACGTGGGTAGACGCGTCAAGCCCGTCGTAGTAACAAAAGACAACAGAATGAGTTGACGAAGATGCATAAAATGCCGCTAGGGGTACATAATTTTTAAATTAAATTTAAGCAATATTGAAATATAAACATTTATTAAACGAAATATTTTGTAAGGGTGAAAAAACGAACCAACTTTCAATCTCTTAAAGGTGTGGTTGAAACATGCTATGCCTCATATGACACACATAAACCAGACAGGGTTTGTACAAAAGGGTTTGATTGAAAAGTAATGAGCCTTCCCGCGCGGAGCGTCTGCCAAGCGATCAACCGAATTGGCTGGTAGGGGAAAATGATCGTTGGACCTTCCCCTTCCACTAGAAACTGGTCCCAGTTTGCTGGCAACAGCGGTGCAGTCAACATTGCTCCGCCCGTGAAAGCTGTTTTAAAAGTGTGTTAGGATTTTGCAGTGGAGAAAATGCAGCGATCGTTGGAGCAACGTTACTCGATCAAATTTTGCGTAAAGCTAAACAAAACGAGTACCGAAACTATTGGGCTACTCAAGGAGGCTTACGGTGACCAATCTCTGTCCAGTGCCCAGGTAAAACGGTGACACAAGTCGTTCAAGGAAGGCCGGGAGGACGTCGAAGACGAACAGCGAAATGGAAGGCCTAGACTCTCGAGGCATCGTCCACAAGGAGTTTGTACCTCCAGGAAGCACTGTAAATGCCGCATTTTACAAAGAAGTGCTCCTTCGGTTGAAAAACCGCGTCGCCCGGGTTCGGCCCGACCTCGTCAACAATTGGACCCTCCATCACGACAATGCGCCGGCGCACACCGCCTTCCTCTGCACCTCTGCATTGGCCAAGTTGGGGGTTTCGGTACTTCCTCACCCTCCCTACAGCCCAGACCTGTCCCCTCCGGACTTCTTCTTGTTCCCGCGCCTGAAAAGAAAGCTGAAGGGGAGGCGTTTCGACTCCATCGAGGCGATCCAAAAAACTGTGACAGCCGAATTGAACGCGATTCCGGCGGATGACTTTAAAATATGTTTCCTGCAGTGGAAGGACCGCTACCAGTGGTGTATTGACGCTCAAGGGTCCTATTTTGAAGAATATTAGTTGTATAAGCCAAAAGGTTTAATAAAACTGCTAAAAAATAAGTCTCATTACTTTTCAATCAAACCCTGTAGGTAGAGGCGTCAAGCCCATCGTAGTAACAAAGAGCCACAAAATGAGTCAACGAATGCCGCTAGGGCTTACATAACTTTTAAATTAACCCTTTGGGAAGGAGTGTTGGCATATAGCCGTCCAAATTAGTTCGTAGCTGCAAGGCTCGCGGCGTCTGTCGTTCTGAGCGATAAGATACGCATAGGTATAGTAAACGTTTTCATTCAAAGATATTAGGGGCGATTACTGATGAAGTCTTATCTTCCTTATAATGTCAACTTACGATGTGAGACGACGGTAGATTCAGAAGAAATTTCAGTTCTTCGATTCAGTCTCTCAGTGTCACTGCCAGGCTTTTCATATATTTTATCCTATGCACGATGGCAAAGCGATCTAGAGATGATACGTTAGATAGTGACAGTTCTGACGAATATTACTTTGAATCTGATAACCCGGAAGATGCCGGCATTACTTCGTGAAGTGGAAGTTAAATCCGTGCAATAAGAGATCCACTGAGGCATTTCAAGATTAGCAGTGATAGCAGTTTGTTTATAATTATTTTTAGAATTTATGAAAAAATTTGCCTTGTTTATATAAATCCTTAGTTTTTATAATGTTCAACGTATTTATTTTCTTTACTGTGTATTCCAATACCTCTCGTCCTCAGCGAAGCTCGCCCGTCGAGCGGCTCCGTCCTCAAAGGGTTAAATTTAATCAGTATTGAAATGCAAATATTTATTAAACGAAATATTTTATAAGGGTGAAAAAGCGAACCAACTTTTAATCTCTTAAAGGTGTGGTTGAAACATAATATTTTATTATTTTGGATTTCATTTCACGCTTTTGTCCCATATGACACACATAAACCAGACACACATAAACCTGGAAAAAGTATTATTTTGCATTCACTACTAATGAAATTCCTAAAACAGGTTGGCATTTTCTGCTGTACTCATCGGCATAATCAGCTAAATCCGATTTTCTAGATATTAGCGCGCTTATGGTACGTTCATCGTCTAAAAATTTCTTGGGTTTTGGTCTTGGTAATACCGTTTACTTTAGCAGGTGATTCAATGTTTGGAAGCTTGCAGCAAGCCCATTGGAGCCCATTTATTGTCTACAACCTTGGGTTAACTCCTAGGAAGGAAGATACACTTGAAGAAATACTGGGAAAGGGCGCGCATAGTCTATATATGTACATACATACATATAATATGTAACAAGTACTGACTGCTTTTACTTTTTTTATTGACTAATTTACGATCAACTTTACTTGATCAACCCACAATTTCATAATTTTTAATTTAGTATGCACTTTGCTGCTTTGTAGAAGACATTTCCATCCAAGCTCGAGTTTTTTCACACGAACTGCCACAAGCATGGCTTATTTCATTTATAACTAAATATTTTTTGAAGTACAGCTAAGAAATAACGGTACAATTTCTAATACATCTTTCGTTGGGAAAGAATTATTTTCATAGAATTTTCGAATAAATTTTGGCCTCTGCAGTTTTTTCAGTGGAATATTTACGACTACGTTTACTATATTAAAATAATCTTCAACTGGATGAGAGGTGGAATAATGGCCTTTTAATTGACAATACTGACTTTGGTAAACTTAGTCATGTAGCAATACTCAGTTGAATAACGCGAAAAAGTGATCCAATTGGTACATGAAATTTAGGGTGCTGATTATTGCACATATTCAACAAAAAACTATTCATAATTCACTATAATTGGACACATCCATGCTTATGGGTGATGTGTGCGTGCTAATCAGGGTGGTCACTATATGCAATAAAATGCAAGTAGCCCTAAACAAGATTTAGCATGGGCGCGAAGTGCATTGTCTTTCGGAGAATCCTATAAAATTACCTTGGTACTTTTCACTTGGAAACGCAATATGGAAGGACTGTTACTACCAACATTCAAAGGAGTAACATTGCAACTGTCTTCTGAGGTCAATAACTTAGAGGTCAAAACCTATATAGCAAGATGACCTGGAAGACGCACGTCGAGCAGAAGGTCTCTCGGGTACTAAAAGTCTTCTGGCAGGGTAAGAGAACCTTTGGCAAGACATGGGGTCTAAGACTGGTGATAGTGCACTGGTTGTACTTCACCCTAATTAGGACCATTATTACATACGACTATGTAGTCTGATGGAAAGCAACTGTGGTTAATTTTATATAGCAAGATAACCTGGAAGACACACGTCGAGCGGAAGGTCTCACAAGCCCAAAAAGTCTTCTGACAGACTAAGACAGGTCTAAGACCGGTCTAAAATCACTGGTTGTATATCACGTTATGTAATTAGGCCTATTATTACATACGCCTATGTAGTTTGGTGGAAAGCTACTATGGTTAATTCCTAAGTAAACCCCCTAAACGGACAAACGGGCTACAGAGGAGTGTGTGCTCGAGTATCATGGATGCTATGAGTACGACATTTGGCGATGCCCTTAATGCCATCCTGAACTTGCAACCTCTAGATCTTCAAATTCGAAAGGAAGCGATGAAGGCGGCGTACAGCCTCAAGCTAAACGGAGTCTGAGGAAACGAAGAAAACACTGACCACTGCCAGATATGCCACCAGTTGTCGGAGCAGTGCAAACTGTTCCCGATACCGCCGGACAATCGGGTACCTTACGCGACCGCAAACCAATTTTTCATTTAATATCAATTGTGTCTCTCTACTACTTCCACTGTAATCTATCCGGGTGTAGTATAATAGTCCTCCTGTCTGAGTGCTTGGACCTATCCGACTCCCTACAAATCTAATCTAATCTAAGTTAATGCATTTACTGTTTGTTGGGGTCTTGGGTTGACTACGTTGATTTCTTCGAAAATGTTGCAGGTAGCGCTGTTATAGTGAGCGGCGAACGTTAACATGACGTGATGACAAATCTTTTATGGTCTGAATTAGATGGGCTTGGACAATATGTGGATTCAACAGGACTTGCCACACAGATCATGAAACAATTACGAACGAAGTTCCGCATACGAATTGTCTCACGAAACAAGAAGGTCAAATGACCGCTGCGATTTTGCGATTTGACACTAAAAGTGAAAAGTATTGTCCATACCAGGCGTGGCCCAGCTCCTTAATAGTTCGAGCCATTTTTTAAAATTTCAAATTTTTCGCGAGCCGCAATTATATTTATATTTAAAAGATATGCAAAAAATGGTATTAAAAAAAAATTTACGGAAACTGAATTTAAATATTAAAAACTAAAATTACATTTATTTCACTTCTCTTGATACGTCCTTAAAATTTGGTGAATAATTGGTGACAGCACTTCTTAGTAATTCTTTGAGATGCTGGCTACCGATCGGTTTTTTTTCGAGCAAGGCAACCAACAGCCTTTTATAATTTAGGATACTAGAATTCTGGTACAAATTTCAAAGATTCAGTAATCGACGTCGACTTATATTTCAGTTGCAAAAGCTTGATCTTCTTGTATCTCTATTAATTCTAATTCTCCAGATGCTTTTTAGGCCATAATTATATTGGAAATGCAAAACTCACCTTGAATTATGCTTATTTCAAAAGGATTCAGAAAAAAAATCAAGAGACGTACTATGACAAAAAGTAATGGAACAAAAAGTAATTTGACGAACTATGACAAAAAGTAATGGAAACTTTTCATATGCCCAACTTGTGTTGCCAGGGGAGTTATGGTAAATATGTAACATATATTTTATTTCATACATAAACGTCATGGACTGAAAATTGTGCACTTCATTTTTCTTATAAGTGATAGTAAGTTCTCTTATAAAGTTCGTAAAAAAGAAACACTGGACTTAAAATAAAAACTTAATCAAATGCATCCAAACAGCCATTAAAGAATTTCTCGGAAGGCGTAGATATAAATAAGTCCTAAAAACTGTACATGTGTGTGTAAGCATATATGTATGTACTTATGTATTGTATATCCATATATACAGGGTTTGATTGAAAAGTAATGAGCCTTCCCGCGCGGAGCGTCTGCCACGCGATCAACCGAATTGGCTGGTGGGGGAAAATGATCGTTGGACCTTCCCCTTCCACTAGAAACTGGTCCCAGTTCGCTGGCAACAGCGGTGCAGTCAACTTCGCTCCGCGCGTGAAAGCTGTTTTAAAAGTGTGTTAGGATTTTGCAGTAGCGAAAATGCAGCGATCGTTGGAGCAACGTTACTCGATCTCGAGGCATGGTCCACAAGGAGTTTGTACCTCCAGGAAGCACTGTAAACGCGGCATTTTACAAAGAAGTGCTCCTTCGGCTGAAAAACCGCGTCGCCTGGGTTCGTCCCGACCTCGTTAACAAATGGACCCTTCATCACGACAATGCGCCGGCGCACACACGGCAAAATGAGGACTTTAGGAGGTCAAAAAGCGATTTATCAACTTGAAGATAAAGTCTAAATTAGTTTATATTTTTCGAGTCTGATAGTCGTTCCATCACAAAGCAAATAATTCACCTTTAATATGTTTACAATAAAGGAGTGGGAGGGCCCGGCAGATAAGCGAAATGATTGTACGTTTAATTTGCTTTCTACCGTCGAATGAACAATACGCATTGTTTTCTTCGCCTCGTGTTTAAATATCAACAGTAGTCAATAACATGGAATCTACAGGTATGTACATTTTATTAATACAGTAAAATTAAAAATAATGTAATCGTAAGCATTTAAATATTATATTGCATGTCTAGTTAAATTTCCTTTTATAATTCATGTTTACTTAGACTTACAAAAAAAGTTCCGCTAAGTACCGTTTTCTGTCTTCGATATTTGCAGTTAACAGTTAGTTGGCCGTTATTATTGTGAATTTTGAGAACTCAAACGAACTCATTGTGACACTATCCTCTTTTATTTACAGGTAGTCGGAGTGATCAAAGTCACTCGAAAATACATGTTAGAAAAATGGATCTGATTTTAGTGCTACAAAATGAAAACTTTTTAAATTATCATCGTCTAAGTGTGTGGAACGATTAACTAGTTACATATTGGACAATCATAGTATTTATAAACAATCAGAAGACAGTGCGTTACGAATAAAATGTGTTCTCAAAGTGTTTGTTTCGAAACTTTTGAAAAAATGGAAGAACTCGAATTGGAAGATTGAGAGATTCACCAAGTACAATTCAGCATAGTTAAAAAACGACTTGGAGTTACCAGCAGTGAAAACTGTGAGCAACGTTTCAAGCATAAAAAGTGTTAAAGGCAGACCATCAAAATCTTTCGAAGAGGGCTCTGCACGAACAAAAAGAAGACGTGTTCAACCAATTGTTGCTAAAATAACTCCAGAGGTATTGTGTGCTGCCGCTGAAGCTAGTCTAACAAAATCTGGGAAAAGAACAGCTGCACGAATGGTGAACCTGGCATTGACCACCAGCCCACGCAGATACAAACGCATAAAACAAATTCATGATACACCAAAGACTTCTGGTATCACACCCTATTCCCCTGAGGAGGCTTTAGCGTTCATCATTGACTCTGATATGGGTAAAGAAGATTACATTCACATGCAAAGAGGGGCGAAATCTCGGGGTGCCAATATATATCCTGCATACAATGTTATAGCGCAGACAAAGAAACAGTGCTACCCTGACAATATAAAAATATCAGAAACAGAAGTCCAAATACCCGTCCAAGATGTTCTTGACCACACGGTACGCAGACTTGCAGATGTACAGCAGGATGTACTTCTTACACACCACGATCACGAAGAGAACGCACCCATTAAAGTGGTATACAAATGGGGTCTTGACGGGAGTGGCGGTCATTCCATATACAAACAATGTAAATCACGAAAAATTCAAAAATTACAGTATTGAAACTGCAAAACTTTGCATTGATAGGTATGGCTGGTACAAAATGAGTGCTTCTGTCCACAAACTCCTGATACATGGAGCAGATATTATTAAGGAGCTGCCACTACCTGTAGGTTTATTCTCCGAAGATGTATTGGAGACCAGCCAAAAGGAATTTAAAAGCGTACGGCTTTTCCATACTAGAAAGACCTCCAGGATCGACACCAATACCGACATTGCGCACTGGATGCTTATAGCTTCCGATCCTATAATTGCATCGAAGAGGAGGAGCCACTATAAAAGAAGGAAACCATTTGCTAAGGAGGTTTTAGAAATGTTGGAAAATCCTTCAATAGAAAACGTCATCAATAAAGATGATGATGACGAAAACGAAGATGATGGCCAAGAACATGAAGATGATGATGAAGCATCCTGATTATTAATCATTATACACTATAGATATGCCTAAATAAGGACCCAACCTATATAGTATTGTATCATGTATAGGTATTGAAATATACTTACTTTTTTTCCTTTCCTAAATAAATATTTTTTATTTCTGTTAACTGTTTTACTCCTATCACTTTTCCTTTTTAGTTATGTAGGTAAGTTTGTATAGGTTAGAAGTTAGGTACTTACAAGTATTTTTAAGTTCAAACACAATTAAGAAAATGTAGTAGTTAATGTACATAAATAATACGACACACACACCAACAAAGTGCTTTGGGTAATAGGTACAGGCTTCCCGAGTACCCATTCATTCTTGTTTATCATTATTTTTCATAACGTATTGGTTAGGAACCCTAAAAAGTGCAAATGAATAATTTTTTTCAAATTTGTAGTTTTTGACCTCCTAAACTCCTCATTTTGCCGTGTGTGCGGCGCACACCGCCTTCCTCTGCACCTCTGCATTGGCCAAGATGGGGGTTCCCGTACTTCCTCACCCTCCCTACAGCCCAGACCTGTCCCCTCCGGACTTCTTCTTGTTCCCGCGCCTGAAAAGAAAGCTGAAGGGGAGGCGTTTCGACTCCATCGAGGCGATCCAAAAAACTGTGACAGCCGAATTGAACGCGATTCCGGCGGATGAGTATAAAATATGTTTCCTGCAGTGGAAGGACCGCTACCAGTGGTGTATTGACGCTCAAGGGTCCTATTTTGAAGATTATTAATTGTATAAGCCAAAAGGTTTAATAAAACTGCTTAGAAAAAATAAGTCTCATTACTTTTCAATCAAACCCTATATTATTATTATTTTTTTATTATCTGATTTTCCTAGATTATTATTATGATCGGTGGTGTGAACTTACATTTAGAATGTAGCCGTAAGCCCACCCATGAGATTTGATTGCATACGCAAACATATTTTGCAAAATAAAAATTTTCAACTACGTGTTTGCAATTGTTTCTACATGAAGGCGCTCGTGCAAGTAATGATGATCATTTTGAACCCAGAATCATTAAAATCGGTTCATTTTTGACTAAGTTATGAGCATTTAAAGAAAAAAATTTCTTATATAATGAAAAAATCGATTTTGAGCCGAAAAACAAAATGCTGATAAATCTTGAAAAAAAAATTTTCTCGGGCGAACAAAAAAATACGTGTCTCATTATTTTGAGCAGAGAGCAACATATTTGAGTTACATCGAAATCGAAGAACATGTCCCGAATAGCCTGGTTGAATTGAAATGGAAAGCATCTGCAGAAACTTCCCACAGCTACAATTACCCTCACAAGTAGGCAGATGCTTTTAATATTTAAAAATTTAATATTTAAATAATATTCCAGACTCCTAATACGATTTGATTAAAATTTACACCAGTCAGTTATTTTTTATCCACAAATAGTATTGTTTTGGTGAAATTTCGCTTTTGCTTTGTTAGCTTAAGTTGACAGTTGCCACATATAAATTTTATAGCTAACGATGGTTTTTATTGTTACTCTTTTGGGCGTTTTTAGTACTGTTAAATTGACAGAGTACATGTAAATGAATACATTTCATATAATATTTGTTAAAATAGTACATATAATTTTATGGTTCGATCGCACTTTGAGGTGCCCACAATGCATTCTTAATAATCTTTACAACTTTTTGTTTATTTTTACTTTATCTTTGCAATCTCTAACAGCAATAAAATTTCTCTATTTCAACATTATTAATCAAACCTTTCTGTTTGGTTGCTTTTAAAAATATTGTTATATTTTACAACATTTTTTAGTTTTGTGTATTTGTAATGTTCAACTTGAAAGTTTCGTATGCACAAAGTAATTTTTAATCTTCTTATTTTTTAAGTAAATACATTTAATTAGTTTTTTTACAATTATCATATTTTCTGTGTTTTTTTTTGTTGTAAATACAAGAAATTTCACATGTCATACAGTCATACATAAAACTAAGAAATATTTACCTACATATACATATATGTATGTATATTATATTAACTAACTACATATATGGGTGCGACCTGCCCTGCCTTGAGGAATTAACGCTTTTAGCTCAGTAGTAGTAGTTGTGGCGTTTTTGACGCTGATGCTGTTGATGGCATCAACGAATTGAACGAATTTTTTGTAATAAATAGGGTGTAACATCTATTTTTCAACTATATTTTGAATTTCCTTCTTTTTGATACTACTTAGTTCTTAAATAAATGTTTGTATGCACCTACATATACATATATTTTTACTGTTAACAATCCAATGACTATGTTTTTTGCTTTATATATCAGTGAAGGGATAGGCATGTAAATATGCTTATTAAATAAGCTTATGCGCATTAGAGCTGGTCAAATGTTTTCTCTACGTTGTTGCGGCCACTGCAATATTCTACGGGGAATTCTGAATGGAAAAGTCCAAGAAGTCGTAGCTCTAAAATGAGTTTTAAGCCTCCTTATTTGGTTGTTCAACTAATTTTGTTCAATAAATTTTTTTTTAGAAAATGTTTGAGTTATTTCTGGCGTTCAAGTTGAACGTTGGTTTAACAGACTCATAGTACAATTTAATAAAAAATATTTTTGTGGTGCGTGTTAATCTGTTACATGTCACTATTATGATTCCCTATTAGTTTTCCCGTTTTTTTTTTCAGAATATAGTCGGCGTCAAAATAAAGTGTGCATCACATATTGTTAAGATTTGACTGTTTATTTATTTATTTTCAAATTTCTATCATTTTTTTTAAGTTTAGTTAAACTACAACAAAAGCCCTATAAGCTAAAGTTTCAAACTTTTTATAAAACTTGTAAAAATTCAGCAAATTTTCATCAGATTTTCAGACTTTTTACTTAGAATTTTTAGAAAATTTTCGGTTATCTAGTTTTATAGATCATTCAATTTTGGTATAATAAAGTGCAAGTTTTAAGTAAATTCAAAATTACACTGATTTTTGAAAATGTTTTTAGGAAGTGGTCTTGCGCCTTTTCTCTATTCGACACAATTTTCTTATATGGAAAAAACATCCTATACCGCCAGCAGAAAAAATTTTCAAAAATCAACGCATTTTTGGACTACTTGAATTTTGTATTTGAGTATACCAAAATCAATAATCTACAAAACTGCGTACCTGAAATTTTTCTATAAATTCCTAGTAAAAATTGTGAAATTTTGCTGAACATTTGCAGAAGTTTTATAAATTTTGTGTTAAGTTCGAAACATTAGTTTATATGGGTTTTATTTTGGTACGAACCATATTTTTATAAAGAAATACTTGAAATTATAAAATATGTAAACACATAGTCAAAACTTAACAATATCTGGTGTACATTTTATTTTGACGCTGAAGGTAAATGTAACATATTTTATGATAAAATAAAATAGTCAAATACCCTCTGAGGATTTAACTCGCTGGAAATAAAATTGAAAGTAGTTTTTTCGCATATAATCTTTATACACACTGATATAAGTTAATAATTAATATACTCGGACTGTTCACTTGTGATCTCTGCACGAAGTTAAATCAGCGAAATAGAATTATTACTTGTTCGTTTATTGGTCAAATCCGTACTGAAATATAAATGACAAAATATTCTTAACATAAGCTAGCCCTGACCTATAATCGCTGTGTCAGCGATTATGCTGAATGGATTATGTTTCAACGTCGCGACGGCGCATGGAATGTTGACGGCAACGTATTGTGGAGTTTGGCATAATTGGCATTAAACATTGTTGCAGCTTTGCTGATCGTGCAGAACTGCAGTCGTTGACTTTGTCTGACCGGATGTGTTAACTCCTCCCTCACTAGTTTGAAGGCCGTCCTCGGTTTTCCTCAAAGTGTCGATGACAGCTCGTATCGAGATTTGTTGTTTATTCTCTTTGCATTTTTGATGAACCTTGAAGACGACGAGACCGATGATCAGAGTGACAAGAGATGCTGCAAACATCATAGGCCATATTGACAGTTTTTTTTCGATGTTTCCAATATATTGAAGATTCTCAAAGTTCAGCCTCTGAAGATAGGGCATGCTTAAAATCTCTCGGTGGCCAGTTATGTTTAGGGTTGCCGATATTGCTGGGCCTGGATGACGCCTGAGTATGTTTTTGGTATTTTCAAAGAGAGACCCATTCACGTAGATTTCCTCATCAAACGTCAGCAAGTGTGTGCCGTGGATGACTCTATCCGTGTTGCTATTCATCTGTATTGTAGCTCTAGCTTCGTTGATAACGATGATACCATCGTCAATTACCATCAGCGGCTGCAGGTGGCTGGGACGAGTCTTACAGTGTGCTATACCTCCAGAATGTAGTTGCTGCGCACAAGTTGTTGATTTCAGCTGATTGCATATGGTTATTTTCTTACATATTACGCTAGGATTTGGGTACTTGATAAGAAAGTGTACAAAATTATGATCTAAAAAGACTTTTACATAGGCTATTTCAATTAAATCTGTTATAGTTAAATTTGTAGAGTGCTCATTTAAAATTTGACTTAGGTCATTAGAGTCAAGAATTGTTGGGTTTATAATTTGAATCTTTGCGAGTGTAATATACAACATTAATGTTTCGAGTTCAGAGATTATAATTCTATTTCTTGTGAGTAATGCTTGATAGAGGTTTCCTGTATCGATCTGTTTCTCTTTTGCAAATCTAATTATTTTATTTACGGATTCTGTTAAGTTATTAATTTTTTCTTGTACTTTTGTATTTATAACTGCCTGTTGTTCAATTGAGTCAGTTAGTTTTTGCTGGTGAAATTTCAGATTTTCGAAGTCATCAAAGTCAGGAGTTCCTGCTACTATCTTTAAAGCTGTTCCTAAAATATTTATACTCCTAGCTTGCCTATGGTGAATATTAACCGTTTCTAGCAGTGTCCTAATATGACCTAAATCTGATTCAAGAATTTGTCTCATATGAGACTGTGGGAAATGTTTCATAAGTGAATTAGTTTCCTCGGCAATTTCCGAGTACATTGTGAGATTAGAAGAATGTCTTAAAATTTTAAAATTTTCCCAAATAACTACGTTTCCGTCCATGATGGGAATATAGTCCGAGTTCGAGTAATTGATAATCTTTCCAGCTGCTGCTGCTACTAGAAGTAGAAGGCGAAGAATCCAAACCCTAGTAAAGATAAGATACAGAGCAGAATAAGTACTGGAAGGATAATTATTTTTTTCTTATCTTATGTTATCCTTGTGTGCCTCCCTCCCCTTTATAAGAACCGTTGACCCCAAATCGGCTTCCACAATGACTTCCTCAAACAAAGGAGTTAGCTTGTTACCAAGTCTTTTATTTAATTTCATAAGTACCTTGTCGCCTTTTTGAAAAGTTCTATTTCTTCTGTCCGCGTTTTGTCTTTTCAGTAGCAGATCTTGCGCTTTAGATATTTTTTCTCTTATTTCTGCTTCGAATTCTGGTGGGGATGCATGAATTATGTCGATTGGTTTTTTATTAACGACTGAGTGAATTGATTTATTGTATTCTATTGTTGCCTGAAGTATAATATCAGTAGTGTCATTTAATTGTTTTTCTAATTTCAAGCATCTGGCAATTTCTGCAAGAGTACTGTGAAATCTTTCTACCTGTCCATTTGAAGTACTATGTAGTGGTGGCGAATTTACAATATCAACATTAAACCGGTTTTTTAAAAGAGACCTTATTGTTCCTGAATTCAGTGATGGTTCGTTATCGCAGTAGATAATTTTAGTATTAGGGTAGAAATTCATGAGCTGTAAGATGGAGGACTCAATATCTATTATCGTTCTGGAAGCTATGGGCTGAACAATGGCAAATTTAGAAAATTTATCAATACAGGTTAGAAAATATTTTTTATCTGTAGAAAAAATGTCAATATGGAGAATTTCTCCTACTTGATTAGGGACTGGCGTTTCGCCAATGTACTGTTTTTGTGGGTGTCGGTCATATTTTCCTTTGCTGCAAGTCTTACAATTTGCAACTACTTCGTTTGCTAGACGGGTCATTTTTGGGAAAAAATAGTCTTGGAGAATTTGTTTTATATTCTCTTGCGCTGCTCTATGTGCTCTGCCATGTTCTGCGACTATGATTTCTTTTTGCTCATTCCTATCATGAACATCGATGACCAGTTTATTTGAGTGACAAAATTTGGTTGAAGGGAAAGTCTCAACTAGCTTGTTTTGTATAAATGCTAGTATCGGCAGGTCGCATTTGATTGCATTCACTACTTCTTTTTTAACCGCATCACACACTTTTTCTATTAAGTTTTCTCTATTCGAAAAGTGTATGATGGAGCATCTTCTTCGAGAGCGCAAAGGTTTTGTCTTGATAGAGCATCGGCGACAAAATTTTCTTTACCGGGCTTGTAGAAAATTTGAGCGTTGTGCTCATCGATAAAGGATTTCCATCTCTTAATTTTTGCATTAGTGTTTTTGTCTGAGACTGCAAATGTTAGTGGCTGATGATCGGTATAAATACTTAAATTTTTTACACCGTACAAATAGTTTCTTAGGGATTTTAGGGCCCACACTATTGCAAGTAGCTCACGTTCATTTGTGGCGAAATTTAATTCGTTGTCTCTTAAAGTCCTGGAAATCATGGTTATCGGCTTCTTGTTTTGTGACAAAACGGCGCCTAAGCCAGAGGACGAAGCATCTGTCGTCAAATCGAATGGCTTCTGGTAATCAGGGTATAGGAGCATTACATCTTCGGAGCTTAAGATATTCTTTAATTTCTCGAAGGTGGCTATCTGCTTTTCATCAAGGTTAACAGGAATTTTTTTCGATTGTCCTGCACTTGTTTTACCATTATCACCCTTTAGCATGTCTGTCAATGGTTTGGCTATAGATGCAAAATTTTTTATAAAGCATCTGTAATAGCTCGCTAGACCAAGGAATGATCTAACTTGGAACAGGTTGGTAGGCTGTTGAAATTTGCTAAGTGCTTCAACTTTGCTGGGATTAGTTGTTATACCGCCGCGGGAGACCACAAATCCAAGATACTCGACCTTTTCTTTAAAAAAGTGAGATTTTTCCCGTGATACCCTCATGTTAGCGTTATACAATTTATCTAGTACCCAGGCGATGTGGTGAACATGATTTTGCATATTTTCAGAGAATATGATCACGTCATCCACGTAGACGTAGCATGACTTCCCAATCTGTTCTCTAAGTACGTCGTCAATTGCTCGTTGGAAAATTCCGGGGGCATTCTTCAAACCAAAGGGAAGTCTGCAAAATTCATACTTCCCATTTCCTACAGAAAATGCAGTTTTTTCTCTATCTTTTTCTGCAAGAAGTATTTGATGAAATCCTGATTTCAGATCGAGTGTCGTGAAATATTTGGCTTTACCAAGGTTTGAGAGAATAGCTACAATGTTCGGTATAGGGTATTTGTCATCAACAGTTTTTGAATTAAGTTTCCTAAAGTCAATTACAAGGCGTTTTTTCCTATTTCCTTGTTCGTCTAGACCCTTTTTATCTACTACCCACACCGGATTATTATACGGTGAATTAGATGGTCTGATAATATTGTTTCTCAGCATGTCATTAATTTCGTTATTGACAAACTCTGATACTCCTAATGGGTATGGGTAAAGTCTAGAGAACACTGCTTTTTCGTCTTCTGTTCGAATTGTAGCGATAATATTTGTGTTGTAAGGAAGAGATTCGTTAGGGTCAGCGAAAACATTTATTTTTTCTTGTAACATTTTCTTAAATTCTTTTTCAATTTCTTGCGGAACTTTTATATTTTCTACTTCGGTAAAGTTAACATTTGGGCTTTTTTTATATTGAATTATTTCAGATCCATTTTTTGTTTTTAAGACGTTATTTTTCAAATCTAGATTTGCGTTAATTTTTTTTTAAAAATCAACTCCTATTATTCCATCAAAGCTTGATAAACTGGGAAGTAAAAAAAATGTGGTTGTTGTATTAAAAAGGTGCATAAGACATTTCTCTTGAACGGCGTTAAAGCCATGAAGTGACTTAACTAAAAATTTTTCTTTAACTTTAGTTACATTTTTAAGTTCCGGGATTGGTTTTATATAGTTTTTTGAAGCGCCTGTGTCTATAAGTAATTTAATCTGTCTACCTGTTATCGTCCGCTCTACAAACGGTAACAGGGAGCAATTTCTAAAAAATTGACCTCTTGGTCTCGCTACTGCTTGGTACTCTTGTTCCGATTGACCTTCAGAATTTTCATCTTGTGAGAGATGATTAATTCTCTGTTGTTTGGGACCGGTAGTTCTAGCTGTTCCACTACTTGCTCTTTTTGACACCTGATTTTGGTAGGAACCACCTTGGTTTGGGTATTGAGTTGTTTGCCTAAACCGAGATGAAGTGTCAACGTCCATAGGTTGTGGTGGTTCTTGTTTTATATTCGGGCTATTGTTTTGGGTTTTTTGTTTGTAAAATGGAGTTTTTACTTGGTTTGGGGTACTTTCTACAGTGGGCTGCCTTTGCTGTCTCAGTTCCTGACGCTGAGCTCTTTCTTCATTATTCCTAGCAAAACTACTAGCGAATTGGAAGCGTTCATGATTAGATTCAACTTCCTGTGCAAGTGCCAGTGCTGATGGCAAATCTTTTGGCCTTGCTGAAAATAGAATGTCACTGAGAGATTTCTTTGTGCCTGAAATGAAGACTCTCAATGCATCTGCTCTGTATTTTTCGTTTAGAGAAGCAGCCAAAGTAGAATCGTAGGTCATAATTGTTTTGTTTATGAGTAATGTTAATTTCTTTTCAATTTCCTCATAATATTGGGTTATTGTCAGGGTTCCCTGACGTAGAACGGACAACTCTTGCTCGATTATATAGATGGGGCGTTTATCGGCGTATGTAAAGTCAAGTCTATTGATAATTGCTTTAAAATTTAGTGGTGTGTCGTATGACGACAATACCATATCAGCAGGGCCTTTGATTTTATTCCTAATTATACCCAGCGCCTGATAATGCTTTGAGCTTCCTACATAATTTTCAAAGATTTTATATGCAGTGTGTGCGGCTTTCCGCCACGAAACATAAGTCTCGATTTTTCCCTCAAAGTCTGGTACTGATTTTATTATGTCCAGTGTTTCGTCACATTTAATACCTACAATAATTTCTGCATCTTTAAACACTTCAACCTCGGGTACGGACACTGTTGCGTTTCTAAACTCGTTTCTCATTTCCTCCATTTTTCTTTCAAATAATTGCGCTTGATTTTCTAATGCACTGTTTACTGCATACTCGAGCAGCGCTTTCAGATTTTCTTCACTCACTGCCATTTTATTTTTTGTTTGTTCCGGCACTAGTTTGTTTTTTATATCTTTTATTAGTTCCTCTATTTCTAGGTCATATACCTCTTCTTTACTCATAAGATTTTCAATTTAATTCAAAAATTTTCCGTCGCAAAGACACTTTACAAACACTTTTTGTTTAAATTTTTGTATTTATTTACTTTAAATAAGCACTCTACTCACATTTCTTTAAAACTATGGTTTTTATATGTTATTGTAGCTCTCCTTTTTCGTCTGTTTATCCCGTCTGCAAGTCCAACGATGTCGATCCAACGATGTTGCCTCCTTGCTTGAGATTTCTTTGATGAGCAGGTTCTGCCAGTTGGGCGCCAGTTAATAATTAATATGCTCGAACTGTTCACTTGTGATCTCTGCACGAAGTTAAATCAGCGAAATAGAATTATTACTTGTTCCTTTATTGGTCAAATCCGTACTGAAATATAAATGACAAAATATTCTTAACATAAGCTAGCCCTGACCTATAATCGCTGTGTCAGCGATTATCCTGAATGGATTATGTTTCAACGTCGCGACGGCGCATGGAATGTTGACGGCAACGTATTGTGGAGTTTGGCATAATTGGCATTAAACATTGTTGCAGCTTTGTTGATCGTGCAGAACTGCAGTCGTTGACTTTGTCTGACCGGATGTGTTAACTTATATAAAATAGTAATTTAAAATAAGGCCTCTTCTATTCGCCATTTCCGCATTCTCCATGCTCGATTAACTTAACGAAAATTTGCATGCGAAAGCAACAACAAAGTTATCGAGTAAGATTCGCCGCTAGCGAATAATGTTGTACCTCATTAGACTGGTATAACTCACATCTTACAAGCACATGTAATTCCTGCGTTGCCAATATATGTTAATTTATACCAGTTGCGTCATCTATTCGCCCTTGCTGACGCTTGGCGAAAAGAAGTATTTTAAGTGAAAAAATATTCACAAATTATAAATGAGAGACATATATAACTTTTTTACCAAGTAATAAAAACAAATGGAGGATGGTTCCATGTGTAGAAGTCCACGCAAGTGGGGAAAGTTACTGATCGCCATTCACTTGGGAGTGGCCAGGACAATTCTTCTACATATGGTTCAAGCAGCTCACAACGGTCGGGATTAGCCCACGTATCCTCTGGGTAGTTTCCGAACACCCGTTCGGGAGTGAGCTAACGTGAGAAGGCGAAGCATTCCAGGATAGCTGGTTGTGCGCTGGGTTTGGGACCCACTTAAAAATCCCCCCCCCAATGAAAAGAATTGCAAAGCCTCGGATGAGAACTGCCTTTACTGATGACGACCCCTGCAAACGAAATAAGGAATATGATTTGAGGGCATGCACCTGGAATGTCCGGTCCCTTAATGGGGAAGGTGCCTCTACCCGGCTGGTTGATGTCCTCGTGAGAGTAAAGGCTGACATCACTGCCATCCAAGAGATGCGATGGACGGGGCAAGGTAAGAAAACCATAGGACCTTGCGACGTCTACTACAGCTGTCATGTAAAGGAGCACAAATTCGGTGTCGGATTTGTTGTGAGAGAGAGACTTCGTCGCCAAGTACTGTCGTTCACTCCGGTGGACGAGCGTCTCGCAATAATCCGCATCAAAGCGCGATTTTTTAACATCTCGCTAATTTGCGCCCACGCCCCGACGGAAGAGAAGGACGATGCGACCAAAGATTCCTTCTATGAGCGCTTGGAACGTTCCTATGAGCGCTGCCCCCGCCACGACATAAAAATCGTGCTTGGCGACTTCAACGCCAGGGTGGGCAAGGAGGGAATTTTTGGTCCCACAGTCGGAAAATTCAGCCTGCACAACGAAACATCCGGTAACGGACAGAGGCTGATCGACTTCGCCGGGGCCCGAAACATGGTAGTCTACAGCACCAGATTCCAGCATAAAAAGATACACCAAGCTACCTGGCTGTCTCCTGATCGAAAAACGCGAAACCAGATCGATCATGTTGTGATAGATGGAAGACACGCTTCTAGTGTATTAGATGTACGCACGATCCGAGGACCCAACATCGACTCGGATCATTACCTTGTTACAGCCAAGCTGCGCACCCGCCTCTGTGCAGCAAAAAACGTATATCTACCTACGCAAAGAATGTTCGACATCGAAAAGCTGCAATCACAACAGACAGCCAGAAGATTCGCCACTCGACTCTCACTCCTGCTCTCGGAGAGCACTACCCAACAAACCGGCATGCGCGAGCAATGGAGCAACATTTCTCATTCCCTACGTACCGCCGCCGAAGAAGAAATCGGATTCCGGCGAGCCCGAAAAAACAATTGGTACGACGAGGAATGTCATGCTGCCGCAGAAAGAAGGGATGCCGCCTATAGAGCGCCCGAAAATTTACCAGAAAGTTCGGCGGCTTACAGAAGGTTTTAAGACCGGGGCGTTGTCCTGTAAGAACAAAGACGGCGATCTGGTGACTGACGTACAGAGCAATCTTAAATTATGGAAGGAACACTTCTCGAACCTGTTAAACGGTGACAGCTGCGCATGTCATAGAGAATGTGAAGATCCCGATACCCCAATCGTTGACGACGGAATTGTCGTTCCGTTACCCGACCATGACGAGGTGAGAATAGCAATATCACGGCTAAAGAACAACAAAGCCGCGGGCACCGACGGACTACCGGCTGAGCTATTCAAACATGGCGGCGAGGAGCTGGTAAGGTGCATGCATCAGCTCCTATGCAGAATATGGTCGGATGAAAGCATGCCTGCCGATTGGAATTTAAGTGTGCTCTGCCCAATCCATAAGAAGGGCGATCCTGCAATTTGTGCCAGTTACCGCGGGATTAGTCTTCTAAATATCGCCTATAAGGTTCTAGCGAGCGTATTGTGTGAAAGGCTGAAGCCCACCGCCAACCAACTGATTGGACCTTATCAGTGTTGCTTCAGACCTGGAAAGTCTACCATCGACCAAATATTCACAATACGCCAAATCTTGGAAAAGACCCATGAAAGGAGAATCGACACACACCATCTTTTCGTCGACTTCAAAGCTGCATTCGACAGTACGGAAAGGAGTTACCTGTATGCCGCTATGTCTAAATTTGGTATCCCCGCAAAACTAATACGGCTATGTAAGATGACGTTGCTCAACACCAGCAGCGCCGTCAGAATTGGGAAGGACCTCTCCGAGCCGTTTGATACCAAACGAGCTTTCAGACAGGGTGACTCGCTGTCGTGTGACTTCTTTAACCTGATGTTGGAGAGCATCGTACGAGCCGCAGAACTTAATCGCCCAGGCACAATTTTTTATAAGAGCGTACAATTGCTGGCGTATGCCGATGATATTGACATCATCGGCCTTAACAACCGCGCTGTTAGTTCTGCCTTCTCCAAACTGGATAAAGAGGCAAAGCGAATGGGTTTGGTGGTGAACGAGGACAAAATGAAGTACCTCCTGTCTTCAAAAACAAACAGTCGGCGCACTCACGTATCGGCACCCACGTCACTTTTGACAGTTATAATTTTGAGGTTGTAAAAGACTTCGTGTATTTAGGAACCAGCATTAACACCGATAACAATGTCAGCCATGAAATCCAACGTAGAATCTCTCTTGCCAACAAGTGCTACTTTGGACTAAGTAGGCAATTGAGCAGTAAAGTCTCTCTCTCTCCCGTCCTAACGTATGGCGCAGAAGCTTGGACGATGACAACATCCGATGAAGCGACGCTTGGAGTGTTCGAGAGAAAGATTCTGCGTAAGATTTTTGGACCTTTGCACGTTGGCAACGGCGAATATCGTAGACGATGGAACGATGAGCTGTATGAGCTTTACGACGACATAGACATAGCGCAGCGAATAAAGATCCAGCGGCTTCGTTGGCTGGGTCATGTCGTCCGAATGGATACAAACGCTCCGGCTTTGAAAGTATTCGATGCGGTATCAGCTCGTGGTAATCTCGGCCAAAATCGCGTAAGCGGTTATCGCGCCAATTAAGAAGAAGAAGAAGAAATAAATACAAAGTTACTGACAAATGTATTCTTGAATTTATGAAAAATTGGATTTTCGGCACTGAATCTAGATTTTGAGGGCTAATTAAAATTCGGAGCATGTAGATTTTTTATTTGACAAAACCTGAGATTTGAAAGATGTTTGTGTCACACAGTTAAAAATATAATTAACCAATTTTTTTGGAAAATTTTATTGCTTTTTTATCATCAAATACTTTTAGGTTTGACATATTTTTTATATTTGAAATGAAATAATTGCAATAAATAGTTTTTTTGTCTTTGTTTTTTTTTTTATTTTTGAATGTAGGGAAAATCGATATTTTCCATTAAAAGTAGTAAAATTAACTAAACTTTGCAATGTTACGCTCCCTACCGGAAAGCAAAACAGACATAAAAACTGAGTTTCTTGTGCCCGCCCAAAAACCATAAACGTAGATTTTCTCCCAAAAAACTGCAACAAATAAAAATAATTATTAAGGATTAATAACTTAAAATTAAGAAGTGTCGAAATACATTTTAGAGCTATGCTTCCAGGTACGTTTTTGTTCAGAATTCCCAGTAAAATACTTCTATCGCCGAAACAAAGCCGCTTATATTTCTTAAGAACAAATTGACCCGCCCTAATGCATATGTGTCTGAAATAAAACTTTGCACTTCATTGAGTAGATGTGAATGAGATGCAACAGTACTTGATGCCCTAACAGCAGTATAAGAAAAGTAAAAGTTGTAATGAAAGGCCTAGGAAACATCATTTTTAAATTCTTAAGGGAGACTGGCAGGCAGATACGAGAGGATCTAGACTTTCAAAAGAATTTCGACAGTTATCCCTTTGGGACTGGGTTAACATGGAATCATAAGATAACTCTACGATCTCTCAGATATAATAATACATATGTTTGAGTATTTTTTTTTTTTTTTGAGAATTTTCTAAAATACATTTTTAGTTCCCGAAAAATTAGTACTTTTTCATAAATTTATGATCAAATATATGAAAAATATATGTTATAAGGTACTATAAATAGCAAACTGAGAAGAAAACCAAACTTGAAAATTTAAACATTCTGGTGTTTTTAGAAGAACCAATAGAAAAATATTTGAAAAATAAAAGCCTAAGTAAAGTGCAATCTACGTCTGTCCAGTATTAGTAGTAGTCTCTCAATTTATAAAGTACTTTATATATGTACATGTGCAGTGAAAAGAGGTTGAGAGAGACGGGTAATAAGTGCTCCAAAATTAAAATGAGCAATCCATTTCTTGACTTTCTCGATTGGCTTGGAACTTAATTTGTTTAAATTCAAGTAATAAAATACTACGAAAATTCACAATTACTTGCAAATAGACAGGCGTTTGCAAATTATGAAGACAAATACTTTTCTACACACTTCACATTTAGTTGTTGTATAGTCATTGTAATTTGTAGACGCCATGATACCAGTTTATTTGCACCTAATTGAGAAGTGCGCTATTATTTAGAATAATTAAAACCTGTAACACTTCATTGTCAGCGCAGACGGAGAGCTACAAGCTTATTAACAGAGTAGGAGATGGTGTTTTACCATAAATCTCACCCTTATATAATATATGTATTTCGAAATATACGTTTATGCAAGCTGGTGAAATTGGAGTAAACCCGTAATGGGATCGAAAGTGAACACGAGTTGTTTACCCTCTGAATAAGGGGGATGTCACCACCATCGTTAGAGTTCAAACTGTCCTGTGATTTGGCAAATTTCCTCTACTTTTGCCTCAGAGACTCCATTGTTTTCGGCGGCAAACGAGAGCGTCTGAAACAGAAAAGATTCTCTTCCGGCTCATTTCTCTACGAAAATTCGCCAAAAAAATTCATAGAAAAACCAATGCATGTAATATTGATAGAACGAAGCTACCACGACAAGTCTACTAAACTTTTTGAAAGTTACAAAAAATATTATATTAATAATTGGCTTTACTTTAGTCACTTTCACTATTTTGTACTGAGCTAAACACTACGTACACCTACTAATTCACCTACATTTGGATGTATTATATGTGTGTATGTATGCATGTATACTTTTGGGCTTTTTGCCCCAATTCACTTATATATAGGTATACTTGTTTAATAAAACATCGAGATTCCTTTGTGAACATCAACATATAATATTAAATATGTAAATACATTAATATATTTTGCTGAAAATTTGCTAATGGTTTGTAGTTTGTAATTCCTGTAAATGTTAATATGTATAAGTAAATACAAGGTTTAAATTGAATTAGATTCCCTTTTTTCTAGTACATTAAATGTGGGTATTAATTTTTAATTTCAGTTTTTAAAATGATGCATATGCATACAGGGTATTTGTATTTCACCTTAAATTTCGGAAATATGTAAACTTTTATTTGCTTACTTTGTGTTTAACACAACGTCAACCTCATTTTGATATATGTAGGTATGTATGTAAGTTTGTACGTAAGTAAGGTTAGCATTTTAACTAAATATGCTAGTATAGAGATAACATTTAAGTTAAGTTTGAAAGGTACGAATATGCTACCTGGCTGAAAATAAATCTAATTTTTTGCTTGTTGGTTTTTCATAGATATTTATATGTATGTGTTTATACGTTCTTTAAGCGAAAATTGAAACTTGTCGATTTCTTTCACAAGCCCTTCTTAGTTCACGCTGTTATTTGGTGCAGTTGAGAATTTATTTATGCTAAGCATATGCAAGATGAGCTAAAATGATTTTGATAGTTATGTCGTGTAAAATGTTTTTGCTTAAGTTCGACCGAAGAATAGCTGATACTGAAAAAGATTTAGATTAGCAAGTGAAAAAAGAGAAAATTGATAATTTAGTAGCGTCTTTTTTATTAATAATTTTAAGAGAAAATAGCAGTGGAAGCATGTTACATGTATTTGTGTAGGAATTACAAACATATCGCACCCTAAATACAAAAGGGTCACAACTCAAAATGTAGCTTCTGCTCAAATATGAACGAGACGTTATCAATAAAACGGTCCGCGGATGACATATGGCAAAAATAAATTTTTTGTTTTTTGGTAGGACTGTTATAAACTTGCATGGCAAATTTCAGCGTGATATGTAACATAGTTTGTTGTCTGTGCTACTGTAAACAAGTCAAGCTCGAGTGTGGAAAATTTTGAGTTGTGACCCTTTTGTATTTAGGGTGCGATATGTGACATATTTAATTTTTTGTATATAAATAATTATTTATTATATAATATGTATAATAAAATGACCTATAGTAGCGAGTAATGCAGGCAATGCTATAAAATTTTAAATAATTATGTCACGAATATGGCGAGAGGCGGAGTGCAGGACGAACTTGGATTTTTTATTAGTGTTAGTATTGGGTTACTCAGTTAGTGCAAATTTTGATACACCGCATTTGAACAATAACGGGCATCGAGCTTAGTGGTTAGGGCACATCAAATATAATACTTCATAATAGTATTGAAAAGGGGAACGGTACAAAACGTTGGAAGATTGTATAAAATTCTCTTACTGCTCTGGAAAAAATTAATAATAAGCAAAAAATAAAATGTTTTTTTTTAATAAAAAAAACCAAATCCAAATCAGAAGGGATTAAACAAAGATATGAAAAGAATTTGATTCCGACTCATCAGTTGTTTTCAGCAAATTTTTCGAAAATTCTTTCCACCTCTATAACAGAGGTCGGCAAAGTGTTGTTACGAGTGTGTTGGTGAGCACAGAGTAAGCGCTCTGCCCAGTGAAAAGTAAAAAGAGTAAACCAGTGCGTCAAAAACCAAATGCGCCAAAAATTAAAAATTAATATTAAACTAAACTAAATACTAAGTAATTTAAATTAATTTAGATTTATACTTTTGGGACTTTTTCAATCATTTTATTCATATATCCAAATATGTATGTCTACTGTATCACAGGAATTAGGTTTAGAATAACGACTGATTTGAAGAGCGTAAGAATACGTGTATTGAGTGTACTGCTCACAAGCGCAAGCTTTACCGACCCTGCTCTATAGGTATACAGATGCGATGCCCCATTGATCTGCTCTTGTGCTGTGCATCGTACTTCTTAAATACACACTTTCTCTCTCTCTCTCTCTCTCTCCCTCTCACACTAGATTACGACCAAGTTTTTTTTTTGTGTAAAATTTCCTTTTAGAGTCGTCCAAAGAATGGTAGTTGTAAAATACTCATAGAGTTTTTTTTTTACCTCAAAAATGTTAAGTCAAAAAGGCGTTTTGGTTGTTAACTGTTATTTGTTTTATTTCATATGGTATATGGTCATTCTTTATAATTACTTAAAAAATGCGATTTGGTACAGAGTGATTTAAGGTACAATAAGTGATTTCAGGTTGTTTAAAGATATCGGGCTTCAGGCTACTTTAATCGCATGAATCTTTTTGGCACAATTCAATAGCTTCGAGATTTGTTTTTCGCTTTTCATCGGACTTCATATTGCAAAGTATTTGTTCGTTTCGTTCCTTTTTCATATTATAGGGATCCACTAGGGGAAGGTTTTTAGCAAAAAAAAATTTCTTTTTAATATTTTCTTCATATAAAAAAAAGAAAAAATCAAAATATTGTACAGATTGTGTTTTTAGTGAAAATTGCCGCAGAACTTGCTCGATTCTCAGATTAAGTTTCGAATTAACATTCATTTTATGTGTACAACTTTTTTTGAATAAATATTCGATTTTTCGTTACTGTGAAACGATTTGTGTCGTGTTGCTAAGTTGCAAATTTTTTTCGACGGAGAGTAAACATAAACACAAAGGTTTGTACGCTCTTTATGAAGAGAAATGCTTCAGTACACATACACGAACGCCGAACTACTGATTTGTGTTTTGTGTGCAGTTCATTTGTGAGAGCAACAAGTGTGTTGACCAAGGATAATAGATTTACCAAGGTTTGCCAGACAAGAAAACAGTTATTCGCCTCACAGAGAATTAGGCAGACGCTGTTTTTGGGTTTACGTCAAACGATATATACATTTTGTAAGAACAAAGGAAATGTTCAAACGGTTTGTTTACGAATACCGCACACCAGAGCACACCACTTTATACCTTTCCCCATGTGATGTGGCAGAAAAAATTTGTTTTTTTTTTTTTGTTTTTGCAGTTTCAAGCAGACCCCGTAAATCTATAGGCCTTGTGTGTTGACAGTTTTCTTTGGGTATTCACATCGATAAGACTACAATAGAATACATTGTTCCCGGATTGATACGAATTGAAAAAAATAACATTACATTTTCGGAATGGCAGATTTAAATAAAATTGTGGATTTATTTACCAAAATTCAGATAACTCCAACGATATGAGCGTGTTTGAAGACATGGGAATTCAGATCGATGAGGACAATGTGATTGTTGTTTCAGACGAAAATTCAACGAACAACGAGTCAAAGACGGAAATTGTTCATCACAAAACGAAAACACAATCCGAAGTTCTCAATCGAGAACTGGAGCGTGAATACCATTATGATTGTAATGAACTAAACACATTTGTAACATCAAATTTAACGAAATTGAATGACCAACAGCAACATGTTTATGATACAATCATGAATAATGTTAGCCATGGAACTGGTGGATTGTTTTTCTTGGATGCTCCTGGGGGAACAGGAAAGACCTTTTTGATTTCATTGATATTAGCAACAATTCGATCAGATAATAACGTTGCATTGGCATTCGCTTCTTCCGGAATTGCGGCTACATTACTGGAAGGCGGTCGCACAGCACATTCTGCATTAAAGTTGCCTTTGAATATGCAGGCAAATGAAACACCAGCATGTAATATTTCGAAAACATCTGGAATGGCAAAAGGTCTTAAAGTATGTAATGCTTATCGTATGGGACGAGTGTACTATGGCACACAAGAAACCATTGGAAGCACTTGATAGAACTTTGAAAGATCTACGAGGAAGCCAAACAGTCTTTCGAGGTGCCATGATTTTATTGGCTGGAGATTTCAGGCAAACATTAAAATCATCGTATTTATGGAGACATGTAAACACGCTTACACTTGCTACAAACATACTATACGTGTTCAACTACAGAATGATCCGCCAGCAGCTGAATTTTCACACCAATTACTGAAAATCGGAAATGGCCAAATGTCTGTCGACCCAACAGGAATGATTACATTGCCTAACAATTTCTGCACTTTTGCACAGTCTAAAGAAGCATTGATACAGAGTGTATTTCCAAACATGGTTCAACATTACAAAAACCATGATTGGCTCAGCGAAAGAGCAATTTTAGCTGGGAAAAATAAGGACGTCAATGATATAAATGCAGCTATTTTGGATCAAATACCTGGTGACATAGTTGCATATAAGTAAGTCAATGGACACTATTACTCATCAAGATGATGTTGTAGATTATCCAACTGAATTCTTAAACTCACTCGATTTGCCAGGCCTACCACCTCATAATTTACGATTAAAAATTGGAGCATCGATTATTATGCTGCGCAACATTAATGTGCCACGACTTTGCAACGGTACCAGACTCGATGTGAAGAAGCTAATGGGTAACGCTATCGAAGCAATAATTTTGAAAGGGAAGTACAAAGGAGAAGACGTTTTGATACCCAGAATTGCACTGATTCCGACGGATTTACCATTCGATTTCAAACGTTTGCAGTTCCCTATTCGCCTTGCCTTCGCTATGACAATTAATAAGGCGCAAGGACAGTCTCTGCAAATGTGCGGTATTAATTTAGAATACCCAATTTTTTTCTCATGGACAATTGTATGTAGCTTGCTCACGAGTAGGCAAACCATCGTCATTATTCATTTACGCGAAAGATGGAAAAACTAAACACGTTGTCTACCAAAAAGTGTTACAATAAAGTTCGAATGAAATTGTATCAAAGAATTTGCTTTGTTTCGTATTAATTTTATTCTCTTTCAGCAAATCATTGAATTTATCGCCTAGCGAAGCGGGCGAGGGTACGCTAGTTTAGTATAACATTATCGTCTAGGCTCGCTCAAGGTATTATTGAGAGGAAGTGTTTGAAAGCCGAGGAGAATATCTTTATGTTTAAAAACGAGTAAATGAGTCTAAGAGTTTCCACACTTAGTGTTTCAGAAATCATAAGCGTGGGTTTTTTAAAATAAAACCAATAATTTAAATTTCCTTCGCAGCATTATTGTAAAATTTTTTAGATTCAACTTCCGAATTTTTTCTTAGAAGCGAAAGCATTATAAAGGGTTTTCCATTATAAAGGTGTTATTCCCGTAAAAGATCAATGGTTTCGTTGCTTGTGTGGCACGTAGCGCCTTATTGTTGAAAATAAACGTTGTCCAGATCAATACCATCCAATTCCGGCCATAAAAAATCGTTAATCATTTCTCGATAGCGCAATCCATTAACCGTAACTGTTGCTCCAGCTTCATTTTCGAAAAAGTAAGGTCCAATGACGCCGCACCATAAACCACACCAAACAGTCACACGTTGAGGGCAGAGAGGTTTTTAAACTATCACTATTGAATTTTCTGAGCCCTAGATCCGACAATTTTGCTTGTTGACGAAGCTACCGAGGTGGAAATGGGCCTCATCACTCAAGATGATTTTTCGATGGAGTTCCGGATCATTTTCATGCATTTCAACTACTCAATCAGCAAAGACTCGACGTTGTTGATGATTGGCCGGCTTAAGTTCTTGTGTTAACTGGACTTTATAAGCCTTAAGACCCAAATCCTTATGCAAAATACAGTGTAATGACGTTTGTGGAAAGCCTAGTTCCAAAGAACGACGAGGAATGGACGAACTTGGGTTTTCTTCAACTCGTCGGCTACAGCAGCAATATTTCCAATTTTCGGCTGTTCTTGAGCAACGTGCACGGGTTTTATTCTTCACATCACTAACTTATCCCAACAGCTCGAATTTTTTCACTAATTTCTGTATTGCGGTCCGACAAGGTGCTTCACGATGACCCAAAAATGTTAGAGCTTTACGAACCGTCTCTGCCAAATTTTCACCATTTTTATAGTGAATTTTAATAATTTTAATGCGTTGTTTAAGCGTGTATTGTTCCATTTTTATTAATGGCGTAATTTTTACTTGTCAAATATCAAAAAATCACAGCTTCAAAAGTGACATCTACCGGAATAGAGGGCTATTCAAAGTAACACCTGTTATTGGAAAACTCTTTATGTTGCTAACCCTTCGTTATCGTTGGTGTAAAAACACGAAGTGAAATTGTATAAATTTCATGTTTTGGCTGATACTATTTTATATTTTTTAGCAGCATAATTTTTGACCAATGGTGGTAAATTTACATTTTCCAGTCGTGTTAAGTACAACGTGGTGCAAAATTTATCACCCAAGATTTAAAATTCTTTTATATGGCGTCGTACATCAGACTTTTGTGGCATGTATTTGGTACAAAATTTTTTTGCACACTTTTCTCAGTAACGTATCTTCCGTGTGTTAAAAGAGTTTGGTGTATGTACTTACAATATATATGGATTACAAGTTGGGTTTGTAACAATCGCTAGGTAATCAAAATGTTAACTGGATGTGTCCCGTGTTATTAAAACGCATATCAAACATCTGATTGTCAATATGAGCGAAAAAGTGGCAAATCAATTTTTTTTCAAGAATGTGATAGCGCTTTATCCGGTAGAGAAGTAGTAAAAAATCTAAAATACAATTCTTTTCGACTCTAAGAAAGTTCGTTTTCCATGTAGGTATGCGTGCAATTTCCTGTAGCTCGACTATCTTCTGTCTGGCTACGTGAAGTTTCGTATTTTTAAGACAAATCGCAGACACCCATGCGCTGTGGTACCAGAGAATGTTAATGCAATGAGAAGGTGCAAATGTTACTGTAAGCTTTTTTTAGTACAATTGAGATCTGAAAGATTTGTAATAAGCTCATTTAGCACACCGAGTTTATAGACACCTCACTGACTTTTGCCCACACAAAAATTAGAAACACCACACATCTTTCACCTCAACACACAACACATTTCTCACCTCGACATTAAACCAATTAAATTTGTACTATTTTCGTATTTTTGAAATAATAAGCGAATACGTAAAATTTATTACATAATTTTT
This sequence comes from Anastrepha obliqua, assembly GCF_027943255.1. Classification (NCBI taxonomy): domain Eukaryota; kingdom Metazoa; phylum Arthropoda; class Insecta; order Diptera; family Tephritidae; genus Anastrepha; species Anastrepha obliqua. Next base: position 53,526,310 of record NC_072894.1, read on the forward strand.
TTTGTCAATTACATTAAAAAAAAAAAACGATTTTAAAAAATAAAATTAATAAAAAAAGGTTTGCACTGGGAATTGAAATCGAGTCTAACATGTGACGAGGAAAAATAGGCGGTGCATTTATTTCTTCGACTGCTTATTTTTTTACCATTTTGTTACTTTTGAAATGATAAGCGGATACATAAAATTTATTACAAATTTTTTTACGATTACATTAAAAAAAAAATTTAGAAACGAAAAAAAAAAAATTGCACCGAGAATTGATGGCGAGTCACGTGGGGAGGATAAATACATTAAACTAATTAAATTTTTACTATTTTCGTACTTTTTGAAATAATAAGCGAATACGTAAAATTTATTACATAATTTTTTTTAATTACATAAAAAAAAACGAATTTAAAAAAAAAAAATTAATAAAAAAAGGTTTGCACTGGGAATTGAAATCGAGTCTAACATGTGACGAGGAAAAATAGGCGGTGCATTTATTTCTTCGACTGCTTATTTTTTTACCATTTTGTTACTTTTGAAATGATAAGCGGATACATAAAATTTATTAAAAATTTTTTTACGATTACATTAAAAAAAAAAAATTTAAAAACGAAAAAAAAAAAATTGCACCGAGAATTGATGGCGAGTCACGTGGGGAGGATAAATACATTAAACTAATTAAATTTTTACTATTTTCGTATTTTTTGAAATAATAAGCGAATACGTAAAATTTATTACATAATTTTTTTTAATTACATAAAAAAAAACGAATTTAAAAAAAAAAATTAATAAAAAAAGGTTTGCACTGGGAATTGAAATCGAGTCTAACATGTGACGAGGAAAAATAGGCGGTGCATTTAGTTCTTCGACTGCTTATTTTTTTACCATTTTGTTACTTTTGAAATGATAAGCGGATACATAAAATTTATTAAAAAATTTTTACGATTACATTAAAAAAAACACATTAAAAAAAAAAAAAAAATTGGCGGCGAGAATTGATGCCGAGTCACATGGGGAGGATAAATACACAGTGCGTTTATTTCTGCGCCTGCGTTGTGAACCAAGGTTTTGTACATGCGCGCGACGCGAATTAATTTTAATAAAGTTCTGAAAGTAATTCATGAAGTTTTTCATTACATTTCTTCATAAATGAACGTATACTCTATATGTACATAAATGATGGTACATGACAATATACATACATAATATGTATGTACATGTCAAAAGGAGGTATTTGCATTAAGAAAAAAAAACGGTTTAAGATAAATCAACACTTATTTTATATTGTATGTCAATTTATAGTTTATGTATTCGACAGCATTTACATACATATGTAGGTATGTACATTTGTATATGAAAAACAATAATGCACAAGCGCAAGAACATCATCTTCCTTTCATACATATGTACATATGCATGTATGCCCAAATAACCTTGACTTATGTATGTACACAAGTCACAGCACATCACATTCTTACAAGACAAATACACATACGCACTAGCGAGTTTCTTCCTAACAAGTGCAAAAACAATTCTGCTCTATGTATGTATTATGTCCTAGCATATATACATACATATATACCTACTTGCCTTCTAAACTTCCTACAAAATAATTGTATTCATATGTTACTACATCCATGCACGTTCATACATTCATGCATATGTATATGCGCGAGCACAGCGCTCCCTTCTTGCTTCCGTGTACTTTTGTCTTTCACCAGTCGATATTCCTAATATTGTACTTACAAAAACACGATATGTACTTTGATAGACGCAAAAGCAACAGCAAGCGCAACGCCATGGCCGCTTTGCCACCGCACATTCTAAAATGTTCTAGAACACAACAAAAACACATACCTCACATGCGCATGTCGCCCAAAGCTAAAATCTAAGCCTAGCGACTACAAAAACAAAATACATTCGTAGACGCAGTCGCAGCGGCCATGATTCTATCAGCGACGGCGCTGAACAATTTAGAACAAAACAAAAAGTTCATTCATAAGTTAGAGCTCATATTTCAATTTCATTCATAAAACGAGCCGCCCATATGCCAATTTTCGCGACCATTCGAAAATAGTCAATATTGGAATATTTCGCGTGGAATTATTTGCCAATATTTGATAAATCTTAAATTTTTGTCATGTCGAGTGGCCGCGGCTCCGTATGTATGTATGCACCCTTATATGTATGTAAATATGTGTTCTAACTGTGCGACAGTCGCGAGTTAATGCGACTTCCAGCGAATCACACATTGCTGTCCGCAAAGCCGCATATATGTACCTTATGATCAGAAAGTACCGGGAATGTTTAAATTAAACAAAACAGAGTTAAATTTAAGGCAAATTTATATTATCTTCTTCAAAATATGACCCGTCTGAAGCTACACACATGTGCCAACGTTTAACCCAGTCCTCCAAACACCCCCGGCAGGCCGATTTGTATTCTCTTTGATCAGTGCGATGGCGCGTTATCATCATGCAAAATCTGAGAATTGTTTGCTCACATTTCCGGCGGTTTGCAACACACAGCATCCCTCTAAGGTTTCAAAACGGATAAATAATATTCTCTATTGACTGTCTGGCCCGATGGAAGGTACTCATGGTGGACTATGCCTTGGCAATCGAAGGAAGCAGTCAACATCACCTTCCCGGTTCTTTTTGCTCATAGGGTATACATATCCCATGTGTCAAGTGTGCGCAGAAGCTTGTGTTCTGGGTTTGTTAGAATGGTGGTAGTTTGTACATATATTTAAACACATATGTGAGTATGCGCGTTAGGCTTCCTGGATGGATATTAGAATATTTTCTCATCAATATGTGTATGTAAGTAGTTCAGATTTGACTGAAGAAATTAAATATAGGAATGCATGTTCATATGATTGACTTTATGGCTGTTTTACATATAAATCAATTCAAATGAATAATGTTATATAGAAAATAAATTTCTAAATAACTGGTATTAGAAAAACCTGAATACACTATTTTAAATCAATTTCAATTAAACCAAATATAAAAAATGAAATAAAAATATCGAATAAAAAACTGTGCACAGGATTTGAACCTGAGTCAAACAGGAGACTATGTACTGCATACACCATATACAACACGTCTTTCACGATTGCGCTAATATACAATTATTAATGCTCTCTTCTAAATCACTCATTTATTCGATTCGCAGTTTTATATGCACATATTCTGCGTTAGTTGAAAGTTTGTATGCGTAATTATATGCATATGCATCTGTGTATGCGCGTTTGGCTTTCTGGACGGATATTAGAATGATATTTTCTCATCAATATAATTTGGATTTGATGAAATAGATTATAGACATATGTACATATTTTCTGTTTTGATTGATTTATATAAAAATCAGGTCATATCCAGTATGAACTATTTTATACCGAAAAGAAATTTCCATTTATAAAATACAAAAAACAGTATTTTAAAGAAATTTTAATTAAAATAAACTCAAAAATTTTACCAAACTTTCCTGGTTTGAATTGTAAAAAAAAAAAAATGTGCAAGAAAAAAAATATGACTTCAGGACTTGAACCTGAATTAAATACGTGTAAAAACACAAAACGAATAACTCCGCCGACTTTAGCTTCTGCACCACAAACTGACTACCGCGAGGCCTTCTTAATCGCAAATTTATTCGCTTCGATTTCCTTAGTAGTGTGCCGAAAAATCTTATGAACGTCCTCAGTAGTATGGTAAACGCAGAAAATATCTGAATTCTTGGCCTAGCGTGGTAAGTAAATATAGAAACCCTCCACTCGCGTCACTCGCGTGGTAAATATCTGCAATTCCGACCTCTTCAGGAAAGTTGAATTTGAAATGACCTTATTATGAATCTATAAATTAGAACTCGAAAAAAGCTCTTTTAACATTTGCTCCTTCTCATTGCATTAACATTCTCTGGTGGTACATACCAGTTACTTTCTCAGGAACGATAGAACGCGCAATCAACCAAGAGAGATGCTTACTGTTAATTTTTGAGCAGATACTTGTACGAAAGCACAAAAGTATAGATGGCTCCCAACAATAATTGCGCCATCCGTGAGAACATTTCTAGCTTTGATGTAACAATTGGACAAACAATAAAGAGAACGGCGTAGTGAAATAAATTCGCTCATTAATAATTATAAAAATTAAAAATAATACAACAATAAAATTAAAACAAAAATTCAATTATTACGTTAGCAAATCAGTTTCACTGAGAGCGCGATAGCGGTTCGCAAATGTCGCCAGCTCCTGTATTCTCGCCACCGCTCATTCGCGATTGCGACAGTAAAAGTTATTCAGGAAAAATTTAATGGAGGCGTGAAAGTATAGATTTTACATATGTTAGTAATGCTATTCGGCTGAAATTATTATAAATACAAAAACATTTTCGCATTAAATTTTTAAAAGCCCTTAAAGTTTCAAAAAACTAAATTTTCAGAAAGTGGTTCTAAATACTTTTACTCACTCCTTGATAGTAATATTAAGAGAAAACATATATACATATGTATATCCAGCTGATAAAAAAAGAAATGGTTTACTTTCAACTTTGCTCTTTTTGCTGTTATAAAAACGTACAAAAGTAACGCACAAAAATAGTTGAATTTTCCTTTTATGATAATAATTCGACTCCAAATATCATACATACCACTAGTAACATAATGGGCACTAGAGACCTAAGTGCGATCATTTTACAGATCAGCCAGCGCCACCTTCCTTCTATAAAATAAGGTCACCCAATGGATACTATCAAAAATCTTATTTGTCCTGGCGAGAAGTAAAGAGTAGTGTTCTTGCAATTTTTAGTTAAATTCTCCTTCGTTTCATATCCATATTAATATCACTGAGTGAGTATAAGTATTGTATTTAGAATAACTTTTTAAAAATCAGTTCTTCAAAACTTCAAAATTAAATTGCTGATAAAATGAAAAACTGGGTCTGCATCATTGCTCTATAAAAACTATACTTACACGCCCACATAAAATTTTTCCTGGATAACAAAACAGGTGATAACATAACGTGGCATAACAGATAAAAAAACGTTCGTTTATCCGCAATTACAATATTTCATAAGCGCACATAAAACTGCGCTTAATGCTTCGTGTAAGCAAGATTTAAGCGCAGTTATATTATATATGCGCGTAACAAACACAGCTATTATTTATTTACTCTAACATGAATTACTAAAAAAGACAAAATACATACATAAATACATATACTATGGCCAGAGAATGTTAATGCAATGAGAAGGAGCAAATGTTAAAAGAGCTTTTTTCGAGTTCTAATTTATAGATTCATAATAAGGTCATTTCAAATTCAACTTTCCTGAAGAGGTCGGAATTGCAGATATTTACCACGCGAGTGACGCGAGTGGAGGGTTTCTATATTTACTTACCACGCTAGGCCAAGAATTCAGATATTTTCTGCGTTTACCATACTACTGAGGACGTTCATAAGATTTTTCGGCACACTACTAAGGAAATCGAAGCGAATAAATTTGCGATTAAGAAGGCCTCGCGGTAGTCAGTTTGTGGTGCAGAAGCTAAAGTCGGCGGAGTTATTCGTTTTGTGTTTTTACACGTATTTAATTCAGGTTCAAGTCCTGAAGTCATATTTTTTTTCTTGCACATTTTTTTTTTTTTACAATTCAAACCAGGAAAGTTTGGTAAAATTTTTGAGTTTATTTTAATTAAAATTTCTTTAAAATACTGTTTTTTGTATTTTATAAATGGAAATTTCTTTTCGGTATAAAATAGTTCATACTGGATATGACCTGATTTTTATATAAATCAATCAAAACAGAAAATATGTACATATGTCTATAATCTATTTCATCAAATCCAAATTATATTGATGAGAAAATATCATTCTAATATCCGTCCAGAAAGCCAAACGCGCATACACAGATGCATATGCATATAATTACGCATACAAACTTTCAACTAACGCAGAATATGTGCATATAAAACTGCGAATCGAATAAATGAGTGATTTAGAAGAGAGCATTAATAATTGTATATTAGCGCAATCGTGAAAGACGTGTTGTATATGGTGTATGCAGTACATAGTCTCCTGTTTGACTCAGGTTCAAATCCTGTGCACAGTTTTTTATTCGATATTTTTATTTCATTTTTTATATTTGGTTTAATTGAAATTGATTTAAAATAGTGTATTCAGGTTTTTCTAATACCAGTTATTTAGAAATTTATTTTCTATATAACATTATTCATTTGAATTGATTTATATGTAAAACAGCCATAAAGTCAATCATATGAACATGCATTCCTATATTTAATTTCTTCAGTCAAATCTGAACTACTTACATACACATATTGATGAGAAAATATTCTAATATCCATCCAGGAAGCCTAACGCGCATACTCACATATGTGTTTAAATATATGTACAAACTACCACCATTCTAACAAACCCAGAACACAAGCTTCTGCGCACACTTGACACATGGGATATGTATACCCTATGAGCAAAAAGAACCGGGAAGGTGATGTTGACTGCTTCCTTCGATTGCCAAGGCATAGTCCACCATGAGTACCTTCCATCGGGCCAGACAGTCAATAGAGAATATTATTTATCCGTTTTGAAACCTTAGAGGGATGCTGTGTGTTGCAAACCGCCGGAAATGTGAGCAAACAATTCTCAGATTTTGCATGATGATAACGCGCCATCGCACTGATCAAAGAGAATACAAATCGGCCTGCCGGGGGTGTTTGGAGGACTGGGTTAAACGTTGGCACATGTGTGTTGCTTCAGACGGGTCATATTTTGAAGAAGATAATATAAATTTGCCTTAAATTTAACTCTGTTTTGTTTAATTTAAACATTCCCGGTACTTTCTGATCATAAGGTACATATATGCGGCTTTGCGGACAGCAATGTGTGATTCGCTGGAAGTCGCATTAACTCGCGACTGTCGCACAGTTAGAACACATATTTACATACATATAAGGGTGCATACATACATACGGAGCCGCGGCCACTCGACATGACAAAAATTTAAGATTTATCAAATATTGGCAAATAATTCCACGCGAAATATTCCAATATTGACTATTTTCGAATGGTCGCGAAAATTGGCATATGGGCGGCTCGTTTTATGAATGAAATTGAAATATGAGCTCTAACTTATGAATGAACTTTTTGTTTTGTTCTAAATTGTTCAGCGCAGTCGCTGATAGAATCATGGCCGCTGCGACTGCGTCTACGAATGTATTTTATTTTTGTAGTCGCCAGGCTTAGATTTTAGCTTTGGGCGACATGCGCATGTGAGGTATGTGTTTTTGTTGTGTTCTAGAACATTTTAGAATGTGTGGTGGCAAAGCGGCCATCGCGTTGCGCTTGCTGTTGCTTTTGCGTCTATCAAAGTATTGTGTTTTTGTAAGTACAATATTAGGAATATCGACTGGTGAAAGACAAAAGTACACGGAAGCAAGAAGGGAGCGCTGTGCTCGCGCATATTTGTATGCATGAATGTATGAACGTGCATGGATGTATATTAGTAACATATGAATACAATTATTTTGTAGGAAGTTTAGAAGGCAAGTAGGTATATATGTATGTATATATGCTAGGACATGATACATACATAGAGCAGAATTGTTTTTGCACTTGTTAGGAAGAAACTCGCTAGTGCGTATGTGTATTTGTCTTGTAAGAATGTGATGTGCTGTGACTTGTGTACATACATAAGTCAAGGTTATTTGGGCATACATGCATATGTACATATGTATGAAAGGAAGATGATGTTCTTGCGCTTGTGCATTATTGTTTTTCATAAACAAATGTACATACCCACATATGTATGTAAATGCTGTCGAATACATAAACTATAAATTTACATACAATATAAAATAAGTGTTGATTTATATTAAACCGTTTTTTTTTTCTGAATGCAAATACCTCTTATTGACATGTACATACATATTATGTACTTATGTATATTTCATATACCATCATTTATTTACATATAAAGTATACGTTCATTTATGTGCATATGTGTGCAATGAAAAACTTCATGAATTACTTTCAGAACTTTATTAAAATTAATTCGCGTCGCGCGCATGCACAAAACCTTGGTTCACAACGCAGGCGCAGAAATAAACGCACTGCGTATTTATCCTCCCCATGTGACTCGGCATCAATTCTCGGCGCCAATTTTTTTTTTTTTTTTTAAATGTGTTTTTTTTTTAATGTAATCGTAAAAAAATGTTTAATAAATTTTATGTATCCGCTTATCATTTCAAAAGTAACAAAATGGTAAAAAAATAAGCAGTCGAAGAAATAAATGCACCGCCTATTTTTCCTCGCCACATGTTAGACTCGATTTTTAAATTCGTTTTTTTTTTATGTAATTAAAAAAAATTATGTAATAAATTTTACGTATTCGCTTATTATTTCAAAAAAATACGAAAATAGTAAAAATGTAATTAGTTTAATGTATTTATCCTCCCCACGTGACTCGGCATCAATTCTCGGTGGAAATTTTTTTTTTTTCTTTTTTAAATTTTTTTTTTTAATGTAATCGTAAAAAAATGTTTAATAAATTTTATGTATCCGCTTATCATTTCAAAAGTAACAAAATGGTCAAAAAATAAGCAGTCGAAGAAATAAACGCACCGCCTATTTTTCCTCGCCACATGTTAGACTCGAGTTCAATTCCCGGTGCAAACTTTTTTTTATAAATTTTATTTTTTAAAATCGTTTTTTTTTTTTAATGTAATTGAAAAAAAAAATTATGTAATAAATTTTACGTATTCGCTTATTATTTCAAAAATACGAAAATAGTACAAATTTAATTGATTTAATGTCGAGGTGAGAAATGTGTTGTGTGTTGAGGTGAAAGATGTGTGGTGTTTCTAATTTTTGTGTGGGCAAAAGTCAGTGAGGTGTCTATAAACTCGGTGTGCTAAATGACCTTATTACAAATCTTTCAGATCTCAATTGTACTAAAAAAAGCTTACAGTAACATTTGCACCTTGTCATTGCATTAACATTCTCTGCTATTAGTACGTTGGGTAATGTTAAGAAGGTTTATAAGAGTCATGCAAAATGGAAGTGAGCAACTACACCAAAGGAGTTTTATATAAATTTAGAAGGACATATACATAAGTACGTATACATATTTACACTTTATATATAGAAATACACGACTTATGCCTTTATATTAATAGAAAATGTCCTCAAATTCATTAGTGGAATCCAAAAACTTTGCGGAGGTACATACATCGATGCGACAGCTTTTACCTGATAGCTGTATACGTATGTATGTATGTTGATTTTTTTGAATTTTGACTATTTTTAAGTTATTATGTGTTTTGACATATTGCAATTTTCTCAAAATAATTCACATAGCAAATTTTTATTAGAATTATTTTTTATAATGAATTATAAGATCAAAATAAATTTGATCGATGAAAGGTTTAAGTTAATGTTCAGACCTCTGGGTCACTCTGTGTATTTATGCTTTATTTGGGAGATGGTGTTTAAAGCAATGCACTTTAGTATTCACGTAAAAACTTGTCGTTAGCGCATTGTTCAGTGTTTATGGGAAAACCCGTCGTGAACGTCAAATAAGATGTGTAGAATTCAAGTGCAGTTTTCATTTCAGACATAGCTGGTAAAATCAATCAAATAGTAATAAACTAATGGACGACCAACAGTTCGTAAGATTACTAAGGATATGCGCATCTGCATCCGAATTCTGGCAATGGTTCAGGTGCCTTCTTTCTCAGCCGACAAAAAGTGCATTGTATAATAATTTCAGAACGTGCAAATAATGACTTTCCACAAGACTTGCATCCATCAAAAGAGCAGAAGCAGTAAACTTTGCGAAACATGACGAAATCAAAATAGGCCCACATTGGACTGTGAAAATACAATAGAGGAGTTAATTGCCCGTTGCGGTGTCAGTTTGAGAGAGTTTTCAATACATACACAATAATAGTATAACTCTTGCAGTGCCCTGTTGGAGAAGTTTCGCACTTCAATGACCGAGATTTTTTTGGCGAAGTTTCTCCTTCTATATATTTGTGGTGTGCGTCCTGATGTTTTTCAACAAAATGGAGGAATTGAATTGGATGAAACAGTTTTATACCGCCTCCGAACGGTAGATGGCTTTTAAGGGGAGATTTTTTATAGCAGAAATGTTATAAGATGACGGCAAGGTGTTATGAGCGTAGCATTGGTGTCGGTACAACGACTGATTTTAAGAACGGAAGAATACGTGTGACGTACGGCGCAGGAGCGTGCACGGTGACAATATCCGATGTAACAGTGTGTGTGTAACAGCTTGGAGTGTTTGAGAGAAAGATTCTTTGCACGTTGGCGACGTTGGCGAGAATCGCAGGCGATGGAGCAATGAGCTCTATGAACTTTACGAAGGCATAGACATAGCGGGGAGAATAAAGATCCAGTGGCTACGTTGGAAAAGTAAGTCCGGTCAAATTAGGCCAAAACGTAAGGGTGAAGCTACTAAAACTCATAACAAGCTGAAAAGGGATGAAATTGTTCAAAACATATGAAAAAATATAATTTTAAAGCTCCCAATTGATCCGGCCGAGGGAAAAACATTGACTCGAGGTCAAAGGTTAAAAAAATGGGGTTTTCGTGAATTTCTCGAAAACGGTCAATTTTATCGCAAAATTAACTCAGACAAAAATTGTAGATCATAGAATTATCTACAAAAAATGTATGAATGATTTTTTTCCCAAATACCACCGTTTCTAAGATATAACGAAGTAAAGAGTTGCAAGTGTCATTTATTAATTTGATGTTTCATAATCCATGGCAGTGCTAGCGAATTCAACTCTTCTCGCACGTAAAATAACTCCCGCCGCAAACATCCGTCCATATAGGGATGATTTTTGCCATAATAGGGATGATTTTTACCCTCTGCCTCGTCTACATATTGCTTGCACAAACAACTTAGATACAGTATTCTTTTTAACTCTTTATCCTGTAAATCCTGTACTAAGTTCGCGTTTTACGTGAAATGGGTGTCAAAATCCATACAAATTGCATTGCTGTGAAATATGCGTGAAATTTCATATCTATCTTTCGGCAACGTAGTACTCATTCACGATGGCAGCAATACCTATTGTTTCACACCTATTTGTGCATTTTGTCATATGAAATTCAGCGTAAACTAACAGTTAATTTGCGAGTGAAGTGCTTGAATTTAAATACTCCGAATGGCATTTTTAAGCGAAACATATTGGCAAAGAGTGTAAGTAAATCTTTTTTATATTTTTTTGTGTCAATATAAATATATGTCTGTTGATTTGTTTAAAAACACTTTTCTTACGGAACTTTGCCAATTGATCACCCCAGAAGCTCATAAATTTCACGATTCTTCTCATTTGACAATCAATGTTGCTAGCAACATTTCACGGCTGTGAGCTTTAAGGGTAGTACCAGAGAATGTTAATGCAATGAGAAGGTGCAAATGTTACTGTAAGCTTTTTTTAGTACAATTGAGATCTGAAAGATTTGTAATAAGGTCATTTAGCACACCGAGTTTATAGACACCTCACTGACTTTTGCCCACACAAAAATTAGAAACACCACACATCTTTCACCTCAACACACAACACATTTCTCACCTCGACATTAAACCAATTAAATTTGTACTATTTTCGTATTTTTGAAATAATAAGCGAATACGTAAAATTTATTACATAATTTCAATTTTCAATTACATTAAAAAAAAAAAAACGATTTTAAAAAATAAAATTTATAAAAAAAAGTTTGCACCGGGAATTGAACTCGAGTCTAACATCTGGCGAGGAAAAATAGGCGGTGCGTTTATTTCTTCGACTGCTTATTTTTTGACCATTTTGTTACTTTTGAAATGATAAGTGGATACATAAAATTTATTAAAAATTTTTTTACGATTACATTAAAAAAAAAATTTAAAAACGAAAAAAAAAAAAATTTCCACCGAGAATTGATGGCGAGTCACGTGGGGAGGATAAATACATTAAACTAATTAAATTTTTACTATTTTCGTATTTTTTGGAATAATAAGCGAATACGTAAAATTTATTACATAATTTTTTTTAATTACATAAAAAAAAACGAATTTAAAAAAAAAAAATTTATAAAAAAAGGTTTGCACTTGGAATTGAAATCGAGTCTAACATGTGGCGAGGAAAAATAGGCGGTGCATTTATTTCTTCGACTGCTTATTTTTTTACCATTTTGTTACTTTTGAAATGATAAGCGGATACATAAAATTTATTAAAAATTTTTTACGATTACATTAAAAACAATACATTTAAAAAAAAAAAAAAAAAAATTGGCGCCGAGAATTGATGCCGAGTCACATGGGGAGGATAAATACGCAGTGCGTTTATTTCTGCGCCTGCGTTGTGAACCAAGGTTTTGTGCATGCGCGCGACGCGAATTAATTTTAACCCTCCGTCGGGCGCACCCGATCTGTGAGGCACAGCTCACACAATTTTTTGGCTCACTCTATTGTTTTTTACCGTTTAGTACTCTTTTGCTCAATACCTGCTTCTTATGGTGTGCTCTTTATATCAAATCTACTCAGTTTGTGTTTTCCCTTCCCAAAGTGAAGTTATACGCAGTTTGATCGGAGAAGCTCATTGCGCCCTAACTCATCACATTTTTAAAGTAAGTATTTTCAAAATTACTGATTTCAAATTAGCTACTGCCCCATTTTAAAACTAAATAATTTATTAATATTTAATAGTTAGTTGAAAATAACCTGATTTATTGATGTGGCCTGCAGGGCACATTGCGCCCAAACACGCTACAAAGGTTTTATGTTTTAATTTGTTTTATATTCTTGATAGAAATGTCTCGTGGATACTTCAATTTAAATGAGTCCAAAGACGTGGAAGAAGTTATAAATTTACTGGTGGCTGATGACGACGAATTTGGGGAGGAAAGCGATGTTGCTTCAGATGACGAGGTAGAAGAACAGGGTGAAAATTCCGAGACAGAGCAGGATGATGAGACCGACCTAGATGATGAAAATTCTGGAGACATACATTTTTTGAAAGATTTGGCCTTGTCATGAATATTAAGCGATTCAAGACACACTTTTCTATTAGCAACAGGCCAAGGGACGTAGTTTTGAGAATGTCTGAGCCTCTTTTTGGCACTGAACGCAATATAACAGGCGATAACGGGTTTACTGATATGGATCTAGTTGACGAACTGAAACAAAAAAAATTATCTCATGTTGGAACCGTAAGAAAAAATAAAAGACAATTGCCACCTGACTTTGTAGCTACTAAGGGAAGACAACAATTCACAAGTTTGTTTGGGTTCAATGACGGAAAAACTTTGGTTTATATGTTCCACGTTCTAAAAGGAATGTTATTCTCGTATCGACTCTTCATGACAGCAAGAACATTGATCTCGATTCCAAGGAAAATAAACCAGAAATCATCTCGTTTTATAATTCAACGAAAGGTGGCGTTGATACTGTAGATAAAATGTGTGCAACGTACAATGTATAACGAAATATCAAACGCTGGCCAATGGTTATATTTTTTACAATGCTGAATATCGCTGGTATTAACTCTCAAGTGATATACCTCAGTAATAACCTAGAACCACTGCGTAGAAGGCTTTTCTTGAAAAAGTTGGCTCATGAATTGACAATCGAGGAGCTACGTCGAAGAAGTTTGAAAACCCACGGAATACCGTTCAGTCTTTAAATAAGGAAACAAAAATATCGACCTTCACTTCCAAATGAACGAAGCCCTTCTCCGCCCCCTAAACGAAGACGATGCTCAACTTGCACTAGCAAAACTGGTTTGAGAAGACTGACGAATCACGAATGCAAGAAATGTAAATCACCACTTTGCTTATCTTATACGTATATGATGTGTGAACGGTGTTATACTCCAGAGGGGGAAAATACTCTATCCGAAGAGACCTAAAACAAGCGCAATAAAAGGATTGTTTGAGTTTTATATTTTTATTGTACCTCTAATTAATTAGTTTTCTGGATCATTATATTTACAACAAATTGAATTTTATTGGATTCTTTCATTTTTTGTAAACTATTTTCGGTTGACTGTTTTAACTCTTTATTTTCAACCTTAATTTACGACTATCTTTTGTAACTGATAAATTTTTGTCAAATAAACGGATTTTTATGAAAATATTTAGATTTATTTCTTATTCATATCCCTTAATGCCACTTCTGTATTTCCCATATGTATAAACTATGTAATTATAGTTTTATTATGTGTTTTTAAAAGTGTGCCACTTAGGCACATTGCGCCCGAAGTTCACAGCCTGATAGTTGCGCCTGACGGAAGGTTAATAAAGTTCTGAAAGTAATTCATGAAGTTTTTCATTACATACATTCATAAATGAACGTATACTCTATATGTACATAAATGATGGTATATGACAATATACATACATAATATGTATGTACATGTCAATAGGAGGTATTTGCATTAAGAAAAAAAAACGGTTTAAGATAAATCAACACTTATTTTATATTGTATGTCAATTTATAGTTTATGTATTCGACAGCATTTACATACATATGTAGGTATGTACATTTGTATATGAAAAACAATAATGCACAAGCGCAAGAACATCATCTTCCTTTCATACATATGTACATATGCATGTATGCCCAAATAACCTTGACTTATGTATGTACACAAGTCACAGCACATCACATTCTTACAAGACAAATACACATACGCACTAGCGAGTTTCTTCCTAACAAGTGCAAAAACAATTCTGCTCTATGTATGTATTATGTCCTAGCATATATACATACATATATACCTACTTGCCTTCTAAACTTCCTACAAAATAATTGTATTCATATGTTACTACATCCATGCACGTTCATACATTCAAGCATACATATACATATGCGCGAGCACAGCGCTCCCTTCTTGCTTCCGTGTACTTTTGTCTTTCACCAGTCGATATTCCTAATATTGTACTTACAAAAACACAATACTTTGATAGACGCAAAAGCAACAGCAAGCGCAACGCCATGGCCGCTTTGCCACCACACATTCTAAAATGTTCTAGAACACAACAGAAACACATACCTCACATGCGCATGTCGCCCAAAGCTAAAATCTAAGCCTAGCGACTACAAAAACAAAATACATTCGTAGACGCAGTCGCAGCGGCCATGATTCTATCAGCGACGGCGCTGAACAATTTAGAACAAAACAAAAAGTTCATTCATAAGTTAGAGATCATATTTAAATTTATATTATCTCCTTCAAAATATGACCCGTCTGAAGGAACACACATGTGCCAACGCTTAACCCAGTCCTCCAAACACTCCCGGCAGGCCGATTTGTATTCTCTTTGATCAGTGCGATGGCGCGTTATCACCATGCAAAATCTGAGAATTGTTTGCTCACATTTCCGGCGGTTTGCAACACACAGCATCTCTCTAAGGTTTCAAAACGAATAAATAATATTCTCTATTGACTGTCTGGCCCGATGGAAGGTACTCATGGTGGACTATGCCTTGGCCATCGAAGGAAACAGTCAACATCACCTTCCCGGTTCTTTTTGCTCATAGGGTATACATATCCCATGTGTCAAGTGTGCGCAGAAGCTTGTGTTCTGGGTTTGTTAGAATGGTGGTAGTTTGTACATATATTTAAACACATATGTGAGCATGCGCGTTAGGCTTCCTGGATGGATATTAGAATATTTTCTCATCAATATGTGTATGTAAGTAGTTCAGATTTGACTGAAGAAATTAAATATAGGAATGCATATTCATATGATTGACTTTATGGCTGTTTTACATATAAATCAATTCAAATGAATAATGTTATATAGAAAATAAATTTCTAAATAACTGGTATTAGAAAAACCTGAATACACTATTTTAAATCAATTTCAATTAAACCAAATATAAAAAATGAAATAAAAATATCGAATAAAAAACTGTGCACAGGATTTGAACCTGGGTCAAACAGGAGACTATGTACTGCATACACCATATACAACACGTCTTTCACGATTGCGCTAATATACAATTATTAATGCTCTCTTCTAAATCACTCATTTATTCGATTCGCAGTTTTATATGCACATATTCTGCGTTAGTTGAAAGTTTGTATGCGTAATTATATGCATATGCATCTGTGTATGCGCGTTTGGCTTTCTGGACGGATATTAGAATGATATTTTCTCATCAATATAATTTGGATTTGATGAAATAGATTATAGACATATGTACATATTTTCTGTTTTGATTGATTTATATAAAAATCAGGTCATATCCAGTATGAACTATTTTATACCGAAAAGAAATTTCCATTTATAAAATACAAAAAACAGTATTTTAAAGAAATTTTAATTAAAATAAACTCAAAAATTTTACCAAACTTTCCTGGTTTGAATTGTAAAAAAAAATGTGCAAGAAAAAAAATATGACTTCAGGACTTGAACCTGAATTAAATACGGTAAAATTTTTGAGTTTATCTATATATATAAAAATGAAATGATGTTCGTTTGTCCGCATTTTTTTGGGCCGATACGAGGCCAATTTTATTCGTTCTTTTTTCATATTATAGGGATCCACTAGGGGAAGGTTTTTAGCAAAAAAAAATTTCTTTTAAATATTTTCTTCATATAAAAAAAAGAAAAAATCAAAATATTGTCCAAAACAAAACTTGCTCGATTGTTAGATTAAAGTAAGTTTCGAATCGACATTCATTTTATGTGTAATTTTATGTGTACAACTTTTTTTGAATTTTTTGTATTTGTATTGTGATACAGAAATGTATTGTATACAGAAATTTCAAATGATTCGAATGAAAATTTTTTTTTTTTTATTTCTTCCATAAAATATTACACCTGTCGTTAGACAATAAGTAATTTGATTTACAAAAAGATGGAATTAGAGTGATATTGAAGGGCCAATGCCCCCAAGCTCATTTAGAAGAAATATATACATATTATTTAAAAACAAGTGGTTAACAAACAATGACATATACGATTAGTTGGCAATTGATTACAAGGATTTTGCAAGATCTGTTGGTGTTTGACGGTTAAGCCGACTTTGGGTAGATTTTTCTTTATTTGGTGTCTTCTCATCATAGGATTTGTATGCGTTAATAGTCTATTTATGTGTCTTCTGCTAGCGCTTTGTATTGTTTCATCAATAGTATCGATGTCAAGGTCGCGATGAATATCTGCGTTAGGTATGTACCAAGGTGCATTAGTTAAGGTCCTAAGTATTTATGAAAATAATGTTTCAATTCAATTGAGCAATGCTTTCTTTGACCAATTCTACATGGAAATGAATGCGTTTGCAAACGATGTTTTCGGCTATGAACAAATGTTGGAATCGAATGAAAAAGGAAAGAAACGCGAAATGATAAAAAAAATTCTTGGAAAATTTAAAATGAATGGTGCTTCATTGGAAAAATTCAAAGGTAATAAGAACATACACAAGTTAAAGTTAGAATTCGAATTTTTAGATTTATTTTGTTTATTTCTCATTTTTTCAGAAGTACACCACACAACAACTCATTCCAACTCTGATTTTGAAATCCTGTTGGAATTGGTGATCGATAATTTTGTCACTATAATGGTCAATGGAAATTTGCGTGTATCAGACCCTGCATATTATTTACCATATCAACTTTTTATGGAACATATGGACCAAATGAACACAAAAAAATAATTTAGTTTTGTTTTGATTTTTTGCAACATTTTGGTTTTCAGTTAATACAATAAAAACAATACTGTTTTTTCGTGAACACAAAATTCTAAATTTATTACGTTGTTTGTTTAGAATTTTTTTAGAAAAAAAGTAAATTTTTTGGTTTTGAGGAAATTTGTTTATTGTTGCTATTTGTGAAAGCGTAGATATTTGTAAGTATTTGAATATAATCCTAAAAGTTAATGGAATACCACTATGACACATAGAAAACATTTTTTCAAAGGGGTGTTTTTCGAAAATTATAAAAAAAATTGTTTTAAAAAATTTTGAAGAAATAAAGTAAAATAAAAATTTCGAAAGCATGAAATTTTTTCAAAACCAAATTTTCCTCAAAAAGATAAAAGAAATTTCTTCGAAGAGGTGTTTTTCTAAAATTACAAAAAAAAAATTTCAAAAATTTTAAACAAATAAAATACCTAAAATAAAACTTTTTCAAGGGTATGAAATTTTGTCAAAACAAAATTTTCTGAAAACCAAAAAAAATTAAAAAAAAAAAATGGTGTTTTCAAAGCATTTCATATTCCACTATTAATAGAGAATACATTTTTTCGAGGGGGTGTTTTTCAAAGCGGACAAAAATCTTTTTTAACAAATCAATTTAAACTTTTACAAAAGTATGAAATTTTTTCAAGAACAAAATTTTCTCAAAAACGTTAAATTAAAAAAAAAATTGTTTTTTCAAAATATTTAATTTTCAGCAATTAACTGAGAAGAAATTTGTTAGAGCGAAGTGTTTTTCAAAACTTCAAAAAACACTTTTTAACCAAAAAAAATAAACCTTTTTTCAAAAACAACAGGAATGATAACATTGCCTAACAATTTCTGCACTTTTGCACAGTCTAAAGAGGCATTGATACAGAGTGTATTTCCAAACATAGTTCAACATTACAAAAACCATGATTGGCTCAGCGAAAGAGCAATTTTAGCTGGGAAAAATAAGGACGTCAATGATATAAATTCAGCTATTTTAGATCAAATACCTGGTGACATAGTTGCGTATAAGTCAATGGACACTATTACTGATCAAGATGAGGTCGTAAATTATCCAACTGAATTCTTAAACTCACTCGATTTGCCAGGCTTACCACCTCATAATTTACGATTAAAAATTGGAGCACCGATTATTATGCTGCGCAATATGTAGTAATGTGCCCCGACTTTGCAACGGTACCAGACTCGCTGTGAAGAAGCTAATGGGTAACATTATCGAAGCAACAATTTTGAAAGGGAAGTATAAAGGAGAAGACATTTTGATACCCTGAATTCCACTGATTCCGGCGGATTTACCATTCGATTTCAAACGTTTGCAGTTCCCTATTCGCCTTGCCTTCGCTATGAGAATTAATAAGGCGCAAGGACAGTCTCTGCAAATGTGCGGTATTAATTTAGAATACCCAATTTTTTCTCATGGACAATTGTATGTAGCTTGCTCACGAGTTGGCAAACCATCGTCATTATTCACGCGAAAGATGAAAAAACCAAAAACGTTGTCTACCAAAAAGTGTTACAATAAAGTTCGAATGAAATTGTATCAAAGAATTTGCTTTGTTTCGTATTAATTTTATTCTCTTTCGGCAAATCATTGAATTTATCGTCTAGCGAAGCGGGCGAGGGTACGCTAGTTTTAATTAAAATTTCTTTAATATAAAATACTGTTTTTTGTATTTTATAAATGGAAATTTCTTTTCGGTATAAAATAGTTCATACTGGATATGACCTGATTTTTATATAAATCAATCAAAACAGAAAATATGTACATATGTCTATAATCTATTTCATCAAATCCAAATTATATTGATGAGAAAATATCATTCTAATATCCGTCCAGAAAGCCAAACGCGCATACACAGATGCATATGCATATAATTACGCATACAAACTTTCAACTAACGCAGAATATGTGCATATAAAACTGCGAATCGAATAAATGAGTGATTTAGAAGAGAGCATTAATAATTGTATATTAGCGCAATCGTGAAAGACGTGTTGTATATGGTGTATGCAGTACATAGTCTCCTGTTTGACTCAGGTTCAAATCCTGTGCACAGTTTTTTATTCGATATTTTTATTTCATTTTTTATATTTGGTTTAATTGAAATTGATTTAAAATAGTGTATTCAGGTTTTTCTAATACCAGTTATTTAGAAATTTATTTTCTATATAACATTATTCATTTGAATTGATTTATATGTAAAACAGCCATAAAGTCAATCATATGAACATGCATTCCTATATTTAATTTCTTCAGTCAAATCTGAACTACTTACATACACATATTGATGAGAAAATATTCTAATATCCATCCAGGAAGCCTAACGCGCATACTCACATATGTGTTTAAATATATGTACAAACTACCACCATTCTAACAAACCCAGAACACAAGCTTCTGCGCACACTTGACACATGGGATATGTATACCCTATGAGCAAAAAGAACCGGGAAGGTGATGTTGACTGCTTCCTTCGATTGCCAAGGCATAGTCCACCATGAGTACCTTCCATCGGGCCAGACAGTCAATAGAGAATATTATTTATCCGTTTTGAAACCTTAGAGAGATGCTGTGTGTTGCAAACCGCCGGAAATGTGAGCAAACAATTCTCAGATTTTGCATGATGATAACGCGCCATCGCACTGATCAAAGAGAATACAAATCGGCCTGCCGGGGGTGTTTGGAGGACTGGGTTAAACGTTGGCACATGTGTGTCGCTTCAGACGGGTCATATTTTGAAGAAGATAATATAAATTTGCCTTAAATTTAACTCTGTTTTGTTTAATTTAAACATTCCCGGTACTTTCTGATCATAAAGTACATACTTGCGGCTTTGCGGACAGCAATGTGTGATTCGCTGGAAGTCGCATTAACTCTCGACTGTCGCACAGTTAGAAGACATATTTACATACATATAAGGGTGCATACATACATACGGAGCCGCGGCCACTCGACATGACAAAAATTTAAGATTTATCAAATACAGTAGGTTCTGTTTTTATGCGGCTTTTTTTTATGCGGTTTTGAAATAGTGCGGTTTTTTTTAAATTACAAAATGCATGTCGACCTATCGGGAATTGTACATATAAACAAGATTCTAAACCAGCTAAGCAAAAACTCATCACAGATTCATGCGGTCTATGGAACGTATCTAAAGTTATAATATGGGACTAGTGTCCTTTTTTATGCGATTTTATTACATTATTTCAGATTTATGCGGTTTTAGCATTTGAAACGTATCTATAGTTTTACTATAGAACTAGTAGCTTTTTTTATGCTGTTTTTTTTTTATGCTGTTTCTTGCGGAACGTATCTACCGCATAAAAACAGAACCTACTGTATTGGCAAATAATTCCACGCGAAATATTCCAATATTGACTATTTTCGAACGGTCGCGAAAATTGGCATATGGGCGGCTCGTTTTATGAATGAAATTGAAATATGAGCTCTAACTTATGAATGAACTTTTTGTTTTTCTTCTAAATTGTTCAGCGCAGTCGCTGATAGAATCATGGCCGCTGCGACTGCGTCTACGAATGTATTTTATTTTTGTAGTCGCCAGGCTTAGATTTTAGCTTTGGGCGACATGCGCATGTGAGGTATGTGTTTTTGTTGTGTTCTAGAACATTTTAGAATGTGTGGTGGCAAAGCGGCCATCGCGTTGCGCTTGCTGTTGCTTTTGCGTCTATCAAAGTATTGTGTTTTTGTAAGTACAATATTAGGAATATCGACTGGTGAAAGACAAAAGTACACGGAAGCAAGAAGGGAGCGCTGTGCTCGCGCATATTTGTATGCATGAATGTATGAACGTGCATGGATGTATATTAGTAACATATGAATACAATTATTTTGTAGGAAGTTTAGAAGGCAAGTAGGTATATATGTATGTATATATGCTAGGACATGATACATACATAGAGCAGAATTGTTTTTGCACTTGTTAGGAAGAAACTCGCTAGTGCGTATGTGTATTTGTCTTGTAAGAATGTGATGTGCTGTGCCTTGTGTACATACATAAGTCAAGGTTATTTGGGCATACATGCATATGTACATATGTATGAAAGGAAGATGATGTTCTTGTGCTTGTCCATTATTGTTTTTCATATACAAATGTACATACCCACATATGTATGTAAATGCTGTCGAATACATAAACTATAAATTTACATCTATATATATAAAAATGAAATGATGTTCGTTTGTCCGCATTTTTTTGGGCCGATACGAGGCCAATTTTATTCGTTCTTTTTTCATATTATAGGGATCCACTAGGGGAAGGTTTTTAGCAAAAAAAAATTTCTTTTAAATATTTTCTTCATATAAAAAAAAGAAAAAATCAAAATATTGTCCAAAACAAAACTTGCTCGATTGTTAGATTAAAGTAAGTTTCGAATCGACATTCATTTTATGTGTAATTTTATGTGTACAACTTTTTTTGAATTTTTTGTATTTGTATTGTGATACAGAAATGTATTGTATACAGAAATTTCAAATGATTCGAATGAAAATTTTTTTTTTTTTTATTTCTTCCATAAAATATTACACCTGTCGTTAGACAATAAGTAATTTGATTTACAAAAAGATGGAATTAGAGTGATATTGAAGGGCCAATGCCCCCAAGCTCATTTAGAAGAAATATATACATACTATTTAAAAACAAGTGGTTAACAAACAATGACATATACGATTAGTTGGCAATTGATTACAAGGATTTTGCAAGATCTGTTGGTGTTTGACGGTTAAGCCGACTTTGGGTAGATTTTTCTTTATTTGGTGTCTTCTCATCATAGGATTTGTATGCGTTAATAGTCTATTTATGTGTCTTCTGCTAGCGCTTTGTATTGTTTCATCAATAGTATCGATGTCAAGGTCGCGATGAATATCTGCGTTAGGTATGTACCAAGGTGCATTAGTTAAGGTCCTAAGTATTTATGAAAATAATGTTTCAATTCAATTGAGCAATGCTTTCTTTGACCAATTCTACATGGAAATGAATGCGTTTGCAAACGATGTTTTCGGCTATGAACAAATGTTGGAATCGAATGAAAAAGGAAAGAAACGCGAAATGATAAAAAAAATTCTTGGAAAATTTAAAATGAATGGTGCTTCATTGGAAAAATTCAAAGGTAATAAGAACATACACAAGTTAAAGTTAGAATTCGAATTTTTAGATTTATTTTGTTTATTTCTCATTTTTTCAGAAGTACACCACACAACAACTCATTCCAACTCTGATTTTGAAATCCTGTTGGAATTGGTGATCGATAATTTTGTCACTATAATGGTCAATGGAAATTTGCGTGTATCAGACCCTGCATATTATTTACCATATCAACTTTTTATGGAACATATGGACCAAATGAACACAAAAAAATAATTTAGTTTTGTTTTGATTTTTTGCAACATTTTGGTTTTCAGTTAATACAATAAAAACAATACTGTTTTTTCGTGAACACAAAATTCTAAATTTATTACGTTGTTTGTTTAGAATTTTTTTAGAAAAAAAGTAAATTTTTTGGTTTTGAGGAAATTTGTTTATTGTTGCTATTTGTGAAAGCGTAGATATTTGTAAGTATTTGAATATAATCCTAAAAGTTAATGGAATACCACTATGACACATAGAAAACATTTTTTCAAAGGGGTGTTTTTCGAAAATTATAAAAAAAATTGTTTTAAAAAATTTTGAAGAAATAAAGTAAAATAAAAATTTCGAAAGCATGAAATTTTTTCAAAACCAAATTTTCCTCAAAAAGATAAAAGAAATTTCTTCGAAGAGGTGTTTTTCTAAAATTACAAAAAAAAAATTTCAAAAATTTTAAACAAATAAAATAAAATAAAACTTTTTCAAGGGTATGAAATTTTGTCAAAACAAAATTTTCTGAAAACCAAAAAAAATTAAAAAAAAAAAAATGGTGTTTTCAAAGCATTTCATATTCCACTATTAATAGAGAATACATTTTTTCGAGGGGGTGTTTTTCAAAGCGGACAAAAATCTTTTTTAACAAATCAATTTAAACTTTTACAAAAGTATGAAATTTTTTCAAGAACAAAATTTTCTCAAAAACGTTAAATTAAAAAAAAAATTGTTTTTTCAAAATATTTAATTTTCAGCAATTAACTGAGAAGAAATTTGTTAGAGCGAAGTGTTTTTCAAAACTTCAAAAAACACTTTTTAACCAAAAAAAATAAACCTTTTTTCAAAAACAACAGGAATGATAACATTGCCTAACAATTTCTGCACTTTTGCACAGTCTAAAGAGGCATTGATACAGAGTGTATTTCCAAACATAGTTCAACATTACAAAAACCATGATTGGCTCAGCGAAAGAGCAATTTTAGCTGGGAAAAATAAGGACGTCAATGATATAAATTCAGCTATTTTAGATCAAATACCTGGTGACATAGTTGCGTATAAGTCAATGGACACTATTACTGATCAAGATGAGGTCGTAAATTATCCAACTGAATTCTTAAACTCACTCGATTTGCCAGGCTTACCACCTCATAATTTACGATTAAAAATTGGAGCACCGATTATTATGCTGCGCAATATGTAGTAATGTGCCCCGACTTTGCAACGGTACCAGACTCGCTGTGAAGAAGCTAATGGGTAACATTATCGAAGCAACAATTTTGAAAGGGAAGTATAAAGGAGAAGACATTTTGATACCCTGAATTCCACTGATTCCGGCGGATTTACCATTCGATTTCAAACGTTTGCAGTTCCCTATTCGCCTTGCCTTCGCTATGAGAATTAATAAGGCGCAAGGACAGTCTCTGCAAATGTGCGGTATTAATTTAGAATACCCAATTTTTTCTCATGGACAATTGTATGTAGCTTGCTCACGAGTTGGCAAACCATCGTCATTATTCACGCGAAAGATGAAAAAACCAAAAACGTTGTCTACCAAAAAGTGTTACAATAAAGTTCGAATGAAATTGTATCAAAGAATTTGCTTTGTTTCGTATTAATTTTATTCTCTTTCGGCAAATCATTGAATTTATCGTCTAGCGAAGCGGGCGAGGGTACGCTAGTACAATATAAAATAAGTGTTGATTTATATTAAACCGTTTTTTTTTCTGAATGCAAATACCTCTTATTGACATGTACATACATATTATGTACTTATGTATATTTCATATACCATCATTTATTTACATATAAAGTATACGTTCATTTATGTGCATATGTGTGTAATGAAAAACTTCATGAATTACTTTCAGAACTTTATTAAAATTAATTCGCGTCGCGCGCATGCACAAAACCTTGGTTCACAACGCAGGCGCAGTAATAAACGCTTTATCCTCCCCATGTGACTCGGCATCAATTTTTTTTTTTTTTTTTAAATGTGTTTTTTTTAATGTAATCGTAAAAAATTTTTAATAAATTTTATGTATCCGCTTATCATTTCAAAAGTAACAAAATGGTAAAAAAATAAGCAGTCGAAGAAATAAATGCACCGCCTATTTTTCCTCGCCACATGTTAGACTCGATTTCAATTCCCAGTGCAAACCTTTTTTTATTAATTTTTTTTTTTTAAATTCGTTTTTTTTTATGTAATTAAAAAAAATTATGTAATAAATTTTACGTATTCGCTTATTATTTCAAAAAATACGAAAATAGTAAAAATTTAATTAGTTTAATGTATTTATCCTCCCCACGTGACTCGGCATCAATTCTCGGTGGAAATTTTTTTTTTTCGTTTTTAAATTTTTTTTTTTTAATGTAATCGTAAAAAAATGTTTAATAAATTTTATGTATCCGCTTATCATTTCAAAAGTAACAAAATGGTAAAAAAATAAGCAGTCGAAGAAATAAAC
Organism: Anastrepha obliqua; assembly: GCF_027943255.1. Classification (NCBI taxonomy): domain Eukaryota; kingdom Metazoa; phylum Arthropoda; class Insecta; order Diptera; family Tephritidae; genus Anastrepha; species Anastrepha obliqua. Next base: position 53,551,835 of record NC_072894.1, read on the forward strand.
GCACCGCCTATTTTTCCTCGCCACATGTTAGACTCGAGTTCAATTCCCGGTGCAAACTTTTTTTTATTAATTTTTTTTTTTTAAATCGTTTTTTTTTTTTTTTAATGTAATTGAAAAAAAAAATTATGTAATAAATTTTACGTATTCGCTTATTATTTCAAAAATACGAAAATAGTACAAATTTAATTGGTTTAATGTCGAGGTGAGAAATGTGTTGTGTGTTGAGGTGAAAGATGTGTGGTGTTTCTAATTTTTGTGTGGGCAAAAGTCAGTGAGGTGTCTATAAACTCGGTGTGCTAAATGAGCTTATTACAAATCTTTCAGATCTCAATTGTACTAAAAAAAGCTTACAGTAACATTTGCACCTTCTCATTGCATTAACATTCTCTGCTGGTACTATGCTTAACATAAAATTAAATGTATTTATGCATTTCCAACAGAAAAAATTGGTTCGAAGGTTTCTGTTTTACACATACTCGTACATGATTTCAAGTTCGACATCTTAGATTTTTCACTTAGAAAAAATTAAATAAAATTGACTTACGAAAATGTTTCTGCACGGGTTAAAAATAAAAAAAAAAATTTATGGAAAAGTCAACAGAAACACCTTCAATTTTTCATAACGAAAATTGTAACACCGGCATAAAAAATGGTGGCAACTCCAATCAAATAAATAATTAAAACTAAAAATTTTGTATTTCTTATATTTACTTAAAAAAATTATGGAATTGGAATTATGGTTATGATATGTGTTATTGCTTTTAAATTGTTTAGCTTTGGAAAATATGAAAATAATTGTAAATGAATTTTCGTATATAATCCAAGATGTCGGTTCGCAAAGAGATTTAATATGTACTACTTTGAAGAAAATATAGAGCTCCTCGTGACTGGAATAATGACACATTGTTGTTGAAAATCGGGTGCCAAGTAATAATATTTCCTCTGACGGACAATTCGAGTTGATACCATTCATTCAGCCAGTTTGCGATGCTCTCGTAAGAAGTGAGCCGCACTCCAATAAAGGCTGACTGCTTTGATCGGAGCAGATGGTAATCCGAAGGTGCAATGTTCGGGGGAATATGGCGGGTGAGGCGAGATTTCCCAATTCAGTCCCTCTAAATATTTCTGGACCGATTTAGCAAAGTGTGGCCTGGCGTTGCCATGCAGAAAAATCAGTTTGTCATGTCTACCGTCCCATTCCGACCGCTTTTCTTTGAGAGCTGGATTCAAACGCGTTGGCTGCAGTCGGTAAAGATCGCCAGTGATGGTTTCAGATGGTTTAAGGAGTTCATAATAGATGACACTCGTCTGATCCCATAACTGATCACATAACTTTTGAAGCATGAATATTTTTTTTCGCTGTCGATGAACCTGGCAGGCTCCAACATTTTCGACGCTTAGGGTTATCATGATACAACCATTTTTTATCGCCAGTGATGATGCGATGCAAAGAATATTTTATTTTCTGCTGTTCGAGAAGCATCTCACACGTCAACTAAACGTCTCTCGATATCCCTCTCATTCAATTGATGTGACACCCAGATACCTGCTTTCCGGGCCATTCCCATCGCGTGCAGCAGTTGATCTGTCAACATCCAACTCTTTACAAATATCATCAAGCGTTTATCCATTGATTGTTGTAGTTGAGGTTCTTCGAATTTTTTTGGTGCGCCTTCGCGATCTTTATCACTCACGTCGAAAATACCACTTTGGAAGCATCGAAAACAGTATTTACAAGTTGTACTTGATGGAGCGTGATTACCGTAAATATTGATCAATATACGACACGTTACAGCTGCACCTTTCTTCAAAAGGTAAAAGAAGCATGACTTCCCGAAAATGCTGTTTTTTCAAGACGAACGTAGACATGTAATGAAATAATTTATAAATAATTCTTTTTCATTTATTTTATTTTTACTTCAAGCTGGGCATCCAGCTTGTAAAGCAATTGTTTTATTTCTCATTTCTTACATACTACGTACAAGCGTTTTCATAGGAATTTTAGTCAATGCAAACCAATAACAATTTTTCGGTGTTTACTTATGTAATATGATTCTAGCATTCACGCGCCGCACATAAAAGAATTACGTTAGCTATGTTTGCATTTAGTTTCAAGTGTAATGAACCTTTAAAAGAAATATGATATTATTTAAACGGCACAGCAAAGTGAATGCATAAGTGGACAATTAATTATATTAAAACCAAAACAAAACAATAAATGTTTATGAATATTAATGCTAAGGAATATCCTCCCTTCATCAGAAGAATGCTCATACAACCTTTTTTTGTATGAACATTCTTTTACATTGAATTGTTAAAATAAAAATATGTACATAAGAGTAATCTTAATTTTATATATATGTATATATTGTATTAATTTTCTAAGTTTAGACGCGTCTTTAAAACTACTTATTGTTGATAAATCTTAAGCCTATTTTTGTGAACTATTTGTTCTTTTAAAGATTTAAAGATAACTTATCGACTATAGTAACATTATTTTTATTATCTATTGATTTAATGGTATAAGGCCCACAATATTGGGGTTCCAGTTTATGGGCCACTTCATTCCTAAGTAAAACTAAATTGCCTATGCTAAAATTGTAATCTAAACTATTTTTATCATAAAATGTTTTTTGCTTAATTTTAGCTATATCTATCATATTGCGAGCTCTTTTATGTGCTACTTCTAGCCTAAATCTTACTTCTCTAGCGTAGTTATCTATGTTATATAATGGAGTAATTTGGTCTACATTTGTGAACTGCTGAAACATGTTTGGTGTTTTTCCAAAAAGTAATTCATACGGACAATAGTGATGTACTGTAGAAGGAGTAGTGTTAAAACAGTATGTGAAGTATTGTAGCCACTCATCCCAGTCGTTTTTGTCAATCGATATGTAAGATCTTACGTATTGATTGAAAGTTTTATGTGATCTTTCTATTACTCCTAGTGTTTGGTGGTGGTAGGCAGTTGAATTAAGTTTCTCTATTTTTAGCAATTCACATAGCTCTGTTAGTATTGAATTTTTGTATTCTGTACCCATGTCCGAAATGAACGTCTTCATTGGACCGTAGGTAAGAATAAACTTTTCAAATATTGCCTTCGCAACTGTCTTGGCATTTTTGTCTTGGATGGGTATCGTGACTAAATATTTTGTCATGTCGCATATTATTGTGACTGCATAAGTATTGCCATTAATTGTTGTAGGTAGTGGGCCTATTGTGTCTACAATAACTGTATCAAATGTACCTGTAGGTGTTGGTGTTATAGTCATTGGGCTTTTTAAATGCTTTGTTATTTTGGTTTTTTGGCATTTTTCGCAAGTTTTTACGTACTTAGCAACATCTTTTGACATTTTATTCCAGAAGTAATGTCTTTTAATTTTCATAAGTGTTCTGAAAATTCCGCAATGACCGCCTTCTATAGGGTCATCGTGGTATCTTTTTAGAATGTCCATTACAGTTTTAGCATCATTAATGTCCTCATTCAGTAGCACTACTTTTACTTTATTTAATATCATATTGCCCTTATTTTTAAAATCATTAATCGAGACAAATTCGAAAATTTTCTCGCTAGGTGCCACTTGTAAATTATTAATGCCATATTTGTCGGCCACTTCGTCGAGCCTAGAGAAGAATTGTCCTAAGTCAATTTTCCCTTTAACATATAAGTCATCAATTTTTATATATGCCATTATGGATTTTCCTCGTTTGATGTAACATCGTGTGGGTGTAATCTTTAATTTATTGTATTTCCTGACGTCAGTGTTATTAATTGGGACATATATTTTGGGCTTATCATATGTTTTACTGTGCTGCTGTGTAGTTGGACTGCTGTTATTTTTCGACATTGATCTAGTCACTATTTTGTATATATTTTGATTTTTTTCATTTATTCCTTTTAAGTCATTGATTGTAATGCGAGACAAAGCGTCCGCAACGTGATTATCTTTTCCTCTAAGATATTCTACTACGAAATCATACTCTTCTAAATCAAGTCTCATTCGTGTTAGTTTTGAACTTGGATTCTTCATTGAGAACAGGTAAGACAGGGGGCTGTGATCGGTTCTAACTAAAAACTTTGTACCATAGATATAAGGTCTGAAATGAGTTATTGCCCAGTGTATGGCAGCTAACTCTTGTTCAATTGTCGACTTGTTGCTTTCTCCTTTTGTGAAACTTTTGGAGGCATATGCTACTGGTAAATGTTTTCCTTCATATTCCTGAGTAAGTACTGCACCACACGCGTATTTGCTTGCGTCTGTTGTTAAGCAAAATGGTTTTTTAAAGTCGGGATATTGTAACAATGTAGGACTCATTAATGCCCTTTTGAGGTACACAAATGCATCATTGCATTCTTTTGTCCATTCGAAAGCAACTCCCTTTTTGGATAACCTTGTTAGGTGTCTTGAATATTCAGCGAAGTTTTTAATAAACCTGCGGTAGTAGTTGCAAAAGGCGACGAACCTTTTTGCACTATCTCCGTCTGTGGGTGTAGGATAATTTTTTATTACCGAGTACTTATTGTCGTCTGGAAGTATCCCCTTGTTTGTACATTTATGCCCGAGGTAGGTTACTTCATGCATAAAAAATGAACATTTTTCAGGGTGTAATTTTAGATTATGTGCTCTACATAAATCGAAAACATTTTTCACGTTTGAAAGAATGAATGATTGGAATGAATTAGGTGCTACCTTTAAGCCATATAGTAGTCTAGTAAATCTGTATGAACCGTTGTTGGTTGAAAAAAATGTTAAATTTCTTGAATTTTTATCAAGTTCTATTTGATGAAATCCAGTTATTAGATCGAGACATGAAAAATACTTTGCCCTTCCGAGTTGGTCTAAAATGTCATCTATTCTCGGTAACGGGAATTTATCTGCAATTAATTTTTTGTTGATTTGTCTGTAGTCGATTACTAATCTCCATCTTTTTTCAACTGAGTTCGGTAGAGACTTTTTTGGTACCAATAGTATTGGACTATTGTATTCTGAAAATGATGGTTCGACTATTTTGTCTTCTATAAGTTTGTTTACTTGTCTCTCAATTTCATCCTTATGTGTGTGGGGTATACGGTAGTTCTTTATGTATACCGGCTGTTTGTCTTTAACCATTAACTTTTGCTTATAAAAAGTATTTGTTGTTATTGATTCTGTTTCTAACCCAAATATGTCACTGTATTCGGAACATAGGTTTGTCAATTGTTTTTCGTATGTTTTAGGAAAATTTTTTCTCAATTTGTTGAGAATATCCGTTTTTCTTTGTGCATTACCTGTGTCATTGTTTATTATGTCATAATCAGAAACATTTTCAGTTAAAATGGTGCTTTGCTTTAAAGATACTGTATTAAAATTTGTATTTAAAATGCGGATATAGGCGTTGTCAGATTTTACCAAGGTATTGGCTATAAATATTCCAGGGTGTGGTTCTTGAATTGGAATCAGTGCTTCATCCAAGGTATTAGGTAAGTTTATTTTTCGTATAACTTCTGACCATGCGGGAATAATTATTTCGTCGTTACATGTTGTTGTTATTGGTATTACTATAATTTGTGTTAAATTGTCTGGTCTCAGAATTAGAGCATCGTAATTTTGAGTAAAGTCTAATACACAATTGAATTTTTTCATGAAATCCATGCCTATTATACCATCACATGGGATTGGAAAGTTATCTGGGATAACGTGAAATTTATGTGGAATTAAAAAGTTCGTAAATTTTAAATCAAAAAATATTGTACCAATAGAACTGATTTTGTATTGCCCTATACCGCTTAATGCTGTAATGTGTTTTGTGTTTATTTTTTGAAAAGTGGATTTATTGAATTTTAAGAGTAATATATCTGCACCAGTATCTACAAGTAGTGTAATGTTTGTATTTAAATCTGCTATTTTAAGTTGTACAAAAATGCTAAAGTTAAGGTTAAGCGTATGTATCTTAGAGGAGTAGATTAGTTTTCCGAGTTGTTTTCGTCCGATTGGGCAACTCGTACATTGTGTGTCATGTTCCGGTTGAAATTTGGTCTGTCTTGTCGGTAACGATTTCTATTTTGATTATTATTTCCTAAATTATCAAAATTTGAACGATTTTGATTTCTGGGGAAGTTGTTTCTTCTTTGGAACCTTCCATTTCTTGCAAATCGTCCATTGAATGGTCGTTGACCAAAATGTAGTATTGTGTTTTGTTGTCCTGTAGCTTCAGTACAGCTACCAATGAATTTGCTTATCGCATCGTTCATATTTGTAAAATGGCCAGCTTCCATTATTAATTTGACCTTTTCAATGCTGCAGTTTTTGGTCAATGCTTTTACTGCAGTTTGTGTCGAGTATCTGCTTGCAAGTTCTGCCGACAACCCATCTGTGATATAGGCACTTTCTAAGGTTTTTGTAAGAGCTTCTATCTCATTACAATAACTATTAGCTGGTTTGTTGTTCTGTCTGATACTCATTATTTTTGCAGCTAATACTTCTACCGATTCTCCTTTAACCGACCTGTTAAGTTTTGTAATTATTTCAGAAATTGTTGTTTCTGTGTCTATGAGATTTCTGGCATTCCCTTTTAATTTTGTTTTTATGAGTGAAACAGCAACAGTTTCGTGCTCACCCTTGATCACTTCAACTAATTTTAAGGAATCTAAAAATGGCCGTAAATTTTCCGGTTTACCATCGAATTCAGTCACTAGCTTTGCAGCCGTGCTGAGAAACTCCACAACTGTTTGTGTCATTTCGGATTCTTCTTCTGATTCTATTTCTGAATTAGTAATTGGACAATCTGTTTCCTCAGAAACTGTTTCAAGCTTTGTTACTAGATTAGCTGGTAGGTTTTCAATAATATTTATTGAAATTTTCTCATTAATACTCATACTCATACTTCTTGTTGAATGTTGTATTTGGCTAATACTTTTACTAATTGATCTCGTAGTTGCCAAAATATGTCAAGAGCTTCTTTTTGATGATCCTTTGTAAGTCGCTCGAAATTTATATGAGTTAAATTTCTAATTGATTCTAATGCTAACACTAAATTTTCTAAATGTTTTTTTAACTGTTTCCTGCTTTATTTGTATATTTTTATTAATGCATTTAAACGATTTTTTAAAATTTTCTTTTTCTATAATATAACAACATTCGATAAAGTTTTTCCCATTACTGAAAAATTGGCTACTGGGAACCTTATACCGTAAATCAAATAATTTATAATGTAAGGATATATAATTTATAAATTTTGTTTTTACATTGAATTTATTTATTTATTTTTTTTTTTTTTTAAACGACAATGTGTGCATAAACATTTTGAAAAATTTTTTTTTTTTGTATTAAATGAAAATTTAAAAAATTTTTTTTTTTTTGTTGCGAGCAGTTAACGCTTGTCAGCCTATACTGTCTGCGTGAAGCACGCACAGTTTTTTGTTTTGTATGTATTTATTTAATCTGCTTACGCTGTTGCAGCAGGAATTCCAACTTTGAGATGCATTCCCAAATGGAGCAAGTCTTGTTCCAAGGTGGTGGTGGCTGAGTGTTGACTTCTCGTAGTAGATATCCAATCTCTCGTTTAATGCGCTGGGTATAGCCGCCTCTGCGCTTTGGCTTCTTTACGATTGGGATTACTATTTCGGCTGGTTTCTTTATTAGTTTATTTCTTCTCCTATACTCCTCAATGGAGATAGCTTTCGGCCCTTCTGTGGTCATCTATCTTCTGGTCTATTGGCCAGACCAGGAACTTCTACGCAACTGGCAGATCTTATCGGCTGATCAATACCAGGACTTTGGAATTAGCATTGCGTTTTCCGCCATTTGTGCAAAAAATCTTAGCACCAAGCTGGCAGGATCGCCATGTAATGAAATAATTTATAAATAATTCTTTTTCATTTATTTTATTTTTACTTCAAGCTGGGCATCCAGCTTGTAAAGCAATTGTTTTATTTCTCATTTCTTACATACTACGTACAAGCGTTTTTATAGGAATTTTAGTCAATGCAAACCAATAACAATTTTTCGGTATTTACGTATGTAATATGATTCTAGCATTCACGCGCCGCACATAAAAGAATTACGTTAGCTATGTTTGCATTTAGTTTCAAGTGTAATGAACCTTTAAAAGAAATATGATATTATTTAAACGGCACAGCAAAGTGAATGCATAAGTGAACAATAAATTATATTAAAACCAAAACAAAACAATAAATGTTTATGAATATTAATGTTAAGGAATATCCGACTTATAATCATACTACAGACATTTGTGATGTCAGATAAAAAAGGATCTTTACGCTTCAAATGAATGTCATTTACTGTAATCAAGACCTCACATATACACCTTCAAATCACCAGACTAGTAATATACGAACACAAAAATAGTATCAGCAGCGACACCTCTTTTACGAGGGCGGAAACTTATTCCCATACCCAATATTTCGGCGGTTTTTAGAAGGCTAAACAAACTTTTTTTATGGTTCCGAAATCCTCTCAACATTAGCGTTAAATATAGGTGAGGACTTTTGCAACTTGGTTTTCGTATGGCGACCGATCCGGTCTAGAGTACATGCACGTGTGGTTTGCAGGGTGTAGGAACGCGCGCTAAATATCGCAGAAAATGGTTACAATGTTAGTGAAATGCTTTTTACATTCATACGTAAGCAAGTAGCTTTATACACATACATATGCATGTAGTTCTAATTAAATATTTTGCTTCGATTTTATTTAAAGCAAAGAATAAATTTGACTTTTAGTATTCTTAAGTTCAATGCATTTTCCCTGGTGCAATGTGATCCAGAAGAGCGGTTGTGTAAAATTCTAGTTTTCGTTATGGTTTTTTATCTGCTTTTGTATGTATCCACTACTCCCAAATTCAATGATTTGTTATTGTTTGACGTTATTGTGACGTGCGTGAGCACGCGAAGTGCGTTTTACTACGTGTTTTTTTTTCAATTATTTAAAAAAGATTTTTTCGTTAAACACTATTATATATTATATTATATGTATATGTGTGTAAATTAAAAAAATTGTTTTGCTTTCATTGAGTTAGTTTAGTTACAAAGCACAGCCGAAATGATTGAATGCATATTTGCGTTTAAGGCGTTTGCAAATCTTCATATCTTGCTAACGCCAAAAGGCTTCGCTTGTTCAATTCTTCATTACTGACTGAATGTGATATTGAGTGACGGACACTTTCGGACGTACTTAGGTACGTTGTCCATTAACCATTAAATGTTGCACCGGACTTGCATTGCCTGATACAGAAGTAGTTATTTGTCTTACCATTCCGCTGCTAAGTTGTTGTAGAATCTCAGAGCCAGATCCCAATGGTCCCGATGAGTGTACAGTAGAAGTAAGTCTGGAACGGATCGATGGCATGCTGGATGATAATGAAAATGGTAAACTGCTCGATGTATTCGGCATTGATCCACCCTGTTTGTTGGAGGATAATAAAGGAGATTTCTTTGAAAGATAATGAAGTCTCTTCATAGCATACAAATGCTAATGTCATAAATATGTACACACATATATGTATATGTGTATTGCCATGTACATATATGTGTGTGTGTCGGTGTTTCTTGTGCGAATTTTGAAGAAGAATATGTGTGCGTTTATACGCGTACTGATTAATTGGTGAGTTGATTACAATAAGAAATATATATATATTTAATTCATATAAGCATTTAATACATATAAATTGAAATTGGCAGCACTAATTCATATAATTAATTACAAATTTAATTTTCATTAGCAATCCCATAGTTTTTCCAATTATAAATTTTATTTTAATAATGAAGTATTATTAAATTTTGTTAAATTTTATTACTTAGTAAGGCCGCCTTATTGTAGAGCAATGTTATTTTTTCATTTTATTTCACACATTTTTTTGAATTCACTCACATTCTTCTTCGCTAGAAATACTTTTTATTTGGGTTTACTAGTTATTCGCTGTAGTAATAAAATTTTTGCAATAAAATGTGATGGTTAATGCGTATTATTATTATAACAATAATAAAATTAACGAACCATTTAGGCAACGAATCGAACAACCAATTACACAAAAGAACATTTTAAGTACATAAAACACAATGTCACAAACGAAATTTTAAAACGGAAGCAATACAGTAAACATTTAAACAGTAGTCATTATGTTAGCAATATATAAACGCATACAAATATATGTATGTAGGTATATACTTTTAGCAATATGATTGTTTATAAAAGTAATTTGGTGAAGTAAGTAGTGGTAAGTATGAACAGTTCAACGCAAAACGAACAACAAATCAACAAACGATAGTGGATATGTATAGGTATATAATATATGCATGTATATTATGTACACTGTACCTGAAAAAATATTCTCAAACCTTTGAAAAAATCCCAGTTCTCAATTTGACATTCAGCATTGCTTATCATTTTAAACTAAATATTTTCCAAACATTTTCTCAAATGTCTGTTATCAATTTTAGTAGGTGTTAAGAAAGATTTGACAAAATACTGGCATCCCTATTGCTTGAAAATGACTAATTTTCAACATGAAAATAAGTAAGATGGCTGGTAGATACACCTGTAAATTAATTAAATTTCGAAAACAGCATGTTTTCATTTATTTAGAGTCTACCCCATTTATCCACATAAATAAATGGAATTTACATTCCACAATTTTAGACGGAGAAAAAAAATTAACTAAATCAGGAATTCATGTTCAATCGAAGAAGCGTACAAAATTGAGTGCCCTTAAAATATTTTACAAATCTCCTGTGGCAACCAGACTGAACGGACGACCCGATGGCAACCCTGACAATAAGAGGACAATATAAAAACGAAATTGAACAAACAGAGTTTGATTGAATCGCCGGCGAGTATAGACGCGTTGTACTAATTCGCATCACATACATTTTTCTTTAAATCTAATTTAATCCTAATTTTAAACTAAATATTAATGTAATTAAAAACTAAAAATAAAAAATACGTTTTTATTGAACCGAATACAATTAATTGCCACTATACCCACATCTCCCTTTCGGTATTTCACCATTCAAACGTCCATTCGGGTTTCATAGCTTCTTTCAGCTCGTTTGTGTTGCGAAAAACTTCATTTCTTACTATTCTGGTCAAACCCGATTTATTGATATCAGACAATTGAACGGGTGTTTAAAGTAGGTTAGGGCATTGGTAGATAAACTGATTGTTTCCTAATAGAAAGCAATATTGTGCTATATACCCAAGGGTTCGGCTATTTAACTTCGCTTTACGCATATTTGGCTGTTGCAATTTATCCAGAAGGAATTCTCTCATTTATCCTTTTGGCATACCCAGAAGGCCTCGTTTTCGTTTTTATTGGGTGGGTCTCAAACCCAGCGCACAAACAGCTTTGCTGGATTGCTTTGCCTTCTCACATTAGCGCGCTATCGAACGGGTGTTCGGAAGCTTCGCAGAGGATTTTTGCGCTAGCCCGAAGTTGTGAGCTGCTTGGACCATATGCAGAAGAATCGTCCTGGCCACTCCCAAATGAATAACAAGCAATGACTTTCTCCACTTGCGTGGACTTCTACATATGGGACCATTTTTCCATCTGGATAAAGAAGGAAAGCGAATGGGTTTGGTAGTGAACGAGGACAAAACGAAGTACCTCCTGTCTTCAAACAGCTCACAAACAGTCGGCACACTCGCTTATCGGTCGGCGCACGTCACTGTTAACAGATATGATTTCAAGGTTGTAAGAGACTTCATTTATTTGGGATCTGGCATTCATCGATAATAACGTAAGTCTTGAAATTCAACGGAAAATTTCTCTTACCCTGTAAGGCCAACTGCGGACAAAGTAGGCAATTGAGTAATAAAGTCCTCTCTCGACGCACAAAACTGACACTCTACAAGACTCTCATCATTCCCGTTTTAATGTGTGGCGAAGAAGCTTAGATGATGACAACATTCGATGAGGCGTCCCTTGGAGTGTTTGAGAGAAAGATTCTGCGGAAGATTTTGGACCTTTGTACAGAAAATAAAGATCCAGCGGCTACGTTGGCTGGATCATGTCGTCCGAGTGGATACAAACGCCCCGGCTCTGAAAGTATTCGATGCGGTCCCAGCTGGTGGTAGCAGAGGAAGATCAGGTGAAGAAGGGCTTGGCTCCAACTCACGCCAGTTAGCGCGAGAAAGAAACGTCTGGCGCGCTTTGTTAAACTCGACATAAGCGGTTATCGCGCCAATCAAGATGGAGAAGATATCCAGAAGGCATTCTATTAAGCACTCTTTCCAGCATCTGCACTTGAAGCACAGCCCTACACTATTATAAAACCATCTCCATGCTTATAATTAGCCTTTATATTCTTCAACTCAAATTCAGTATTGGGCTTTCTGCAGTCATAACACTGACCATTCTGCCCATTTAAGTTATATTTGCTTACATGAGTGTGTACTACCTTAAAATAATAGAATAAGTGCAAAAGGAAGTGATTTGGTTATGTTTACCATTTTCACAAAGTCTATACCTTGAGGCAAACTTCTTTCGAGCGCTCTAATAAATCGCTTCTTTCGCGCAGTTTGCCCGTTATCTTTCTTGAACACATTTTGAACTGTATCATCGTAAACCTTTTTATTAGTATATTCCTTTAACCTTTTATTAAGTTTCACGTCTGATGCAAAGTGACTTTCTAACCTTCCCCCTCTTAAAATCGACCGATCTTCGTCATCATTAAGTTCCGTTCGCTGACTTAGGCGGCTTGTATCTTCTAATTAAGTATTGCACTGTTGAATGAGTTCCGCTCATTATTTATCACTTCAAAACTTTTAGCAAACAAGAAACTGTAGTGGTTTTTATGAAATTTGATTCGCATGTTGACCGCGCACTTGAAATATAACGATATCCTGGCGCATTTGACATGAATTCTCCGAATTTATTTATTTTTACTCCCAGTATAAAAAGGTTAAATGTAAATATGAGTTTTTACATGTAGTTAAATTGAGTACACTATAAATAAATGCAGCACATGTTGTTTTCAAAATATTATTAATTTATCGTTAAGTAAATTGGTTTTAAATTTGAACGCTGCATGCACATAGGTATGAATGCAAATTTAATAATCTGTTTTTTGCGTGAATCATAATGCCATATTCACTAACAAACATTAATTTGTTATCGTAATTTGGTATTTTTCTCGTATCATTGGCAATACTTAATACTTAATATTAGCTTGGAGCAAAAGAAATATATTATTTTCATTTTTTATTTTGCGCAAATGATTTAAAACTGTTTTATGGCCGATCTTTAACTCTTGAGTGATGATACGACTATTAACATTCCGGTCAAAAATGCCTGAACGAAATCGACGAAACCAAAATTGCATGTAATTAGCTGTTATGGTATCGGCACCATAAACACTATTCACTACTTCATTGACCTGGCTTGCATTTTCGCCTTTATCAAAGAAAAACTGTTACCGAATTTTTTCTTTGTTGCCTTCCATTTTTAACACCCTGTAACTCACAACTGAATGAAACAAACAAAAAAGAGGTTGTCTGTAAAGTCGGTTTACCGACGATAGTTTAAGAAAATACGTCATAAGAAAATACTGATGTAATGGTCGCAATTTTCAAAACAAAATTTTAATTTTATTTGTTTGATAGATATTTTGTATGGATATAGAGAAGGAGGTAAATGGAATCGCAATGGAATAGGTCAACACATTTACACAAACGTGAAAAATGACCAAACATTTATCAAATTCATGAAAGATATCTTCAGTTTCGATTGTGCATCAGACTTTAATATAGTAAGTCAACAACACGAAGAGGCACCATCATCGTTTTCACTTTTTCAAGAAACATTATACTCGAAACACTCTCTTTCATTTCCTACTTTTTCTATCATCGTCCTATTCTCAACAGAGAAATGGTTCATTACCATGCACACAGGAAGAAGACATATGCAAATACAAATATGTGAATTTCTATACATTCTGACGTTGCAGCGCGTGCAGAGCCAAGCACCAAATTCTATCGATCGCGCATTTTCAAAAACTGCTGACGATACGTCTGGCCATAGGACACCCTTACGCAAAGCCAACGTATTGCACCTACAAGTGCAATTCCCACATTCGGAAATATTTGGTCACGTTGAATATCACCTGTGAGAACGGACAACGAAGAAGGTGGTCACGTTGAAGTAAACAACGGCAGCGGCTACATTTAGATATAAGTAGGGTAGAAATAAGTATTAAGTTTAGTTCGTTTTTAATGCAACTCAATAAAGGAGCATAACTCCCCTAAAATTAATTTTTTTTAATCTTAACACTATTAAAAAGTTTAACTGGCGCCCGAGCAGGGACCAGCGCGCGAGTTACATATACAAACAGTTACATTGATTTCAAAGCCAATGTACCTGATAAATTCGAAGTATTTTTAAATAAAATTGACAATAGCAGTAACCAAATATCGATTTCCGGCACATGTCGCAATTCATAAACTTTCCAGAGAATAAACAATTTTTTATTAAAACATAATCAGCAATTTTTAGCAAGTAAGCAAATATGTACACATATGAACCTTAAGTGAAATAATAAAATCTGTATATGTTGCACTTCCGCTCCCATACTGTAAATGCAATACTAAATAATATTAATTTATTACTTTTCGGTCGCAATTCTGAGAATTGCAACCGTTTCAAAAAGTAACTTGAAGTGTATTAAGAAAATAATAAATTTTAACAAATATTGTCAAATTCGCATTTATTGCATTTCCGTTCCCATTACGAAAATGCAATGTTGAATTACCCCATAAAAACACAAATGTAAATAGTTTTAAGTCAGTCTTGTTCCTCCCGTTCATCGGAGTAGTTGTTGAATTAAATAAATAAATGAAAAAATCGGAAACAAAATTAGTTTTTTTTAACGCGAGTTAACGGCTAAAAACGTAAATCGCGCAAAGTACTCAAAGCCCGAAAGTCAAAAAGTACGGCTACGCGAAACGTCGTGAGTGATAAACTAGAAAAAAACAAAGTGAAGAAAAAACGACAAATAGCGTGAGACGAAGTGGAACAACAGTGACGCCGAAGGACCCCAGTACAAAAGGAAAAGGAAAATACCAAAGCGCCCAACAACATCCACATGCAGCACTGGACTTTAATGTAAGACTACTTTTAAGATATTTCTTAATTATAGAAAATATTGTGAAAAAAAGTAAAAATTAGTAAAAATTTGAATTTCTTAAAGAATTAAAGAGTGAAAAAAAATATATATTTTGTAAACTTTGAGGAAAATAAAAAATTAATATTTTTAAAGATATTTTTTCACTCTTTAGAAAAAAGAAAAATATTTTCGTAAAATTTGAGAAAAAGATTGATATTTTTAAAAAGTGAAAAAAATATATATATATATTTTGTAAAATCTGAGGAAAAGAAGAAAATTGATATTTTTAAGGAATCAAAGAGTGACACAAAAAAATATTTTGTAAAATTTGAGAAAAAGGAAAAAATCGATATTTTTACCGAATTAAAGAGTGGGGAAAAAATATATATTTTGTAAAATTTGAGGAAAATAAGAAAATTGATATTTTTAAAGAATTAAAGAGTGAAAAGAATATTTTGTAAAATTCTGAGAAAAGAAAAAAAATAGATTCTTAATTAGTGAAGTTAAAAAGTTTGATAAAATATTTCGTAGGATTTGCACTAAATAATACTTGAGTGATCAATTTTACTTGGAGTTAAAAAACAAAAAGAATAGAAAATGCCAGGGACCGCAGACGAATTAGTAGAGCAATTAAATAAGCTCAGGATAGAGTATGGAGATTCTAACCCAGACAACCCGTCAACCTCTAACCATCCTGGTATCGAAAGAATTGTGAGAGAAGTACTCAAAAATATGAGTACTCCAAATATTAGGGATTTTAGTGAGCCAACCTATAATATATCGCTGAACTCGCGAAATGTGAACGAATTAGACAGAATCCCGGACATGGTAAAATGTCTTAGGGAATTTTCCGGACGACCAGGAAAATTCAGCTCCTGGCGAAAAAGCGTAGATAGGATTTTTAAAGCCTACTAGGACACACCTAGGTACTTTGCCATCTTACATACCATACGGCACAAAATTATTGGCGATGCCGATACCGCCTTAGAATCTTACAGCACTCCACTGGACTGGACACAGATACGAAAATGTCTGATGATGTACTACTCAGACAAAAGAGACATTGGTACCCTCGAATACCAAATGACCACTTTAGCGCAACGACATAACGACATACCAACATTCTATCAAAAAGTGTACCAACACCTATCCTTGATCCTGGACAAAATATCTTGTCTAGACTTGAGCGACGAGTCCATTAGAGCCATGACAAACTCATACAGAGATAAAGCTCTTGACACTTTTATTCGCGGACTTAACGGAGATTTACCTAGGCTCCTCAGTATTCGCGAACCAAACACTTTACCACAGGCACTGCACTTGTGTCAGAAATTGGACAACATGTCCTTCCGCATGAACCACGCGCATACTGTGAACAGATCATTCAATAACACGCCACCACGTCCTCCTCGGCATACTATGAACCACTATAACAACCGACCTTTCTATCCCGAATTAACCTATTTCTCAACGCCCAGGATGAATTTGGCACCAAGGCAACAAACAACCAATCGGCAACCAAGTAAATATCCACAGAACTCGTTCGCACCACAAACTTTTCGCCCTCACCAATCCTATGCTCAACCGAACAGATATAACTATTCCCAGTACGATCAAGGATTCCGAACAAATGGAATAGGATATAATTATCAAGCAAACCAAGCTAATAGGCCCAATTTACCACCAAAACCACCTGTCCCTATGGACGTGGATAGATCTTTACACTCAAGACAAATAAACTACCAGAACAGACCTATTAATAACCAAAATAACTTCGCACCAAAGCGTCCCCTCTCGACCCAACAAGTACATCCACCTAATAAATTGCAAAGAACCTACCACACCGATACGGTAGCTCCAGATGCAAACAATTACCAAATACAGGCAGATCCAAATCAAATATTTAGAAACACTTACGAAGGACAACAAGAAAGACCAGTGGAGAACAACATTAACTTTATGGCAGAGGATAGACAGGAATATGACGAAAACGAATGTATCGAATGCGATACAATTCATTTTTTAGATTAACGCCATCTTCACTCCCATACTATGAATTCACCGCTAGGACTGGAGATGCTCTAAACTTCCTAATAGACACCGGTTCCAATAAAAACTATATCCAATCCTCTAGAATAAGGAACCCGATTCCTAACGAACAACCCTTCAAGGTTAAGTCGGTCGCAGGAAATATAGAAATTACACACCACACATACGTGGACATTTTCGGCAACAACTCTCAAACAAATGAAAGCAACCATACACACGGATAAAAATATGATGACAATCTTTACAGACATAGTCGTTCCACTAAAACAAAGATTTTCGCAAGAGCTTAATAAATATCCCACATCTTCCTGCTGAAATGCAGGCCAAAATAAGCAACATAATTAACAGATGTCCCAACCTTTTCTCCGATCCTGACCAGAAACTCACTTACACCACAATCGTAAAAGGTGAAATTCGCACCACAAGTGACACACCCGTCTATTCCAAACCTTATCCTTACCCAATGGCGCTTAAGGAAGAGATCGAACGACAAATAGAAGAACTTCTTGATGATGGTATAATTAGAAGATCAAAATCCCCTTACAACTCACCCGTTTGGATCGTTGACAAAAAGACAGATGCATCCGGAAAAAAGAAATATCGAATGGTGATCGATTATCGGAAACTCAATGCAATCACCATTCCCGACAAATACCCTATACCAGAAATTAACGAGGTCCTAGCAAACCTCGGAAATAATAAACTATTTACGGTTATCGACCTTAAAAGCGGGTTTCATCAGATACCACTTCGAGAGTCCGACATAGAAAAGACAGCATTTTCCGTGAATAACGGGAAATATGAATTTCTGCGACTGCCATTCGGACTAAAGAATGCTCCGTCGACATTCCAAAGAGCTTTGGACGATATCCTCCGACAACACATTGGCATCAGGTGCTATGTTTACATCGACGACGTGATTATATTCGGGGAAACCGAAGAAGAGCATCTCAATAATATCGAGTTAGTATTTAGAACATTGGAACAAGCTAACATGAAAGTACAGTTGGATAAGTGCGAATTTGCAAAAGAAGAAGTTGAATTCCTAGGATACGTCATTACTCCCGCAGGAATAAAAACAAACCCCAAAAAGGTAGAAGCTGTAGCACAATTTCCGATTCCCCGTAATTTAAAAGAACTAAGGTCCTTTTTAGGAATGTCCGGATACTACAGGAGATTCATAAGGGATTATTCCCAGATAGCTAAGCCCCTGACCACACTCCTTCGAGGCGAAGCCGGCAATGTCTCAAAACGACAATCTAGGAAAATAGATATAGAACTTGACAAAGACGCTATCGAAGCATTCAACAAGATAAAATCCACTTTGGTATCAAGAGATATTACTCTGGTTCATCCAAATTTTGATAGGGACTTCGAACTCACAACGGACGCATCTCATTTCGCCATCGGTGCAGTCCTCTCACAAGACAATCGTCCGATAACATTCATCTCAAGGACACTCAATAAGACCGAAGAGAATTAGGTTAGAATTAATAGGTT
Organism: Anastrepha obliqua; assembly: GCF_027943255.1. Lineage (NCBI taxonomy): Eukaryota > Metazoa > Arthropoda > Insecta > Diptera > Tephritidae > Anastrepha > Anastrepha obliqua. The sequence goes on from NC_072894.1 coordinate 53,570,478, forward strand.
TAAAAAAAGTAAAAATAATTACTGATCACCAACCTTTGACGTACACCCTTAGTCATAAAAATGCAAATAGTAAAATGAAACGTTGGAAGGCAATACTAGAGGAATATAACCATGAAATGGTTTATAGACCCGGAAAATCAAACGTAGTGGCCGATGCACTTTCAAGAATATCAAACCAAGTCAACACACTTTCACCGACTATTCACAGTGATGAAAGCTCAAGTCATAATTTGATACCCTGTGCGGAAGTGCCTATAAATGTCTTTAAAACCCAAATTTTTTTCAAACAGGCCGACACAGCATCCTACCAATTCAAAATTGTTTTTCCAACTATTCACCGTCATATAATTGAGGAACCACAGTTTAACGAGCAAATTATCATAGGGTACTTCAAAAGATATTTGAATCCATCAGTGATTAACGGAATATATACGGACGAAGGAACAATGGGAATAATGCAAAAAATTTATCCAGATCATTTCAGCAACTTTAAGTGTCGCTACACACAAAAGCTTGTCCAAGACATCGTAAACGAACAAGAGCAAGAAGTTATCCTGAAAGAACATTTAAGAGCCCATAGAAACGCAATGGAAAACAAAATGCAAATTTTGGAAAATAACTATTTCCCTGGAATGACGAACAAAATTAAGCGTGTGATAACCAACCGCACGGTCTGTAAGGAAAATAAATATGAAAGACGCCCCAACCAGCCAAAATTGGCTGCAACCCCATTACCTACCTTTCCGGGGCACACTATTCACGTAGATATTTTCCTAACTGAAGGAAAAAAGGTTATGACTGCTTTAGATAAATTTACTAAATTTGCAGTATCACAAATTTTGAACGGTAGAGCTACCGAAGACGTTAGGAGACCCTTAAAGGACATAGTGTTTTCCTTCGGAGTTCCCAAAATAATAGTGATGGACAATGAACCATCTCTGAATTCCACGTCAATCCAATTCATGTTGAAAGACGAGCTCGGAATAGAAGTCTATACTACTCCACCATATAAAAGCCAGGCCAACGGTCAAGTTGAAAGATTCCATTCCACCGTAAGTGAAATAATGCGCTGCATTAAAGAAAACGGAAGTCATCGAAATTTCGAAGAAGTGTTGGAAAGAGCAGTGTCCGAATATAACCATACAATCCATTCAGTGACACGAAAAAGACCAGTCGACTTGTTTTTTGGAAGAAATGTCGCATTTACACCAGAGGATATGGAAAAGACGAGACACGAAAACTTACTCAAGCTAGCACAAAAACAAAGCAAAGACATTGAGTATCACAATAAAAGGAAACAAACCGCAAAATCTTACCTACCAGGACAAGTAATTTACGTAAAAAAGAATAGCAGATTAGGAACTAAGTTAAGTAAGTTATATAGTAAGGAAGTAGTTAAGGAAGACAGGACTAGGACAGTTATAACCGAAAAAGGACAAATCAACCACAAAAGTAGAATAAGGAATTAACTAAAGAATTTTTTTTTCAGACTTCTACCACTGTGCCTCGTAGAGGTGCAGATTCTTGATTACTCTAATTCTCAACTAGTTACGGTAGAAAGAGGGACAGCCAAACTGCAGACTGGAACATTCAGAATAATACACCAAATCGATACTGACAAATATAATGAAATTTTGGAACACATTGAACTGACAATACAATCAGAAGAACTCTACAAGAACCAAAACTAAGCTTTCATAACCCTCCTTATATCCCAAATAAAGGCTCATCTCAGAAATCTTAACATAGAAGGCAGGTCAAAAAGATCTATTAACTTTATAGGCAGTGCGTGGAAATGGATCGCAGGAAATCCAGACCACGAAGATCACGAAATAGTTTTAAATAAATTAAACAACGTCTTAGAAAATAATAACAACCAAGTCATTATTAACAAACTCACCATAGAAAAAGTTAACGAAATTACAAATATTACAAATTATGTCATAAAAGCCTTGCAAAATGATAAAAGCAAAGAAATTGAATCATTTTTAAAACTAAAATATAAACTGGAAATTTTGAAGGAAGAAATTTTAAATATCGCATACGCAATACACTGGGCAAAAGCTAATACAGTCAACTCTTATATTATGTCAAGTGAAGAAATAGATATTGCTAAACAAATATTTGATAAAGACAATATCCCATTTATAAACTTAGACGAAGCTCTCGAATTTTCAGAGATTAAAATAGCAACCAATGGCAAAACAATAATCTACATTATAAGTTTACCCACAGTAGAATCCGAAATTTGTAAAACAATAGACATTAGAGCCGTTAAGAAAAATAATAAAATAAATAAAATTAATTTCAAATCAATCCTTAATTGCGAAAACACTCTTTATGGAATATTAGGAAATTGTAAACAGTACAACGCACTCCAAATATGTTCAAAAAACAATGTATTAGACTTAAGTAATGAATATTGTATAAGAAATCTATTAAGTAGCCGGTTGCCAAATTGCACAGTGACCAACAGCGAACACATTCCAGAATTCGAGGAACTATCACCAGGCATCATATTTTTAAACGATTTTAGAGGAGAAATCTTAATTAATGAAGAGCCCACATCCGTTAACGGTACATTCATAATTCACTACAGCAACGCCACGATTACAATCAACAAGAAACATTTTTCTACTGCAGAAAGATCGTCACACAAGCCCTTACCCGCTATACTTCAGATATCTTCAGAAACAAATAAAAGCGAGGAAACCTTATCATTACAAATGCTAAAGCAGCTAAACCTCAATAACACAAAACAAATAATCTCCACAAAATCAATCAACTACTTTAATTACGCCACGAACATCAGCCTAGTGACAGTACTAATAGTCATCATCATACTCCTGACAAAGTCAAGATTAACACTCGAGAAGGCCAAGCAGAATCGATCCATTGAGATGACAGAGACAGCTGTGGAAGGCCTCAATCAAATTTTCAACAAAAGCTCAAACGCGGACGTTCGAACTTAAAAGGGGGGCTTGTTAGCATAACACAATACATAAATCTACAAACAAAACCGCTGACGTTGCAGCGCGTGCAGAGCCAAGCACCAAATTCTATCGATCGCGCATTTTCAAAAACTGCTGACGATACGTCTGGCCATAGGACATCCTTACGCAAAGCCAACGTATTGCACCTACAAGTGCAATTCCCACATTCGGAAATATTTGGTCACGTTGAATATCACCTGTGAGAACGGACAACGAAGAAGGTGGTCACGTTGAAGTAAACAACGGCAGCGGCTACATTTAGATATAAGTAGGGTAGAAATAAGTATTAAGTTTAGTTCGTTTTTAATGCAACTCAATAAAGGAGCATAGCTCCCCTAAAATTATTTTTTTTAATCTTAACACTATTAAAAAGTTTAACTTACATATGAGCATATACATACATATTTATATATGTAGATTTGTGATTTGAGAACTAAAGCTGAAGATTTGAGAAAATGGTTAGTTATCAAATTCCCCTCAACTTGAGATAGAACAAAACGTTTATTGGGAGTAAAGAAAATATTTATTGAAAAATCGATACTTGTAGATACGTAAATGCTTATTTTACGCTCATGATTTCGAATCTGTGCTTACGAATAGAGCGAAATAATCGAAAAAATAATAATATTTGCAAACAGTGAGGAACAGCTGACCAATATTCGCTAGCAGCTATTGCTCAATTCAGCCTGCTAAATTTCTCTCGAGTAACTCGCTAGTAAGCATATTCGAACCAAAGATAACTAGATGTGAAACTTATTCATTTTGAGAGAGAGCGCGCCCATGAGGACGTTTCAAAACTTGGCAGCACTCACACATTATGGGATTTTGAACAGCTGATAGGCGAAATGGCTGGCTGCCAGAAGAAACGCGCCAAAAATAACTGACGAAAACAGTTCCTTTTTGCTTAATGGAGAAATGGCGCGTTGAAATGTTTATAATTATTTGTCTTAAAATTAATTCAATTGAAATGTAATAATTGAAGTGAGTTTGTAGAATCCAAAGCTCGTTATATCCTTTTCGACTTCCACTTTTAATTAGTCTTATGTACATAATATAATTTTATTATGATATTTTACAAAAATTAGAGGTAATCTGCTTTAATTTTATTTGAGATATTTTACAAAAATTAAAGGTAATCTGCTTTAACTTATTCTGTTCTTTGTTTGAGAATTTTTTTTTTGTTACCCAATTTCTGTGTTATATTAAAAAATCGGAATAAGTCTTGTTTTTAATTATAACTTATGTTTTTCGCGTTCATTACTTTATTATTATTAAATTACTTTTGTATTTCAGTTTTAAATAATTTCATTTACATATAAATTTTTAAATTTTTTGCTTATTTATGTACATATTTCATACGGATTGTGCTTATTTTTAGTATATGTAGGTGTTTACGAGTGATATAAGGCTATTGGGCAACCGCACACTAAATACTAACCTCAATGGTGGTGTGGAAACTAAAAATTCCAGACCTTTAGTTCAGAAATACCCAATTCATGTTTCTACCGGTGTGGCAATATTGGAAAATTTTATAAAAAATGCACATTTTTCAGCGCTCTCACGAGAAAAAGAGTTTCACATCTAGTCATCTATGATTCGAACTCCAATATCAGGTATGCATAGTGTACCGGCAGTGTACAAAAAGCAGAGGTGTATAGTTACCATTTTAGAGTAGGCAAAGGACAGTTGAATGCATTTGTTTATATTTGTGTGTAAAAAATGATATACATAGTTGTACTTGTAGATATAAGTTAAGAACTTGTAAAATATAAGTTCTAAAAAAATAAAATTTTTTATTACCGGTCCAACTGACCGCACTTTATTCACTAACTTCCCAAAACCAAAAAGCCGCTTAAACAAGTAAACTACTTAATTTATATTAATAAAAATTGTGGCGTGACTTAATTCTAGGAACTTAAATAAGCAACTTTATAATACTTGCATTATTGCAGAAATCAATATGAAAATTAAGTAAGCAATTTTTATAATACTTGCATTATTGCAGAAATCAATATGAAAGTTTAGTAAGCAATTTTATTAAAAAGAATATAAGAAGTAAAGAGTTCGTTAACTTGGTTTGGGTTAACTCTTCCCTTCTTAAATCGATTGTCCGCAATCGAGTATTAAATTATGGTGTTTGGGTGTTTGGCATATGTTCGGTAGTTATTATTGATTGAGGTGATAAATACAGTTTTTGTCTATACTTAATAATGCAAGCGAGAATCAGAGTTGCAATAATAACTGAAAGTACAATAGATATATCTGAATTAAAGCTAATTACATTCATTTTTTTATTTTCATCTACTAAATTTCTAATGGTATCTTCATGTTGTATTTGTTTTAAGTATAGATTTTCAATTTTTAAGTCCAATTTTGTAGCATTTTTAGTTTCTTTGATTTTTGTGACTAAATTTGGTAATACGAGTGTTTCGTACATTTTTAAGTTTACATTTGTATAGGTTTTATTCAGAACATTAATATTACAATTTTCAAACTTAATGAGGAAGGTTCCTTCTTGTCTTATTTCTAATTTGTTACAATCATGAGTTACTTTTCCTTTAAAATTCTTAAATAAATATGAGTGTTCCTTGTACCATTTCTACTACTTCAGATTTTACTGAAATTTCCATTTTACATTGTGCTTCCTTAAATTTTAAAATGTTTGCTATACATTCATTATCTAATGAAATCAAGTTTTTTTCTAATTTGTCTTTCACATTTATACTATAAATTTTATTAGAGTTATCTGTTAATATTTCTGATGGGTTCAAAAACACTGATTTGTTTGCAATATTTGGTAATGGTTCAAATTGGATTTTGGCCAGAGGACTAGGAGAGAATTGAGATATTAGTAAAGTTAGGATAATGTTATTTTCTTGGAAAAGTACTACAATTTTCGTATTGCTATAGCTATCGTAGTCGTTAATCAAACTTAGTTCCTTTTGCGTCAAAATGTCCGTGGGAATAATTCCCAATTTGCTGGAAAATATAATTTGTCCTATGTTATCAACATGGTTATTCAAAAGCGATATGTCATTGTTTATACTATAAGTCTGTTCGATAAATCGGACTTCGTCTTCCAGTGTTTTGATTTTAAAGATAAGAGTTTATTAAGTAGAAAAACGTTACAATACTTATGTTATCGCACAATTTACAGAATATGATTTAAATCTTAATTCTACATCATTATATTTGTATATTTATCACAGGTTTGGTTTTTTAAATGATTTTTTCTTTTTTTTCGAAGGAAAAAACTACTATGAAAAACCTCCGCTATACATCTTACAAGCTAGGGTTAATCTATACGCATTTAAGTACCAGGGAATAATTGAACATTAAGAAAGTTCAGTTATTAGTAGATTGTCCGAAAAACTGGAACGAATTTTGAATCTTTTAGTCAAATTTTGTATTTGATCTGACAAAATCTTAGTTTTTGATTCTTCATGAAGCTTTCTGGTGGAGAAATGCCATGGGAGTCGTAGCATCATTTTGAGTACCTTATTTTGGCAGATTTGCAGTTTCTTAACATGTGACTTTGCGATATTACTCCAGGCTGGACAGGCATATAATATTATTGGCTGAAATATAGACTTATAAATTATCAGCTTATTTTCATCACTTAAGCCTGAGCGTCTATTTATTAGGGGATATAACATTTTAATCGCCAAATTTACTTTCTCCTGTATGTACTTTACATGATCGCAAAAAGATACTTTTTTATCAAAAATCACCCCCAGATATCGTACGGTATTGGCCCACGGGATATCATAACTACCTAATTTCAAACCTGTACTTGGTATAAAGCAAAGACTTCTTTTTCTAGTGAAAAAGATAGCTTGCGTCTTACCAATGTTTAATTTTATTTTCCAAGTACACAAGTAGTCTGCCATGTTTTGTAGTGCATCTTGAAGTTTGGTTACGATTTGGTTACCAAACGCATGGGAATAAAATATGCCAATGTCGTCTGCGTACATGGCATATGAACAGTTGGCTAATTTAGGAAAATCAGAGCAATAAATAATGTACAGTAAAGGACCAAGTACCGATCCCTGGGGAACTCCAGCGGGTAATTCGATCATGTCAGAGTATTCGTCATTCAGAGACACGCAAAAGTAACGATTTTTTAAAAAGCAATTTATGATTTTTACTAGTGGTAACGGAAATTTTAAATTTATTAATTTGTAAATAAGACCATCATGCCATATCGATTTTATTCTGTGCACCGTCCTTGAACTCATTAATATATCTACAGACTAAAGTTTGTTGTTTGTTTATATGGGCAGTTATGTTAGTTATTTGTTCGATCATGAAATTCTTTTTGACTTAGAGTGAATGTGTATACTATTCACTCTTGCCTTCAGCAATATTAGATTTTTATTTACCGTTTCCAGAAGTCGCTCATCTTCAAATGTTATTCCCTTTAATGTGTTTAGATTATTAGAAATTAATGCTATTGTTTCCTCATACGTCTTTAAATTTATAAAATGTAGGATTTTATTATAGTGATTAATTGTCCTGACTTCTCCTGTCTTGATGGGTATGTACTCATTGTTGTTTGTAAGGTCCTGTACAAAGATTTGCTGAGCAGTAACTGCTAGTACCAGCGTCAATATTGTAAAGGTTAACATGTTCTGTCCTGTAACGAAAGGTATTAAGTATAATGTATCTATGAGTGCCTTATCATGACTGTTTGATATTATTTTTATGTACGACTCGGCCAGTTTTAGTTTTTACTGTCGTGTTGTAATTCTGGGCAACTATTTTTTTTCGATACCTAGCTGACAACTTGTTTCCTAATCTTTTGTTTATTTTAACGAATATTTCCTCTCCCTTTACATATTCCTTGGGAATAGATCTATTTTTATTGTGGTACGCAAGGTCAGTAGCTTGTTTTTCCGAGAGTTTTTTCACTGTTTCTTGCCTATCTTTTTCTAGCAACTCTGGGTTGCTACTAACTCTTCTACCAAAGAATATTTCCATTGGTCTTTTCCCTGTAACTGTGTGCACTGAAAAATCATATTCTTTTACTGCTCTTTCTAATAATTCCTGGAATGACCGGTGTATTTTTTCGCATTGTAGACAACCCATTATTTCTTGCAGTGTTGAATGGAATCGTTCGACCTGACCGTTAGAGCAACTTGTATATGGAGCTGTTCGAAAAATTTGTGTTCCGAACTCATTTTCTATCATGAACTTAATAGATTCTGAATAGAAGGATTTTTCGTTGTCCATGACCAACGTTTCAGGAATGAGTGAAAAGAGAATGTCTCTTAGAGGTTGTCGTATGTCTTCTGCCGCTCTGGACTTTATGGGCTTTGCCATAGCGTATTTAGAAAATTTATCAATTGCTGTTAGTACTAGTTCCTTTCCCACCACAAATATATCTAGGTGAACTATCTGACCGGGGCAACGTGGTATGGGTGTTGGCTGGATTTGGGGTTTCATTGGGTGACGATCATACTTGTTTTCTTTACAAATTACGCATTTTTTTATAATTTTTTTAATTTTGTTCGCCATTGAGGGGAAATAGTACCTTTCAAGAATTTGAGTACGATTTTTTGTACAGTTCCTGTGTGCTCTGTCATGCACCCTGATTATGATATTCTCCTGTTCTTCTTTACTAATTATATCGTCCACCATTACTTGGGTGAATCTTATTTTGTATTTCAGGAAGTGTAATGGGTACAATTCCTGTATTTTTCCTATCATTTGTTCGTCCGTTTTTATACAGTTTATCACTGATAGATTTAAATATCTCTTCAAAATGGAAATCAATTTCTCCTCGCAATAATCTTGTTCTGTTATAATATCACGGTGGTACGTGGGGAATATTATTTTAAATTGATAAGATGACATTACGTCTGTATTCAGAAATATTTGATTCTTAAAGGCATTTATAGGTGCCTTAACACCAAGGATTAAATTATGAGCCGAACTTTCGTCTGAGTTCGTGGCTATTGATAGCGTGTTTAACTCTTGCTCCGTTATCCTAGATAGAGCATCTGCTACAACATTCGCCTTTCCTGGCTTATAGAACATTTCGTAATTGTACTCTTCGAGTATAGCCTTCCATCTCTTCATTTTACTGTTGTTATTCTTATTGCTTAGCGCATAGGTTAACGGCTGGTGACCTTAACCGACCCATACAGGTAATTTCTCGAAGAGTTCAGAGCCCATATTATAGCTAACATTTCCTTTTCGTTAGCCGCATAATACTCCTCCGTTTTATTTAAAGTTCTAGAGATAAATGATATTGGTCTATCATTTTGTGAAAGGACTGCACCGATAGCAAAGTTTGAGGCATCTGTTACTAGCTCAAAATCTTTACTAAAATCTGGGTAAGCAAGTACTAAATCTTCTGAGGTAAGTGCATTCTTTATTTTGGCAAAAGATTCCTTAGCATCATCATTTAAACTTATTCGTAATTTTGCGGATTTATTTTTGGACGTTCGTCCTCCCTCCCCCCTTAAAAGGGATGTCAGGGGCTTGGCAAGTTTTGAGTAGCCCTTGATGAACCGCCTATAGTATCCTGACATGCCAAGAAATCTACGAAGCTCTTTAAGGGTTTGTGGTTCAGGAAAATTTTGTATAGCCCTAACCTTTTCCTGATTAGTTTTAATCCCATGGGGTGTAATAACGTAGCCTAAAAATTCTTTTTTGAAAAACTTGCATTTGTCTAATTGCACTTTCATATTGGATTCTTCCAAAGCTTTGAATATGTTTTTTATGTGTTTAAAATGTTCTTCTTCTGATTTACTGAAAATAATGATGTCAGCTATGTAAACATAGCAGCATCTTCCAATGTATTCCCGTAGGACATCGTCAAGCGTACGCTGGAAAATTGACGGTGCGTTTTTTAGGCCAAATGGCAGCCGTGTGAATTCATATTTTCCATTATTTATGCTGAACGCAGTTTTTTCCATATCAGATTTTTTTAGTGGAACCTGATGGAATCCACTTTTAAGGTCGAGAACTGAAAAAAAATTACTAGTTCGTAGTTGAGAGATGACTTCTGAAATCTCTGGAATGGGATATCTGTCGGCAATTGTGATTGAATTTAACTTCCTATAGTCTATGACCATTCTATATTGTTTTTTTCCAGTTTGGTCTGGTTTCTTAGGAACTATCCATACCGAAGAGTTAAAAGGAGACCTAGATGGTCTTATGATTCCATCTTTTAGAAGCTTTTCTATTTGACTCTCTACTTCGGATTTCAATGAAGCAGGGCAAGAGTAGGGCTTCGTGTACACAGGCGAGTTTGTCGTGGTTCTAATTTCGCCCACTACTCTAGTTGTATACGTAAGCTTTTCATCCGGTTCTGAAAAAAGGTTACTATATGTATTTGCAATTATTTTCATTCCTTTCTTTGTTCGTTTGACAAATTTTCCTCTTCGATGTTTATTGCATTTACATATTGCGTCGGGAGTTGCTTAAGGTTTACTTTGAAACCATTACTTAATACCATAATATTTTCATTGGTATAGATAACTGCTTCTATTTCCCTAAGGGTATCGTTCCCCAAAATACCATCGAATGTTTTTAGAGAGGGCATTAGGTAAAATTTTATTTTATTATCTAACTTAAAGAGTTTTACAAATGTATGCTCGCTAATTTTTATGTCGCCTACTATTGACCTGGCAAAAAATGGATTTTTATTTGCTATACGCTTACTCACTAATTCCGGCTTAACATAATTTTTGCTTGATCCTGTATCTAATAAAAATTTTAGCGTCTTTCCGCTCTCCGTCCTTACTTCAAAATATGGCAACGAAGAGCTTATCATGCTAAAAAATGGATGTCACTTGGTTCGCCAAACTGCTTATCCTCATCTAACTGTTGTTCGTTTGTTATTCCAGTCGTATTAATATGATACGTTCTCTAATTTTTTGCTTGTTGATGATTACCGAATTGTTGTGGCTTTTTTCCAAAATGTTGGTTTGGTTGTGGCCTATTCATATAATTTATTCTACGAGAGTGCATGCTTGAGTCCACTTCCATGGGTTCTGGCTTTGGCTGTGGCCTAGGTGGACGAGGAGGGATCGCGTTATTTTGTTCTCGTTGGTTAAAAAATAATTGCCTTGGTTGCGGAATATAGGCTAATTGTGGGTGAAATATTGGTTTCTGCTGTTGTCCAGAGTTTCGCTTTGAGTATTGCTGTGAAGGTGGTTTCCATCTTCCGTTGTAAGCATGGTTCGAGCGAAAGCTTTGATTCTTCAGCTTGAGGCAAAGGTGAAGAGCCTGTGGCAAGTCCACCGGTTCTCTGATCCCTAAGAGGCGAGGCAAGTCGTCATTTAAACCCCTAATGAAGGTGTCGAGAGCTTTGTTCGTATATGCCTTTGTCAGCAGAGTAAGAGATTCATTACCCATTTCAAGACATCCTAATCTATTCAATATTAGTGAAAGATGTGAGTACACTTTTTGGTAAAATTCTTGGATGCTATTACTACCTTGTACCAGAGTTGTCATCTGATATTCCAGAGTAGATAGGTCACGTTTGTCCCCATAATGTGTGATTAAGCATTGTGAGATTGCACTCCAATTTAACGGTGTGTTATAAGATTCTAACGCTATGTCAGCGTTACCTGTGATTTTATTTCTGATCACACTCAAAATTCCGTAATATTTCGGCGTTCCTTTTATAGGTTCGTATATTGTCAAAATTCTGTCCACACTTTTCTTCCACGAATTAAATTCTCCTGGTTGCCCAGAGAATTCTTTTAAAGATTTCACGACGTCCGGTATTTTGTCCATATCATTTAGATTTTCCCCCTGTCTGTCTATTGGTTGGTCCCTAATATTGGCTAATCCAGCGTTTGGATTGAGAGTTTCTCGGATAGCCTGAAGTCCTTGGTTTCTAAAAACGTCCGCCGCTATATTCGAAACAAGAACTCTTAAATCGTCTAAACTTAACTGAGCATTTTGCGAAGTACTAGGAGCGGAATTTGAGGGAAGTGTGGGGGGCCTTACCAAATTATTCGGATTTGCCATTTAAAAAAAAAATTTTAACTGAAGCACAAGTAACTGTTTTTAGAGATTTTTTCCCTCTTATTTAATGGGGAAAATAAAGACGTAATATGTTTAAAAGGATACTTAAATATTATTTTTATAATTCTTAATTACGAGTATTAGATAGCTTACTATACTAAATACAGAGCTGCTCTCGTTCTGGTGTTGAAGGGTCCTCTATGGCGTATCACAGTTTTTAGCACAGAAAAATCCTCTTTGTTGTATCAGGGCTGCTTCTCACTTTCACAGAATTATCCTTGCTCAGTTTTTGTCCATAATTTATTTTAGGTTTTTTATTGCAGATTCATAGTATTAGTTCGCGCGTATTTTTATATAAACCCTTAGGTCTTCTGTGGTTTTCACTGGTTTTTGTTTTCGGTTTTGCACTTTTCAGTTCACAGCTATTATTACCTTTTTTTTTTTTTACCTGAAACGTTTGGTTATTTTAATGTTTTTACTTTAAAATTTTTATTTTAAATGTCGTGTTCTTAATTCACAGCTTTGAATAGCGTGTGTGTTTTTTTCGTTTTTACACATAAACCGTTTGGTTAATTTAAGTTTTTCACTAGCAAAGCGGCTGCGTTCCAAAACGCGTCCTTTTTTCCGCAAGGATACTCGGGGGCCTCGTTCTTTGCTTAATCGCGATGGTTACTTATAAACCAATTTTGCTCGGGCGCCAGTTAAGAACTTGTAAAATATAAGTTCTAAAAAAATAAAATTTTTTATTACCGGTCCAACTGACCGCACTTTATTCACTAACTTCCCAAAACCAAAAAGCCGCTTAAACAAGTAAACTACTTAATTTATATTAATAAAAATTGCGGCGTGACTTAATTCTAGGAACTTAAATAAGCAACTTTATAATACTTGCATTATTGCAGAAATCAATATGAAAATTGAGTAAGAAATTTTATTAAAAAGAATATAAGAAGTAAAGAGTTCGTTAACTTGGTTTGGATTAACTTATATATTTATGTATATACTTTTGTGTGTGTAAAACAGTGGGTAAATAAATGATTTGTACATCACGCGTTGTAAAGTCAAAGCGAAAACGAGTACTCACGATCATGCTCCGTACAAGCTGCGATAATTTCCAACTAACCGAAAGTAAATGAAATAAAAAATATGGTTGGATAAGCAATGGAATGTATACATTGGTAGAGAATTTGCTTAGAAATTGAAAATAATACGAACATCAATACAAAACCAAAATCAAACCAAACATTAAATCACACATATGAAATAATGAAATTATGCGCACTGAGATAATCACATAGGAAACTTGATGTATTTACGTAATTAACTGAGTAATTGAGAAAAGCTCACGCTGCGGAACACTCAGATTTAATGCGAAATCGAAAAACATTTGCACGCCTATAAAGATAGCTGCAAATATGTATGTATGTATGTGTATATAACCAGGACACGTACATTAAGTAGATATTTAGTCCAGTCAAAAGAAGATTTAACTTCGTAATTTTAGGAGTATGCGAGTTTATGGTTTTATTATGTAAAGCCCATCACTGTGAACTTAAGTTTGAGTTTTCGGGGTCGGGGGTTGTGTCCCGCGGCCGCCATCTTGAAAATAAGGGTGCAACTGGTTTTTTGCAATTATCTCGTGAATTTCGAAAGTTACGAAAATTTTGTAAAACACTTTTTTGTAGATAATAATATTATCTACAACTTTCATTCAAAACGTTTTATTGTAAAATTAATAATAAAAAAGTTATAAACAAAATTACGCGAAAAATTAAGAGATGCATTGTTTTAAAGCGTAATAACTTTTTTTATTGATTTTATGGAAAATATATCTCAGAGCTTTTTTATAGAGCATTCTTTTGTGAATATTTTTGTCTATAAGTTTTTTTCGCTATCTTTATTTAGTCGTATGATTTTGAGCTGCTAAGCGGAGCAACCAATACATTAGCGAAGCGCGTACATGATTACACAGGCCGACAAAATTTAACCAACATTCAGACCCAGAAACCAGACTATATATTTCCAAAGGTTTATGATGCGCTAAATCCAAATCTGGCCTCAGAATTGCTCTATCAGCTCTGGTTTTCGAGATATCCTAACCTAAAAGTGCAAAAAACACCATTTTTGCCCATGTTTGAGGTTATGTAGCCTTGCAGATGTTTTCTTTCACCATCTTTAAATACAATCCTTCTTTTTTCAAATGGCGTTTTGTTTGCTCAAATATCATTTTTTTTCGCAGAGATATCGCATTTTGAAATTTTCATGATTCGCAATTTTCCTACACCTGAAAATCGATTAAGATAACATAGACATGATATATTCGATTACTAATTTTCTTGAATTGAGTCTTATTTTTCTTAAAATTTTGTCTCACACCATAAGTGTCCTGACTCACCACATCCCTACACTATCTAACCTTTGGGTACCGAGTCACACACAGCCCTAACCCCTAGAAACCACCCCTATCATACCGCGAGCAGGCTTTCCCACAAACTCCAAATTTACATACTATTAATCCATATATTTCAGGCCCTCAAACCCAAGAAAATTAGTAAGCGACTATATCATGTCTATGTTATCTTAATCGATTTTCAGGTGTAGGAAACATGAAAATTTCAAAATGCGATACCTCTGCGAAAAAAAATGATATTTCAGCAAACAAAACGCCATTTGAAAAAAGAAGGATTGTATTTAAAGATGCCATCCTTTAATTTTGGTGAAAGAAAACATCTGCAAGGCTACATAACCTCAAACATGGGCAAAAATGGTGTTTTTTGCACTTTTAGGTTAGGATATCTCGAAAACCAGAGCTGATAGAGCAATTCTGAGGCCAGATTTGGATTTAGCGCATCATAAACCTTTGGAAATATGTAGTCTGGTTTCTGGGTCTGAATGTTGGTTAAATTTTGTCGGCCTGTGTAATCATGTACGCGCTTCGCTAATGTATTGGTTGCTCCGCTTAGCAGCTCAAAATCATACGACTAAATAAAGATAGCGGAAAAAACTTATAGACAAAAATGTTCACAAAAGAATGCTCTATAAAAAAGCTCTGAGGTATATTTTCCATAAAATCAATAAAAAAAAAGTTATTACGCTTTGAAACAATGCATCCCTTAATTTTTCGCGTAATTTTGTTTATAACTTTTTGGCGTGATAACGTCTTATAATTCGATTTAACAGGCTGCACGCACGAAAAAATGTGTCGTTACTTTGCTCATGTAGTTACCTTGCTCATATGTAGTTACCTTGCTCATATGTAGTTACCTTGCTCATATTAGTGTTACCTTGCTCATATGTATTTACCTTGCTCATATTAGTGTTACCTTGCTCATATTAGTGTTACCTTGCTCATATGTAGTTACCTTGCTCATTGCATTGAATGAACTGCAAGCGAAAGAGCGGAAGGAACGACAAAGCAAACAAAGCAAACGAACGGCAACGTTCGACATCTTGCTCTCCCCTACTTAAGTGACCGTATATATGTATGTATGTATATGCGCATATGTACATATATAAATTCACGTATTTGTATTGGCATATGCCTTCTTATTGATTATTATTATTTTGATTTACTTGAAGAATTTCAAATAAAACCAAGTTTGTTAATAATACCTGTTGTTTTAATGTTATTATTATTATTTTTTTATTATATCTGAAGGAAAAAATGTATGGTAATACTTACCATATCTATACTAATATTATAAAGAGGAAAACTTTGTTTGTTTGGTTGTAATGAATAGGCTCAAAAACTACTGGACCGATTTTAAAAATTCTTTCACCATTCGAAAGCTACATCACGAGTAACATGGATTATATTTTATTTTGGAAATAGGGCTCGAGATATAGGTCAAAACGTGGACCCGGGTAACCTTCGGATGTGTATGTACAATATGGGTATCAAATGAAAGCTGTTGATAAGTGCTTTAATACGGGGTAATTTTCATACCTATTGATGACTAGGGTCTGGAAATATATGCCAAAACGTGGACCCGCCGTGTCTTTGCACCAAATTAAACCAAACTTACACACATTGTTAAGTAGGTATTGAAGATGATTTCCATATAGTTTGAATACCTATTGGTAGATAGGGTCTCGAGATATAGGTCAAAACGTTGACCCGGGTAACCTTCGGATGTGTATGTACAATATGGGTATCAAATGGAAGCTGTTGGTGAATGCTTTAGTTCAGAGTATTTCCATCCGCTCCGTGACTAGGGTCTCGAGATAGAGACCAAAACGTGGACCCTAGAATGTGTTTGTACAATATGGATATCAAATGAAAGCTGTTGATAAGTGCTTTAATAGGGGGTAATTTTCATACCTATTGATGACTAGGGTCTGGAAATATATGCCAAAACGTGGACCCGCCGTGTCTTTGCACCGAATTAAACCAAACTTACACACATTGTTAAGGAGGTATTGAAGATGGTTTCCGTATTGTTTGGGTACATATTGGTAGATAGGGTCTCGAGATATAGGTCAAAACGTTGACCCGGGTAACCTTCGGATGTGTATGTACAATATGGGTATCAAATGGAAGCTGTTGGTGAATGCTTTAGTTCAGAGTATTTCCATCCGCTCCGTGACTAGGGTCTCGAGATAGAGACCAAAACGTGGACCCTAGAATGTGTTTGTACAATATGGATATCAAATGAAAGCTGTTGATAAGTGCTTTAATACGGGGTAATTTTCATACCTATTGATGACTAGGGTCTCGAAATATATGCCAAAACGTGGACCCGCCGTGTCTTTGAACCGAATTAAACCAAACTTACACACATTGTTAAGTAGGTATTGAAGATGATTTCCGTATAGTTTGAATACCTATTGGTAGATAGGGTCTCGAGATATAGGTCAAAACGTGGACCCGGGTAACCTTCGGACGTGTATGTACAATATGGGTATCAAATGAAAGCTGTTGGTGAATGCTTAATGATATGTTTTGTTATGTTATGTTATGTTATGTTATGTTATGTTATGTTATGTTATGTTATGTTATGTTATGTTATGTTATGTTATGTTATGTTGTTATGTTATGTTATGTTATGTTATGTTATGTTATGTTATGTTATGTTATGTTATGTTATGTTATGTTATGTTATGTTATGTTATGTTATGTTATGTTATGTTATGTTATGTTATGTTATGTTATGTTATGTTATGTTATGTTATGTTATGTTATGTTATGTTATGTTATGTTATGTTATGTTATGTTATGTTATGTTATGTTATGTTATGTTATGTTATGTTATGTTATGTTATGTTATGTTATGTTATGTTATGTTATGTTATTTTATGTTATGTTATGTTATGTTATGTTATGTTATGTAATGTTATGTTATGTTATGTTATGTTATGTTATGTTATGTTATGTTATGTTATGTTATGTTATGTTATGTTATGTTATGTTAAGTTATGTTATGTTATGTTATGTTATGTTATGTTATGTTATGTTATGTTATGTTATGTTATGTTATGTTAAGTTATGTTATGTTATGTTATCTTGTGTTATGTTATGTTATGTTATGTTATGTTATGTTATGTTATGTTATGTTATGTTATGTTATGTTATGTTATGTTATGTTATGTTAAAGTATATTATGTTATGTTAATGTTAACTCATTCTCTATATCCATTCAAAATATCTATCAAACAAATAAAATTAAAATTTTCTTTTGAAAAATGCTACCGTTCAATCAGTATTTTCTTATGACGTTATCACGTTAAACTATCGTCAGTAAACCGACTTTACAGACAACCTCTTTTTTTTATTATTAATTTTACAATAAAACGTTTTGAATGAAAGTTGTAGATAATATTATTATCTACAAAAAAGTGTTTTACAAAATTTTCGTAACTTTCGAAATTCACGAGATAATTGCAAAAAACCAGTTGCACCCTTATTTCCAAGATGGCGGCCGCGGGACACAACCCCCGACCCCGAAAACTCAAACTTAAGTTCACAGTGATGGGCTTTACATAATAAAACCATAAACTCGCATACTTCTAAAATTACGAAGTTGGCTATTTTTTTCGTCTCTTTTGACTGGACTAATTGAACGTTTACGATTTTGATCTTTGAGAAAAGTAGTTGTGACGGTAGCAGTCATTCAGATGCACGAGTATAACATTAAAATAAGGAATTTTATGAATCGGCATGCAAATTTGAAAACACCACGGCGAAATCAAAAATACACTGACGCTCACATGAAATAAATAAAAACAGTTATGTATTTATGTATATAAATACAAAAATATGCTCGTGTTTGGCCGGTAGAACGGAATTAAGTCATGTACAACATTAAATACAGTAGATTCTGTTTTTATGCGGTATATACGTTCCGCAAGAAACAGCATAAAAAAAGCTACCAGTTCTATAGTAAAACTATAGATACGTTTCAAAAGTGCTAAGAACCGCATAAATCTGAAATAATGTAATAAAATCGCATAAAAAAAGGGCACTAGTCCCATATTATAACTATAGATACGTTCCTCAGACCGCATGAATCTGAAATAATTAAATGAAATCGCATAAACAAAATATTGTTTTTTTGAAAATTATATCTTTATTTAAGAAACGTCAGAATCGAAAAATAAATTTACGTCAGAAATAGAATCAGACAATACCCACATGTTGCGCATTCGTTTAGGATTTGGCGTAAAATCACTTTCGTCACTTGAGGAAATGTACACGTCTGATCTAGATGGTTATGCAGGCGGTTCCATATTTGTAGGGTTAGCATTTCTGATGTAATCTGTAATGAGTTTTTGCTTAGCTGGTTTAGAATCTTGTTTATATGTACAACTCCCGATAGGTCGATATGCATTTTTTAATTAAAAAAAAAAAAACACCGCACTATTTCAAAACCGCATAAAAAAAGCCGCATAAAAACAGAACCTACTGTATTTAAAAGTTACAACTCATAGATAAGGTTAAGCATTTGTCAAATATAATTTCAGTTATCAAAATTATAGTTTATCGAATAGCGAATGCAGCCTAACATTTCCTACTCCCTACAATAAGGTCTATACTTTTGTGCATACCCCGAAATCGACTAATTATACGACTATGACTACTAAAAAAAAAAAGCTCCGTTTTCACTTTATATGGTCCCACTAGTCTTTTTCCTGTTCGCATGCCTCAAGCTACCACTTCGCGCAAAGCGTTTTGAGACGGTTGAAGGGGGAAAACAGAAGTTCTAAACAACTCTAAATATGCATTATGGAAATTGTTTTAAAGATTGAAATGAATGAAGTAAAATATATATTATATATATATATATATAATTGGCGCGTACACTTGTGTTAAGTGATTGGCAGAACTCCTCCTCTTATTTGTGGTGTGCATCTTGATGTTGTTCCACAAATGGAGGGACCTAAAATTTTAGAGCCGACTCCGAACAGCAAATGGTTTTTTTGAGGATCTTTTTTCATGGCAGAAATACACTCGTAGGCTTACCATTGCCTGCCGAGGGGCGACCGCTATTAGAAAAAAACTTTTTCTATCATTTTGCTGTTTCATGCATGGGGATTCAAACCTCTCGAATGGGAGTCACGCACCAACCCATTCGCCTACGGCGGTCGGGAATAAAATAATAGGCTTTGTATATTAAACCACTTCTGGGTAAATTTTGAGCAAAAGTTAGGGATGAATGCGCCCACAATTTGTGGCAATTGTGGGTGTCAACAAATAAGAAGACTAAAACATGATTGACTCGAATCATCAAATGCACCAGGTTTGAATCACGTTTACATAGACAAAAATACAAAGTGGCTCCAAACAGCCTCTTCTCTTGATACAAGAGTCTAGAGTGCAAGAGTAATGACTACTTTAGCTCACTCATAGGCAGCTAAAAATCTACGAATACGAAGGTTGCTTTTGCTTTCTCATCCTACATTTTCTCCTACGATTAGTTTCTGTTACTCAATATGAAGAAATAGTTCAACGATAAGATGTTTGGGTTGAACTATGAACGAGAAGCATTTTTTTAGCGTATCTTATAATTAGGTGGACACTAAAAAGTGGAGAAACGTTGAACGAATCACATTGAGCGAAAATGTGACTATTATAGAATAGATTTCTAAGACTTATCAAACCACTCCCAGATATGTATACTAACAAATTTCTACACTTTTCATTTATTATACAATTTTATTCCAACGAAAACAGTTTATTTGAAATTATATTGTGTGTGTGAGGTTTCGAATACCATCAAGCGGGAATCGTAAATAAATTTCGAAGGGCATAAATAACGGCAAAATGCAAATAAGTACATGAGAAAACAATAAATTGGAATTGAAATAAGAATATATAATTATGAAGCGGTTACTGTAACTGTCGGTATAGGTGTATATAATATTATAGGATTGACATTTTTTTATTAAAAGGTTTCAAAACTAACTTTAAACAGTTTCAAGCCACCCATACCACCTCTACACTAACCACTTCATCCGTCATAGGAAATAAGATAACTTCCATGAACAGTTAATATAGTACGTTTTGATTTTATTAAAATTAGAAAGATAAAGGCTTCCTTCGAGTTATTTATACGAAAACGATTAAGATATACTAAATGTAGGAGTATGTAACTTTTTATCGTTTGACGAGCGTGCGAAGGCGAATATGAGCTTTCATTAATGGTATGAAACGAACAAGATACACATTTGCTTAGTAGTTCACACATTACAAAAACAAAGCAGCAATGTTGGTTAGTTACAGTTATTTATGCGAATATTCGTATATGCGAAGAGTGATTTCAATGGCAAAAATTGTTGAGACGTTTTTTAGACTTACAACATAGGCCGACGAAGAGGGTACCGAAAACCTCGATCCGGAACTACCGCGTGCACCAAAACCATACGTCTATTCGAGGAGGAAGTGTAGAGGGCATTTACCATTTACCAATTACCATATCGTATATGTAGTTGTTATGTGGTGAAATATTAAGTAGTAAGTAAATGAGAAAAATAATTCCGAATTTCAATACTGATGATAAATTAAGTTTTCTTCTTTTCGTTTTTTTTTAAGAAACAATAAAAATTAGCTTCTTACTAACTAAATAATGTCTGCGGTCTGTCAGTTTTAATATGAACAATTTATGGAGCTATGCGATAGTAAAGCGTTTGCATAGAATGTGTATCTTTTTTTTTGAATTCACTAAATGGACGAACTATTTATGCAGGTATATGTATAAATTTACTTGTTTTGAGAAAGTAAAATTTCACTACAAACAGTATACATCTATGAACATTTTTTTTTTATTAATCACAATAAAAGTAGCACAGGCAAAACAAAAATTTTAAACTCATTAAGCATCTTTGCAATGGATTCACCAAACAAAATAGAAAAACGAATCAATAGAAAACAAACCGAATTCAATGAACAGGGTCAAAAAATATAAATCAGCGAGCGCGCATACAAATGTAGACGCTGTAAGATGAATTGGAGTTGTATGTGGTGCAAGGAAGGCGACTACTTACAGTAGGCGGGGACTGATTGATTATCGAGCCACGGCGTTCCTTTGGTCCAATGCTCGAGTGTCGGCGTGTTGGCAGTCCAGAGCCTGGCATTCTACCAGGAGAGGATGCATACGATGACGCTATGCGTGTTTTCGGTTTTATCAAAGTGTTATCCGAGAGACGCCAGTTGGGGAATGCTTTAGCAACACGCGGGAAGTTACTATCGGGCGATGATAGCG
This sequence comes from Anastrepha obliqua, assembly GCF_027943255.1. NCBI lineage: Eukaryota > Metazoa > Arthropoda > Insecta > Diptera > Tephritidae > Anastrepha > Anastrepha obliqua. The sequence goes on from NC_072894.1 coordinate 53,592,154, forward strand.
AGCAACCGAACCACGAACCTCCCAGCATGCCTGAACCTGTAAATAAACGAGCTGCAAAAATTAAAAATATTCGAATCAACATATCGCCCACTGATGGCTGCGCAAAATATGGTACATATGTGGTACACATATCTGTAAATATGTATACATATATGGATAGAGGTTTAACTTTGTTCACTTCTGTTAGTAGTAATACTCGACACATCAAAGTCCCTAAACAAAATTAAGCCCTGAAATACATATATACGTAGGTAATGCATTAACTTCGCGAAGCAACAGTCGGCTATGGCGTACGCGCCTATCCCTAATAACGGAAGACGAGTACAGTTGGAAGAAGCTAAAGTTATAACAGAAGACGAGTACAGTTTGATGTAAAAAAAAAAATTGTAATTAAATGGAATACCCTGGACTTTTATTCCGCCATTTAAACAATAGCGCAAGAAAAAAAAAGCTAATGCGAGGGGTTTTTGCATTTCAAAGCTTAGCTATTCGGCAAGATTTTAATATAATTTGAAGGAGTCTCTAAAGAGGGCGCGGTTATGTTCAAAAATATGGTTAAAAATCATCAATTCTTGCTGTTACATCAAAAAAAAATCAATCGATCGAAGTATTTCATCTTTGTAGCTAAATTTTGAATTGTTTATTTTTGTTCTGCCACAATAAAATAAGTTAACGCTTCTGAATCGTTAAGGTCATTCTATGAGCATATTAATATAAAATGGTCTGTATTTTCTAAATGGCAAGTATTATTATATAAAAATATAAGTTAACACAAACAAAATTATAAACTCCATTTATTAAAGTAAACAAAATTATTAAATTCATTTTATTCATTTTATGCTGATATGCAACTTTTTCATTTCACCTAATTTAAGTTTAAACTCTTTTATATAAATTTCGCAATAATTATTATTTGACACTTTTGTTTACCTCAATTTGGTAATTCTTGCGAAATCAATATTTGCAATAAATGCATGTTTGCTCACTTGTGACATTAGAATTTTAACACTCCCTTACAAAAGGTCGCATTTAAGAAGGGCGAAAAAAGTGAAAAAATTGAATACCTTTGAATAAAAATGGTAGCAAAAAAGTTTCCTTTCTACTTAAATTATAAATGATACAAACGGAAATTCCCAGAAATGATATTAAAAAAAGGTTATTAAGTTAAACCCAGATTGATATTTTGTGAATGAATTTTCAAATTGGAAACTGATCACGAAGTTGGGAAGTTTTGCTAATTTTACCTATTATATTACCTAAGCATTATGGCCCTAATGAAAGCCTTTCAGAGGAGAAGCGAATTCATCATAAATTGAGTTGACTAAGAACAAGCTGTGAGCATACTCACGTCCACGTAAGTTTCTAGTTTTGACCCCCAAGTCGACATTATTCTTACATTCCTAACTACTTGACAAACTAGCCCGGGCATGAAACACCAAATGATAGAAAATGTTGTTTATAATAATATCGGAGGCCCCTCGACAGGCAATGGCACACCTCCGAGTGTATTTCTGCCATGAAAAAACTCCTCATAACCTCTCTCCATCTGCCATCAGTAGGCTGCGATTAACTACATATTGTTAAATGGCCTCTTTTTTGTACTTATGTACCTTTAAGGTAACCTAGTAAGTACTCCCCGAACCTGTATTTGAAAGGCATCGGATTCAAATTGTCAAAGCGTCCATCTTTCTTGTTGCCCCAAAAATATGCTTTATGGTATCCCGATTTAAGCTGTATGTCAGTATGTTTTCCACATCGTGTTGGTTATTCACATACCGAGCAAGTGCTTATACACCCTTTTGAAAAGGAAATGTTTTTTCTACAAATTTTACTTTTCTTCCACTTTTGCAAAAATTTCTATAGTTAGCAACCCAGTGTCTTGCTAAGGGAGCCGATTTGTGAAGAGGGAATGAGAAAGCTGCTTACTGAGCAAACCTTTTATTATTGAATAATGGGTTACCATAATAGTATAAAGTAAGAAATTTGTAAATTTAGTGGCAGTTTTAAGAATAACTCGAATAAAGTCGGTCGTAAAGACCTTAAACAAATTTTTTTTAGCTTTTTCATTTCGTAAAAGCTTAAGTGGCGCCCGAGCAGTATAATTAGCCCTTAAAATTCGGTTTTTGGCCCCTTAGTAGCATAAAGCAAAACGGTGGTACTACGTGCCAGCCTTACCGGAGGCTAAAAAAAGTGGAAAAGGAGAAATCCTTATCTAAATAAATATCCATAGAAAAAGTGACTTTAAAATAGCTATCCTTAAGATAGGAAAAAAAGAGAGTTAAGATTGACATTCCTTGAAAAAATAAATGATTTTCAAAATATCCTTAGGAAAATTAAGGATCTAAAGCAATAAAGAACTAATTAAAAAAATAACTTTAAGAAAATATGAAAAAGTGACTCTACTTAAAGAAAAATTTTATGAAAAAAAGTGAATTCATAAAAAATCTATAAAAAACCCCCAAAGGAAAAATCTAAGTGTAAAGCCAACCAACAGAGGTCCTGAAATTTCATCAACAAATTTAGCCGTAAATATCTAAGAAGGACGAAAAGGCAAAATTAACTCAACAAAAGTCCTAAATACTCATCAGGGAAATTAGCCTAATAACATCCCAAAAGAAAATCTAAAGAAGAAGGAAAAGTAACGACAAGAAACAGAAGTCATCAAAGCCCATCTACAAATCAAGAAAAAAATAAGAGAGGAAAAAAGCTCTGTTTGTGAAATCATTTACACAAAATTATAATAGAATTCTAAAAACCAATTATAAGTATAAATTAGCAAACGTCTTTTTTAATAAAACAATTCCGTTTTTAAAATAAAAAATCGCATTTAAAGTTAAAGTGGAAAAATTATAGAAATAAAAAAAAGCAAATCAAAATAATTTGATTAGGCCCCCTGTGCTTCCTCAGAATCCTAATCCCGGTCAGTTAAGCATAGACTGCGCTCATCTCTAGGATATCGACTGAAATATTAAGAAATCAGAGACCACAGGTAGTACAAGTGGTACTAAACCCAAACGTAGATCCGAGGGACGCTGTGGACCAGGTAATTGACGACGGACATAGGAATAATTTAAGGGGTTAGGGGTAGTCAGAGGCCCGAAAAAATGATGATTTTCACGAATTTTTTTTTGCTACTTAATTAATTTATTTAACAAAAATAAAAACATAGCATAAAAACATCATGTTTTAACTTGACTTCACCAAAATTTCAAAAAAAAAAATTAATAATTGCAAAAGTTATCGCGGTTTGTGTGAAGCCCGTTTCTCCAGAAGTCCCTTGCGGTGAACATCACAAGTCCTTGCAGATTCATCTAAAACCAATCGGACAAGAAAAATTAGTTTTATTAATAGATAATCTTGTGCCTGATCGAAGCTTTTTTTTTCAAAATGAACAAAATGGCGGCCTCAGAAATTTTTTCCAGATTTTAGAAAACAAAACCAACAGTTAATTGTTAAAAAAAAATCGAAATTTTTGAAAAAAAAAATCCTTCGATCAGGCACAAGTTTTTTATGTTTTTCAAAAGCTGTATAAATTTTATTGAAATCTACGTAGCGGTTTTTAAGTTACAGTGTTCACCAGTTTGAAAAACATAGTTTTGAGAAAAACGCATTTAAAGTTTTGCTATCGGCTCCGGAGCGGCCGAGCGCCCTTTCTTAATTGTTGAATAACTTGAAAAGTATTTGTCGGATTCACTTCAAATTTTTCCACAATATTTTTAAAACATTATACTTTAAGAAAATGCAAAAAAAAAATAGATTTTTTGAAAATTCTGACTACCCCTAACCCCTTAAAGGACTTAGACAAGATACCCGACGTAGTCAAATGCCTTAAGGAATTCTCAGGGCAACCAGGAGAATTCAGCTCTTGGAAAAAGAGCGTGTACAGAATACTTGCCATTTACGAACCCATCAAGGAAACACCCAAGTACTTTGGAATTCTAAGCATAATCAGAAATAAAATAACGGGCAATGCGGACATTGCTTTAGAGTCGTACAACATGCCTCTAAACTGGGCCGCCATTTCAAAATGACTTATGGCACATTATGGTGATAAGCGAGATGTGTCAACGTTGGAGCACCAGATATCAACGCTGGTGCAGGGAAATAAAACTGTTTCCGATTTTTACCAGGATGTTTACACACACCTTTCACTCATCTTAAATAAAATAGGGTGTTTGGAAACAAGCAACGAATCGCTCATATTGTTACCAAAGTCGTATAGGGAAAAGGCCCTCGACACATTCATCAGGGGCTTAAACGGAGACTTACCCCAACTCCTAGGTATGAAGGAGCCCGTCAATTTACCCCAAGTCCTACATCTTTGCCTAAAACTGTAAAACCAAAGTTATAGGTCAGGTCATACGCATCACGTAAAAAAATATCAAACCCCACAATTACCTCCCAGAAAACATTTCCATCCAAATCAGAACATGCCTCAAATATACCAACAGGGATGGCAACCTAGATATCAGACTTTCCCACATAACTCGTATAACCCACCAAGACCCCCTAAACCACAACCACGGCCAGAGCCGATGGACGTAGATCAGAGCCTACGGTCAAGACACATTAACTATATGAATCGACCCCATCAAAATCAGAATAATTTTTCAGGGAAAAGACCACCTTCGGTACAGAACCAACAGAGAAAAAATCAAAGAACATTCCATATAGACACCAAAAGTAACCCTACCGAAGAAGACCCTTCAGAACTAACCGACGTCTATTTTTTAGCTTATTGAGCTCTTCGTTGCCCTAGTTCGAAGTGAGGACGGAGAGCGGTAACATTCTCAAATTTCTTGTGGGCACGGGATCCAGCAATAACTATTTACAACCGCATCTAGCGAGGAAAAAAATTGAAAATGAAAAACCGATTTTTGCAAAATCAGTGGTAGGAGATATAAAGATAACATAATTTGCATTTGTTAAATTATTTAATTTGGAAGAAAAAATAAAATTTTTTTTAATGCCATCTTTAAAAACTTTTCACCATATCTTAGGAAATGATACGCTTAGAGAATTGAATGTTGTAATCCATACGGGGGACAGTTTTATGACGTTGGAAAATGGAAGGAAAATAGGTCTTAAGCAATTGGAAACAAAAACAGTTAACAATATAGAAATTAAGTTGGATAAACTAACAAATGGGCAAAGAAAGGAGAGGAATGCTATTGTAAAAGAACATGCAAAACTTTTTTCAATGAAAAATTAACTTATACAACAAAAGTTGTTGGGAAAATTTGAACTGAATCAAATATTCCAGTTTACACAAAGCTATATCCATACCTTGCATCTTTAAAAACAGAAGTTGAAAGACAGGTAGAAGCACTTTTACATGATGGTATTATTAGACCATCAAGGTCACCGTACAATTCACCCGTGTGGATTGTACCCAAAAATCAAGATTCAGCGGGGAATAAGCAATACCGCATGGTAATCGATTATCGCAAGCTTAATAAAATTACAATCGCGGATAAATACCCTTTCCCTGAAATAGCTGAAGTAATAGCACAGCTTGGCAATAGCAAATTTTTCTCAGTGCTTGATTTGAAAAGTGGTTTTCACCAGATTCCACTAAAAAAATCTGATACTGAAAAAACAGCCTTTTCAATAAACAACGGCAAATATGAATTCACACGTTTGCCATTTGGCTTGAAAAACACCCCATCCATTTATGTCAGCAAATCGGAGATAGAACACTTTCAACATATAAAAAAGATTACTAGGACATTGGAAGATGCCGATATGAAGGTGCAGCTCGACAAATGTAATTTTTTTAAGAAGAACGTGGATTTTTTGGGTTTCGTTATATCCGAAAACGGTGTAAAAACCAATAGAGTAAAAGTGGAGGCGATCCCAAATTTTCCACAACCTAAAACGTTGAAAGAACTACGTAGTTTCCTGGGTATGTCAGGGTACTACCGACGTTTTATAAAAGACTACGCAAAAATTGCAAAGCCCCTGACATCCTTTTTGAGAGGGGAAGGAGGCCGAATATCCAAGAATTAATCGGCAAATGTGAAAATTTTCCTGAACAAAGCAGCGTTATAATCTTTTGGTAAAGTAAAAAATTCTCTTATGTCTGAGGATGTTGTTCTCGCATATCCGGACTACGGAAAGGACTTCGAACTGGTAACCGATGCTTCCAATTTTGCAATCGGTGTGGTTTTGTCGCAGAATGATAAGCCTATAGCATTTATATCAAGAACTCTCAATCAAGCGGAGGAGCATTACGCCGCGAACGAGAAAGAGATGATAGCCATTATTTGGGCTTTAAACGCACTCAGAAACTATTTATATGGTTCGGTCAAGGTCAAAATCTATACAGATCATCAGCCATTAACATATGCGCTTAGTAATAAAAACCACAATAGCAAGATGAAACGGTGGAAAGCAATTCTGGAGGAATATAACTACGAATTGCTCTACAAACCCGGCAAAACAAACGTAGTTGCAGATGCTTTGTCCAGAATACCACCCCAGGAATCACCGCTTAACACACTATCAATAGCCACAAACTCTGACGTGAGTTCATCGCACGGTTTAATATTGAGCATAGAAGCCCCTATTAATTCATTTAAGATCCAGATCTTTCTAAAAACAGACGCAACTTCTACTTACCAGTTTAAAATTGTGTTTCCAACTTACCATAGACATATAATTACGGAATCAAACTATTCCGAAGAAATTCTTATCTCTATTTTAAAACGTTATCTTAATCCTTCAGTTATAAACTGTATAAAAACGGATGAACACGTAATGGGAAAAATTCAGCGAGTGTACCCCTTGCATTTTAACAAATATAAAATTAGGTTCACGCAGGTGGAAGTCGAAGATGTCACCGACATTCAACACCAGGAAGACATAATTGTTAGATTTCATAATAGAGCGCACAGAAACGCTAAGGAGAATAGAACGCAAATTTTGGAAAAATATTATTTCCCAGCGATGGCAAACAAAATTAAGAAAATTATTAAAAACTGTAAGACTTGTAAACTGAACAAGTACGACCGGCACCCTCCAAAAATGGAAATACAGCCAACATTCATTCCTAAGTATCCTGGTCAGTTAGTCCACCTGGATATGCTATTGATGGGGAAAACACTAATTTTGACAGCTGTGGACAAGTTCTCAAAATATGCAACGGTAAAATTAGTGTTTGAGTCAATAGTGTTTGACAATGAGAAATCTTTCAATTCTGATTCCATTAATTTTATGATAGAGAATGAGTTAGGAAGTACAATTTTTAGAACTTCCTCATACACTAGTTGCTCGAATGGTCAGGTAGAGCGATTCCATTCTACATTGCAAGAAATTATGCGTTGCCTACAGGTTGAACAAACTCATCGTACATTTCAAGAATTACTGGACAGATCAGTAAGGGAATACAATTATTCCATTCATTCAGTTATAGAAAGGAAACCTATAGAAGCATTCTTTGGTCGACGTGTAAGTAGCGATCCTAATTTGCTGGAAAAGGACAGAAATGAGACAATAAAGAAACTTTCAGACAAACAAATGACTGACTTAAATTATCATAACGCGAAAAGATTTCCGCCAAAGGAATATAGGCAAGGAGAAGAGATTTTTGTCAAATTAAACATAAGAGTAGGAAATAAATTATCTGCCAGATATAAAAAGGAAATAGTGGCAGAAAATTATAATACAACTATTAGGACGCAATCTGGTCGAATTGTGCATAAAAATAATATCAAACAGTCTTAGGAATAAAATCAAACTTCATTATTTTTTTTTTCTCTAACAATGTGGCCTTTAATGACTATTTTAACTTTAACTACATTAGTACATACCCAGCAGATTCATATTCACGACCTAACTAACAATAATGGATATATACTTATCCAGGTAGGAGGAAAAAAGACGATAAAAATTACGACAAGAGACCGTTCTTATAATCTCTGAGAACATAAAGTCCTTGAAGGCCACAACATTTGAGGACAAACGAATTTTTGATTCAATTAATAAAAATCTTATACTATTAAAAGCAAAAATAAGCAGTCTACACGTACATTCGAAACAAAAGCGAGGCTTGATCAATGTCTTAGGGAAAGGACTAAAGTTTATAGCGGGATCCATGGACAGTGACGACGAAAAAGAAATATACGCTGCAATAGCAAACATACGAGATAACGAGCGTAACACTACCGCAACGCTGAGTGAGTTTGTACACATTAACACAGACATGACAGAAGAGATTAGAAATATTACAACCCATATCAACAGCCAGCAGACACTCATTAGCAGCTACATAAATAAATTTAAAGACGAATCACTAAACAGGGTGGCAACTTTAGAGGACGAAGTAGAGTTTATTGAACAGACATACAGAATTGACAACGATATATCCCTCCTACAAAACCACATCGACGCTATTGGACAGATCATTTTTTCCTGCAAAGTAGGCATAATTCCTTCCGATATACTCACGGAAAAGAAAATCAATTTAATTAGCGACTATGACAGTTACAGCAGACTGAAAATTACGGTCATGACCGAAGATAGTAATATGTATATCTAATACTAACATTACTGATACCTCAATTCTCCAGGAAAAAATTATCCAGAGTAAGATTTGTCCCTATCCCGAGTGCAGCGAACAAATCCTTAATTTTGGATACATATGACATATTGGTTGATAATGATACCAACATATTTAAAGCAAATATTGAAGATGACTTAGAAAAGAATTTGCTAAAAATAGAAAATATATGCATGGAAAATATTTTAAGGTTCCGGGAAGCACAGTGCGAGCTAGAAACTGTGCAAGAACCCTCCGTAATAGAAGTAATGCCAGGAATACTTGTATTTAAAAATTTCAAGGAAAATATTACTCAAGATTGTAATGAATTAGAAATAAAACATACAGGCACATTTCTTATTAAATTTGTAAACTGTAATGTAACTACACTAAACACAATATACACTAATATTAATATAAAAATTAATGAAACTTTTATCAAAAATCATAGAAAAGAAAAATATTAATAAACTAGATCTTAAGCTTGAAAGTCTGTATGTTAATCAATCAAACAACGAAGACAACATAAAATTGTTAACTTATAAAAGTAAAAATACACACATAATAAGTTTAAGTTCAGGCATTATAATGATATCATTTTTTATCCTAACAATATTAATTATCTACTACAGAGTTAAGCCAAAATTTTATATTGCAAGAGACAATGTTGCAAATAGTATCTATTGATACAAATAAGCCATATCTTCAGCTTGCAACAAAAGAGCCTAATTCTTCCCCACCTAAGCCACCACGATTGTGGTCAATCGACTTGAGAGGGGAAATTATTAAATTCATTTTATGCTGATATGCAACTTTTGCATTTCACCTAAGTTTAAACTCTTTTTTATAAATTTCGCAATAATTATTATTTGACACTTTTGTTTACCTCAATTTGGTAATTCTTGCGAAATCAATATTTGGAATAAATGCAAAGTCAGAATTAACCGGAAATCACGCCACCTCTTTAGTAGGTTACCATAATAGTATAAAGTAAGAAATTTGTAAATTTAGTGGCAGTTTTAAGAATAACTCGAATAAAGTCGGTCGTAAAGACCTTAAACAATTTTTTTTAGCTTTTTCATTTCGTAAAAGCTAATTTTTGTGTAGAACGATTCATGACATTTATGTTTCAAATGTTGGCGGCAACCTAAACACCAATTTTGAATGACTCCAACCGGAGGATTTCGGACGGTATCTCGTGAATAACTTTAGTAATGTTGGCTTAAAATGTCTCAATTGAAGTTTGTTTATCCTCAAAGCATTTATGACGCAGTAAATCCAATGTTTCACGAATTGTATGGCTTGTAGCTTGTAGCTTGTTGAAACCAAATGTTTTACAGATAACGAGCTTCAATCAAAGTCAAAACTCGCCATCAAAAGCCATTTGTCATGGCGCGATAAAGTTCGTCATTTACTGTTACATTGGCGCTAGCCTCGTCTTTCAATAATATGGGCCAATGATTCATCCAGCCTATAGGCCGCACCAAACAGTTATTTTCAATGGCTGTCCTTGACTGACTTCGGGGGGCTCTTCAGGCCAAATATGGCGATTTTGCTTATTGGCGTAGCCATAAAGCCAAAAATGTAGGGTGACCTGAGCACTCGTTGAACACTTTTCACAGAGCGTCGATTTTAGTAATATAATTGTACGATTTATAAACGTTGTTGGACATAAGTCTTTCCATGATGAAATGCCAATGATTTAGTTTGACAGTACTCACGTGAGATCTGTCAAAAATGAACCCATAAGAAGAAGTACCTCGAATCTGATCACCTTTTACTTATAAGCAAGGCAACCGTAGCATTTTGAATAGAATTTTGCTCATAGCCGAAACAGTCACTTGGACCATAAATACAAATTAGTCTTTTGTGATGTTCGCTGTGACGAACGTCAGCTATGTTTTGGTTTTAAAGATTTGTATTATAACAGAAATTTCTGGGGCAAGAAAATAAAATATAATATCAGGAAAACTTGAATTACTCTTTTTGTTGTGATTCTTATCTCATTTATCAAGGACTCATTTGACCTATGTATGTTTTACAACGCAGATGAGGAAAATTGCCAATGAGTTCAATAACATGAAAGGTACTGAAAAAACGCTTATAAATTCAAGTCAATCGATGAATGATTTAACGAGGAGTAGCGGATAAACAGCTACTGTGGTATCACAATGGATCGGCAACTATCTAAGTGAGTTGATTTAAAGACTGACTGCCACTTCAACCTACCAACCGAGGTCGCAATGAAAAATTTCATCGTCCGCTTTAACCTGTGTTGTCTGAAGAAAAAGAAATAAATTATTTTTACGGAAAATTTTTGCGAAAATGGTTTAAAATTGTTTTATGATCGATCTTCAGCTCCTTGGCGATGATACGACTACTAACATACCGGTCAACTTCGATTATTTCTGTGATCTTATCGATATTTTCTTTAACATAAAAAATGCCTGAACAGAATCGACGAAACCAAAGCGGCACCATAAACACCATCCACAATTTCAGTGGCCTGGCTTGACAACGAGCATAAACTTTTGAGTGTTTGAACGATATTTTACGAGATATCGATCATTACAGCCATCTACCGAGAAAATAATAGATTTTCTATTCCTTTATATGTATAGAGTTGTACTCTTACGAAACCATGCCCTTATACAGTTCATCGTCTGTTATAAATGCCAGATTTTCGGTCATTCTCATATGTAGTAGACAGAACTCATTGTAGTAGACAGAACTCAACCGCTTGGCTAAGTTTTCATATACATCTGTTATATGAATACAAATTAAAAAACTCTTCACTCTCTACCAGAATTGCATTTTTTCCTTTCGCTCTTAAACCACTCAATTTCGTTTATTCGATGCCACTCTACTATAATTGTTTTAAATTTATAAGCCCACAATTTCTTGAGATACAAAGATATGCCCATTTGCTTATCGTTGTTTTAGACCTTGTCTCTGGACTGATTGATTGTCAGGGCCTTCTTGAACCGATATTATTATTATTAGGCTACTGCACACTGCTACTGAAAGGGATGTATTGTGCAAAGCCTGCTGAGGTACCCTATATTTTAAGGCTTTTTCAGAATTTTAGCACATTCTGGGGCTTATTGTTCCGCAGTTTATACGGGTGCAGGGTAATACCTGATATTGAGTCTAACTGAGGTGGGGAGCAATATGTGTACGAAGTTTGGGCGAGTTTTATTGAAAAAGGTAATATATATATATATTTCTCTTTTTTTTCAAATACCTCTTATCCTGTTATATCGCATCCTCATAGTGTGTCTATAAAAATTATGATGAAGCTTAAAGGGAGATCAGCTTAAGCCTTTGCCTTGCCCTTGACCTTACAAGGCAATTTTACAATGACACTTTTATTGATATTGCAAGAGTGAATACAGTGGTGCGATGCACTTAGCCTTGCAGAACCATTGTACCGTGCACGTATTGCACAAATTACCATCTTTTGCATCGCATGCTTTAATTGTATTGCAATAAGCAATTGATTACGTATATGCACTGTAGGACCATTAGTCCGGAATAACTTGAAATCATACTGCTAGTAGGTGATAAAGTTATGACTTTTGCTTGTTTTAAAAATCCATTGTATTAAAAGTGCGTATCCAAAAGGTACAATTTACCATGACTCTGCTGCATAAATCTATCTGAATCTGCAATGAACTGGGCTATTACATCTTATTGATATAAACCTACGACTTCACAAAACCCCATAAGAAAAAGTCTAGCGGAGTCATATGCTCGCTTTGATTTTACAGTGCTTTCAGTGCTTTAGGTTGGGTTGGGTTAGCCAACAAAGACAAAGCACTTGGTGGCCCTAAGGCCGATTATGATACCCGCATCTGATTTCTATCCTCTAACTAAGTTGCTTATACCACTTGGGTCTGTTAAAGAAGGTAACTAGTCCCTCCTCAGATATTTTCCACGGCTTCAAAGAAATAATCACCAAGATATTTAGTACGGCTATTTTGAAGTGCAGAAAAATCACAGAGGAAGTGTTGTACCCTCTCAATGTCTTCTTCATCTTCACAGCTCCTGCAGAAGTCATTGTGATGTACGTTCATTAGCGCAGTGACACGTTATAACACCTGCGAGGACGCTGGTACACAGAGCAAAAAGTACCTAATAAAATTAATAAGATTGCCTTCATGAACAGTTTTAGGACTCAGAGGTAGTCAAAATGTGTGAAACGAAAAAAATATCATGCGAAATTCTCTTTGATTTGATTAAGAAATTTTTATTGATATTATTAATTGCAATTTCTTCTTAATTTTGTAGCAATTCTTTTTGAACGTGTTATTTATACGAAAATCTTCTCATTTCCTTTCAAAATTTCTGAGAAAAAATGAAAAGAGAGAAAACTTCTTATTTTTTGAAGGTATCTTTATGAATATTTTTAAAAGGAAAATTTATTTCAGTAGGTTCTGTTTTTATGCGGTAGATTCATTCCGCAAGAAACAGCGTAAAAAAAACACCATAAAAAAAGCTACTAGTTCTATAGTAAAACTATAGATACGTTTCAAATGCTAAAACCGCATAAATCTGAAATAATGTAATAAAATCGCATAAAAAAGGGCACTAGTCCCATATTATAACTATAGATACGTTCCATAGACCGCATGAATCTGTGATGAGCTTTTGCTTAGCTGGTTTAGAATCTTGTTTATATGTACAATTCCCGATAGGTCGACATGCATTTTGTAATTTAAAAAAAACCGCACTATTTCAAAACCGCATAAAAAAAAGCCGCATAAAAACAGAACCTACTGTAATTAGATTTTTAAAACTTAACTGTAGGTTTGCAAAACTCAACATGTTTTGTTTCGTATTTTCTAGTAATTGGCATACATGAATCAATTTACATATGTGCGTATGTAAATATATTCATATCAGTGAAATGCTTACTTATGTAGCACAACATAACGGTTCCTTGCATTCCTTTTTTATTTCTATGAAAGTAGAAAATACTTATTATATTTTCAGTATCAGTTTAACAAGCAAAGAGTGTGGATCAAAGTGCTAATTTTTCAGTGTAATTCGGAAACTATAGAACGAAAGTGTTGGCTACATCACAACTGCAGTCCATGGGAACAGGTGATAACGTACTGGAAAGTCACATTGAAGACTAGAGTTGCAGAAATTAGAAAAAGCGTTTCCTTAGATGTCATCTTTAAAGCTTGGACACGGTATAGTGACTACAATGGTTATGATCTCGTAAGTATCTGATACTAAGTATTTTTGTTTTTTATATTTATAAAATTTTATTCATTTCTTTACTAAATCGAAATAGACTCTGAAAGCTTTTACCCAGGTAAGGGAAACTCGTTGTTTCTAAAATTGGAATCTTTTTATATTTGTTGCGATGGCATAAAATGGAAAGCCTGCTCTTATATGAAGTGCGTTGATATTATCATAAAATTGTCATACGTTTTTAATACAGAATACTCACAATGAAGCAAACTAGTATGGACATTTTTGGAACAATATTTTTTTGAATTAAAATCCGAAGATTTTTCTTCCGTAGCACTTCACATTGGTCATATAGTAACAGTCTCTCAGAGCGATAATATAAATATTTATGAAATAATTAGATTTTTAGTAAAAAATAATAATGTCATGCTTTGCGTAAAAAAATGAGAAAATATAAGTTTATCACAAAAATATCAATCGTACAGGGTGGCTGATGAAAGCCGCTACCAAAAAAAAATTGAATAACTTTTTTTCTTTTTAAGTTATCTGTTCCATTTTTGTTTTAATTTGCAGATTGATCTTTAAAATTTATTAAAATGGATAACTGGGACACGCAAACAAGAATTTGGATAGTCCGCCGCTATCACGCACTGGAGTCCGTAGTTTTGGTACAGAGAGAGTACAGGCGGATGTTTGGTGGCGATCCCCCGAGCAGATGGACCATAATGAGACTGGTGAATAATTTTGCTGAGCAAGGAACAGTCGCAAGAAGGCCTTATCATCGAAACCCACCAGTTCGGACGGAGGAAACGATCGCTACTGTAGCTGCAGCTATACAAAGCAATCCAAGGGTTTCAACAAGAAGCTTATCTGCTCAACTTGGTGTCAGCCGACAGTCTTTGCAAACAATAATGCACAAAGATTTAGACTTATTTCCCTACAAAATTGAAATGATTAACGTACTGAATGCAGCAGACTTGCCGATTCGCTTGGATTTTCCCAGAAGATCCTGCAAATGGTGGAAGAAGTACAAAACATGTTAAACTGCCTTTTCATGTCTGATGATGCCCATTTCGATTTAAACGGCAATGTGAACAAACAAAATTGTCGAATATGGAGTACTTCTAACCCACAGATATTCCACGAGACGGAATTGAATCCTCTTCGCGTGACAGTGTGGTGTGCGGTTTCTTCACGCTGTATTGTCGGGCCTTATTTTTTTGAAGAAAATGGTCACACCGTTACTGTTACTGGAGACCGTTATTTGAAAATGCTGAAAGAATTTTTCTATCCAGAACTACGCCGAAAGAGAATTCCTTTCAACTCTGTGTGGTTTCAACAAGATGGGGCGACGTCTCACATAGCCCAGACTGTTATGACAGAGTTGCGACGAAAATTTCCCAATAAACTGATTTCAAGAAACTCCGAATTTCGTTGGCCCCCCAGGTCGCCTGACCTTACTGCACCTGACTTTTTCTTGTGGGGTTTATGTAAACAAGAAGTTTATAAAACAAAGCCAACAAATTTGGATGAACTAAAACAATCCATTCGGGCAACAATTGCGGCTATTCCTGTCGCAACTCTCAAAGCAGCAATGAACAACTTTTTACTAACATGCCGCACTTGTGTCAACGAGCATGGGGGGCATTTAAATTCAATTATTTTTAAAACTAGTTAAGCTACATTTAATAAAATTTAATGACCTTCAACTTGAAAAAAAAAATAAATGAATTCCATACACTAAAAAAAAGTTATTTGAGTTTCTTAATGTAGCAAAATTCAT
Organism: Anastrepha obliqua; assembly: GCF_027943255.1. Taxonomy (NCBI): domain Eukaryota; kingdom Metazoa; phylum Arthropoda; class Insecta; order Diptera; family Tephritidae; genus Anastrepha; species Anastrepha obliqua. The sequence continues at coordinate 53,607,678 of NC_072894.1, forward strand.
CAGCCACCCTGTATTTAATATGCAATTACAGCAATGTATATAAAATAATAAACTTTAAAGAACTAGATGGACTTAAAATATTAAGGTTGTAAAATATTGGCACTAAATATATTCAAAACAAATAATTTTTTGTATTTATAATAATACGTAATAATAATGTTTGCATAAAAATAAATAACCCATATTATTTTATAAATAAACTGAAATTTTATTTTTTGTTTAGGTATCTATAGGGGTAAATAAATAAAAGGTACTCCATTTAAAATTTGAAAGATATCTCTTCGAAAATATCAATAAGATTATCTTCTCAATAACTTGTGATATCTCTTTGGATATATTAATAGGAACATCTTATCGGTAATATATGATATCTCTATAGATATATCAAAGAGAATCTCTGATAATTTTTCGAAGATATCTTTTTCAAGAATTTAAGAAGTTCTATCTACAAATATATGAAGAGCTTCTTCTTGAAGAAAATCCATAGAGATATCATATCATTTTTGTTCTATTTTATTAGGTGATTTTGGCTCTGTGTAGATGAGGTATTGAATCCAAGCAGACATTTTGCCCTTTTAACATTAAGTTTTGGTCAGAGCGCTTTGGAAACCCTGCAGTTAATCGTCAGAGATGACCTTCTATTAGTTTCCGCTATTAGGCTCAAGTCAATCGCAGTATACAGTTCGTTTAGAGGAATGTTTATGTCCTCTACCACTCGCTGAAGGTAAAGCTCAGAGCCTTTCCTTGCACACTCAGCCGCTCTTTCATTTCCCTCCACTCCAGAGAGGCCGGGAACCCAACAAAGTGAGTTGTGTTGTTGGATAAGCGAGAGCAACCACTTGAACAAAAAGTGTAAGGTTTGCTGGAGGTAAGTCCATTAGTTGAATCGTTTTTGCTGCTTTGTCTATAGCGTAGATCTCAGCTTGCAAACACAAGTCCGGGAGTCAGAAGGAGCAATTTAAGGTGGTTTAACATGACATCATATTTATGAGTTTTGTATTTATTTAATAATATTTAATCATTTTTATATTTTTTCAAAGGCTTTAACCCTCGTTTTGCCCTTAATCTGCGGATTTTAGTTTTTGATTCAGTGGACTTTTTTCGACTGTTTCAATTATGCCAGGCACTTAACAGGTAGTGTTTGGAATCCATGCTTCGTTATGTTGGACTATCTTCTGCGTCTATTTAATTGCATAGCCGAAAGACATACCCGTTTTTAATGATGTGAAAAAGATTTTTTATTAATTGACACATTTATAAGTATATGTGTAGTATGTCTCAAAAGACGCGCCTAGGTGTTGTTTAAAAAAAATGCATGTAAAAACTAAGATTATTTCAGGTTTCGTAAGAATTATGTGTGAAAAATTACATCTTTTAAATGCTCACCATGATCACGTCTGCAGGCAAAATCAGTAAGAGCCCTTTTCTATTCCCGACAGAACTAGTTTCTTGAAATTTCTTAATCAACCTTTGGATTGCCGGCTCTTTCGGACAATTATTTCCATAAAGAAAATCATGAATTTTGCGATATGCTCTTCTGAAAAATCGATCATTTTCATAGATCACAATAAGGTTCAATAATGCGCTTTAAGCTTTGCTATCGTTTAAAATTGTATATCTTCCTACTGGACAAATAGCAAAGATAACATAAAAAAGGTACCGTCTAGGAATTATTCACTTTTAACATCTAGGCTTCACTTTTGAAAGATCTTTTATATACACCCTTCATTGAGTGTTTGACAGAAGTCTTGCTCCTATTTAAGGTGGTGTTTTGCTGTTTTTTCACAAATCGAGTTTTATGCCACCTTCGAACGGCAGATGGATTTAGGCAAAAGTTTTTTCACTTGAAAGTTTGTCATTGTCAGCCGAGGAGCGAGCGCTATTAGAAAAAAATGTTCTACGATTTTGTGTCATGCTTGGCAGGGTCGCATTAACTAAAAGTAGTTACAAAGTCGGGTACTTGAACTAAAATTAAAAAAAGGTGGACATATAGCGAAAAAAATCTGATAAAATTTCGCTTCTTGTTGTAGTTTATTATATTTGTTTTCCCACAAAACGTAAGCATGGCATGTATGGTACGAATTCATATCATTTGTATGGTACGAATGCATATCATTTGTACGAGCTAGTAAGTATGTGAGTATGCCTGTTTGCATTTGCATTTGATCTCGAATGCCTTTACATGTATAGTATGTGTGTGGGAAGAAGTGTGTGTTATATGTATGTACATACCTCCAGAGTTCTTCTGTGCCATATCCTCAGCACTGGATGTTTTCCGCTGATCGATTCGCAAATTGGGTATATGGAATGGTGGTGCATTCAAGTTATCCGAAGAGAATTGATGTCTGAATGGACGATGACGTTCCGGTGATGGTATTGACAGATTCTCAAGCTTCAATTTGTTACGTTGCTGTCGGTCAATTTGTTCGAGCATCTCTTGCAGCACCTGTTAGTACATACATGGAATATGGTATGATTGAAATGGAAAACGAGTAGTTGATGAAGCGAGTTTCGATAAAAAAAATGCATGGACATATACTATACATGTCTCCACACATATGCATGTTTGTAAATATGTAATATATAAACAAGAAATGCAAGAAAAAAACACTAATTGGAATTTCTGTATGCTTTTAACGATTTCGCAAATCAGTCACTGTATTCATGAACAAACATACACCTACACCTACACACATACAGTCGGGTTCACTTCATTAGATGCAATCATTTTTAAGGAATGATATTAAAGCAATCGTATTTGATCTAGTGAGCCAAGGATTTTGATAATTCAAGTGAAGACTGTGCTTTGTCGAAAAGAAACATGCATCCAAATATTTTTCCGTCTAACGGTAGTTCACAGCAGTAAAACTTCAACACAGGCAATACCCCTACCTTTGTAACTACTACAAGAAGGGAAGTTCTAGACATTACTTGTGTCAATGAACAAGGGGCGCAAATCTTACAAGAATGGAGAGTGTCTAAAGACAACTCCTTCTCAGATCATAGGTACCTAATGTACAATATTTCATTACCAACTAAGCAGTGCAAGCCGGTTATAAACCGCAGACGCACAAACTGGGGCGTGTTTGAAACCACACTGGCCAGCAAACTCCTTGGCGCGACATACCAAATTGACTCCGAGCTACAGCTCGACTCAGCGGTTGATGAGCTAACCTCAGCATTTCAACAAGCTGCGAAAGCAGCATGTCCTCAGAGAACAAGAAGAGGCAAACCGAAACCTCCATGGTGGTCCACTGATATAGCAGACCTTAGAAAGGAGTGCAGAACTATTTATAACGATATTATATTATATAATAAATATATATATAATTGACGCTTACACCCTTTTTGGGTAATTGGCGAGCTCTTCCTCCTATTTGTGGCGTGCCTCTTGATGTTGTTCCACAAATGAAGTTTAAAGCCGACTCCGAACGGTAGATATTTTTTTTATGAGGGGGTTTTTCATGCAGAAATACACTCGGAGGCTTGCCATTGCCTACCGAGGGACGATCGTTATTAGACAAAAATTTTCCTTCATGTTGGTGATTCACAGAGATTCAAACCTATGTAGTCCGAATTCCGACTACAATGTATGGTGTGACTACCATACACCAACCCATTCGGCTCCGTCGGCCGCTTCAGGGGATTAGTCGTCTAACTATGTATAGCCCTTAAGGTTCTAGCGAGCGTATTGTGCGAAATGCTGAAAGCCACCGTCAACCAATGGATTAGACCTTATCAGGTTTTAGACCTGGAAAATCTACAAGCGACCAAATATTCACAATACGCCAAGTTGTGGAAAAGACCCATGAAAGAAGAATCAACACAAATCATCTCTTTGACGATTATAAAGCTGCCTATATGCCGCGATGTCTAAATTTGGTATCCCCGCAAAACTAATACGACTATGCAAAATGAGGTTGCTCAATACCAGCAGCGTCGTCAGAAGGACCTCTTTGAGCCGTTTGATACCAAACGAGGTTTGGGACAGGGTGACCCTCTGTCGTATCACTTCTTTAACCTGATGCTGGAGAAGATCGTGCGAGCCGCAGAACTTAATCGTTCAGTCACAATTTTATATAAGAGCGTACAATTGTCGGCGTACGTCGATGATATTCATATCATCGGCCTTAACAAACGCGCTGTTAGTTCTACCTGTTCCAATATGGATAAAGAAGCAAATCGAATGGGGCTGGTGGTGAACGAGGACAAAACGAAGTACATACCTTCAGTCATCAAACAAACAGCCCGCGCACTCGCATGTTGGCACCCACGTCACTGTTGACAGTTATGATTTCGAGGTTGTGAGAGACTTCGTTTATCTAGGAACCAGCACTAACATCGATAACAATGTCAGCCTTGAAATCCGACGTAGAATCTCTCTTGCCAATAGGTGCTACTTTGGACTAAGTAGGCTATTGAATAGTAAAGTCCTCATGTCCGTACTAACGTATGGCGCAGAAACATGGACGATGACAATATCCGATAACGTGTCGCTTGGAGTGTTTGAGAGAAAGATTCTGCACAAGATTTCTGCTTTACGGCGACGTAGACATAGCGCAGCGAATATAGATCCAACGGCTTCGTTGGCTGGGTCATATCATCTGAATGGATACAAAGACCCCGGCTCTGAAAGTATTCGATGTGGTACCAGCAGGTGGTAGCAGAGGAAGAGGAAGGCCAATCAAGAAGAAGAAGCCCAATCTACCGAGTTTAGTCTTCACAGTTTCTAGTGATAATAATATAACATAAAGCGACTAGATAGCAGTAGTTCTGCCAATTGCTGTCAAAAGATTCAGTATATCCAATCATATTACTAAGCGTCGGTTCACCCTTACCGGACTCCAAGAAACTATTAAAAAATATGGTCGAAATTCCGGCTCAGTTGCAAATACGTAAATATAATTTAAAACTATTCTTCCGAGGAGGCCTATTTTCAGCTTTGGCGGTTATGTTAACATTGGCGCTATTAGAGCGAGAATAATATACGAGTGTTCCTTCAAGCATTAATGTATTTATAAGGACTGCCTGTTTGGTCCTTATTTCTTTCGAAATGAGGAAGGCGACACCGTTACCGTTAATGGTCAATGGTCTTCGGCACAGAGCATATTAACCGATTTTCGTAACACTCGAAGTTGTGAAGGAGAAATTTGAATACTGGGTCATATCATGGCGAGCGTTCATCGATTGGCCATCGCAATCATACGATTTGAGAGCGCACGAATATTTTCTCTGGTTGTACTTCAAGTCTTCACTATACACTGACAACAGAAATACTTTCAATAAGATTAAGGCCAACGTTCAAAACGTTATTGCCGAAATAACACTGCAAATATTGGACTGAGCTATCAAAAATTGGATCGACCGCTTGAAGTACTACCAACGAAGCCGAGGTGGTTATTTCCATGATGTTGCTTGTATCATAGCTTCAAAATAAAGCCAGAGTAAATTTTATGTGTTTGCTTTATTTTAATTTCTTCTCATATCGATTTTATCTGGTTGCCGTATATAATAAAGTTTTTAAAAATTATAACATCAAAAATTATCGAAACAACCTTGAACGCAATCTGCCAGATGGTGTTTGCGTAATAGCTTTGCATTTGCTTCTGATATACTTTTTTCATCACAAATTTTTACTACAGCGTTGAACACCATGCAATATTGCATGTAAATATTATATGAAATGCATAAACATACGAGTAAATACTATTCAGGGTTAAAATGTTTGCGTAAAAATATATTTTACCTCGACCAGCATGCAATATTGTTCGAGATTTAAGCCGGGATTAACGGTGTGCGGTATCAGTAATGGAAGCACGTGTATCGCCACCGTTTCCACCGTCAGCCCATACGTTTTATCGGCAACCATTTTGTGATAAATATCTGCAAGCAATTGAAACGTAGTTGTTTGTTATTAAATACAAAATATTTCAAGCACGTATTGATTTTCATATTTTATTATTCACTTGTTAATGCATACACAAGAGTTAGCATAAATGTTTTAAAAGCGCCAACATTTCAATGAGATTAGAACAAAAATAGAAAATGGCAGTTACAACAACCAAAGCTCTCCTTGCTGTGTCAATTACTAGTATAGTCTCATATTTGGCAATTTTCTCTAAGATCGTCAAATAGATATTAGCTTAAATTAAATTAGTGTACAAGTTGAAGTATTTTTTTCAAGGAATTTTCGGAATGTAACTGCCAGCATAGCCTTCAAGTTCAAATTTAGGCTACCGGACCACAGTAGTGTTTTCCAACCGGAGGTAGCCGCAATTAAAGGAACAGCGGAATAATGGCTTACTTCTGTAACTACATTAAGGGAAGTAAATATTTATTCCGACAACCAAGCAGCAATTAGGGATCTTCGTTGGTACGTTCGAAACTAGTGAATTCCCTCTCGACTGCATCAGAGTACTTTGATATTAGGTTCATTCGGGTTCACGGTCACAGTATCATAGATGGAAATTACAGGGCTGATGAGCTAGTTAGACAGAGGACCATTGAGACGGTTTCACCACGAAATGAGAGTAAAGGGGTTAACCTGAGAACCTGTGATCTGTTCTTGGAAAGAGAGGCTTCCGTCAACTCAGCAAGCGCTAGGTTAGTGCCCGAACGGGCAAAAAGTCGACGGATCTTTCTGGCCACAAACAGATCGGAGGCTAAGGCTAACAAAGCAAGCCGCAGCTCTCGAGTTTTCTGGGCATCTTTACCGGCCATTGTTCAATAAGGTCCATGTGGTGGGGTTGCTTCAAGTTCTTTCTGCAGAAGATGTATGGAGGATGAGATTGAATCTTCTCAGCACCTTATCTTGAGGTACTCTGCTCTCGCTGGCGTAAGATGCAGACATCTTGGCTTTCACTTTTTTGCTATATCAGCGGATTTGTTGGTTTGTTATGTCGTTTGAATGAAAACAAACGCTCCGGCTCTGAAAGTATTCGATGTGATACCAGCTAGTGGTAGCAGAGGAGGACGAAGGGCGCTTCTACGTTGGAAAGATCAGGTGGAGAAGGATTTGACATCACTTGGTGCGTCCAACTGGCACCGGTTAGCACGAGAAAGAATGACTGACGCGCTTTATTATACTCGGCCAAAATAGAGTAAGCGGTTATCGCACCAATCAGAAGAAGAAAAATACGTGCATTGTCAGAAGCCGGGTTAGATAGTTTGAAACTGTTTATGATTTCGCTAGAAGAAAAACTTTGCAATAGTTCCAGCAACTTCTAACTAAAAAAGAAACTATAAATATAGGGTTTTCCAATAAGAGGTGTTACTTTGATATTCACGAAAAGTGATATTTTTTAATATAAATAATCGGATGTCTATTTCATTATAAAGAGGAAGGTATGCCGTTAATAGAGGAAAATAACATTAGGCAAACGACCGCCATGACCACACTTACAGGACAATATCCTTTTCATGAAATTTTCCATAACCGAATTGCAAAGTGGCTACCCTATGTCCTTGATAGCCTCACGAATTCCATCTTTGAGATTGTGATCGCCTCTTCGAGAGATAACACGTTCCGGAAACTTTTCTCGTAAAAGATCAATGGTTTCGTACTTGTGTGGCACGTAGCGCCTTATTGTTGAAAATAAACGTTGTCCAGATCAATACCATCCAATTCCGGCCATAAAAAATCGTTAATCATCTCTCGATAACACAATCCATTCACCAATAACACCTGTTATTGGAAAACCCTTTGCAATTATTTGGAGACAACTAACCAATAATAGCTTTAGCCGCAGTAACTGTAGGTCAGCTTCCACTGGATCTTGTTTAATTCCAGCTAAATACTGTAACTCTTCATAGAGAATTAATGTGTTTAAGTTTCTTGACTTTTACATGAGACAATTTTGCAAACACAGTAGCAACACATTCTCACGTTTTAACACAAACAGTTTTTCTCTTTTTTGACAGCCAACACCTGTTTTCAAGTGTCTGGAGCAATGTCTTGTGTGAACACAAGGTATGAAACGTCCTATAATAATATACATGTAGATATCCCGTAAAATCTTTAAAGTAACCATGATGATCCAATATTACATACTATGCACATACATTTCTACATATGTTTATGTATTGCTTATACTGTTATTTTGTTAAATACTTACGAACTGTATGCATCACAATATCCGGATCCGGTATGCGAACATCACCAAGCAGCTGCAGGACTTCTATCATAACCTTTTGCAGCAATATTGATATTGAAGGAAATGATTCGGCATATACATAAATAACAGAAAACTGATTGTGAGGTGGATAACATTTTTCGTAGGTATGAATGCTGCAGACTACAAATACATACAAGCACCTATACATTTACATATGCGGGTATGTATGCGAGAGTAGCGCGAGTGTGCATTTTCTGCTCTACCTACGACTTACAATCATTTCCATATACGCATTTGCATACATATTTAGAACTTACCAGACAGGCTGCTTAGCATAAGTATAAATGAAAAGTTACATATTTATATGCAAGTATTATTCACCTGAGCTCGCTCCAGTTTATCCATCAGTCCTTCAATGCAGATGAGAACAATTTGCACAATTTTTGGATCGGCTAGATTTTTTTCAAACACCGATTTTACCTTTGGCACAACCATACTTCTTAAAAAGACATCTTCAATGTTGTCGAATACGTTTGTAACTGCAACAACGGCAGCGTTCTGCGTGTGGAGGTGGTTCAAGAAATAAAGTAAAGGTTTTTTTGTATAGAAAAGTAAAAGGAGATTTCACACATTTAAAAAATATAAAGTGGTATAAAATTGGAATAGGCAATCGTATTTCTAACAATAAGCGTTGTTTTCTCAATTTCCTGTCATAAGTTAAATTATTGGTAATTTTAATAACTTTTTTGCTTTATTTGAGTTGTATGGCTATCAAAAATGTTATGTGAATGCTTTTTCTAAATTTAGTTTTCGTATTATGTTGAACCGGGCTTTTTCTCTCTTAAGTGAAATGTGACAATTTGAAATTTCAAGCAAATATAATATAATTTCTCTCTAGTTTTATTTAAACTCGAAGGATGCGACACACTAAAATACCCATCCTTTCAAATGAGAAGTTGGCAAATGGCAGTTTGGCTTCACCTGCTTTGAATTTCTAGTGGCGCTAGATAAATTTAAAGTTTGCTTACTGAATTGGTCTTCAGAGGTTAAGAGGTCGGCTGGTGAAATGTTTTTTTAGAACCTGAAGCAGTCTGAGCTTATATAATTAATAAATTTTTTAATGATGATATGTAAATCGCAATGTCATAGAAGTTCTACTAGCTTAGAATCATAAGGCTGCTCGAAAATGCCAAATAATCATAGAATTGAATTGAATACAAAGAACTGATTTCATTTTTTGCAAAGAAAAGGCGCACCTAGATGTTGTTTTATTGTAAAATGAAGCATCTGCATATTTAGATTCTTTCAAGTTTTACTATTTTTTATTCAAAATACGGCTCTTAACAATCATGTAAAGGGTGATCAGATTCAAGGTACTTTTTTCAATAGGAAAGACGTCCTATGGGCTAGAGGAGGAACCATCGGAGCATATTCCTTCAAAGACGAGGCAGTGAATGGCAAACGCTATCGCACTGATTATAAATGACTTTTTGATGCCGGATATTGAAGCCCGTGATTATCACAACATTGGGATCGTACAAAATAGCGCAACTTGCCATACAGCCCGTAAAACAATGGATTTACTGCGTCGTCGTTTCGATGAGCAATTCATCTCTCGTCGCGGAACAGTGGATTAGTCACCAAGATCGTGTGATATCACACTTTGGACTTCTATATTTAGGGTTATGTAGGAAGTCAACATTACTAAAGTTATTCACGAGGTATCGACCGAAGTCCTCCAACGAGTCGGAAGTCATTCAAAATTGGTGTTTACGGATGTCCGAATTACGTCGCAATTGCGACCAACATTTGAAATGAGTTATCTTTAAAAAATAAGTGCCAACAATAATAAAGATTAAGCAATCAATTTGAATTTTCGTTGTTTTATTTCGATTTAAAATCCAAAATCTCTAAATTGATCACCCTTTATATGTGAAAAATTACATCATTTAACCACCGCCTACAGACTGCCATACCTGAATTATTCAAGGATTCGCTCACACATTATGGCATTGTGTTCAGCGAAAAAATTCTCATTAGAAGATATAAACATAAATCAAATCATAAACATTATAATATATACAGTTCAACCTTGGGTACATAGCTAATAATCTAGGCGCCCACCTGCACTTGTATTGCTGAGCTTTCGAAAGCAAAGAACAGCATTGGAATAATGTCGGCGGTAACATCCCCAGGTGCCGTCTTCTCAATAATGAGATGTAAATTTTCCAGTAAAGTGACAGTAGCCTGGGTGGATTTGGGTGAACGGAAAAGAACTCTGTAAAAATACAATGTAAATACATAAATATCAATAAACACAAGTACGTAAACACATGAAAATGTACATAAATAGGTATATATTTAAAGAAGCGATTTCGTTGGCTCTTGAGTACGATAAGTGGCATGAGAAGAATTAAGGATACCCCCTCTACACAGCTTAAGCTAAATATAATACCCAGAAGTGTAAAATTATGGTTGCGATCGATCGTTATGCGTATACTCTTTAGGAGAGTGAAGAAAATAATATCAATTTATTTCGAAGGAATGCGGGGACCATTTTTATTCATTTTGCAAATTCCCGCTTACAATTAAATGGAATCCCTTCTAAAACGAGGCAAATATTTCAAAAGTCTTTTAATTTTCAAATCACCTCAGACTTTGTTCTTACTTTGTCAATCATATATAAGTATGTATATGCACTTTTGCACAAGGGTATTACAATTTTGTTCAATTACTGGTTGCATGCAAACGCTCAGAATCATGAGAGGAGTCGATTCGGTACAGCCGAATTTATCCCCTTTACTTGTTCCCTTTTTTGATATTGTGTTTAAAAACAGGTGGTTTGAACGCTGGCCAAGTTTTAGCGAAACCCGCTGATTATTTGGATGCTTGTAAAAATGTATGAAGTGACTTGTTCGAATTCTCTTACAACAGCCAATATATTGGGTTGGGGAGTAAGTTCATAGCGTGTTTATATTTTCCTTATTTTACAACGATTTGTTTGCTGTTTGGCAAAGGGTAAGTATTTTAATTTAATTTGAAGGGAGTTTGTAGAATTTTCCAAAGCTTTTTATATCTTTTTCGGCTTCTACTTTTAATTCGTCTTGTGTACATATCTGAATACATTTTACATACATGTAATTTTATTGAAAACTGTGTGTTGGTTTATGACTGTAAATTTGTATATATGTAAGTATGTATTTTATGGTTAAAAAGTGTAGGTAAGGGAATTGAACTTGAGTTTGAAATATTTTGCAAACATACTTAACTATTTTTAGCTAATACAAAATTAAAGGTTATCTGTTTTAGTTTTATTCTTATATTAAAAATTGCAATATTTTATGTATTTATTTATACATTTTCGAGTTCATTACTTTATAGTTATTATATGCTATAGTATATCAATTTTGAATAATTCCATTTAAATATTTTTGATTTTTTAGCTTATTTATGTATTTTATGCTGATTGAGCTTATTTTTATTATATGTAGGTGTGTTTGGGTGATATAAGGCTACTGGGCAACCGCACGCCATATACTAACCTCAATGGGGGTGTGGAAACTAAAAATTCCCAATTTTGTTTATAAAATACTCATTCAATGTTTTTTCCCGTGTGGCATTACTGACGGATGTTATAAAAAATGCACATTTTTCAGCGCTCTCACGAGAAAAAGAGTTTCACATCTAGTCATCTATGCTAAAAAGCTTAGATGAGGCCGAACTTTCTGCGCGACTTAAACATGCTGAGCATTTGCAGGCAAACTTCGAAAAAGCACGATCAACACTTAAGCTATTGGACCGTAAGGAATTTGAGTCTGATGCTGACAAAAATTTCTTCAAGGTGTATATTCAGGTAGAGGCAAAAATTAATCGTTGGCTGAATACAAAACACATGTAAGTCATCTGGCGCGCACTCTTCAACACTACGACAATTCTCCTGGGACGACATTACGCCGCAGCAGTTACAACGCCGATCCAGGCTATCTGAGCTTAAATTCCAGTTGTTAGTGGCTCCTATCTCGACTGGCCATCGTTTTTCAGCACGTTTACTTCAGCAATAGATAAAGACGTGGAGATGTCCAAATTAGAAAAAATGCAGTACTTGATCACCGGTCTCAGTGATGCAGCTTTAGACACTGTGCGCTCACTCGAGCCCAGTGAAGAGAATTATGACAAAGCTTTAGATTTATTAAAAGTACGTTTTGATAATAAATTACTTCATTTCCAAGCACACATAAAGGCAATTTTCGGGGTACAAGGTAAGGCAATGGGCGCATCAGATGGGTTATAAAAATTAAGCGATCAAGTAAATGAACATCTTCGAGAGCTGCAAACTTTAGCAACTACTATATAATGGCTTAATCATTCACCTCATCACAAGTAAACTGGATCGAGAAATGCACGAGAAATGGGAAGAGAATTTATCTGCACACAAATTACCTACATGGATTGATATGTTAACGTTTTTGGAAAAAAGATGCCGCATGATGGAGAATTTGGAAAACGCTATGGTCATACAGGCACCTAGGAAACAGGTGAAAAATATTGTATCTCAAGAAAAACCAAAAGCAAGCGTACTTGTTACTGTAGGTGGTGGCAAGCCCACTCCACTCTGTATTTTTTGTGATTCCAAAGAGCATTTCATTACTGGTTGCACTTCTTTTTTGAATCTTTCTCCAAATTTGCTTTGTACTTAAATTGCCTACGTAAGGGCCACACTATCAAGCAATGCAAATCTGGCAATTGCAGGTATTCCCAAGCAAAACATAACACTTTGTTGCATTTAAATGGCAACCAAGATAGCGGACCAAAACCAATTGTAGCATCGCCTATAACCAATCGCCAGTTAGCCTCGAAAAATATGTCTAATAACTGTGTGCTCTTAGCAACGGCCATTATTTTAGTATACATTAATTCCTTGTCACGCTATTTTAGAATCTGCGTCTCAATTAAATTTCGTTACAACCCGGTTAGCAAATCAACTTTAACTTCGATCTCATCATTCACCAGTTTCAATTTTCTTCGTTTGCCTTCAGGGGACTTACTCAGTTAGACTACCACCTAAATCCGATCTTGATGCTCTTGGTGAATCGTATTATCTAGATTTACGTAGATTCAGGGCGCTAGAAAGAAAACTCCAAAAGGAGGAATCCACAAAATTTTTATATTCGGAATTTATGTAGGAGTATAAGGATCTTGGTCATATGTCGCTGGCATCATTTCAAGCAGACAAACCAGTTTACTACTTACCGCATCACTGCGTTAAAAAGCAAGACAGTACCACTACAAAACTGCGTGTGGTTTTTGATGGGTCTGCTAAAACTATTGCAGGGTATTCGGTAAACGATTTGTTGCTACCAGGGCCAATCAATCAGCCAAAACTTTTCAACATCTTGCTGCGCTTCAGACATTTTAAAGTTGCACTATGTGGCGACATATGTAAAATGTACCGCTGCGTTAAAATGAATAGCCCTGATGACCAGTTGCAGTGCATTCTTTGGCGCGACGACCCATCAGAGCAAACCAAGACATACAAGTTAAACACGGTCACATATGGAACGAGACCTGCTGCTTTCCTAGCTATTCGAGCTATGCATCAACTTACATTTGATGAGGAGGAATCATTTTCAGTCGGCGCTAAAATCATTCGAAGAGATTTATAAGTGGATGATTTGATATCAGGTTGTGATTCCATCGAGGAGGTCATACTAATGAAGCAAGAGATCAGACAGCTACTCCTACAAGGAGGTTTTCCAATTCGAAAATGGTGTTCTAATGAAGTTGATGTTTTGAAAAATGAAGACGAAAGTAATTGCGAAAAATTCATAAAATATTATGATCGTATCGATGTGACAAAGGCCCTTGATCTTGTATGGGAATGTATCTCAGACAACCTTCTTTTCAGTTTCACAACAAATTTGAATTCGCAGAAAATTACAAAGCGATCTATTCTTTCAGTCATAGCGCGGTTCTACGATCCACTTGGCTTAATATCCCCAGTTATCACAAAGTTGAAGATCTTCATGCAAGCCTTATGGAAGGAAAAACTGGTTTGGGATGGAAGCGTGCCGCAATCGCTACAGTCCATTTGGATGGACTTGTGTGGTCAATTTTCATTCTTTAGAAATCTTCATTTTCCACGGTACGTGTTTGCACTGAAAGTCCGCGTTCAAAATCATGCCTTTTGTGAAGCCAGTTTACCCGCTTATGGTGCTTGTGCTTATGCATGCGTTGAAAAGCACGGCGTCAACAAAATACATCTTCTATGTTCCAAGTACAGAGTTACACCTTTGAAGTCGATCACGGTTCCGAAACTCGACTTTTCTGCTGCGTTGCTGTTAGTGGAATCGGTTTCAAATATTTTCGAAAATAGCCAACTTTCATATGAGTGCCATTCTTGGTCGGATTCAATGATTGCATTGTCGTGGCTACGATCTGCTCCCAGTAATTTTAATATATTCGTATCAAATCGCGTGGCTTAAATGCAATCGCTTACATCAAGCATGACCTGGCATCACATTCCCACCGAACTGAATCCTGCGGATATTCTTTCGTGCGGCTGCACTCCAAACGAACTATTAAATAACACCCTTTGGGCTAATGGGCCTTCATTCCTCCATTTTGATTCAGCGCATTGCTTGGCCAATGGATTGGATTTATTATCTAATCTTCCAGAAAGACGGCGCCATGTTTTAATTGCTGCAACTCAAATCGACTTACAACAAAATCAACTTACGGTTGCAAGTTCCAAAATTCATTCAGCAAGTTACATCGTGTGTTTGCATACGTTTACAAATTTTGACACATTAAATCAAAACAAACTTTACCATCAGCTGGATCACTCACAGTCGACGACATTAAGGGTGGTACACTGCTGCTGATCAGACATATCCATGATCATCAGAATACAAAGTACTGAAAGAAAATAAACAGTTGCCTTCCTGCAATCATCGCCTTTCACTCAATCCATTTATCAGCAGTTTTGGCCTATTGATGGCCGCAAAACAGTTTAAGAAATCATTAATAAATGCTTGAGGTGATTCCGCCTTAAGCCGAGGGTAGTGCAACAAATTGCAGGCCAACTTCCAACAGGCCGTGTGCGACCATTTAGACCTTTTAATACAACTGGTGTTGACTATTGTGGACCACTCCGATACAAATGTGAGGTGCGCAACCGGCCACCCGTGAAATGCATCTTTGTTTGTTTTTCAACGAAAGCGTGTCATCTTGAACTTGTTCAAGATTTATCGACGTCATCGTTCATTGCTGCACTCAAACGATTTATCAGCATTAGAGGCAAACCAAGCACTATTTGGTCTGATAACGCTACAAATTTGGTGGGGCGAAAAATGAATTAGAAGAGCTGCGAAGACTATTCGCCGATCAAAATCACAATAGAGCAGTAGCTGAAATTTGCATTGAAAATCAAATAGACTGAAAATTTATTCTCCCCGCTCGCCCCATTTTGGCGGCTTATGGAAAGCTGCGGTCAAGTACGCAAAACTTCATTTCTATCGCACCGTTGGCGTCTCTATTTTAACTTTAGATGAGCTTCGCACTTTAATTTGTGTGATTTCAGCTATTTTAAACTCTCGTCCCCTTTGTCCAATTACAGAAAATCCAAACGATCTTGACGTGCTTACACCAACGCACTTTTTCATTGGTGGGTCATTTACAACCATAGAAGAACCAATTGAAACGCATCTAAATATGAACCGTCTAAGCCGGTGGCAGCGAATTTGTCAGATGTAGCAAATCTTTTGGCAAAGGTGGAGCACTGCCTATCTATCCTTACTGCAAGAGAGGTGTAAGTGGCGAACCTCTATGGCAAACATACAACAAGGTGCTATGGTGCTTTTAAAGCACGACAACCAACCGCCTTTAAAATGGAGTCTGGGTCGAGTTGAACACACCTTCAGTGGCGCTGACGGATATGTTAGAGCAGCAATCATTAAAACAGCACTTCCGGTTGAAACAGATTTGGTTGAAAGCCTACGCCTTCCAACGAGGGGAGTATGTATGCAGCAGGAATCTGCATAAACTCCATTTATTTTAATTCAAACATAAAGAATTGATTTTCATAGTTTATCTTTATAGAAAATACCTTTTGTTATTCCTACAGGCATTCTTTATAAAATACTGTAATCATATTTATTTTTCTATCTGCCTTCAGCATACTGTATTTTTCGTTAAGCTAACGGTGCCTGCTTTGCAGATTCGATGCTATAAGAAAAAATAATTCATAGGATTATGAAAAAACTTAATTCCTCATAACAAAGGGTGTAAGCGTATTTTAGGGATGTCGGAAAGCCATCGATGCATCGAAAATATCGATGTTTTGCTTCAGTGCTTAAATAGTTTCTGAATGTTATGAGTTTGTCTGAAAACAAAAATTAACCGTTAGTCCAAATTACATTTTTTTTTTAAATTTTGCTTAAAAATTACCATTTCGTGAGACGTGGGTGGCCATTGGCCATTTTAATTGCCGTACTTCCTTGAACAAAGAGAGATACATACATGAATAAATCGGCTCTTCTCATCGTTCTGAACATTTTGATATAAACATATGTATGTATTATATCTATCTCGATTGATTTACGTTATTAGGTACAACTGTTGACTGACCAAATGTAACTAAGTAATAAAAATAATGTTAATATTAATATACCGAATATTAAACAACTCTAAAACTTCAGCTGATAATACACCAAAGCACGAAGAAAAAGTCAAAAGATCAGAGCTATTTACAGTAGGCGATATCTTTCGCGGTTTGTTCAACGGGTGAAAAATTTATAATTTTTTTGCCTAACCTCTACAGTCTCCTTGGAGAGCGCTTCTATATGGAGACCTTAAAGCATTATCAATAATTTCAAATCCATAATACATCTTTCTTTCCATAAGTGCTACTTTGGTCGGAGTCTAATCCAAAGTAATTCACCAAGCACAAATGCGGAAGCCTCTGAAGAAATCTCGTATTTTTCCGCTTTTCTGATTTACAATTTTCTTGTTGCAAACCATTCATGCAAATATTGCACAATTATCTGAATATAAGTGTCAAATAATTTGCTTAACTTAAAATAAAAAAAAATACCAGTCTAACGGTTAGACGGGATAGAAGTGAAACCTTCCGTAAGACAAACTGAGAGAGAATGAGACGAAAGCAGCATTAGGGGCGGGATAATTATAGGTTCATTATAACATCCTCAATGTTTTCAATTTCAACAAATGATACGAGTGGCTTATGATAGCTAAAATATGATACAAATGCTTTGGTTTCGATGTTGTCAACATATCTTTGAAATACCGCGTCAATTGTTGTTTTTGATCGTGTTGTCGATTCAGTGCGATTGTTACACATTTTTAAATTGAATGTTGTATTAAGAAAGTCAATTAAAGGAACCGCTGTGTCCAATGCAAAATTTACGTTAAAATCGCCACTTAAAATCATTGGAACTTTATCGTAATCTTTTCTAAATATCCGCGATACTTCTGGTGTATACTTTATTAAATTTTCGTGAATGAATTCCGTGATGCTATTTATTGATTTTTTTTTCTGTCGATATTCACGACACTTTTCTGCATTGTTTTTCGGCATAATTGCGGTAAATATTTAAAAATTAAAATATTTACGAATATAAAAATACACACGCGGTTGCTATTATGAGCGTCCCCAGCAAAACCTGCGTGACCGAAACTCTAACACAATTACATTTTTTTGAATGTTACAAACACATATGCACGCAGGTTTTGCTGGGGTGTGACCGAAACTCTAACACAATTACACATATGCACTCGTATTTGTTTGAAAATCGACTTTTTTTAGGTTCTCCGTCACCTTTGGAAAATGTGTAAACAGTAAGCAAACTTGATTCAAATATTTTCCCTCATTTTTGCATCAGTAAAATTAAACAAACGCCGTAGCCGAATGGGTTGGTGCGTGACTACTATTCAGAATTCACAGAGAGAACGTCAGTTCGAATCTCGGTGAAAACACCAAAATTAAGGAAAACTATTTTTCTAGTAGCGCTCACCCCTCAGCAGGCAATGGCAAAACACCGAGTGTATTTCTGCCATGAAAAAAAGCTCCTCATAAACATATCATAAAATAAAATAAAATATCTGTTTAAAAAAATTTTTTTCTTGTGATTCGAACCAACGATTTTGGATCGGAAGCTCACATTGCTAGTCGCTCGGCTACCGCGCCATGCTGTCGGCGCTGGCCTAAAAGTTATTTAGTTCGTCGCTACGTTTATATCAACATATAATATAACGCTTCGTAACTAAATAACTTTTAGGCCAGCACATACAGCATGACGCGGTAGCCGAGCGACTAGCAATGTGAGCTTGCGATCCAAAATCCTTGGTTCGAATCACAAGAAAAAATAAAAGTTATTTTTATTTAGTTCGTCGCTACGTTTATATCAACATATAATATAACGCTTCGTAGCCAAGTTGGTCGCTTTTTTCGTTTCACTTTTTCCCAAATCACTCCCAACGATTCTAAAGAAGTTTTCACTTCAAAAATAAAATTGTTTCTACTCACTTCATTGTCGGCGCCATAATCGACTCGTATTCACTTGGCGATGCCTCTTGTATGAGTGTAATGGTCGGTTGTAGGACAGCCGCCAGCACTTCACCGTTGCTAATTTCGGCCTGCAAGATTGGCCACACATTTTGCCACCACAATTTCTGAAATTAAAACTCTAAGCGTTAGCTACATCTACCGCTTAGTAGATTCTCTTAGTTATAAATATTTTGTGTTTATTTTCTGGAACATATTTTTTGTTTGCATCTGTATACGCTATCTAAAATTTGCTAGCCATAAAATGCCAACCAACGCCAGCTATAAAAAAGTGTATGAGAGTAGCTAGGAATAGTCATCTTGTGGCTGCAGGTACTTTTATGTGCCATGCAATTGGTGTCTCATAAACGTGTCGCAATTTTATTTTGCCATTCAAAGAACAGCTCACTCGGTCAACCATTAGGGTTTAATTACCCTCAACTTCACGGAAAACAAGATACATATAATATTTTAGCAATGTCAGTTTAATAGTGGTTCCTTTAACTTTTACGGTCGCTACACCTGTTGCAATAATGATTTGTTTTTTAAAGTGAGTTTTTCACTTCTGCTGGCTAGGTTCTTTGGTATTTCATATACAAGCGCGTTTAGTATTCCATACCTTTTAACCAAAGTGGCGCCCAAAGCATACACACACTTATTATATAATATAGTACGTTCACATATGCATTAATCACCTACAAATCCACTAAATTAATCTACCCTTTCACATATGGCAGATTACCTGCAAAATTGACAATCAGCTGTCAATACTGCTTTGAGAGGTTTTTCTTCATAGAAATTTTTTTGGTTGAATATTTCAGTGTTTTGGTTTCTTTAATTATTATTAACGATATGAAGAAAATACAAGGAGAAAGAATAGCTAATTTAATTGCGCAATTAATTGGCTGCTAATAATAAACAGTTGGCGACGTTTACTGAGGTTGCAAAAAATTATGGCAGCAATGCGCATAGGAAATTCTATATTACATTTTATAATAAGTAAAAGGAGGACAAAACGTTTATGGGCACACGCTTTTCTCTGTAAACTGAATCCCTAATTAATAATATTTAATACAAATTTTATTACAATTCTGCTTACAGACCTGTTTTCTTTGCCGGCATCCATTTCATTTTGTTTTTGTTTTGATGTTTCTCCTTACATTCGAAATAATAATTATCGATAACACAGAAAACAGGTTGTATGTCGAAAAGTATCGTTATTATCTAGGATTATTTTTTAATCTCAGATTTTGGGAGAGAAATTTTGTATGGGAAATCGCGCTTTTTAATTAAGGATTTTGAGTTAAGCGCGAAAAAGTAGATCTTCTACTTATATGTGAACGTATTATTACATAATACACTTGTATATATGTACATATACATAATAAATAATACAAGTTCTGCATAAGCTATTTACCCTCGGTATCAGCGGCATCGCTTCCATTAGTGTATTTTTGTAAAAATGCGATTTTTGCGACTTATCATTCATGTTTACCACATCTAAGAACTTGAGTGCATTTACAGCGGGATCTCTAAAAGTATAGAACAAACACGTACACAAATGGTATTTTTAAAACTACTTCACTCAAGAAAGTTTAAAATAAGAACACGGTCCGAACCGAATTTTATATATGTACCCGCGCATATTTTAGTAAAATTTAATTTGGGCTGGCTATTAATTTTTGAAATGAAACAAATGCATGGATAATGAGAGTTATAGTTTGTAACATCCGACAGCCTAACAGAAATATTAACAAGAACAAGAAGTGAGCGCGGTTTCTATCCGATCTCATTATAATTACATATGTCAATTTTAAATGAGATGAGGAGCAATACAAGTTTTGGTGAGTTTTATTAAAACGTTTTCGAGATACATGCATTTACCCATTACTGGGCGTGGCACCTCCCATTTTTCACAATTTCATCCGTCGTATTTCCGGGTTCATCTTTTGTATCAAAGTTAAGGAATTTTCCACCATTATTTTTTTTTAAATTACCGTTATATGGGAAGTGACCTTTCTATAGGGTTTTCCAATAAAAGGTGTTATTTTGATATTCAAAGAAAATGGTATTTTTTAATATAAATGAACGGATGTTTATATCATTATAAAGAGGAAGGTATGTCGTTATTAGTGGAAAATAACATCAGGCAAATGACCATCACGGCGGCCGGCGTAGCCGAATGGGTTGGTGCGTGATTACCATTCGGAATTTACAGAGGAACCTTGGTTTGAATCTCGGTGAAACACCAAGATTAAGAAAAACGTTTTTCTAATAGCGGTCGCCCCTCGGCAGGCAATGGCAAACCTCCGAGTGTATTTCTGCCATGAAAAAGCTCCTCATAAAAATATCTGCCGTTCGGAGTCGGCTTGAAACTGTAGGTCCCTCCATTTGTGGAACAACATCAAGACGCACACCACAAATAGGAGGAGGAGCTCGGCTAAACACCCAAAAAGAGTGTACGCGCCAATTACATATATATATATATAAATGACCACCACGATCACGCTTACAGGACAATATCCTTTTCGTGAAATTTTCTATAACCGAATTGCAAAGTGGCTGCCCTATGTCCTCGATAGCCTCACGAATTCCATCTTTGAGGTCTTGAATGGACCCTGAGCTGCTGGCGTAGACCTTCTCTTTCACGTGGCCCAAAAAAAAAGTCACACGGTGTTAAATCACAAGATCTCGGTGGCCAATTGTGATCACCTCTTCGAGAGATAACACGGTTCGGAAACTTTTCCCGTAAAAGATCAATGATTTCGTTACTTGTGTGGCACGTAGCGCCGTCTTGTTGAAAATAAACGTTGTCCAGATCAATACCATCCAATTCCGGCCATAAAAAATTGTTAATCATCTATCGATAGCTCAATCCATTCACCTGTAACACCTGTTATTGAAAAAACCTTTATTTGCAGTACCAGCTGCTTTGGACAAAGAGTTATATGTAGTATGTACCAATTTTCATTGAAATATATTAGTTTTTGCTCGTACTATCATGCACACGGACGGATGGGCAGGCTAAATTGATTAGCGTTAAGCGAACAAAATTGTGAAAATTGAGCGGGTATGATGAATAAACATCGTATACAGTTGATAGCGGGAACGTAACTATAGCCACGTAACTATATGATATGGAGAAAGCATTAATATTATTTTTAAATTTAGCTAAAGTGGAAAATGTGCAGATATTTATAACAATGAAAAATAAATTAAACATTGCGAGTAAATCTCCGCCTGAAAATTATCGCATGAAGTTGCCTACTCCCAATGCCTACAATGGCTGTAAAGCCTGAACAACTACACCTCAAAGGATTAATTCAGCCCTTTTTGGGCGATAGATTCAAATTTTTCAAGAAAACGGTCAATATATTATAGTTTATAAACTGATTGCAGAACTACTTTTGAAGTAATTAGAGGGTTAACGCTGCTCAAAGTGCAATCAGGTTAAAGGAGGTTGGCCTCTGGCCTCAAAAGACATAGTCGCATTTTTAGGCAGTTAACACCGCATTTCTCTGAACTTCGAACAGATCTCTCTATCCGCAACAGGGGACATAAATAAGTATACAGGAGCCTGATTTATGGAATTGTTTGACGCTAACGGTTTCCTTAATATGTAATCAAAATAGTTTACACATGGTAATTGTGTACTGGGATAAGCTTTCATATGCGCCTTAATTTAGCTGCAAATTTTAGGTACCGTTATCCACGCTTTACTTTGCCTTTGATGCCAGCGAAATTTATGTCACAGAAGTTAGTATACAGCTAACGATTGTTCAGTTAGCATAACATTTATTTTTACGTATTGATTGAAAAAGTTAAAGCTATTAAAAGGAAATAATTAAAGTGAGTATAAAAATTTAGGGAAGTACGTTTTGTATTAATTTTTGCGGCATTTTTTGTAATGACACCAAGAGGAAAAGAGCTTTCTGATGATTTAAAAAAACTGATCGTTGTGGGCGTCCGTCGCTCTTAAGTCCCAGAGAAAAAAGCTTAGTCGTACGGAAAATCAGAACAAACCCCAAAATAAGTGTCCCCAAATTGAAATCTGAAGTTGAAAACGAGACTGGAAAACAATTAAGCACCCAAACTATTCGCCGGGTTTTGCATAGTGCTGGTTATCATGGGTGCAATGTTAGGAAAAAGTCCTTCGTGAGTAGTGTCAATCGAAGTAAACGGATTTCATTCGCAAAAGATCATGAAAAATATGACCAAACGTTTTGGAACCAAGTCATATTTTCTGATGAGTGTAAGCTCAGTATCTTTTGGGGTGTAGGGCAGATCGCCTCCGCGTGGTGCACCCCGGGTAACGCCAAATGATCTGCGGCCTTAACGGCCTTAAACCTGAACGGTGACGACCCTGCATTCTTTTGGCATTTTCTAAAATCTCTGAACTTGAACTTGGTTTCCTGAGCTGGTGGTTGCGGCATTCTGCCACCCGAGTACGCTGGGGTGAAACTCAGCCGAAACGGCTGGTGGGCAAATGTCGTGACTGCCCCCGTCCCGTTAAAACCCTGGCAGGCCTCGGAGTACGTTCCTAACTCGTCGCCATTGGGTTGGTGGTGTAGGTGCGGTTGAGAGGACTCCCGCTTTGCGTCCGATCTGGCTCTGAACGCATGCCTCATAAGGGTATGCGTCAACCCTAGCACGGCCTCCCTGCCTCGGCACAGATAACCGTGGGATCATTTAAGGACGACTACACTTTCGAGTTATGGATAGCGGCTCCGAGTGGGGACCCAACAAAATTAAACATGAACAACAACAACAACAAAAACAAAACTAATAACAAAAACCCTAAAAATTTAGGCGGCAGTGGGGATTCGGAGCCGAACCCCAAGGTCTCCTCACTTAAGGAAAGAGGGGCGGAACCGCCTTCTCTAACCAGCCCTAACCGAGAGGCAGCCCAGGGGGGCAAAACAAGTAGGGGCGGAAGGGCGTCGGAGTCGACGCTCAAAGCATTTTCAGGCTGGGGCTCTGGGAGGAAGTCGGAATCGACTTCGAGCACCATCCCAGGGGGGGTGAGCGGGAACCCGCTTCACGTAGGTAGACGGTCGCTTGCGGAACCGCCTGCGACCCGTAGTGAGGTAGGACTGGAGGGGATGGCCAGTACCAGCAAGGGGTTTTCCCCAAGTTTTCCGGGGGTTTCCGGGGCTTCTTTTCAGGGGTCCCTTGCTAGGCCTAAACGGCAGCCAGGACAGAGCAGGAAAGCCTTCTCTGACCAACGCATAGCCGCTAAAATCCTGGAACGCTACGGCGGCCAAAATGCTTCGCAGGCACCTGAGAAGTATTTAAGGACGCTTGAGTGGGCCAGGATGGTACTTAGTGGGGCAGAGAAAGGCCGAGTGGAAAGGGTGTGTGCGGTAGCACCGCCAGTAGAATCGGCAGTGAAGCGGCAACGCTCTCAAGAGGAGGGAATTCTCCGGCCGAAGAAGCCGAGGACTGGGGCCGGTCCGCCGAAATCTTTTAGCGAAGTCGCTAAGCAGGCGGGATCCATCACTCTGGGGGTGGTCGACAATAGCAGGGAAGATGGCGCCATTTCCAGGGACGAGTGGAAAATAGTGGCATCGGCCATCTCTGCGGTTTTTATGAAGGTGGTAAGGGAAAACCCTGGACCTCCACCGTGCTGTGAGAGTGCCGGGTGGCACCACGGCACCTTTAAGCGAATAGTGTGTGCCGATGAGCGATCGGCTACTATGTACAGGGCGGCAGTAGCTCTGGTGGGGGAGGTCTGGAAGGGAGCCAAGCTGGAAGCTGTGGACAAAAAGGACCTACCTCTTCGTCCACGCGCCCGGGTCTGGCTTCCCTCAGAGCCCTCTGCTCCAGAGGATATGGAGGAAATCCTCCGTTACTGTAACCCGAATCTTCCCACGCATAACTGGAAGGTAGTCAAGGTGGAGAAGTCCGAAGGACACTTTCGGCAAGCGCTGATTCTGCTAAATGCAGAGTCCCTCGGACCTCTTGCCGAAACTAAAGGGATCATCACCTATGGTTTCGAGAAGGTAGCCATGAAGGTTTACCAGACCGATGCCAGGGGTGATGTCTCTGCGACTCCGGTAATGCTGGGAGGGGATAGGCCCACGGTAGAGGAAGCTCCCGTGGAGATGGATGTGGAATCTGTCATGTCGGATGGGGGCAGTGCTGACGACGCCCGCTCTTTAGCGGGGTCAGTCTTCAGTATCGGGCAACTGTTCGACAGGACAGAGGAGGAGGGGCTTCTGGCCTCGGATAGTGAGGAGGCTGACCTCAGGATGTTGGAGAAGATTATTGAAGATGAAGATTCTTCAAATAAATCTCCAGCACTCTAAGGCAGCTTCCGCCAACGTACTAATCCACCTTGAGCAAGGTGGAGTCGACGTAGTCCTGATCCAGGAGCCGTGGCTGAGCAGTAGCGGCATCTCTGGAATCAGGACGAAAAACTATTTACTGATGGCTCACAGTGGTGCAGGTAAACCAAGATCCTGCATACTCATCAGAAAAGAACTAAAAGCATTCATTTTGCCTAATTTCAGCAATGAGGACATTGTCTCTATAAGCCTGGAGAGCACCATCGGGAGACTCTGGCTGATCTCAGCCTATATGGCGCACGATGACGAGGTGGAGCCACCTCCGTTGCTGCTAAGGGAGGCCCTAGCTGAGGCGAGGCGAAGGAAAATCGACGTGGCTGCAGGTACTTTTATGTGCCATGCAATTGGTGTCTCATAAACGTGTCGCAATTTTATTTTGCCATTCAAAGAACAGCTCACTCGGTCAACCATTAGGGTTTAATTACCCTCAACTTCACGGAAAACAAGATACATATAATATTTTAGCAATGTCAGTTTAATAGTGGTTCCTTTAACTTTTACGGTCGCTACACCTGTTGCAATAATGATTTGTTTTTTAAAGTGAGTTTTTCACTTCTGCTGGCTAGGTTCTTTGGTATTTCATATACAAGCGCGTTTAGTATTCCATACCTTTTAACCAAAGTGGCGCCCAAAGCATACACACACTTATTATATAATATAGTACGTTCACATATGCATTAATCACCTACAAATCCACTAAATTAATCTACCCTTTCACATATGGCAGATTACCTGCAAAATTGACAATCAGCTGTCAATACTGCTTTGAGAGGTTTTTCTTCATAGAAATTTTTTTGGTTGAATATTTCAGTGTTTTGGTTTCTTTAATTATTATTAACGATATGAAGAAAATACAAGGAGAAAGAATAGCTAATTTAATTGCGCAATTAATTGGCTGCTAATAATAAACAGTTGGCGACGTTTACTGAGGTTGCAAAAAATTATGGCAGCAATGCGCATAGGAAATTCTATATTACATTTTATAATAAGTAAAAGGAGGACAAAACGTTTATGGGCACACGCTTTTCTCTGTAAACTGAATCCCTAATTAATAATATTTAATACAAATTTTATTACAATTCTGCTTACAGACCTGTTTTCTTTGCCGGCATCCATTTCATTTTGTTTTTGTTTTGATGTTTCTCCTTACATTCGAAATAATAATTATCGATAACACAGAAAACAGGTTGTATGTCGAAAAGTATCGTTATTATCTAGGATTATTTTTTAATCTCAGATTTTGGGAGAGAAATTTTGTATGGGAAATCGCGCTTTTTAATTAAGGATTTTGAGTTAAGCGCGAAAAAGTAGATCTTCTACTTATATGTGAACGTATTATTACATAATACACTTGTATATATGTACATATACATAATAAATAATACAAGTTCTGCATAAGCTATTTACCCTCGGTATCAGCGGCATCGCTTCCATTAGTGTATTTTTGTAAAAATGCGATTTTTGCGACTTATCATTCATGTTTACCACATCTAAGAACTTGAGTGCATTTACAGCGGGATCTCTAAAAGTATAGAACAAACACGTACACAAATGGTATTTTTAAAACTACTTCACTCAAGAAAGTTTAAAATAAGAACACGGTCCGAACCGAATTTTATATATGTACCCGCGCATATTTTAGTAAAATTTAATTTGGGCTGGCTATTAATTTTTGAAATGAAACAAATGCATGGATAATGAGAGTTATAGTTTGTAACATCCGACAGCCTAACAGAAATATTAACAAGAACAAGAAGTGAGCGCGGTTTCTATCCGATCTCATTATAATTACATATGTCAATTTTAAATGAGATGAGGAGCAATACAAGTTTTGGTGAGTTTTATTAAAACGTTTTCGAGATACATGCATTTACCCATTACTGGGCGTGGCACCTCCCATTTTTCACAATTTCATCCGTCGTATTTCCGGGTTCATCTTTTGTATCAAAGTTAAGGAATTTTCCACCATTATTTTTTTTTAAATTACCGTTATATGGGAAGTGACCTTTCTATAGGGTTTTCCAATAAAAGGTGTTATTTTGATATTCAAAGAAAATGGTATTTTTTAATATAAATGAACGGATGTTTATATCATTATAAAGAGGAAGGTATGTCGTTATTAGTGGAAAATAACATCAGGCAAATGACCATCACGGCGGCCGGCGTAGCCGAATGGGTTGGTGCGTGATTACCATTCGGAATTTACAGAGGAACCTTGGTTTGAATCTCGGTGAAACACCAAGATTAAGAAAAACGTTTTTCTAATAGCGGTCGCCCCTCGGCAGGCAATGGCAAACCTCCGAGTGTATTTCTGCCATGAAAAAGCTCCTCATAAAAATATCTGCCGTTCGGAGTCGGCTTGAAACTGTAGGTCCCTCCATTTGTGGAACAACATCAAGACGCACACCACAAATAGGAGGAGGAGCTCGGCTAAACACCCAAAAAGAGTGTACGCGCCAATTACATATATATATATATAAATGACCACCACGATCACGCTTACAGGACAATATCCTTTTCGTGAAATTTTCTATAACCGAATTGCAAAGTGGCTGCCCTATGTCCTCGATAGCCTCACGAATTCCATCTTTGAGGTCTTGAATGGACCCTGAGCTGCTGGCGTAGACCTTCTCTTTCACGTGGCCCAAAAAAAAAGTCACACGGTGTTAAATCACAAGATCTCGGTGGCCAATTGTGATCACCTCTTCGAGAGATAACACGGTTCGGAAACTTTTCCCGTAAAAGATCAATGATTTCGTTACTTGTGTGGCACGTAGCGCCGTCTTGTTGAAAATAAACGTTGTCCAGATCAATACCATCCAATTCCGGCCATAAAAAATTGTTAATCATCTATCGATAGCTCAATCCATTCACCTGTAACACCTGTTATTGAAAAAACCTTTATTTGCAGTACCAGCTGCTTTGGACAAAGAGTTATATGTAGTATGTACCAATTTTCATTGAAATATATTAGTTTTTGCTCGTACTATCATGCACACGGACGGATGGGCAGGCTAAATTGATTAGCGTTAAGCGAACAAAATTGTGAAAATTGAGCGGGTATGATGAATAAACATCGTATACAGTTGATAGCGGGAACGTAACTATAGCCACGTAACTATATGATATGGAGAAAGCATTAATATTATTTTTAAATTTAGCTAAAGTGGAAAATGTGCAGATATTTATAACAATGAAAAATAAATTAAACATTGCGAGTAAATCTCCGCCTGAAAATTATCGCATGAAGTTGCCTACTCCCAATGCCTACAATGGCTGTAAAGCCTGAACAACTACACCTCAAAGGATTAATTCAGCCCTTTTTGGGCGATAGATTCAAATTTTTCAAGAAAACGGTCAATATATTATAGTTTATAAACTGATTGCAGAACTACTTTTGAAGTAATTAGAGGGTTAACGCTGCTCAAAGTGCAATCAGGTTAAAGGAGGTTGGCCTCTGGCCTCAAAAGACATAGTCGCATTTTTAGGCAGTTAACACCGCATTTCTCTGAACTTCGAACAGATCTCTCTATCCGCAACAGGGGACATAAATAAGTATACAGGAGCCTGATTTATGGAATTGTTTGACGCTAACGGTTTCCTTAATATGTAATCAAAATAGTTTACACATGGTAATTGTGTACTGGGATAAGCTTTCATATGCGCCTTAATTTAGCTGCAAATTTTAGGTACCGTTATCCACGCTTTACTTTGCCTTTGATGCCAGCGAAATTTATGTCACAGAAGTTAGTATACAGCTAACGATTGTTCAGTTAGCATAACATTTATTTTTACGTATTGATTGAAAAAGTTAAAGCTATTAAAAGGAAATAATTAAAGTGAGTATAAAAATTTAGGGAAGTACGTTTTGTATTAATTTTTGCGGCATTTTTTGTAATGACACCAAGAGGAAAAGAGCTTTCTGATGATTTAAAAAAACTGATCGTTGTGGGCGTCCGTCGCTCTTAAGTCCCAGAGAAAAAAGCTTAGTCGTACGGAAAATCAGAACAAACCCCAAAATAAGTGTCCCCAAATTGAAATCTGAAGTTGAAAACGAGACTGGAAAACAATTAAGCACCCAAACTATTCGCCGGGTTTTGCATAGTGCTGGTTATCATGGGTGCAATGTTAGGAAAAAGTCCTTCGTGAGTAGTGTCAATCGAAGTAAACGGATTTCATTCGCAAAAGATCATGAAAAATATGACCAAACGTTTTGGAACCAAGTCATATTTTCTGATGAGTGTAAGCTCAGTATCTTTTGGGGTGTAGGGCAGATCGCCTCCGCGTGGTGCACCCCGGGTAACGCCAAATGATCTGCGGCCTTAACGGCCTTAAACCTGAACGGTGACGACCCTGCATTCTTTTGGCATTTTCTAAAATCTCTGAACTTGAACTTGGTTTCCTGAGCTGGTGGTTGCGGCATTCTGCCACCCGAGTACGCTGGGGTGAAACTCAGCCGAAACGGCTGGTGGGCAAATGTCGTGACTGCCCCCGTCCCGTTAAAACCCTGGCAGGCCTCGGAGTACGTTCCTAACTCGTCGCCATTGGGTTGGTGGTGTAGGTGCGGTTGAGAGGACTCCCGCTTTGCGTCCGATCTGGCTCTGAACGCATGCCTCATAAGGGTATGCGTCAACCCTAGCACGGCCTCCCTGCCTCGGCACAGATAACCGTGGGATCATTTAAGGACGACTACACTTTCGAGTTATGGATAGCGGCTCCGAGTGGGGACCCAACAAAATTAAACATGAACAACAACAACAACAAAAACAAAACTAATAACAAAAACCCTAAAAATTTAGGCGGCAGTGGGGATTCGGAGCCGAACCCCAAGGTCTCCTCACTTAAGGAAAGAGGGGCGGAACCGCCTTCTCTAACCAGCCCTAACCGAGAGGCAGCCCAGGGGGGCAAAACAAGTAGGGGCGGAAGGGCGTCGGAGTCGACGCTCAAAGCATTTTCAGGCTGGGGCTCTGGGAGGAAGTCGGAATCGACTTCGAGCACCATCCCAGGGGGGGTGAGCGGGAACCCGCTTCACGTAGGTAGACGGTCGCTTGCGGAACCGCCTGCGACCCGTAGTGAGGTAGGACTGGAGGGGATGGCCAGTACCAGCAAGGGGTTTTCCCCAAGTTTTCCGGGGGTTTCCGGGGCTTCTTTTCAGGGGTCCCTTGCTAGGCCTAAACGGCAGCCAGGACAGAGCAGGAAAGCCTTCTCTGACCAACGCATAGCCGCTAAAATCCTGGAACGCTACGGCGGCCAAAATGCTTCGCAGGCACCTGAGAAGTATTTAAGGACGCTTGAGTGGGCCAGGATGGTACTTAGTGGGGCAGAGAAAGGCCGAGTGGAAAGGGTGTGTGCGGTAGCACCGCCAGTAGAATCGGCAGTGAAGCGGCAACGCTCTCAAGAGGAGGGAATTCTCCGGCCGAAGAAGCCGAGGACTGGGGCCGGTCCGCCGAAATCTTTTAGCGAAGTCGCTAAGCAGGCGGGATCCATCACTCTGGGGGTGGTCGACAATAGCAGGGAAGATGGCGCCATTTCCAGGGACGAGTGGAAAATAGTGGCATCGGCCATCTCTGCGGTTTTTATGAAGGTGGTAAGGGAAAACCCTGGACCTCCACCGTGCTGTGAGAGTGCCGGGTGGCACCACGGCACCTTTAAGCGAATAGTGTGTGCCGATGAGCGATCGGCTACTATGTACAGGGCGGCAGTAGCTCTGGTGGGGGAGGTCTGGAAGGGAGCCAAGCTGGAAGCTGTGGACAAAAAGGACCTACCTCTTCGTCCACGCGCCCGGGTCTGGCTTCCCTCAGAGCCCTCTGCTCCAGAGGATATGGAGGAAATCCTCCGTTACTGTAACCCGAATCTTCCCACGCATAACTGGAAGGTAGTCAAGGTGGAGAAGTCCGAAGG